>NC_045763.1:174074339-174704964 GCF_008692025.1 Phocoena sinus
CTGTCACGTTTTTTGGAAAAGAAAATTACGTGTAGTGTTTTTTAGTAACTTCATTTACAAAAGTACACTATCTTTATAAGAAAATGCTATGCTTGTGAAAGTCATTTTAAGTTGAAGTATTTACATTGTGTGATAGTGATGGTAAATGCCATTCACATGGGTTTACACCCTAATTAACCCTAACTGGTAATATTTAAGCAGACTACTTGTTAAATTAAACATTATGATTATGTACTTTCACTAAAATAAATACACCTGATATTCCAATACTTCTCTTTTGCCTTCAGAATCCTTTCTCTGAGCAATAATATTCTATATGCATATTTTAATGATCTCTTTTCATGGAAATTGATGAAGTGTATATTAAAAAGGACGTATCTTAAAATCAAGCAGTTTAGAAATATTGTGCTTAGAAAGATAAATGAGCAATGATCCTTACTTTTTTTTAATATCAATATGAAAATCCCTAAAATTTTAGTTTAGTTTATATAAGTATACTTAACAGTACATACAAGCGGGGTCATTATTGTAAGGATGCATTTTGAAGCATAACTTTTCAAAAAAAATAATGATAGAGAATAGAAATTGTGGCAGGTAGGTTGCACACTGCCTGATACCATAATGCTATTTCTATCAGCCATGTAAATAAAAAATTCAGTCAACATTTGCTTATTTTTTGACATCTTGCCAAAAGCACGTTAGACTGAAATTTTTTTGCACTGAATAAGTGAAATGTAATATTTTGTGTCACTGTGCTTACAGAAAGCACAATCTTTGTTACGACTTATGCCTTTCAGATAACCTTTAGACCCCAAGTAGCTTCAAAAAGCCATTTCTTGGGCTTCCCTGGTGGCGCAGTGGTTAAGAGTCCGCCTGCCGATGCAGGGGACACGTGTTCGTGCCCCGGTCCGGTGCGGAGCGTCTGGGCCCGTGAGCCATGGCCGCTGAGCCTGCGCGTTCTGGAGCCTGTGCTCCGCCACGGGAGAGGCCACAACAGTGAGAGGCCCGCGTACAGCCAAAAAAAAAAAAAAAAAAAAAAAAAAAAAAGCCATTTCTTCCCTGCAGCAAGCAGACAGTATAGATAACCAGGGCTCCTTTGTGTTTGGGTGACTCAGGTGACAACCTGGCAACTGGCAGAGGAAGGCAAGGTTGGTAGCCAGATAGGCCTCCAGCTACACTCTTGATTCAGTGTCTAACTCCCTCTAGAAGAGCAGGTCTTTAAGGAAGAAAGAGGGATTTTGACATGGAATCTGAATGTCACATCAAATGTTTTCCAAATTTATTGGGGAAGAAGCGTATACCTGGGACTCATTTCTTAAATATTTGAGAATTTAAGCATAAGAACATGATTTGAGAATTTTCCCTTTGAATAAAAACTAAATTGATATGATTTTGGGTGAGTTTTATCTGTTTTGTTTTTTACCAACATGTGTTCCAGGAATGAAATTATTCCTCCTTTGAACTCTGAAAAATAGCATAATTCCTATTACCATGATTATTTGTAAAGACTAGTGTGTCAGATTCAAGGATTTTGTGCCTGTCTTAATTCAGCCTCCCAACAGAGGAAAACTTTATTCATTCTTTCCCTATCCCCATGTGTGTCTAGGCACCTTTGTGTGTTTGTGTGGGTGGGTAGGAACTTAGCAGAGTATTTCCCCATGTCTTGATCGCATTTATGAAATCATCTCTAAGACTGGGATTGTCAATGAACAGCAACAAGACGGCCATTCTTGATCTGTTTAGAAAATCATTTTACTTGATGTCCAACCAACTGGGTCTGGTCTTTGAAAATAAGTTATTTACCATAGAAGGGAAAATGAGTAAATGTTAAAAGCATTATGTTTTGCTCAAATCATTGCATTCAGCTGCAATGGATCATAAATATCAATTCAGTAAAAACCAAATCATTGCACTCACTTATGCATTCCCTTCTGATTTTCTTCATTCTAATAAATAAATAAAAAGAACAGATAATCATATGGTATGGATGATATTGTTTGAGAAATTTTTAGTAGGTTTCATTGGAAAAAGTGGTTAATGAGGAGAAGAAACACGTTTGCCCTGTTCAATACTGAATCTCCAATTCCAATCATTGTGCCTGACATATGGAAAATTTTTTTTGCTTTGTTCGTTTAATTTTTTTTTCTTTTTAAAGTAAATTGTTGGTGATTGAGGGGAAAAAGAAGATAGAGAAATTTTTATGTTACATTATAGACGATACGAAATAGAAATTTTGGAACAGATTTTACATTGCAAGTGCTGCAGATTTTATTTAGAATCTATAGAAAAGGAAAAATGGAAGCAAGTGTTTATTAAATAGAAGAATCTGTTATGAGAACATGGATGGACATCTTTTGAGTGTTTCCTAAAGCAAAATTATTTACTTTTGAGAAACTTTAAATTAGACAGATGAAGATAAACTTGTAATGCACTAAAATTAAATGAGTGCAAGACAAATCCCAATTTGTATAGATACAGAATAAAGAATCTAAATATGTCAATGGACTATAGATATCAACTAATAATAGATGAATACATGCACTTTCACAGGCTCATGGCTTCTGCTTATTAGTTTTAAAGGATGGTAAAAGAAAGAATAACTCATTTGGCAGGTCAATAGTAGAATTTTATTGATTTCATAATGTCATGTCATAGATCTCCAAAACTATCCATATATGTTCTGTATATGAATCTTGGAAGAATATACATTTACTGTCAATGTGAGTTATCTTAAAAGTAAAATTACATTTAATGCATAATTTTCTTCTTTTTCTTTAACATGCTGTATTAATTTCCTAGGGCTGCCATAAAAAATGACCACAAACCAGGTGGCTTAAGACAATAGAAATTTATTCCCTGACAGTTCAAGAGGCCAGAGTCCAAAGTCAAAGTGCCAACATGATTGGTTCTCTCTGGAGGCTCTTGGGGAAAAATCTACTTGCTTGCCTCTTTCCTAGCTTCTGGTGGCTTCCAGCCATCTTTGGCATTCCTTGGCTTCAAGTGGCATAACCCCAAACTCTGCCTCTTGGAAAAGTCTTTGAAATACACTTTAGAGATTTAAGATTTTGGCTCAAAACATTATTGTGAATATAGCATTCCTTGTGTAGGGGAGTATATGTTACGTTTAAAAAGATGCAATAAACTGATATGTCTATAAATTGAGAATTTTACTTAATTCAACTTTTTGAATTAAGTAATTTTTTACTTAATTTTTTTGAATTAAGTTAGTTTTTTAATTCAATAATTAACCCATACAAATTTAGGTTTCCTTAATAAAAAACACAGACTTAAGTTGTCTTTGTCATTTCATTTTTTAATATAATTTCCGTTTATAGACAGAAGAATTTGTAGATAATGCAATCTTGTGTTTCATTTCAACTTTATATAAAATATATATTACTCAGCCATAAAAAGGAACAAAATTGGGTCATTTGTAGAGATGTAGATGGATCTAGAGACTGTCATACAGAGTGAAGTAAGTCAGAAAGAGAAAAACAAATATTGTATATTAACGCATATATGTGGAACCTAGAAAAATGGTACAGATGAACCGGTTTGCAGGGCATAAATAGAGACACAGATGTAGAGAACAAACGTATGGACACCAAGGGGGAAAGCGGCGGAGGTGGTGGTGGTGTGATGAATTGGGTGATTGGGATTGACGTGTATACACTAATATGTATAAAATGAATAACTAATAAGAACCTGCTGTATAAAAGAAAAATAAAATTCAAAAGAAAAAAATATATATTAAATCTAAATTTTGCTTCCTTGTTTTGGTATTGTAGAAATTCGTAGAGGTTTACATGCACTAATATATATAGGTGACTCTGCCATAAAATCCCAGTTTATAGAAGATGACTATTATTGCATATGCTTTCTGAATAATAAACATTTAAAAATTGAGAATATAAATGTACCTCATACCACCTTATTGTAATTCAGTTTTTCAGTCTTTTCTTGTTTTATGCTCTAGCTTCAAATCCTGGAATATGTACTGTTATCTCATTTCCTGATGACAAGGATGCAGAGTATTATATTGCATTTCCAAGCAAATGTCTATACCAGAACATAAGATAAATATAGAAATTAAGCAAAACTTTATCTTACTTCACCAAACTGAAAACTTTGTTTGCACTTGGAAAGCAAAATGAAGATTTGATGCACTCATATAGAAAATAATTTTCTTCATTTCTGAAAGGGGTTTGCTTACAGCACACATTCATTCTTTCTGTCAGATAGCTGGGTAACAAACATGTTTTAGCAGCTCCTGTGAGCCAGGCACCCAAATCAGTATACTTACTTATGGCATACTGCCCAAGCTTTTCACATCTGTTATGCAGAGTGATACAGATAATTTCATGCACTTTATCTTTTGAATTATATGTTGCATACTATCATTCAACTTCTCAAATATAATTGTCAACACTGCTCTTAAATAAATACTATCAACTGTATACTTACTAGGCTTACCATTCAGCTGCCTCTAGATATATTTATTACATATTTTACTAACCTTGCACCCCAGTTTAACAGTTGTTAAGTAATTTGTATGTTTCACATGGTGGTTTTGGTTTGAAATAAAAAGCTCTTATACACCAGAGGTTTTAGGTTTGTTTTGTTTTGTCGCATTTTTACCGTTAAATGGATAAAGATTCTAGAAGGACAAATGTAGATTACTACCCTGGTTGAAAGGTAAATGAGGGGGCTTCCCTGGTGGCGCAGTGGTTGAGAGTCCGCCTGCCTATATAGGGTACACGGGTTCGTGCCCGGGTCCGGGAAGATCCCACATGCCACGAAGCAGCTGGGCCCGTGAGCCATGGCCGCTGAGCCTGCACGTCCGGAGCCTGTGCTCCGCAACAGGAGAGGCCACAACAGTGAGAGGGCTGCGTACCGCACACACACACACACAAAAGGTAAATGAAACTCTAATTGCTAGCTCACAATTTACAAGCTATGGTTATTTAACACATCATCAGGCATGAGTAACTTTTGGAGCATTAAACAGGAAGTTGTGTTTCAAGTCATTCTTAGTCACTGATAGTCTATTTGTGCAGTTTAATAGTGTGTAACCCCATATAAGCAGAGCTGTGATGTTTGGATTGTCTTTTTAAAACAAATTATACACTTTTGCTCTCTGCAGGCCTAAAACTATAGAATGTTTATGACAATAGCTTCAAGAAACAGTGCTTTCTTATAAAAAGAAAATGAAGGAAGAAGTATCTGAAATATACATATGGAAACAAACCGCATTTGGTTTTTCAAAACCATGCTATGTTGTGGAAGCAATGTCACAGAAAAATGGTTAGAGGAAATCTGAATCAGCATGAAATGAGATATTTTGAGGGTTATTGAGCACTATTCATTTTCATGGAAATAGGACAAGTTTATTTAGCACAGGTGTTTCTGTAATTGTGATGCATTAGCAAAATTAGCTGTGTTCGATGGCCCTCGCACTTGTTCTGCCACCTGTACGTGAAATGGTTTACTGTTGCTACCGAGAGATTGAACGTGAAGCGTGTACTGTAGAATTAAGTTCAAAACCTATTTGTGGTTATATTGCCTTCTTTTGTCAAATAAAACTGGTTTTCTAACATTGTCTTCTTTTTTATTTCTGAAGGAAATAAAAAACAAACTTAGGAAAATGAGCATAATGTGATAAACTCTGAACCGAGCTGGAGAGAGAAAACTTTCAGGAAAAACAAAGCAATTGTACAGGTCACAGTTAAAGTTGTAGAGTTTTCTAATACTGAAGTGATACCCAACATTTAAATTTGCTTTCATACTGAGAGACTGCTTGTTTATTAATCTCTGAGGATTCTAGATTAAAAATTCGAAGGCCCTGGGCCCAGCCTATTAAATGTGACTCTGATAGTATCCCCGTGACACTGCTTCACATTCAACTTTTCCAACCATTGATCAGATGGCTAAGATGCATGAAAGATACATGGTTTTTTAAGGAAAGATAATGTTATTTAAAATACCAGTGTACAGCGCTTGCATTTTCAGAGAACATAAATATTAGATGATACAGAGAACATTCCTTAATAATCAGCAGAAGTAAATGTATTATTTTATTCTCATTTTGAAAAAATGTAGAAGGTTCCATGAAATCATTAATATTTCACTTAAACTTGTTTCCAAACCACTGAATTCAAAAGAGGACTGCCAAAGTCACTGGAATTTGATGGTTTAGAATTGACAGCCTTGACTGTATTTTTAAAAATCAAATAAATACATAGTATAAACTATTATATTCACTTATTTCATTAGAAATTAAATATATATGCAAACAATATTCTTAGGTCGAATAGTTGATTAGATGACTAAAACATTATTTCCCAACTAATTGCTTTGTCATTGTTAAGATAAATCTTCAAAGAGTTTGACTGCTTTTTAAATTTAAAATATGACTTGTAATTTGCAGGTTATAAAATTGATAGTTATAATTAGATTTTTTACAGAAAAAGTCTAAATGATTGCAGGAAACTGTTTTAATATGTCAAATTAATTCAAAGGTACCAGCAATTACATAAATGTTATATTAGTACTTGGGAATATGTGTGTGTGGCCTCCTTTTTAATTATCAAGCCCAAAATTGATCATTGGCAAATAGTCAATTAATTCTGATTCCTTTCATTGGGACCACAAGTGAATTCATTCCTGTCTCTATTTCTGGACAAATCTAGCAAAACCTCCCATAGTAACTGAGTCTTTTGCCAGCTAATATATTAATATTTTCAGGGAAACAACTGCTCTAATAGGTATTTCTTTTTTTTTTAAGTCTTTATTGAATTTGTTACAATATTGCTTCTGTTCTATGTTTTGGTTTTTTTGGCCATGAGGCATATGGGATCTTAGCTCCCTGACCAGGGATTGAACCCACACCCCCTGCGTTGGAAGACGAAGTCTTAACCACTGGACCACCAGGCAACTCCCATCTAATATGTATTTCCTGTTTGGAGTTATAACTTCATGTCTTGTTATCTCAGCTATTTCACCAACCAGCAGTGTTATGGAAATGTGACTTCATATTTGATTTTTAATTTGTTCAATTGAAAAAAATAAATAATAAGTATTATTTGCTGTTGACTTAAGAATCCGAGATATTTGACATCTCCGACACAGAGCAAATACTGTGCAAGTCCTTCATAAAAAAGATGATGCTATTCTCCAGACTCCAAGATGTAATTTCGGTTTCCAAGATGTCTTTACCAAATAATGACTCTATTTTGTGAACAGATTGGGACAAACACAACCTGCTTACTCAGAGCATTGAGCCTCGTACACCCATGAGTTTATCAAATTGTATTTGTCCAGTTCTTTCTGGTTCTTTTACCTTACTGTGGACTCCAGTGTCAAACATTATGGATCATAAGAGTTAACTCTTTGAGCTATTTTGGCCCTTGTTGCTAACTGAAAAGTCTTTATCTCTGCATTATCACTTCATCTGTTATCTATGTATTACAACTGATCACATGTTATTATATGTAATTCAGTCTCCATAGTTCATATCTTGAAATAACCTTTAGGGCATCTCTTGATTTCTTAATATCAATGAAAGAACTTTGTTATTACAGTTGCCATCATATTCATTATCTTTTTATCTTCATTAAATATCATTTATATCGTCAGTTCTATGTCTGGTATAAGGTGGGAACTAAGCATGTGTAAAATGAGTAATTGAATAATGAATGAATATGTCAGTCTCTGCACCCAGATTACTTTTTCAAGTACTTTTTTAATAGAATGAGAGTACCCTGCCAGATCTAGACTAATTACTCATTCTCCCTGGGCTTGTATTGATAAGAGAATAACATCACATTCTGAGCTCAGTTTCCAAGATGTCTGAAATAGCCACAAACAATATTTAACAATTCCTGAAGATAACAGAGGTTATACGTATTAAAGCCCCTCTCATTTTTTAACATAACTCTGTGCTTTGATGAAAAAAAAACAAAGCTTCATGTTTATAAATAGAAACAAGTTTTATTTGCAGTATATAATACATTCAAATTAGATGCTGGGATATGCATATAGACAGATATTACAATGTTTATTTTACCACATAGGTACTTACTTAGCACTACTTTGTAATGCTGATTTAAAACACTTTCTAATCCTTTTTATCTAACAGATAAAAGCTTCAAGAATAACACAAAGAAACAAAAATTTTCACTTGTTCAAGTGAAATGATATTGTCAGATGTAATCAAGCACCTTTTTAAAAGATGCTTTTATGGGTTTGTCAAGAGTTTAGCTACTCCATGGAATTGCTGCCTTGCCATTCTTTCTGTTTGGCCAAGCAGCCTGGGGTGACTTTCTTTTTTTTTTTCAATAAACTTATTTATTTTTGGCTGCACTGAGTCTTCGTTGCTGTGCGCAGGCTTCTCATTGCAGTGGCTTCTCTTGTTGTGGAGCACGGGCTTTAGGAGCACGGGCTTCAGTAATTGTGGTGGGCTCAGTAGTTGGGGCTCACGGGCTCTAGAGCACAGCCTCAGTAGTCACGGTGCACGGGCTTAGCTGCTCCGCGGCATGTGGGATCTTCCTGGACTAGGGCTTGAACCCGTGTGCCCTGCATTGGCAGGCAGATTCTTAACCACTGCGCCACCAGGGAAGCCCTTGGGGTGACTTTAGACTGACACTAGCCCTTCAAACAAGTACACGCCCTAGAGAGAATCCTACAGATTCACAAGGAAATGTAAGTAACTGGTGCGCTTTCTCCAACAGCTCTGTTACCACCGGTTTCTCCTGTTTCCCAGAGTCCGCCCCTTTTGTGCCCTTCAGATAAGGCCCTGTATAACTTACCAAAACCCCACTGTTTTGGTTTGAATCAACCAATTCTGCCTTAACCCAGGAACCCCAAAGCACTTCACCCACTGACCCTAATAAAGGCCTGTTCTCTAGGTCCTGCCTTTCTCTGCCTTGACCTCCTCATATGGCCCAGAGGCATGCAGGGTACCTCTTCCAGGGTATGTGAGTAATCCATTTCTCGATTTCAGTTTCTTTTGTGGTCTGTTGTTGATCTGTGGCTCACTGTGGGGCACTCTGTGTTCCACTTAAAAAGCATCAATTTGACAATTTCATAACAGAGGTCAAAGGCAAAAGACTTCACAAATGAGATGAAATTTCAAATAGCATTTTTTTTGTGGTGAATAAGGGTAAGTCTTATGTTTCTGATAATGGTAGAGTACATATTTTAGAATAATTCAAACTAGCTTTCACATGGAAGTGAAAAATACAGTCAAAAGTTGGCAGGCTATGATCTAGGAGAGAAAAGGAATTGAGAGGCAAGGACTGCAAATGCCTGGGAGCATTTATTATTCAGGATGGGGGCTACTAGCTGGTGGTGGTACAGTCTTGCTGGTCCTGAAGGACTAATGAAACCACATTTGGAGATGAGGACCCACAGTGTGAAGAACTAGTTTGGACCAGGACACTAAAGCTTGCTGGTATACTAAAGTAGTAAAAAGTTATCAGAATTAAACCAATTACCACGTGCAGCCTGACTTCTATCCACTTAAGTAGCCCAGAAAATCTCACACTCAGTTTGTATTAAAGTAACTCAGGGCTTCCCTGGTGGCGCAGTGGTTGGGAGTCCGCCTGCCGATGCAGGGGACGCCGGTTCGTGCCCCGGTCCGGGAGGGTCCCGCATGCCGCGGAGCGGCTGGGCCCATGAGCCATGGCCGCTGGGCCTGCGCGTTCGGAGCCCGTGTTCCGCAATGGGAGGGGCCACGGCAGTGAGAGGCCCGCGTACCACAAAAAAAAAAAAAAAAAAAAAAAAAAAAGAAAAGTAACTCAGGATTTCATTGCCCTTATCCTCCTGGGCAAAGCAAATAATAATCATTTGAGGAAGAAAACATCATTTGAGCCTCCAGATACTACTGCCAAAAACAGTTGCTCACGTATCATATTTTGCAAATACATTCAAAGATATATGGATAAATGAAGGGACACTGTAGAGGGAATCAACAGACATAAAATTTAAAAATTTAAAAAAGACGTCAAAGTAACTATATTTACTATGCTTGAGGAGATGGAGTAAGCTTGGAAATTTCAAGAAGAAAGTAATAACTATAAAAAATGACAGATTAGATTAAGTAAAGCCACAGAGAAATTCACAGACAAAAATATAAAGAAAAAAAACCCACCTCAATAGATTAGTTTAACAGCAATTAGACATAGTTAAGTAAAGAATCAGAGATTTGGAAGTGATACCATAACAAACTAATCAGAAAGTAACATCCTTATGGGCAGAAACAGTCTGTTTTGTTTCTGGTTAATACTTGTGCCTGCATCCAAATGTAGTCTAGCACATAGTAAACACTATTTAAATGACTAACTCAATGAAGGAAAAAAGGACTTGGGTACTTTCTGAGAAAATTGAGACTCAGATACTTTAAGTAACTTAAAGAAGTATAGCATAAAAGTCAGGAGTTTAAGCTTCTCCGAGAGAAAATGTGGGTTTAAATCTAGGTTTTGCTGCTTCCTACCTATGTAAATTAGGTATATTCCTTAAATACTCAGTACCTCATTTTCTTTGCCTTTAAATTGGGATTATAATAGTAACTGTACATGTTTGGATTAAATAATTTTTTATATAATGTGCCTAGTATAGTTGTTGAGACATATTAACAATTCAATATATTTAGTTGTTTTATAGTAATCTACAGTTTCACAATTGTAAATACAGGATCATCATTTTTCTGGAAAGAGAGACAGAAAGAGAGATCGAGCAAAACAGAGAGATTAAGCTGTTAAAATGCCTAAACAAGGATTGATTTTAATATAAACTTATTAATAGCTTCTTGTTATAAGACCTGACCTTAAAATCAGATAGACAAAAGAATGGCTTAGGAGGCTGACCAAACAAAGTTCTATAATGAGAGTGGATAACACGTCAATACAGGGATTTCTTTTCTTTGTTTGGATCACAGCATCATAAGTGAAAATACAGACACCAGATAGATTATACAGATGAACAGACAGGCAGACAGTCAGGCAGATATATATATCTAGATATATCTAGATATCTATATCTATCTATCTCTCTCTCTCTATATACATATTCATGCATGGTTAGATAATTTTTTTAATTCTACTAAGCATAAATAGATTTCTTTGTTATTGTAACAGAGTAACACCATTGTTTTTCCTTTTTAAAGACAGATACACGATTGATTGAGCTTTTTATGCTTAAAAATTATTCAAAATTTTAATTTTGTATTTAATTTTTAGAAATTGAGGAAAATAATTATTGTGAAATATTCAAGTTTCCCAAGCAATTTACCTTTGAAAATAATAATTTGATGGGCCCTTTGAATGTAATTGGTACTCCATTTTGGTTAAATATTTATTAGTATACCCTTGAATCAAGTGGCTTTTATAGTTCTGTATTTTAGAAGGAAATACCAGTAAGTTAATTGAGAGTCCTAGAGAAATGTTATTGGTATGAAAATGTTTGAAACAGAAAAACATTACTGGTGTCCACCATTACACAGGGAAAATAAACATCTTATTTAATTAACTTTTTAATTCAAATTACACTTGTGCCAATTGAAAGCATTCCTAAGTACTAAAATATAGAGTCACAAACAGATTAATTAAGGAATGATTGTATTCAGTGTGAAATAATTCCTAGAGAAAAATGATTCATCTAGTTTAAGTTCTCCATTTATTTATTTATATTTGGCCACAGCTTGCTGGATCTTAGTTCCCTGACCAGGGTTTGAACCTGAGCTATAGCAGTGAAAGTGCCAAATCCTAACCACTGGACCACCAGGGAATTCCCTCTCCTTTTATTTTAAATTGGTTATTTACTAACAAGTAAATCCTAACAAAAGACTAAGATAAAAATACTGAAACATAGCTAAATGTCAGTTACCTTTGTAAAAATAAATACAACTAAAATTATACCATAAGTTCATGGTAAGAATATACTGGAGATCACAAAAATTAGTATTAACCTGGGGAATCTCTAAACACGAGGGCATAAATATGGATCTGTTTTATTTTTTCTAATTTGATCTCCTGATTGTGTTATGTAGACTCTTCTCTTTTTATCACTCACTAGCATGTCTAATAACAAATGGGCCTTGTTTCATAAGTTTACAGTTAATTTTCATAGAATAGTCTTATTTCATAATCAAAGTTTCAGTTTGATTTGTCTTAAAACGTCACTGAAATTCTACTCATAGTTTAGTTCATTTGCTTATATTTCAATAGGCTTGAAGTAGAGGAGGAAAGTTTTTCCGTGCGTTTCAGCTCTGGTGTTGGGGCAGGAAAGAGTTAGAGAAGGTGGATCTCATTTAGGGGTCTGTGGTGACCAGTTGTCTTGTCTGAGGGAGCGTTACCGAGGAGCCCTCACCAGCCTCATAGCTGGCTTCTGCAATGGGGTACTGAGTAGGTTCTCCTGAAGTCTGGGGGGCCACCATCTCCTGATGTTCCCTGATACAGTAAATGGAGCTTTATCTAGACTTAATGTTCCTCTTCTCTTTCTTCTCCAGTTCTCACCAAATGAGGTGCACCTCACATACAAAGAGCTATTCTCCACTTGTGAGTGCCTCTTCTAGAAGCGACAGCAAGGTGGCTCAAGCCCAGCTACCTGCCTCGGTGAGCCGTCACACCATGAGAGACTCAAATTGTGGAAAGGTATGGGGTTTGACTGCAGTAAAGTCTCCCACACCTTTTCCTCTGCACAGGTTGGTGTAGGTGCTGGAGAGCGTGGCCACTGTGCAGACACACATCCACTCAGGGGACTGGCCTTTCCTCTTTTAGAGAGAATCTTCTGGAATCTCTATCGGTTGGCTTTTGGAAGGAGAAGAATCCCTCCTTTACAAAGAGGAGGAAATAACCTGATTTGTGGGTCAATTCCACAAATCAATATACTTTCTTCCCTCTTCTCTGACTGTTGATGAGAAGGGTGGTCATGGTAATTTGGGCAAATGTACAGTTCAGAGTGAAATCTGTAGGGAGGGGGCAGGCCTTGACTGCTAAAAATGGGTATTATAACTTAAAAGGTGGGAAATATAGTGCTTTTTCATTAATTTAGGCTCAGGTCTCAATTTCAGAATTAAAGGAAAATCTCATCTCTCTGCCTCTTTCTGAAATATTTAATTTTAATTATTACTCCATTAAATCATTAGATCTATATCTGTATCTACAACATCTATATTTCTCTTCCTAGCTATTTGAATATATGTGTGTTCATATATATTCATATGTGTGTTCATATATATTCATATGTGTGTTCATATACATATATATATTCATATATATATACACACACACACATACACACATATAGCTTTACTAAAAGTCTGCAGACAACTGTGGAATCAATATGCCTAGTATGAATTTTAATGAAAGAAGCAACGTTCTGATCCCCATCTTCAGGAATTCAGAAATAGATATTGACTCTTCTGACTATGGTGGGGGAAGGTGAGAGTGGTATAGTCTATTAGCTCAATGTTTTCTCATGCTTTTGATAATACTCCTGTTTGTTGATGGTTCACAGTGACAAGTCTGTTCCAGCAATGTTTTTTTTAATAGTTGCTATTAGTGAAAGTATCTCTTCATGGGTCCACAGTTTCTCTGGTTATCATTTTTAGATGATTCACAAAAAACTCCAAGAGCAGCAGTTTTCAGGATAATGATCATAAGGCTAATTATGCCTGCCAGTGACAATGATAATTCTTTAGAATCTCTTACTATTCTAAACAGTAATTGAAGCTTTCACTTAACATCTTTGAAACCACTGTCCCCTACTTTTTAAAATATGTTTATTTAATTTAAAATATGTTAATATTTAATGTTAAATATCATAGAAAACTAAGAAGTAGGAACTTTTTGACATAGAAAAAATTCACAATTGGCTTAAATTTGTTTTTAATTTTATAAGCTTTCTGGAAATTTGCAGTAAGCTTATTTAAACTTTCAAATATTGTTGTATTATACATTCAAAATGTGACTTATTCCATATAAACTAATAAAACTCAATATCTTCTGGAATGAAATAACATTTCAGAAATAACTGCTAATGGTAAAAATTAGAATAAATCCTTATGTTATTAATATGTATTCAAATACTTGCATGGAATTTTTTAAGAGTGGGAAATCTATTGAGATAAAATTATGTATGATGTGTGAACCACTTTTTTTTTATCCTGAAGTTTCCTTTTTTTATTAATTTATGAATTTTATTTTATTTATTTTTTTATACAGCAGGTTCTTATTAGTCATCAGTTTTATACACATCAGTGTATACATGTATATCCAAATCGCCCAATTCATCACACCACCATCCCAACCCCCCCGTGGCTTTCCCCCCTTGGTGTCCATATGTTTGATCTCTACATCTGTGTCTCAACTTCTGCCCTGAAAACCGGTTCATCTGTACCATTTTTCTAGGTTCCACATACATGCATTAATATACGATATTTCTTTTTCTCTTTCTGACTTACTTCACTGTGTATGACAGTCTCTAGCTCCATCCACGTCTCAGCAAATGACCCAATTTCATTCCTTTTTATGGTTGAGTAATATTCCATTGTTTATATGTACCACTTCTTCTTTATCCATTCATCTGTCAATGGGCATTGAGGTTGCTTCCATGACCTAGCTATTGTAAATAGTGCTGCGGTGAACATTGGGGTACATGTGGCTTTTTTATTTTATTTTATTTTTTTGCGGTACACGGGCCTCTCACTGTTGTGGTCTCTCCCATTGTGGAGCACAGGCTCTGGACGTGCAGGCTCAGTAGCCATGGCTTAGGGGCCCAGCCGCTCCACGGCATGTGGGATCTTCCTGGACCGGAGCATGAACCCGTGTCCCCTGCATCGGCAGGCGGACTCTCAACCACTGTGCCACCAGGGAAGCCTGAAGTGGCTTTTTGAACTATGGTTTTCTCTGGGTATATGCCCAGTAGTGGGATTGCTGGATCATATTGTTATTCTATTTTTAGTTTTCTAAAGAACCTCCATACTGTTCTCCATAGTTGCTGTATCAATTTACATTCCCACCAACAGTGCAAGAGAGTTCCCTTTTCTCCACACCCTCTGCAGCATGTGTTGTTTGTAGATTTTCTGATGATGCCCATTCTAACAGGTGTGAGGTGATACCTCATTGTAGTTTTGGTTTGCATTTTTCTAATAATTAATGATGCTGAGCAGCTTTTTTTTTTTTTTTTGTGGTACGCGGGCCTCTCACTGTTGTGGCCTCTCCCATTGCAGAGCACAGGCTCTGGATGCGCAGGCTCAGCGGCCATGGCTCATGGGCCCAGCCGCTCCGCGGCATGTGGGATCTTCCCGTACCGGGGCACGAACCCGTGTCCCCTGCATCGGCAGGCAGACTCTCAACCACTGTGCCACGAGGGAAGCCCTGAGCAACTTTTCATGTGCTCCTTGGCCATCTGCATGTCTTCTTTGGAGAAATGTCTATTTAGGTCTTCCACCCATTTTTGGATTGGGTTTTCTGTTTCTTTAATATTGAGCTGCATGAGCTGTTTGTATATTTTGGAGATTAATCCTTTCTCCGTTGGTTTGTTTGCAAATATTTTCTCCCATTCTGCGGGTTGTCTTTTTGTCTTCTTTATGGTTTCCTTTGCTGTGCAAAAGCTTTGAAGTTTCATTAGGTCCCACTGGTTTATTTTTATTTTTACTTCCATTATTCTAGGATATGGATCAAAAAAGATCTTGCTGTGATTTATGTCAAAGAGTGTTCTTCCTATGTTTTCCTCTAAGAGCTTTATAGTGTCCGGACTTATATTTAGGTCTTGAATCCATTTTGAGTTTATTTTTGTGTATGGTCTTAGGGAGTGTTCTAATTTCATTCTTTTACATGTAGCTGTCCAGTTTTCCCAGCACCACTTATTGAAGAGACTGTCTTTTCTCCATTGCATATCCTTGCCATCCTTTGTCATAGATTAGTTGACCATAGGTGTGTGGGTTATCTCTGGGCTTTCTATCTTGTTCCATTGATCTGTTTGTTTTTGTGCCAGTACCATATTGTCTTGATTATAGAAGCTTCGTAGTATAGTCTGAAGGCAGGGAGTCTGATTCCTCCAGCTCTGTTTTTTTCCCTCAAGACTGCTTTGGGTATTCGGGGTCTTTTGTGTCTCCATACAAATTTTAAGATTTTTTGTTCTAGTTCTGTAAAAAATGCCATTGGTAATTTGATAGGGATTGCATTGAATCTGTAAGTTGCTTTGGCTAGTATAGTCATTTTCACAATATTGATTCTTCCAATCCAAGAACATGGTATATCTCTCTATCTGTTGGTATCATCTTTAATTTCTCTCATCAGTGTCTTATAGTTTTTTGCATACAGTTTTTTTTGTCTCCCTGGGTAGGTTTATTCCTAGGTATTTTATTCTTTTTGTTGCAATTGTAAATGAGGTGTTAAAGTTCCCCACTATTATTGTGTTACTGTCAATTTCCTCTTTTATAGCTGTTAGCAATTGCCTTCTGTGTTGAGGTGCTCCTATGTTGGGTGTAATATATTAATAATTTTTATATCTTCTTCTTGGATTGATCCCTTGATCATTATGTAGTGTCCTTCCTTGTCTCTTGTAGCATTCTTTATTTTAAAGTCTATTTTACCTGATATGAGTATTGCTACTCCAGCATTCTTTGATTCCATTTGCATGGAATATGTTTTTCCATCCCCTCACTTTCAGTCTGTATGTGTCCCTAGGTCTGAAGTGGGTCTCCTGTAGACAGCATATATATGGGTCTTGTTTTTGTCTCCATTCAGCAAGCCTTTGTCGGTTGGTTGGAGCATTTAATCCACTCACGTTTAAGGTAGTTATCAATATGTATGTTCCTATGACCATTTTCTTAATTGTTTTGGGTTTGTTTTTGTAGGTCCTTTTCTTTTCTTGTGTTTCCCACTGAGAGAATTTCTGTTAGCATTTGTTGTAGAGCTGGTTTGGTGGTGCAGAATTCTCTTAGCTTTTGCTTGTCTGTAAAGCTTTTGATTTCTCCATCGAATCTGAATGAGATCCTTTCTGGGCAGAGTAATCTTGGTCTTATGTTCTTCCCTGTCATCTCTTTAAGTATATCATGCCACTCCCTTCTGGCTTGTAGAGTTTCTGCTGAGAAATCAGCTGTTAACCTTATGGGAGTTCCCTTGTATGTTATTTGTCGCTTTTCCCTTGCTGCTTTCAATAATTTTTATTTGTCTTTAATTTTTAACAATTTGATTACTATGTGTCTCAGCGTGCTTCTCCTTGGTTTTATTCTGTATTGTACTCACTATGCTTCCTGGACTTGGATGGCTATTTCCTTTCCTATGTTAGGGAAGTTTTCAATAATCTCTTCAAATATTTTCTCAGGTCCTTTCCCTCTCTCTTCTCCTTCTGGGACTCCTATAATCCGAATGTTGTTGCGTTTAATGTTGTCCCAGAGGTCTCTTAGGCTGTCTTCATTTCTTTTCATTCTTTTTTCTTCATTCTGTTCCACAGCAGTGAATTCCACCATTCTGTCTTCCAGGTCACTTATCCGTTCTTCTGCCTCAGTTATTCTGCTGTCGATTCCTTCTAGTGTAGTTTTCATTTCAGTTATTGTATTGTTCATCTCTGTTTGTTTGTTCTTTTTTTTTTTTTTTTTTCAGTACGTGGGCCTCCCACTGCTGTGGCCTCTCCTGTTGTGGAGCACAGGCTCCAGACGCACAGGTTCAGCGGCCATGGCTCACGGGCCTAGCCACTCTGCAGCATGTGGGGTCTTACTGGACTGGGGCACGAACCCATGTCCCCTGAATCGGCAGGTGGACTCTCAACCACTGTGCCACCAGGGAAGCCCTGTTTGTTTGTTCTTTAATTCTTCTACACCTTGGTTAATCATTTCTCGCATCTTCTTGATCTTTGCCTCCATTCTTTTCCCGAGGTCCTTGATCATCTTTACTATGGTTATTCTGAATTATTTTTCTGGAAAGTTGCCTATCTCCACTTCATTTAGTTGTTTTTCTGGGGTTTTATCTTGTTCCTTCATCTGGTACATAGCCCTCTACCTTTTCATCTTGTCTATCTTTCTGTGAATGTAGTTTTTGTTCCACAGGCTGCAGGATTGTAGTTCTTGCTTCTACTGTCTGCCCTCTGGTGGATGAGGCTATCTAAGAGGGCTCTGAACCACTTCTTGAACTGCACACTTTAAACTTCAAAACGGAAAGGGCAGTATGTCCATTCATTTTTTATTTCATCTCTATCCATTAATTATTAGTAATAATATTAATATTTCATAAATATTACACAAATAGTAAATAAGAGCCAAGGACTAACCTATGATTCAAAGAATAAGGCAATTACATTTGATATATAGAAAGACCATGCCTGGGAAGGTTGTAATTGTTTATAAAAAATAACCTAATGATCTTTCTGAGAATGAAGAATCTTCAAAAAGCAAAACAATGAAGCAACTAGAAAAATCCAGATAATCACTTTGATTACTAGAGTGGATTTGATTAATTGGATATTTAATTGGATATATTGAATGGATATTTGATTACTTAAATGGATATGAAATAAAAGTGTGTAGAAATGGAAAAAGTACAGATTTTCAGAAAATAGTTTCATGACATACTTCATGATCTGATACCTACTTTGCAGCAGCTACAGTCTCAAGGCACTTGGTTTTGCCATGTAATTTGCAATACTGTCTTATTTGCTGATATTAATCTCTGTACAGCAAGGATGAGATGAAAGTTTAGGGGATAGAGCTTGGTGACTTTTTCAATGAATGCCAATTGGAGGAACACCTGTGATCAGGAGCTTTGGGCCAGTCCCCTGGGGGAATGGGAGATAAATCATTCCAATTCAACACAGGCTATTATTTTGTTTTGCACATTACATCTAAGTCTTACAGTTTCAAAGGAGTTTTTTATATGTTCAATACAACCTCAGACTTCTAAGGTACTTCTAAGGTTTATCTGTATGTCCCTTCTAAAATTTTTGCTATAATTTTAAATATGAAGCACACTATACTAAACTTTATAAGAGAATTCATCACATACAAACACGGACTACAAAACATATTAAAGGAAGTTCTTCTGAATGAAGGGAAGTTTAACCAGATTTAACTTAGATCCACAGGAAAATATAAAAAATGTGGATAAGTGTGAAAACTAGTATCACATAACAGCAACTGACTGTAGGATAATTTATACTATTGTATCAAGGGGAAATGCTAGGTATAAATGTAAAATATATAATAAAAATAGCGAAAGAATAAGAACTAAAGGAATTATACTGTGGCTATGTATTTAATTCTCTCACATTTCATTTTTCTGAAAAAATATTCATTTTATCCTCATTATTTCAAGATTATTTCAAGAATAATTACACTTTTTATAGAATTTGAGTTGGACAGTTGTGTGCATGTGTGTGTGTGTGTATGTTTTCTCCCAGCACTTTATAGATGTCATTCCATTGTTTTCCCCCCCTCTATTGCTTTCCTGGGGAGTCAGTCAATATTCATATAATTGTTTATCTACATATATTGCATCTTTTTCCATGTCTGCTTTCAAGATTTTCTTTTTAACCTTGTATTTTCTACTTAACGCTGAAGTGTCTTGGTGTGATCCTCTTTGGTTTTATCCAGCTTAGTGTTGAATGAACTTTTTAGATTTCCCAGTTGAGGTATTTTTATTTTTATTTTAAATTAGGAATGTTCCAGTCGTTATTTCTTCAACTATTTGTGTTACCCCACTTTCACTTTACCCTGTTTCTGGTACTATAATTGTTACCAAAAGTGCAGTCTGGCTGCTTAAAAATATACAAAAATGTATATAAGGGCTCCCCTGGTGGCGCAGCGGTTGGGAGTCTGCCTGCCAATGCAGGGGACACGGGTTCTTGCCCCGGTCCAGGAGGATCCCTCATGCCATGGAGCAGCTGGGCCCGTGAGCCATGGCTGCTGAGCCTGTGTGTCCAGAGCCTGTGCTCCACAGCAGGAGAGGCTGCAGCAGTGAGAGGCCCACATACCGCAAAAAAAAAAAAGTATATAAATATATATATACTTTGAAAATTCCAGATCCAAAATCATGTATAATTTGCAAAAAAGCAGAAAGAAAACTTATTTATCCTATAATTTCCTTATAAATTGCCATGAAAGAAGATATGCTAAATGTAAGTCTGAATAACCAAAATAATTTAGAAAAAAATTATATAGTATATTGTGGGGAAAATTCTGAATATACAATTTTTGGAAATATGAAATATATGGAAAGTATACTTGATATTAACATTTTTGAATGTTTCACATTCAAATAAATATTCTACATGAAAAAGTTAGTGATTGTGACATTATTGTAGTTTAAATACAACTTAAAACACTGTTATGCAACACATAACCATTAGGAAGGAAGAAAGCAGCATTTCCTTCAATTATCACAATTAATATACTAATTGGATTACTCAATGCAGAATTTATATTGAGATTTTTAAAAATTCCTGGTATCTTAATATGATATTGTATGCTAAAATAAGTTAATCTCTTTTTGCTGTCTGGTTTTCATAATAATAAAAAAAATAAACGCAAGATGGTTCTTAGTATATGATCTATATAATACAAGAATTCATTTTATAGTACTTCCATATTTCTACCATAATTCTTTAATGTAGCATTACATATATTTTACTAAGCAAAAAAGGAATAATAAATCCAAAATTTACAAAGTCAGTTAATTCCTTACAATTAAGGCAGAAACTTAACTGAACAACTGAATTTTTCTCAGGACTAAAATTTCAAGAGATATTTGCTTTACTAATGCTAGAAAGAAAATATTACACTTAGCGTTTTAGTTTAAGACATCATCATGACATAATTTTAAAATGTAAATTTTCAATGATCATAATATCTGTAATTATTAGTCATAACTCAGACATTTAATCACATTTAAGTGGCCATTTCATTTTCTTATCATTTCTGAAAATTTCATCATGCTTTGAAGATGCCTGTGCATATCTGTTTAAGCAAATAGCCCTAATTATGAGAAATACTTTAAAATTCTTAAGAAACTCAGCACATTAACTTGCTGTACCAGGAAAATGTAACAGGAAAATCATTAGCTAGAATTTAAGTAGTAAAAGGGGAAAAAAAGACTCTTATAGAGATATTTTATGACAATAAAGTGGCTGTTTATGATATAAGTGAAATTCAAAGGAGTTCTAGAAAATTAACATTCATAAGATTAAGTATAATCATATCAATTTTCTCTCAATGCTTTTTCCTTTGGAAAAAAAATGCTGTAACAAGATTAAAAAAGAAAAGAATTGTGTTAGAATAAGCCTTGGTTTTGTATTTTTTATTTTAAAGGCAGATGCTTTTCTCATGGAAGGAATAGATCATTGATTTATTAAGACACACTAAGCAATAATTGTCAAATATGCCATCCAAAATTAATTTAAATACTTGACTCATTAATTTTATAACTTGTGGTTTTTAGTCACCATGAAACTCATCCAATATTCTTAATTGATGAGTCATATCAAGCCACTCCAAGGATAACTTGGACTCAACAAATCTACTCTACAAGACTGAGAATTAAATATAATCCAATAAGAAATTTCTTACTTTTAAGTATACTTTGTCCTGTGCAATAATCAAAATCAATACTATGAGTAATTTTTCCAAAGGTGATATTTTAGGCCCTATATGTATATAAGGTAGATGAAAGCAAGCTCTGAGCTATTCTTAGACGTTAAATTTATCATTAGAATTGATCACTGCAAAGTAATTAGCAATCCTAGGACCCATATTGATAATTAAGAGTGCCAAATTTAATATTTCTGACATGATGCTTTAAAATCTACATATAAAATATTTCTCTTATTCTAGGCATCTTCTTTCCAATGAATTTTGGTATTTTAGATGAAACTTTTATTCTCCAAAATACTAACCATTGTCATAGAATTTCTACTGAGAGAAATGAAAACTCCTGAATGTTTTCATGTTCAAACAGTAGAATTTTCAAATTATTAGAAACTCCTATTAATAAAAATCGTTATGTATATTAAATATTTTAATTTCAATTACATTCATTAATTCATGCATTAATAAATATTTATTGAATATCTATTGTATATTGATAATTGAGTGCCAAAATTAATATGTCCACTATCTTTAAGAAACACATTTGGCTTCCCTGGTGGTGCAGTGTTTAAGAATCCTCCTGCCAATGCAAGGGACATGGGTTTGAGCCCTGGTCCGGGAAGATTCCACATGCCACGGAGCAACTAAGCCCCTGTGCCACAACTTCTGAGCTTGCGCTCTAGAGTCCATGAGCCACAACTACTGAAGCCCTCAAGCCACAACTACTGAAGCCTGCATGCCTAGAGCGCGTGCTTTTTAACAAGAGAAGCCACTGCAATGAGAAGCTCATGCACCACAATGAAGAGTAGCTCCCACTCACCGCAACTAAAGAAAGCCTGCGCGCAGCAACGAAGATCCAACGCAGCCAAATTTAAATAAATATATAAATAAATAAATTTATAAAATAAACAAATAAAACACATTTGAAATACTTCTCTTATTCCCATCATCTCCCCAAAATAACTTGGTATGTGGCACTTAATGCTGGCTAACAATGCTATATAGAGCCCCTACAGCCTGATGGTTCCAGTGTAGAAGGCTTTCTTATGTGGAGGTTGTGTCTGAAAGTGTCCAAAACATCCAAGTGTCCAAAGATGGTCCAAAGAATGTTTGACTGTCAGAAGACCCATGCAGAAATAGTTTGATTTTTTCTGACTTAGCATTGTAAGTCACACAGCACCACTTCTGCCATATGCAATTGGTCAAAGTAGTCCCAAGCCAACATAGATAAAGAAATAAAAGAGGAACTAGATACCACTTTTATTTGGGGAGTGGTAAGTTCACAGTGTAGAAGATTATGGAGGGTGGGGAATATTGTTGAAAGCCTCTTTGGAAATACAACTAGCCACATGAATACAACAAATTTGAAACCAGTATAGAAGAAGAAGAGTTGTTTGAGAAAGTCTGTAGCATACTTCTTATCAATTAATTAGACAGAGAATGGGAGAGATTGGGGATAAGCAAGAGCTTATCAGGTGAGATAATTTTTCACTAAAACAAGAGATGCTAGAACTTGAATGATCAGCATCAGTTTGTAGATTAACTCCCATGGTTGTTCATGGTGAATGGTTGAGCTTTATATGAACTTGACAAGTTTGCAAAGAATGACTTCAATGTAACTATTGTTTCAAGTTTTTAAGAGTTAAGTAACTGGGGAATTTTGATGGACATGAAATACTTTAAAAGCACATTAGAAAAGCATAAAAGGGGGATAAATTAGACAGCATGCAGGGATATATCAATTACACCCTTTTGTTTTGAAGAAAGACATTAATATTGTATCCATCACCACAGACAGCAATTGTCTTTGAAACCAGAGATCATGGGGATAGTAATGGTAAAATTCTAGTTTTAAGCAAAAAGGCTTGTAATATGCACACCTCACCAACAAGAAAACAAAAAAAAGAGAGAGAGAGAAAGAAAAAATATTGATTTTGCAGAATAATTTGGCAGCAACAAAAATGTCTAATAAATATTAGATGAATGTTTAACTCAAATATTTAAAAAACTATTAACTTTTTTCAAAAGGCAGTATTTTAATATTAACCTATTGATTGCATGCATTAATAATGCTTGAATATGTGGAATCTAGAAAAATGGTACAGATGAACCAGTTTGCAAGGCAGAAGTAGAGACACAGATGTAGAGAACAAACGTATGGACACCAAAGGGGGAAAGCGGGAGGGGTAATGAAGATATGGACCCTTCTGATTTCAATCAACTGAAGCTCAGACTCTGTTAATCTTTGATCCAATTCTATGCTGAATTCTCCTCTGTTGAAGCCCCTTCATGAATATGCATGTACTCTTAGATTAAAATTTCTTCATTTTTCTGTTCAGGGGACACTGCTTTGGGAGAGATCCACAGTGCTCTGTTTACCTGCTGCAAGTAATAATAAATTCTTCCTTCTACCAATCTTTGGCTTGACTGTTTCTATTGGCTCGACACCTACCAAGAGGTAAACCCAGTTTTCGGATAACAATAACACTTATTCATCTTCATCAAAATTATCTTGGCACTTTACATTTTTCTTTTCTTTATACATTTTAGGACCAACTATTGATGTTATCTGAAAAGATATTTTGGAGTTGTAACTGCAATTGCATTGATTTATTTGCACAGATTGGTTTCTCTCTCTCTATTAGCCTTTTATCAAAGAACACATTGAACCACTAATGAATTGAAGAGTTCAAAATAGAATATTCCTTCAAACAATTCAATAACATTTTATTCATTATTATGAAGATGGTTTTTCTTTACTATATTCAAGTATATATTCTCTTACAAATGCTTTGCTATATTCATTTACTAGTCTACTAGTGAAAATGTTTCTGAATATAAAATTTTTCATGAAAATATTCTCTGTAAGCATAAGGATGAACTAGTGAATTTTGCTTTTTCCTTCTAAAACTTAACATTCTCCTTTGTCTGCTTGTCTCTGCCCTCAATTGTCTTCCTCTCTGAACCCTTCCTTCTTTCTGCCTCAGCACCTTTCAGCTGTAGCAGCAGGGCCTAGGGGAGAAACATTTTGAATAGTCATTAGCATGAACTGCTAGAAGAAATGTCAACAGTTACAATGAATCTAAAGCTTAAGAGAAAAAAAGTAAATTAGTTTAATTTACCTCTCAAGAAAACTTGCCATTAAAAAAGTCTATAGCAAATATGTTGAAATGTAAAAATTTAATAAGTCTAGATGGTGAATTCATGTGTCTCTTATACTCTCTAATTTTTTTGTGTATTTTAAACACTGTATCATAAAATTGGTTAGTGTTATAGGGACACTGCTTAAGAGCTTAAATTGAAATATTGATGCCACTGTTTAACATGGTGTGACACTTGCCTTATTATTTAACCACTCTGTGATTCAAGTTCCACATTTACAAGTTCCACCAGTAAAGTAGCATAACAAGGAAAATCTTTTAAGAGGTTGTGTTGAAAAGTAAATGGGTTAATCATTGTACTTAAACAACAAAAGATGACAATGATGACTGTTTTAATAGGATGCCCAAGGGGCAGCACAGGTAGAGGGAAATCAGTAAAAGAGAGGTCAGATTATCAAGGCAAACTTTTGGCTACACAAGTGATAAACAATTCATAAAGGAGAGGTTATGTTGTACTTGCCATGAAGGAAATGCCCTATCTGATCTTCCATCTTAAAAACAGGCACAGAGAGAAGGCATTAGATAAGGAACTCCAAATCTCCCTTAACCTCACCACCTTTGTCAATATTTTATTAAATTATGTTACATACTTTATTTTCTAGATGATCATATTTCTTTGCCTTTACTAGACATAATTATTCATTTAGTTTTTAATTTTCAAAATTTAATAACAATAGATAATAGCTTCATGAGGTAACATGTATACAAAAGTGTATTTATGTGTGTGTATTAAAATGTGTATTGTTGATGAAAAATTAAGCAGTCAATCGAAAGAAAGAAATGGAAAATTTTACTCGGGCCAAAACCAAGGATTATAACCCAGTAATAGTCTCTGAGAAAGCTTTAAAAACTGTTCTGCCCATTAAAGGTCAAAGCACGGTTGTGTAAGTTTTTGAGACAAAGGGCTGTACATTAAATGATGTATTATTGATAGTTTACACAATCCAGATCTACAAGTACAAAGCAAGTAGTGGGTCATGGGTCATCAGGGTCCCTTACAAGATTAAGAAGGAAGGTTATCTCCTAAGGAGTTGTGACCCTTGATGAGATTAAGGACAAATGTTATCTCCTAAGGAGGTCTGGTAAAGGCAGATGTACAGCACACACTAAAGGGAAGGGCATAGACCCAAATGGGAAAAGAAAAATTGTTTAAATTTTTCTCATCTTGCCATAAAATATGAATTTTATTTCACAGTATACATACATGTGAACCTTATGGTGAAAAAAATCTTCACCCCATTTCTTCACCCTGCTATTTCCTGTTCCCTCCCACACAGATAACCATGAAACCCAGCAGGGCCATGCTGTGCCCTCCCAGACACAAAAGCCTTTCTGTGGTCCCCATTTCTTGTTTGTAGAAAAAAGGATTTAGCTCCCCAGACTTTCTCTGAATTCCAAAGGGCAGATGTAAGCAGTGACTAATTATGGAAGTGAGGGAATGCAGAAGAAAAGGAAAAGCAGTCAATAGTGCAGTGAAAAAACAGAGTCCTAGTTCCTCCTCAAGGGCTACACATAACAATCTGATACACACCTTTGAGTCACTCTGCAGGAACAAAGAACCCCACCCAGGTGGAGAATGGTAACTACATGCTGAGACCCCAGACTGGTTGGAACCAGAAAGTGATGATTGATATTCCTGGACCACTACCTTGTCACCTCACCACCAATCAATCAGAAGAAAGTCACACACCCTGCAGCCATTACCCTAAATGTTGCCTTTTAAAACTCTTCACTGAAAACCATCAGGGAGTTTGGTTCTTTTGAGCATGAACTGCCCATTCTCCTTGCTTGGTCCTGAAACTGAGCACAAGCCTGTGGGGTTTTTGAGCATGGAAGCATTTCTGTGTTTCCCATTTCTTGTTTGTACGGTGCAGACTCCAGCCTCCATGACTTTCCCTGAGTTACAAAGGGCGGGTTCAGGAACAGCTGCTAATCAGGGAAGGGAGGGGATGCAGGGACAAGGGAGGAGAAGCCAAGAAACCATAGTTCAGCCTTTGGGCAGCATCCTGATTCTACCTCAAGGGATACCCATAATAATATCTTTGAGCTCTTCTGCAAAATTAAAGCCACCAACAAATGGAAGACAAACTACTTGATGAAGCAATCATTCCAGAGAGAAGCTCACAGTTTGATAAGCTCAAGAACCAGAGAAGCTCATCAGACCACCTGAGGCCAGATTAGAGGAGTACAGGTCCTGCACATACCCTGATCCTTACTGGTAACTCCACCCTTGAACCATTGTTATAAAACTCCTCATCAAATCCTCTGGGTTGGGACACACAGTTTTGAGGGGCATAAGCCCACTCGGTCCCCCTTTGCATGGCAAAGCAATAAAGCCATTCTTTCCTACTTCACCCAAAGCTCTGTCTCTGAGACTCAATTTAGCACCAGTGCACAGAGGCCAAGCTTTCAGCATCAGCCCCGCAATAAGCCCTTCTAAGCTTCAAAGTCTTTCTAGCAAAACACAACATTAAGTCTTTTGCATATAAACAAATGTCTCTTTTTTATTCTCTACCAAAGATCATGGCTATTTTCTTCTAAGTCTAAAATTAAGCTAGAGAAATGGTATCTGACTAAACATGTATTCATACTCTGTGGCTTTTGGAATGTTGTTCTTTTAGTACAAAGTCAAGAGCACTAGTATTTTCTTTAGTTTTCTTACTAACTGCATGTCTATATTATTTTTTGAGAAAAATCTCTACATTTTCATATTCCTTTAACATGTTAAAGATTGGCTTTTATTTTACTTTTTTATTCAATATAATTGGAAATTTTGTATTTTTATACCATATGGCCTTGGTTGAATATCTATAGCTTTATGCTTGATCTCATAGTTACTTGTAAATTCAATGGACAGTTTAAAATTAAAGTTATAATGTTCTCTTCACTGTTTTTAATAAAGAATAATATATAAAACACATAACTAGTAGGTAGTGTATACATCACCTGTTTCTTCTGGAGCATGAACTCTTGCAATTTGATGAAGAAAGGATAGTCACCCCAAAGGTAATGATGCTAATGTATGAAATCTACAGAAGCTCTTTGCTTATTTTGTGCTATCTGATTTTAAAGTTCCAAATACTAATTTACAAATGAATGGGATTATAATTTGAAGTTGAAAGAGTTTACTTTTGTTTTGGTTTAGATCTTGAATAAAGCAATAAATTAACTAATTGCATTGTCTTACATATGAGCAAATAAGACAATAAATAACATTTATTGACTTCTTTCAATAATGTTAAGCATTTGTCTAAGTGCTTTACATATACCAATTTATCTAAGTTTCATATCGAGCCTTTAAGTTTAATCCTGTAATAATCTCTTTTCTACAGATATGGAAATTGAAGCACTTATACGTTAAGTACTTGTCCAAAGCCAGTGAATTAAGAGAGCTGAAATGTAAGACACTATAATCTGTCCCTCTGGAATTGGTGAATAAAATACATTCCATGACCCTACAAGTTAGAATTTGTTGGATATTGATTGTGGATTTGCATTATGGATGCCATAAACTCACCTTGAAGTGGGTTTTCAACAGTCTTTCCCCTGTTTGTGACATAATTTGTACCTTTATATGCTATTCTAATTATCTGACAATATTGTTCTTGACTTAAAGCAAAACTTGCATTTCAATGTACTTTCCTATTAATTAATTTTTACTGATCTTACATTTTAGGTCATTGATTTTTGGTGACCAATATTATAACTTGGTAATGGGATTTAATGCCATGTTTAGGATAACATTGCTTGCCAAAATTCCATCTTCCATATGAAAATACTAACAAAAACTTTTAAAAAATCTGATGTTTATATATTGAATAGAAGAATATGTATTAGAGGTTGTTAGAAACAAGATTTAATGAGAACTCTAATCTTTACAGATATGGTGGTGTAGGCTCCAAAGTGCAGGTTTGCTGAAACTGCTTCTGACTGTCTTGATACAAAGTACTTAACATAATAAGTTTTACTCTACTACATGGAAAATGATAGGATGTAAATTTTACAGTTATTTTTTATTTGATGCTTACAGAACGCTTTAGCATTGACATGTTGAAGTTTATTTCAAATAAAATTGGAATTAGAGCTGATTTACTAGAGCTGTATAATGCAAATTACATAGGCAATATATCTCAAGATTTAGATATATATTGCCATTGCAGTATAGAAACAGATTGCTTATTTTACCATGGCAGGATTATTTTGCTTTAGGGAATGAATATTAAATTCCATGAATATTTGTTGAGCCTGTTTCTCTGCATTGAAGAACATGCTTGTCCCAAGTGTTTCAAAATGAAATGATATAAAATCTGGTATTTCCTTGCATGAGGTATTACTGCTACATCAGAATCTGTTCTGAGTCCTGTCTCCACACTCTGCACTTCAGATGAAGTAACTTAGCTGCCGACTCATCACATGACTCCTGTGTTTACTGATATATGGAGGGGCCAGAAGTTGTGGCATAAAAAGAGATTATTCCTCAAAATGACACAGGGGTTCTCTGAAATTGTCACTGGGTCATATTAGTTGAGGCACTTCTTGCTTTCTCAGTTCCTGATCTATAAATTTCCCAATGCATCTTTGACTACATTAATTCACTTAATTCTGTAAACAGCCTAATGAGATAAATATTATTTCTCTTCATTTTACAAATGAGAAAGCTGGGGACAATTTGTGGGTTAGCAGAGTTAATTAATGTCCATAACCTCTACCTTCTTCATGTTTTCATGACAGTGTGCTTGAGAATAGCTGTAGCAAACATTTATTCTCATCCATTTTGTTCAAGTAAATAATGTAGCAATGAAAAATATATGTGGAAATTCTCACTTTTCTCAAAATGATTGGCAATCAATTTACTACTCATTTTGGCAGAAAATGTTATAAGCAAAAACCAAGCAGTTATTTTTTTAAAGCATAAATATTTATATATGTATATATATATATTTTAAATGGTGTAAATAACCACTGATGTATTGGAGTTTGGCTTATGCTGGCTCATGAGAGTCCATTGCTAAATTTTCAGAGGTTTCACAAGTTTGTTTTAAAATACAGTCATTACTTAAAATTAAATTATATAAATACACAATTATATATTATCAAAAGCAGAGGTGGTAAATATTCAAAACACCAGTTTATTATATGTTTTCTATGTATATCATGATCTATGCTCTTGAAAATTATGTTTATTGTATCTGTATGGTGAAATATTAAATAATACAGTAAGTCCCAACACACGAATGAGTTCCATTCCAAGAGTGCATTCGTAAGTCCAATTTGTTTGTGAGTCTGACAAAGTTAGTCTAGGTACCCGAGTAACAGAATTGACTCTATGATACTGTACTGTAATAGGTTTATAATACTTTACACACAAATAATACATAAAAAAGCACAAAAAAATAAAGAAAAAAATTTTTAATCTTACAGTACAGTACCTTGAAAAGTACAGCAGTGCAGTACAAGAGCTGACATCCAGGGGCTGGCATCGAGTGAACAAGCAAGAAGAGTTACTGTAGTGGAAGGGGGAGAAGAGGTGGGAGATGTTAGAGCTGAAGGATCGTTAGCAATAGGAGATGGAAGGCAAGCTGCACAACCACTTGTAGAGGATGCACACACGTCACAATGTATGCCAGACACGTGAACTAACTTACATGATTGTACATGTGAACACTCGTTCGCATCTTTGAAAGTTCACAACTTGAAGGCTGGTATGTAGGAGACTTACTGTAGTATTACTGCACTTCTTTCCAACTCTCTATTAAGTGACATCATGTTGGTAGATTGATATCAGCCATGATGGTAATATTTAAACCATCATTTACACTTGATTCACTGTTTTGTTGATTGCCTAGACTTAAGAAAGTGATGGGAAAATATTAATAATGCAGATTAAACTTAAAAAGCTGCTATGTCTGTAGTCATGACGTGGTGAGCGCACACAAACACAAAAGAGAAAATACTTTCCTAATAACGAAACACTATCATCTGATTCAGTGAAGAACCCTTTTATATCATTGACTAATGAGGGAATTTCCAAAATATGTTTTTATTATTTAACTCTCATCCTTTTGGCTAAATAGGCAAAATTATTAAATAATATTCATGCCAAAGCACACTCATTTATCAATGATATGTGTGACTTCCTTTCATTTATTTGTAGTCTGATTTTTTCAAATCATAGTTAAATTGCAAACACAAGTTTGCTACAGATACAAGAGGTTGGGAAAAATCAATAAAAGCATTCTGTGAAAATCAATTGGCTATGTGGAATTACAATAAGGTATTATATTTTTATTATTTGTAAATTGTGTTCTATATATCTTTTATATCAGTACCAAAAAATAATAAGCTCATACATTATTTCAGAGAGCTGGTTGTTAAGCATTTACCAGCACACACACTACTGGTAGCACTGAAAAGTAGTATTGCACAGAAAACGATATAGCTTAGGAAATTTTCTTAAAAATATTGACAGGGTATAAGTATAGAAACAATTAAAATTCCTGTCGTGAAGTAGTAATAGTTAATGAAAGAAAAAAAAGACTGGCAAAATAAAGACATGTAAATTAGTGTCAAGAACAGATTTTTGGAGTGGGAGTTCTATGTTGTGATGGGCAGTTTTCTAAGTCGGCTTCCAATGAGCCCTGCTTCCTGACACACAGGCCCTTGCGTAATCAACCACCTTCCGTTGAATGTGGCTTGGACCTAGACACTTACTTCTAACAAGTAGAATACTGTGAAGGTGATGGGATGCCACCTCTGAGATTAGACGATAGAAGACTGACTTCCATCTTGCTTGTACTCAGTATCTCTGGCTCTTCTCATGTTCTTGCTCTGATAAAGCAAGTTGCCATGTAGTAAAATTTGCTCTACAGAGAGGCCATCACAGTAAGGAACCGAGGGCAGCCAGTAGCCAAGACCTGGGGAGGAAGTAAAGTCCTCAGTCCAAAGACACTCTGTAAATTGAATCCTGCCAACAGTGATGTGAGTGAGCTTGGAAGCACATTATTTCCCAAGTAAGTCTTCAGATGAGGTCCCAACGCGGGTCTACACCTTAATTTCAGCCTCTGAGAAATCCTGAAGGGAGTACCCAGAAAAGTCTTACCCAGATTCCTGATGTACAGAAACTTTGAAATAATCAATTTTGCTGTTTTAAGTCACTAGATTTTGCAGTACTTCATTAAGCAGTAATAGATATCTGGTACAATCATAAAAATAAAATTGAAATTAAATGTCCATTAAAATTATGCAATTGCAATTCAATACAAATAAGCATATTCTTACCAGTAAGTAGCCTTAAAAATTTAGAGTATCTTGGTTCTTTTGAAATGTATTTAAAAATTTTTTTTTTTTTGCTGTACTCGGGCCTCTCACTGCTGTGGCCTCTCCTGTTGCGGAGCAGCAGGCTCCAGACGCGCAGGCTCCGGACGTGCAGGTTCAGCGGCCATGGCTCACGGGGCCCAGCCACTCCGCGTCTTGTGGGATCTTCCCGGGCCCGGGCACGAACCCGTGTCCCCTGCATCGGCAGGCGGACTCCTTAACCACCTGCGCCACCAGGGAAGCCCTGTAGTTTGAATTTTTAAAACCTTAGTATTAAAGTCTTTCCTTTGTATCTAAGATATCTCTAGTGACATTTCCACAGTGGCATTGAGGTATTGTAAAATATTAGTTCTTATATCCCTTTTTACATGATAGAGCAAAAGGAATAAAATCATTATAATGGTACATACCTTGGCAATTACTTCTAACTAGTTTATAATCCCACCATCCTTAGGCACTGGATTTATGACTTCTGTTTAACATGTGTATAATGGCAGTTCAAAATTCCATATTATCTTAAGGGCAACAGTCAAAATAATATTTATCTCACTAGTTGTTTTTGAAACACCAGTAAGTTACCTATTTCTACCATGTTAATTACAAATAGCTTGGATGAGGGTAGTAACATTAATCATTATCATAAATATATTAATGATATGTTTCCTGAAAGAATACTTTTCTCAGAAGTTTAAGACCATAAAATAACCAGAAACTACAGTCTTGGTTTTAACTGAATATACTCTTCACATTTTCCATTTTTTTCTTAAACCTATATGTGCCCATTTGTATAGTTCTTCCTAGTAGTCATAGAGGCACATTGTCAAATTCTACTCAATACTTTGCCCTTTAATATGGTTGTCCACTCTCTGTATTATTTCTAATTTAAAAATTATTTCACTACAAATATTTTAAAAGAGAAGCAAGGAACAAATGTGTTCTATACTCTATATACATTTGACAGCTCTGAAATCAATAAGAAATTTAGAAAGATCTTTCAAGATTATAATCTGTGACAGTTCCTCTACATATTTAGACATTTCCTACACTGTTTACTTAAATGTGTCTCTGTCTTTATAAAAGCTATTTGGCTACTTTTTATTTCCTGTAACTATTTGTAATGTACCTTCCCACGATCTTTTCTACTGGCTTATTCTGGCATTGCTTTTCTGCTTAATAATTAAGTGTTACAATTTTCCACTTCCATTTGGAAAAAATAATGGTTTAAAGAGAACTCAAATGTAACTCTGTTGTGTTTATATTCTTATTTGCAATGAGATAATATGTTAATAAGTTTAACTGACTAGCAAGAGAGGTAGTGATTATGTTATTGATGAAGGATGGATATTCTACCAATAAACATACAGTGCTTATTAACAAAAATTGATGATCTAATGACTCAACCAGCTTGATTAAGTATAAAGTAAGAAAACTTCTAATACAAGTAGTTATTTTTGTATGTCAAACATATATGTTTTGTTAGAACAGATTTTCCAGTAAGACTTTGTCTTAGTTGTCCATTGTAATAGCTAAATGCTTTTATAATATTTAAATATATCTAAATGATGTTTTGTAATGTATAAAATTCATTACTCTGAAAACAATGTGATTATGGTCATAAACATTTCTAGAAAGCCTTGTATTTGAAGAATAATGACTTTGTCTAAATTTATTTCTAACACTGTTATACCTCCATGCAATGTAAATGAAAGCTAAAATGAGTTGATCTTTAACAAGCTTTCCATTCTAGCAACTTTTATTATTTGCATTTATTCATGGTGACAGAGTGGTTTTCAAAAAAAAATTCTTTTATAAATTCAAAGGCATATTTCAGGAGAACACTTCCATACACCAAAGACCACAAGTAGAATATAATAAATAGAAACAATTTTAAGTGTTGTAATGAAAAATAAAAAAATGAGTTTTAATAACATTTCAGTATAGGGAATTAAGAAAAGTATGTATACATTAGGGAAAATGTAATCAGGAGAATTTTCTGACCAATAATAATAACAGGTATAAATTAGCATTTGCATCTACAGAGTATAATTCCTCATGAACTTTGGGGAAAACCTGGATATAACGATATATATTCAAGGGCTCTTTAGCACTAGTTTTAGATTCAAATATTAAGCCACAATTATTTTGGCATTCTTCTTTTAAATAGTGACAATTAAAATAAACTGTCTAAAGAAATGTTTGACATTTATGAAAATTGCTCTGCTTGAGGTTCAATATTGTGTTTTGCAGTGCATCCGTATGAATTTGCCTTACCAATGGTGATTTTTTTCCATTTATTAGTAAATTAGCAAGACTAAACTTAATCAATGTTAATCAAAATCAATTATCAATGACAGTTTTTTGGTTTTTTTTTTTGCGGTACGTGGGCCTCCCACTGCTGTGGCCTCTCCCGTTGCGGAGCACAGGCTCCGGACGCGCAGGCTCAGCGGCCATGGTTTACGGGCCCAGCCGCTCCGCGGCATGTGGGATCTTCCCAGACCGGGGCACGAACCCATGTCCCCTGCATCAGCAGGCGGACTCTCAACCACTGCGCCACCAGGGAAGCCCTATGGCAGTTATATTAATCCCAGTGATTATTCTTTCTCAGCCAACATTTGTTGATAATATTCTTCGTTTTGCATATAAAATTAAAATATAAATGACAAAAATTACATTAAAATTTAACTATTTATGACAAATACATGAGCGTCTTATTTTATGATTCACAAAAAAGGTAAATGCTAGTTTATTAACAATCGTTGTTCTCTTAGGAAATATTTAGGTCTCACTGATTACCTCTCAGTCTCATATCTAAATTTCTGCAGAGCTTTGTGGTTATAGTATAAAAATCAATAGCAGAAAGCAAGCTAGATTCTGTTTTTTGGGATACTTTAGTTCACTGCTTTCATATTTATATATTTTTCCAAGTATAATTTTTCTAATTAACTGCAAGTGATTGAAAATTCACATCTGAAGCTTAGTTTTTTTAAACAAATTCATCTACTTTCTTCTATGCATTATTCATTTCAAAAAACACAATTCTAATAATTATTATGGTAATTAAACCATACTTAGTTTGATAATAGCAGCATGCTGATAGTAGATCACAGTTATAATAAAATGTTTAGCCATGTTACTTTAAATCTGCAGAGCTAAATAATGAAGGCTAATAATAATAGTTAATATTTTTGAGTATGTATTTTCCCATGCATGTTTTTTGTTTGTTTGTTTTTGGCTTTTGCAGTACGCGGGCCTCTCACTGTTGTGGCCTCTCCCGTTGCAGAGCACAGGCTCCGGACGCGCAGGCCCAGTGGCCATGGCCCACGGGTGCAGCCGCTCCGCGGCATGTGGGATCCTCCCGGACGGGGGCACAAACCCGCGTCCTCTGCATCGGCAGGCAGACTCCCAACAACTGCGCCACCAGGGAAGCCCCCATGCATGTTTTTAAGTGCTTTACAAACATGAACTCATTTAAATCTCAAAATGGCACTGTGAAGTGGTATTATTTTTATCCATTTTATATATGCAGAAAGTAAAGAATAGAGAAGCCATATAATTTTCCCAAAACAAATAAATATTAAACATTGAAAACAGAAGTCAGATTCAGCTCCCAAACCCAAGCTCCTAACCACCTGGACCTAGAAGGTATTAATTATACTTAGTGAAATGTCAGACAGAGAAAGACAAATACTGTATGTATTCACTTATATATAGAACCTAAAAAAACAAGCAAACAAAAAAAAGAATGAATATAACCAAACAGAAACATACAGATATGGAGAGCAAACTAGTGGGGAGATAGAAAGGAGAAAGGGTCAAAAGGGGTTGGTAATTAAGAGGTACAAACTACTATGTTTAAAATAAATGATCTACAAGGATATATTGTACAGCACAGGGAAAAAAAGCCTATATATATATATATATATATATATATATATATAATATATTTTTTTTTTTTTTTGCGGTACGCGGGCCTCTCACTGTTGTGGCCTCTCCCGTTGTGGAGCACTGGCTCCGGACGTGCAGGCTCAGCAGCCATGGCTCACGGGCCCAGCTGCTCCGCGTCATGTGGGATCTTCCCGGACCGGGGCACCAACCCGTGTCCCCTGCATCGGCAGGCAGACTCTCAACCACTGCGCCACCAGGGAGGCCCTAGTCAATATTTTTAATAACTTTAAATGGAGGGTAATCTACAAAAGTATTGAATCACTATGCTGTACACCTGAAACTAATATTATTGTTAATCAAGTATACTTCCATAAAAAAATAAAATAAAAAAATAAGTTATTATTGATATTTTCAAGTAACTCACATGAATTACATATAAATATATTCTAAAAATTAGCTGATAATACTGAAATAACAATAACAACATTTAAAACATCTGTATGTATACAATGTTGTAGCACTTTGGTTTATTAAGAGTATAGTTAAGGGAATGTACTTCGAATTCATACAGACTTCGCCTCCAATCCTGGTGCTGTGACTTTGAGCAAGTTACTTTTCTTCTCTGAGCCTGAATATTTTCATCTGTAAAATGGGGACAATAACGCCTACTGATAGATATGATGTGTATAAAAAGCTAGCACACTGTCTACCAGTTAGGAAGTACTCATAACTTTTAGTTATTGGAATTATTTCTATTTTAACTATAAGTTGTTAATTCCTAATAATAAAAACCAACCTGGTATTTCTTATTGTTTTGGCAATAATTTTTTAAAACAAAGGCTAATGCTGTTTTTAAAATGCAATGTTATATTATGTCTTTATTACTCAACTAATTCATTTACAGTTTTAAACATTTGAGAGTCTGCATGGGAAAGAGAAATTTGGTTCTGAAAGCAGGAGGTAAACTGACAAGACATTGTGACTGAAGAACTTTGCAGTATTTCATTTCTCCATATAAACTCTGATTCTAATTTGACATTTTTAAGGCCCCATTCACACTGCACAGAATTTCACTGCATTAGTAAATCATATCATATAAATAAAAATTACAATTGTGCTCTAAATTCAACTTTCAAGTTCACTAAAGGAAAAAAAAGAATGAGATGGTTTTAATACCACACCATAAAATTGCAGGTCTGCTTATTAAGAAAAGAACTTTATTTCAAATTTAAATATGAGGAAACAATAGGAAGGCTACTATCAAGGAGATGAGTTACTTTATTTACATACTATTTCTGCTAGTCTGTTGTTTACTAATTTAGCAATGATTTGTGTCCATTTAAGACCGTGAGTCAGAAAGCCAAATTTAATTTTACATTACTTTAGCAACATACTTTTCATCTCCATGACTGCTTTCTTTTTCTCCAAATGTTCCCTGTAAATAAAAGAGTATCAGGTTCTTAACTTATGGAGGAAAATTCTCTTAAAATTTATGAAATTTTAAATTAAAATTTTATTTTCTTAATATCATTTTTTATTTCCCTAAAGCCATAGTGTGTGCATGTGTATCTGTGTGTGTTTTATCTTCTTCATGTAACTTGTCTTTTTCATATGCCTTTGACTCTTGTTCACCAAACAGTATTATCAATATAATAGAAGCATAGCAATATAGTAGCTGCTTCTATGAGTAAGTCTGTTTCAAGGCTAGACCTGTTCTTGGGCAAGGATTTTGTGTAATGATATAAGCAGGACTTTTGAAAGGCCTAATAGGCTGTTTCCCCCATGTAATGGAAAGAAAAATTTTAAAGTTTATGAGCTGAATTCTAACCTAGGCACTAGACTCTGTCCCTCTACAAAAAAGATTTGTTTATTGGTTTAGGAAAGAGTTCACAAAAACAAGCCTATTCACATTCATTGGCCATTGGCTCTTCTACATAAAGGACAAAAATTGTCACCAGACAGAAAATGAAATCTTCTAATGAATAACAACATGGATCTGACAGCAGTGTCCTTATCTGTAAAACAGAAACTAGAACACAATGAAATAATATTCTCAAAGTGTTAAGAAAAAAATAACTGCGGGCTTCCCTGATGGCGCAGTGGTTGAGAGTTCGCCTGCCGATGCCGGGGGCACGGGTTCGTACCCCCCGGGAGGATCCCACGTGCCGCGGAGCGGCTGGGCCGGTGAGCCACGGCCGCTGGGCCTGCGCGTCCAGAGCTTGTGCTCCGCAACGGGAGAGGCTGCAGCGGTGAGAGGCCCGCGTACTGCAAAAAAAAAAAAAAACAACTGCAAAATTAGAATTCAAGCCTCAGTATATATGTCTATTGTTAAAAACAAGACCAAAATGGAGTTGCTTATGGCTAAGATCCACTTCACCAAACCAAGACTTAATCATAGTTTTGCTCTTCCAGAAATGGAGGCTTAAACCAACCAATCAGGAATTACCTGATCAGCACTACTTACATAACCTGCTGATAAACCCCTGCCATCCCCTATTAAGAAAGCAACCTTGCAAAAACCAATCTGCTATTTTGCCTGGTATAACTTCCTTGCTCTTGCTTCATTCTGCCTATAAGTGTCTTTCATTGTGCACAGCTCTTTGGGGCTTTTTTTATATGCTGTCCGATTCATGAATAATTAACTAAAGCCAGTAAGATCTTTTAAGTTTAGTTAGTTGATTGTTTTTAAAATAGATAATAGACATAAAGTTCTTCGATTGGGCAGTGTGTTGTTTGGGTTTTTAATTTTATTATTGTTTTGTATTGTAGTGTAATGTCTTGTGATATATATGTACATATTCTTTTGTATGCATCAAATATATTTTAATAATACTTATAGCAATTCACATATATAACGCACAAAAGAACTAGAAAAACATTAAATATTCATCTAACATGTATGCTGTAAAGGACATTCTAAACATAATGTAAACTATAATAGGATGGGATTCCCTGGTTGTCCAGTGGTTAAAACTGTGTGCTCTCACTGTCAAGGGTTTGGGTTCGATCCCTGGTTGGGGAACTAAGATCCCACGTGCCATGTGACCATGGCCAATAAATAAATAAATAATAAATTCTAAAAAAAAAGAAAAAGAGTTTTGTTAAAAAAAAAACTATAATGGGAAATAAAGTTTATGTATGACAAAAAATAAGTTTGTAACAAAAATATAAACCTGTAAAAATACTTGCACCCTGTAGACACAGAGTTAATACTCTTAAATAAAATTATAAAATAAAGCATACATATATTTGTGAAAAAAGTAAACAGTACCAATAAAAATATGATAGACCATAGTGAAATATTTTATGAAATAACTTTATAATCATACCAAAAATATGTACATTATTTACATGTCCTTGTGATCAAACAACTGCAGGTTTACATGGTAATTAATTATTGTATTTTTTAAATTAAATTGAAGTTGAGATTTCTAATTATAAAACCTACAGTAATATGAATAGTAGGAAATGACCATTAATATACACAGCAGTTAGTTGTATAAACATACACGACTTTTTCAGAAGCTTATGCAATTGAAGATTAAAAATTATAAAAATTATCTGACATAGTAGTTCCCTTTCTATTGAGTTTTCTACATTTTTATACATTTTATCAGAAAGGTATATTAATATATACATTCTAGGTTCTGGCTGGTTGCTCCACATATTTCATAATATTTCTAATATTACTTAAAAATTGAAACCAACCCAAATGCCTAAGGGAATGAATTATTTAAGTATATTAAAATCCATCCATATATTAGAATAAAATCCATCTAATAAATATAATTTTAAATAAAATGCATATGATGTGAGGGTTATTGAAAAAATTAGGTTACAATACAGACTACTTTAATTACATTTAAATTTGAAAACAAAAAACTAAAAGGGAAGAACGATAGCCACTAGAGGACAGTATGATGAGATTTCAGATGATTTAAAATTATTCTAGCTTATACTTTTGTTTTTTCAACCCTTCATGGTTGATATATTACAGTTTTATATTGTGAAATGATACCTTTTGTTTTGTTACCTTGAACCAATGACAATTTTTCCTCCATGGCCCATGCACACACAGTCCACACAAATGATTCAATCACAATATGGCAGCATTCCAGGGTTCTGGGCCTCCTAAATGATATGCATGGTACAGGAAATGGATTAAAAGTTTTGGAGACTTCAAAGTTTGGAGGACCGCACTGATGTCAAGAGAGAAAAGGCATGTTCAAGGGTATCTAAGAGGAATCTGAATTTGAGGATGGAGGACATATTGTGTATCTGATCATCAGAGGCAGGACAAAAAACATCCCCCCAGTACAACTGACATCATGCAGGCAGGCCGGCTGTTTAACAACAGATGTTTAAAAAGGCAAAGGAAAGTACAAGGGCCTTTCCCAATTTAGGTTGATACATAAGACCCATGGGAGATTATATATCACTCTGAAATCAAAGGAGAAAGAAAAAGGGGAAGGTGGATATCTGTATTGATTATGATGTAATATAGAATTGGCCAATTTTAATAGCCAGCATGATTGAGCTACCTAGATTTGACAATGTAAATTTTCAGAATAAAAGGAGGCATCTAATATGCTAAGCTCAGTTAAATGAAAGAAACGCACACATGTATTTTCACCTAAACATTTTATACTGACCACACCCTTTCCTTTATTTAGCAAATGCATATCTGTTCAAGTCTACTGTTTGCTTTCTCTGTATCTAAAGTGCTTCCTTTGAACTGGGGTTTGCCCTTTCTTTTGTTAGGAACCTTACTGCTATTTGCTGAAAAGTTCTTACTGTATATGATTCTTTAATATCTATCATAGGTATCGAACGTATATCCCTTTCTGAAGGTGAAAAAGACTGTTTACTTCTCATATAATTTGAAAAATTCTGGATGTCTGTTTTGTTTGTTTTCCAAAGTTATCTGTGGCTCAGGCTGTATGCCTGCTTTTAATTAATTAATTTATTTATTTATTTATTATTTTTGGCTGCGTTGGGTCTTCGCTGCTGTGCGCGGGCTTTCTCTAGTTGTGGCGAGCTGGGGCTACTCTTCATTGCAGTGTGCGGACTTCTCATTGCAGTGGCTTCTCTTGTTGCAGAGCACGGGCTCTAAGCGTGCGGGCTTCATTAGTTTCAGCATGCGGGCTCAGTGGTTGTGGCTTACGGCTTTAGAGCACAGGCTCAGTAGTTGTGGTATATGGGCTTACTTGCTCTGCAGCATGTGGGATCTTCCTGGACCAAGGATCGAACCTGTGCCCTCTGCATTGGCAGGTGTATTCTTAACCACTGCACCACCAGGGAAGCCTGTATGCCTGCTTTTTATCCTGGGTATTTTGGTATCTGTGTTATAAAAGTTATGTTGTTTTACTTTTTTAAATGTGATAAAGAGAAGGCTATTTTAAAATAATTTTGTTGAGAAAAACAATTTCCTGGTTGGAATCCTATCAAGAACAAAATTCCTCTTTGTACAGACACAAGACTGCAACTGCACATCCTTAAAAAGGCACGACCACTTTTTAATGGCTTATCCAGTCGTTTTCAATTATAGACTATAAAATACATTGATTGATTCATTTATTTATTCTTTATTCACAACTTTATTGATGCTGGCTCAATGCTGTCTCTATAATTATCATCTAAGCAAGGCTTTATGTGGATTAAAGCATGATTTTACGTGCATTTAGAGATTGATATGTCACTGGGTATTGGACTTTATAATTTTGTTATCCAAACATATATTGATTCTTATTTATGCTAATGTAATCATAATTTTTCATAAAGGGATATAAATTATAAGAGTTTTTTTCTCCTAATGTTGTAGGATTTCAAGATTGAGGCTACATTGAAATTGAATATATGTCACTGGTGACTGTTCTCTATATTTCCAATACCATTTTTGTGTCTTTTTTTTTTTTTTTTTTGGCTGCACTGTGCGGCTTGTGGGATCTTAGTTCCCCCACCAGGGTTAGAAACTGGGACCCAGAAGTGAAGGAATGGAGTCCTAACCACTGGACCTCCAGGGAATCCCCCCATTTTGTGTCATTTTATTTGTATGTGGTCTGAAGAAACTCCCAGAGAAATAACTAAAATTGTATCAAGGTGGTAGACTAAGAGGCAATTATTGCAAGACAGAAAGACTCTAATCTTACCTAAAAGGCAAAGTCCTAGATAGAAGAAGAATCTGGCATGATGAGTTAGTCTCAGTCACAAAATTTGGGGACCAGAGGGTTGTTGTGCTTAAAATGCATTATGGCTATTGCTACTCAGATCCATTCCAGACTAGTTATGTTCACATAATGTGGCTCCATTTAAGTTGGGAATGGGAAGTATGGCTGTCAGTGAGGGAAAGAACAGTAATGTATAAGTAAACCTAAAACATCTATTACTCCAGCTATGTGTCATTTCCAATGTTCCCCACAAACAGAGGATACATTTCTCTTCCTGTTTGGTGTTGGAGGGAAAAGCAGAAGCAGTGGGTGGAACAATAGTGACAATGATATCAAAACTGTGAAGCCCTAACATTACCAGTCTGTGAGCTACAGTCCATTTTAGTGGAAGAGTATGGGTTTTCTTAGTGGATTGAATGAAGTCTTATCAGAATACAAGTCTAGCTGAGCGGCTGAAAGCTACATAGTAATAATTCACACCAAGATCAGGTCAGAGGGGATGAGAGACAAAAGAGACACTCCCATGATAAAACAAGTTACTGTTATCTGTGCAAGAAGCAGAAAATATTATTTTGTTAACACTGTGTGATAACCTTGAGAAACTTCACATTGCAGAGGAAGCACAGATTTAAAAATTATGGGGTTAAGGAATTGCAATTCTGTACAAGGGGCCTATAAGAGAAAGAATATTGGGCATACTTATTGAGTTTTTTTCCATATAGTGTACAGAGTTTGGTGATGTTCAGCATTTGTTTAAACTGAAGAATTAAATAGTGGGTATAATAATATCATTTATGGTGTGCTAAGCGGGACAGGCTGTTCCTATGAAGCAAGACCAAAAACTTCTCAAAATAGGTCATAGTAACAGAAGACCACCAAGGGAGTAAAATCAATGAAAATCAAAGAGATTTTAGGAGGAAGTAATCTGTATGGGCAAGTTTGGGATTAGGGGTTACTTTCCTTGAGTCTTCTCCAGGAGAAGTGACAATTGGAGCTGACAAAGAAGCAATAATTTAAAATTATCATTGACCTATGAAAACAGTTTGTTTAACAGTAATATTGACTGATTGAGGCTTCCCAATATTTGCACAGATTCAACTTGTAGTAATGTCCTGCTAAAACTGACTGACTAACTAAGGGGCTCTGCCCTAGAAAAATCATGTACTTCGAGTAGCCATACACTCTGACTTGGGGAATGTTAATGCTTCTAGTCAAATAAATGTCCTTAATTTGAGAAGAAGAATGTCATTTTGAGAAAAAAATAGATAAATGACACAGTTCTCTGCTTGTAGTGGAGGTTCTAATTTAAATTAAATTTAATTTAATTTAAAAAAATCAAAATTCCATTACCTAAAATTGAATCACATTGTCTGTCTAATGCCATAATCACTTCTCACTGGGTAGAAATGAGAAAAAAATTATATTATCTTTTAATAAGTATTTTTGAAAAAAAAGTATTAAATGAAATTAAGTTGACTAAAAACACATTTTTAAAATGTGTGTAGTATATACCTTAAAAATGTTTACATTTCAAGGTAAAATATTTGAATTCTGTAGCAGGGCTTTAAAATAATAGCTGATCATTATTAATTTCCTCTGGTGTTTATTGTCACAATATTAATCATGATGAACTCATTTGGTATTAATGTACATGTCATAACTAGTTCTTTGGGATTTTGACAATGATTTCAACAATGATTAATTGCATTAATTTTAAAGGGTTACCGATTTTCTTAGTGCCTCCTACTTGACAAAAAAGTTTAAGCTGTATTTTTTCAGGTATAGAGTATAACAGGTACATTTGTCTTCTATCCATGGAGTCAACATTAATACGTGTGTTTAAATCTCATGTGGCTACTCCAGCTCATTTCTTGTTATTTTCATTCATAATCTCAATATGTCAACCTGATTAAAATACCATCTTTTAAAGATTAATCACCTGTAACCAGTGACTATATTTTAATATGAGTGGGAGTTGAGAAGTGAGGAACTAGATCATTAAAAAAAGGCAACCAAAAAATTAGTTCTCAACTAAAATGTGGGAGTGAGCTGAAAAACTATGAGATGGTAGCTGAACAAAAGCAGGAAGAGAAACATCCTTTCAGAATTCACAGGACCTTAATAAGTTCTTTCGATCGCAAGAAGTCATGAAGTGGATTCTACAAGACAAGATATTACAAGGACATAGAGGATATGAATGACAGGTTTACGGATGGAACTTCAGTACCACAAGAAGTGTAAAATATTTAAATTATATGGGACACAAATATATCCAAATTATTACTTTAAAGTAATATAAACCTATTTTCTTACAGATTATGTCATTATGTTTTTCTGTTTACTGCTTTTCTACTAGTATTTTTTTCTCGAAAACATCAAAAACTATTTCAGTAAGTTCTAATTCCAAAGGAAAATAATAGGGTGTATGTAAATGCACTCCATATCTCTTCTTTATGCTTTTTTCTTTCTTCTGCTGACCCTAACCCAAGCAATTACACACTTGAAGAAACAACCTATTACACACTTGAGGACACTGTTTCTCCATATTTAAGTATCATTCTTCAATCTTGGTTATCTAATTTCCAAACTTAACAATACATTCCAATTCTTCAAGGATGATAGCTCCTATATTTTAAAAATGTGAATTTTATTTGCTTAAACTCTGTTAGATGAAATTTTAATCTACCATCATATAAGTTAGGGAATGTCAGATGATTTGGGGTCAGTGGATAATCATTATTGTATCAGTAGATCATTTCAGAAGAGCATTTCAATCTGGTATAGAGTAGTAGTATACAAATATTACCTTTCTGTTAATATTTCCATATTTTACTTACTTTAAAACTAACTTTCAAAACTATACTTAAAATTTGTAGCATTAAGATAAATATACTTTAAATTTCTTACATTTAAAATTAAATATTTGGGAGGCAATGTAGTAGAAAAAGCATGGGAAGGAGAGAAGAGAGAGAACTTTACAAAGATTAAATCAGAATAATATATAATGAGCCTTCTTGCATTGTAATCACATAAAAATAGCAAAATCATCTATAACAACAACCACATCAAAACACAGAGTTTAAGAAAACATATTCAAGCTTTAAGGGAAAAAAAGAAATCTTTAAGAGCTGGAAACACCAAGAAATCTCTGTGAAGTAAGTGCCAGTTTTTGGAATAATTAGCAACTCTAGTTAAAGTAGTAGAATAACCTGAAAGATATAATAAAAAAATCAGTTATTAAAATAATTAAATAGAGAAAAAGAGATAAAAAATAAAAGTAAAATGAACAGGATAATATGAAAATCCACTAGAAAAATTTGCCAAAAATTTATTAGAACCATGAAAAACAATAGGTGATGAAATAGAAAAGTCAAATGATGGTAGAGATCTGAAGATAGAAATCATGACAGATGGAGGAGCTTCAAGTTGGCAGAGTTGTAAGACATGAAGATCACCTTCCTCCCCACAAATAAATGAAAAATACATCTACATGTGGAACAACTCCTACAGAACACCTCCTGAACACTGGCAGAAGACCTCAGACTTCCCAAAAGGCAAGAAAATCCCCAACTACTTGCCATGTGACTGACAGGGTCTTGGTATTCTGGCCGGATGTCAGACCTGAACCTCTGAGGTGGGAGACCGAGTTCAGGACATTGGACCACCAGAGACCTCCCAGCCCCAAGTAATATCAGTTGGCGAGAGCTCTCCAGAAAACCTCTGTCTCAAAGCTAAGACCCACCTCCACTCAACAACCAGAAAACTCCAGTGCTGGACACCACATGCCAAACAACTAGCAAGACAGGAATACAACCCCACCCATTAGCAGAGAGGCTGCCTACTAAAATCATAATAAGTTCACAGACATCCCAAAACACACCCCAGGACACGGTCCTGCCCACCACAAAGAAAAGATCCAGCCTCATCCACCAGAACACAGGCACCAGTCCCTTCTACCAGGAAGCCTACACAGCCCACTGAACCAAACTTACCCACTGGGGGCAGACACCAAAACCCATAGGAACTACAAACATGCAGCTTGTGAAAAGGAGACCCCAAACACAGTAAGTTAAGCAAAATGAGAAGACAGAGAAATATGCAGCAGATGAAGGAACAAGGTAAAAACCCACCAGACCAAACAAATGAAGAGGAAATAAGCAGTCTGCCTGAAGAAGAATTCAGAGTAATTGATAGTAAAGATGATCCAAAATCTTGGAAATAGAATGGAGAAAATATAAGAAACATTTCATAAAGACCTAGAAGTACTAAAGGGTATACAAGCAATGATGAAGAACACAGTAAATGAAATTTAAAATTCTCTAGAAGTAATCAAGAGCAGAATAATGGAGGCAGAAAAACAGACAAGTGACCTGGAAGATAAAATAGTGGAAATAACTACTGCAGAGCAGAACAAAGAAAAAAGAATGAAAAAAATTGAGGACAGTCTCAGAGATCTCTGCAACAACATTAAATGCACCAACATTCGAACAATAGGGGTCCCAAAGGATGAAGAGAAAAAGAAAGGGACTGAGAAAATATTTGAAGAGATTATAGTTGACAACTTCCCTAATATGGGAAAGGAAATAGTCAAGTCCAGGAAGCGCAGACAGGTCTATACAGGATAAATCCAAGGAGAAACATGCCAAGACACATATTAATCAAATTATCAGAAATTATATACAAACAAAAAATATTTAAAGCAGCAAGGGAAAAGCAACAAATAACATAAAAGGGAATCCCTACAAGGTTAACAGCTGATCTTTCAGCAGAAATTCTGCAAGCCAGAAGGGAGTGGCAGGACATATTTTAAATGATGACAGGACAAAACCTGCAACCAAAATTACTCTACCCAGGAGAGTAATCCAGCAAGGATCTCATTCAGATTCGACAGAGAAATTATAATCTTTACAGACAAGCAAAAGCTAAGAGAATTCAGCACCACCAAACCAGCTTTACAACAAATGCTAAAGTAACTTCTCTAGGCAGGAACACAAGAGAAGGAGAAGACCTACAATAACAAACCCCAAACAATTAATAAAATGGTAATCGGAACCTACATATTGATAATTACCTTAAATGTAAAAGGATTAAATGCTCCAACCAAAAGACATAGAGTGGCTGAATGTATACAAAAATAAGACCTGAATATATGCTGTCTAGAGGAGACCCTCTTGAGACCTAGAGACACATACAGACTGAAAGTGAGTATATGGAAAAAGATATTCCATGCAAATGGAAATCAAAATAAAACCGGAGTAGCAATTCTCATATCAGACAATATAGACTTCAAAAAAAAAAAGGCTTCTACAAGAGACAAGGAAGGACACTACATAATGATCAAGGGATCAATCCAAGAAGAAGATATAACAATTGTAAATATTTATGCACCCAACATAGGAGCACCTCAATACATAAGGCAAATGCTAACAGCAATAAAAGGGGAAATCGACAGTAACACAATAATACTAGGGGACTTTAACACCCCACATTCACCAATGGACACATCATCCAAAATGAAAATAAATAAAGAAACACAAGCTTTAAATGACACATTATACAAGATGGTCTTAATTGATATTTATAGGACATTCCATCCAAAAACAACAGAATAAACTTTCTTCTCAAGTGCTCCTGGAACATTCCCCAGGATAGATCATAACTTGGGTCACAAATCAAGCCTTGGTAAAGTTAAGAAAATTGAAATAGTATCAAGTATCTTTTCTGACCACAATGCTATGAGACTAGACATAAATTACAAGAAAAACTCTGTAAAAAATACAAACACATGGAAGCTAAACAATACACTTCTAAACCAAGAGATCACTGAAGAAATCAAAAAGGAAATTAAAAAATACATAGAAAGAAATGACAATGAAAACACGATGACCCAAAACCTATGGGATGCAGCAAAAGCAGGTCTAAGATGGAAGTTTATAGCAATACAGTCCTACCTGAAGAAACAAGAAGCATCTCAAATAAACAACTAATGTTACACCTAAAGAAATTAGGGAAAGAAGAACAAAAAATCACCACAAAGTTAGCAAAAGCAAAGAAATCATAAACATCAGAACAGAACTAATTGAAAAAGAAATGAAAGAAGGACACAATAGCAAATATCAATAAAATAAAAAGCTGGGTCTTTGAGAAGATAAACAATATCAATAAACCAATAGCCAGACACATCAAGAAAAAAAAAGGAAAAGACTCAAAACAACAGAATTAGAAATGAAAAAAGAGAAGTAACAACTGACATTGCAGAATTACAAAGGATCATGAGAGATTACCACAAGCAACTATCTGCCAATAAAACGGACAACCTGGAAGAAATAGACAAATTCTTAGAAAAGCACAACCTTCCGAGACTGAACCAGGAAGAAATAGAAAATATAAACAGGGCACTCACAAGCACTGAAATTGAAACTGTGATTAAAAATCTTCCAACAAACAAAACTCAGGACCAGATGACAGGAAAATTCTACCAAACATTTAGAGAAGAGTTAACCCCTATCCTTCCTTCTCAAACTCTCCCAAAATATAGCAGAGAGAGGAACACTCTCAAACTCATTCTACGAGACCACCGTCACCCTGATACCAAAACCAGACAAAGATGTCACAAAAAAAGAAAACTACAGGCCAATATCCCTGATGAACATAGATGCAAAAGTCTTCAACAAAATACTGGCAAAAAGAATCCAACAGCACATTAAAAGGATCATACACCATGATCAAGTGAGGTTTATCCCAGGAATGCAAGGATTCTTCAATATACACGAATAAATCAATGTGATACACAATATTAACAAATTGAAGGATAAAAACCATATGATCATCTCAGTAGATGCAGTAAAAGCTTTTAACAAAGTTCAGCACTGATGTATGATAAAAATCGTTCAGAAAGTAGGCATAGAGGGAACTTACCTCAACATAATAAAGGCCATATAGGACAAATGCACAGCCAACATCGTTCTCAACGGTGAAAAACTGAAACCATTTCCTCTAAGATCAGGAAAAATACAAGGTTGCCCATTCTCACCACTATTATTCAACTTAGTTTTGGGAGTTTTAGCCACAGCAATCAGAGAAGAAAAAAATAAATAAAAGGAATCCAAACTGGAAAAAAAGAAGTAAAATTGTCACTGTTTGCAGATGACATGATACTATAGTATCATAGAGAATCCTAAAGATGCCACAACAAAACTACTAGAGCTAATTAATGAATTTGGTGAAGTTGCAGGATACAAAATTAATGTATCATGATGTATGCTAAAGCATATACCCATGCCAAAATTATAAGAGCACTCCCCAAAACTTAGAAAGAGAATTTGTAATGATCAAAAACATAAGGGAAGTAGAATTCAGAAAAGGAGCAAATAAAAGTCAGGGCAAATAAAACTAAATATCAATGCAATATTTCAATAACTATAATACTTATAGACTATACAGACCTCATTAAAAGAGATTCTCAGATTGGCTAAAACTTTAATACCCAGGTGCATCTGTTTATGAGACCCCCCCAAAAAATTATACTCTTTCACTTCTGAATAAAGTGGAGTAACAGTAAGGAGATTTACTTTATATCTTTAAAACTAAAATATTGGGAAAGTTATATGAAAATGGTTACTATAGACACTATAAAACAGGACTGTGTGGAACTGTGATTTCTGGGATAAGGGAAATTAGAAAGTTGAGTGTGATAATATTACCGATTTACCCCCTGGAAACAGTTTCCAGGCCATGGAGCAGGAAATGGCAACCCAAGTGCAGACCAGCAGTGGAACTGGGAACTTGTGTTTAGGGAAGACAAGGAAGCTAGACTTGTGCAAAAGAAGAAAGTAATTGAACATTTCAATAGCAATGAATACTACTTCTGATTAAAGTTAGAAGTTATGAAAGCATTACTTGATTAACCTAATTTCAAAGAATGTGTAGACCAAGAACCTTCCCAGTTTGATTTGCAAAACTAATAAACAATTTGCTTCTGTATACTGAGTTTCAGTCTTAGTTTTGTTTGAGAATATATATATGTATATATATATATATATATATATATATACACTTTTTTAAAAAAAGATGTAATTTGAAAATACATATATGTAATTTGAAAATATATATATGAAATATGCATATGGAATTCAGAAAATTAGCTTTTCATGCACAACCAGTTATCTTTACAAGTTCATCCATATCTCTCCTGCAGTTGAATCTCTCTTGTAAGCTCCTCTCTGTACTCCAATGTGAATGTTTTATGTTATTCTTGAATAAGTAAAGAATGATATGCGTAACCTTAGGCTTCCTTTTTTAAGCTTCTTGAAAAAAAGTGGAATAGTTTCAAGTTCCATTAGCAAAATTGTTAGCCCAAATCTGCTTTACACAGTTGTTCCTTTAAAACCATGCATTATTCTCTAAAGAGAATTGAAGATACACATGTCTACGTATTATGAATGTTTATATATTTCCAGTCAATATCCAGAGATATATACAGTAGGCATCCATATATTCGATCTCAGAAATGCATTTATTCTTAGGACAAATTTTCAGAATTTGAATCTGTAGAGAGCCAAGATCATATGTAAAAATAATAAATATTTTAAGATTATATAAAAATAATATTGAGGCCTTCCCTGGTGGCGCAGTGGTTGAGAGTCTGCCTGCCAATGCAGGGGACACGGGTTCGTGCCCCGGTTCGGGAAGATCCCACATGCCGTGGAGCGGCTGGGCCCGTGAGCCATGGCCGCTGAGCCTGCGCGTCCGGAGCCTGTGCTCCGGAACGGGAGAGGCTACAATAGTGAGAGGCCCGCGTACTGCAAAATAAATAATATTGAAAAGAAAGTAAATCAGGCAATTTGAGAGTGGGTAAGAAGGTAGCAAACAGTCTTTATTAACAAAATAGTCGTATTTCTTAAAGTTTAATACATGTGTGGCAACATTCTCCATGTATTACGTTTATTGGCTCATATATAACAAAAAACTAATGAGATATTAATATTTTTCCCATTTTAGAGATGAGTAAATGGACACAGAAATATTAGAGAACCTGTCCAAATTCACACAATGAGTGACCCTTGGCATCCAGCAACAAACCCAGTTAGTGACCCTCCAGAGGCTATGGTGAGAAATAGGCCTGTTATAAAAGAAAGGACTAAATACCAGATGTGTGTTTCCACCAATGGTGATCCTTTAAATTGTTATTACCACTTTAGAATCTCTGTCACTAGGAGAATAATCTGACATATCTCTATAATATATTTTAAAGGTGAATATTTTGTTTGGAGTGATTATTAATGAAGTTGAGAAATGGACATTAAGCACAGAATTGGCAGAAAACAAAATGAGCTACCTTATCTCAAGATGCATTGATGCACTGAAATGTAATCTGCACAAAGAAAGATATTTCATTTTGAGTAGACAAGCTTATCTGTGTTCTAAGTGTAAAGCCAATTGAAACTTGGCAGGGTTTCTGCTTTGCTTTGTCTTGCATTATTTTCAATTGAATGGAAAAATGTTAATGCAACTGAGTTGGCTAAAATTATTAGGGGAAGAATGTCGCTTTTCAATTTTTTTTTAAATAGGTCTTTATTGGAGTATAATTGCTTCACAATACTGCATTAAATTCTGTTGCACAACAAAGCAAATCAGCCATGTGCATACACATGTCCCCTTATCCCCTCCTTCTTGAGCCTGCCTTCCACTCTCCCTATCCCACCCCTCTAGGTCATCGCAAAGTACCGAGCCCATCTCTCTGTGCTATGTGGCTGCTTCCCACTAGCTATCTATTTTACATTTGGTAGTGTATATATGTCAATGCTACTCTCTCACTTCGCCCCAGCTTCGCCCTCCCACCCCATGTCCTCAAGTCCATTCTCTTTGTCTACCTCTTTATTCCTGCCCTGCAACTAGGTTCATCAGTACCTTTTTTTTTTTTTTTAGATTCCATATATATGTGTTAGCTAAAGCAAAAGTTATTTTTTATTTTATCTGATTGAGATAGTTAATCAAAATAATATTAAATTCCACAGCCTCAAATGTACTCTTTTATATTTAATTATTCTCTAGGAAAATGTTTATTTTAAAATTATTAAAATTAAACAATAAATTTATTCAGTATATACATTTCAATTTTATTTCTTAAGTATTCTTCTCTTCATAGTGCAAAATTTAAAAATCACACCAACCACTTAATATTACTTCCTGTGTATGCATTTTGAATAAGTAGACATATAGTGGAAAAATGTAGCAGACATACTATGCTTTAACAAATCTTCTGAATGTATTGTTTACTTATGATTTTGTTTCTTGACAATCAGGTAAGGAGCACATTAAATTGTTTTTCATTCATTTATGCAAAAACTATAACTAAAAATTCCCGTATGTAGAATTTGTGAATTACCATCAAATTTATTCACTGGAATGTTTTTCTTGTATTATCGCCTAGTTAACAAACACCATAATTGTATTGCCAAATACAGCCATTAAGTCATTTTCCTTAAGGTATTAAAAATTCTGTGCTATCATTGAAGAAAATATATTTTAGAAATTTGGTATAACATCTTATTGGGATATTCAATTTCATTTGTGTATTATTCTATTTAATTGACATGCAGCTATATATCAATTATATTGATGCTCTGTATCAAAGATTGGCTTTTTCTGTAAAAAGCTGGATAGTAAATATTTTGTGCATTTCAGTCATAGGATGTCTGTCTCCACTGCTCAGCAGTGTTCTTATGTCATGAAAGCACTGATAGAGAACACATGACAAATGGATGTGGCTATATTCCAATTTCTTTTTTAAAACCAAACCAAGGGCTAGTTATATTTGCATATGATCTACCTCACTGCCTATCACTCTCATCCTCATTTGGTTCTCTGTTTCCAATCAACATTCTGTTCTTGGACATACTTATTTCATTCCTGGATTAGAACTGCTGTATTTTTTGTGCCTTCTGATTGTAAATATCTGCCCATGTGTTCAAAAGCTGGCTTCTTATCAAGTGTAACCTGCTCATAGAGGTCTTATCTAACTAGTTTTCTCTTACAGCTACACACACACACACATACACACACACGCCACTCCATATGTATTAATTAGAGGATCAGATGTCCTAGTTCACAATGAAAAGTCATGGTTTGCCTTGAATAGAGTTGGTTTATTTCTGCTAAACATATGTCCCATCCAGTATAGACTTCCTCCCAGATATTACATTATTTAACCAAATATTATTAGTTGCAATACATAAGCTGGACTGGGTTGACAGAAGTGGTTTTTACATACCTTACTTTTGCCTTAGCAGATTCTAACAGTACATAAGATGTATGTTCAATGAACAGAGTTCTCCCTTGAACACATCATTACAGATAAAAGGTAAACATTGATAACCTGCCTCTCTTTCCCCAACCCTTTCTACAGTCAGTGTAATAAACCTTACTTTCATGGACGTAATGCCGCATATCATGTGATAGAACAAATTACACTTGAACATAAATGGCTAGGGGCAAATATTTCCAGCTCAGACATGCTAAAAGTTTTAGAGGCAGCTTCCCATGGTGACCTCTTGATATGCCCATGTCATGAAGGAAGAAGTTCACAAAAGGACCAAGGGTTCAGATTGCAGGGTGACACATACATTAAATGTGGCTTAGAGATAGGGGTGCAGAAAAATATCCTTCCCACGGGTTGAGTTAGTCAAAAGTGTAATTACTGAATTTCAACATTGAATTTTGTACACAAATTTTAATGTAAATAATGCTGCTATGAACATGCATGTACAAATACCTCTTTGAGGCCCTGACTTTAACTCTTTGGGGTGTATACAGACAAGTGGAATTGCTGAATCATATGTTAATTCTGTTTTATTTTTTGAAGAACAGCCATGCTATTTTCTATAGCACATATTTTCCAAACAGTACACAAGGGTTCCAATTTCTCCACATCCTGGTCAACATTTATTTATTTATTTATTTATAGTAGCCATGGTTACTATTTATTTTAATCCCGTAATCATTTTTGGAATGTTTTTCTTCAATATCTTGGGTTTTCAGTAATATAAATTATATTTTCCTGCTGTTATTTTTCTATATAATTTTATATAATTATTTCATCAAATTTTTACAATGATTTTGCCATTACTGTTTTTACTTCAGTACCTTACAGTGAATATCCTTGAAAACATGTCAGTGATGTATTTCATTTAGACTCCTTTGTGAATGGCTGTAACTCAGAATTATTTTTCCTGCCATGTGCAAGTCTCTCCATAATGTTCAAATCAGCCTGTGATGTTACTATGTAAAACTTTTCTAGTTGTGCTTTCCCTCATGTATCTAACCCTATTTGCAGCAAGATAGTATCATTTTTTTCGTTAAAATGACTTTGGTTTGAGTTTGGCCATGCATCCACTTTCCCTGGCACTTTCCTGAAATATTTGTTTTGTTGTGGTTTATTCAATTCAAATAAACATACTTTATTTCAGTATTCTGCTGCATTCCAGCCATCATGTGAGCTATATAAGGGATAAAAGCATAACACTATTCCTTTTCTGGGGAAATACCTAATATTTCATTCAAGCCTTAAGCAAAATGTGATATATTATTCATTTGTCTGTTAACTTAGGTAAATCCTTGCTTATCACCTTTCTCAAATGTGTAGTGTTTGTTCTACTTAGCATTTTACTTTTATATCATTTTGATGATCATTTTTTACATTTTGATTTCTACATTATATTCTGTCCTACTGAGAACATATTTTTAATTTTTATTTTATTTCCTATACATTGACATTTCTACCTGGCAGGTTTCTATATTATTTACTACTGTACAAGTAATTATTTCTTCCCCATTTATATTTTACCGTCTGTGACATCTTCATAATTAGTTGATAATTTCTGTCATTCATGATCAATATAAAAACTAGTTAATATAATTGTTTTACTGCTTTGATTTTTCTCTTGACTGCTTTATTTTTCTTTTAACTTCATGTATTTTATTTATATTCTTATTTTTATTTTTTAAGCTTCAACAATAACTTTATACAACCCTTTATTATAGTGGCATAACTATTCTTTAAATGTTATATAAGCTTTACATAAACTTTGTATTTTCTGGATAATAATATTTTATTTAAAGCTTGAGAAAATATACAAGGTGTTTTTTTTTTGTTTTTTGTTTTTGGCGGTACGCGGGCCTCTCACTGTTGTGGCTTCTCCCGTTGCAGAGCATAGGCTCCGGACGCGCAGGCTCAGCGGCCATGGCTCACGGGCCTAGTTGCTCTGCGGCATGTGGGCTCTTCCTGGACCGGGGCACAAACCCGTGTCCCCTGCATCGGCGGGCGGACTCTCAACCACTGCGCCACCAGGGAAGCCCTACAAGGTGTTTTTTATCTTTCTTAGATATTTGAAAAAAATAAGTAAAGTTAACGTAATCAGAGATTAGTAGATAAAATGCTTTCCCACCCATGAATAATGGTGCATCTTTTACTTTGCCACAAAAAGCATAGCTTGTATAAAGCATGGTATTTTTTTTCCATCCTATCTACATATGATGATAATTTCACAACCTTTATGTCAAGCTTTATGTCAAATTCTGACTGGGCCACGATGGCCAGGTATTTGGTCAGACATCATCCTAGATAGTCCTGTGAAGCTGTTATTTTGATGAGATTAACATGTAAATTGGCAGACTTTGGGACTTACCTGGTGGCACAGTGGATAAGGATCCACCTGCCAATGGAGGAGACATGGGTTCGAGCCCTTGTCTGGGAAGATCCCACATGTCGCGGAGCAACTAAGCCTGTGCACCACAACTACTGAGCCCATGTGCCACAACTACTGAAGCCCGCATGTCTAGAGCCTGTGCTCTGCAACAAAAGAAGCCACTGCAATGAAGAGTGGCCCCTTGCTGCAGCTAGAGAAAGCCCGCGTGCAGAAATGAAGACCCGATGCAGCCAAAAATAAATAAATAAATTTAAAATAAATAGGCAGGCTTTGAGTGAAGCAGATTACTCTCCTTAATACTGGTGGGCCTCACCCAATCAGTTGAAAGTCTTAATATAACAAAGGCTGACCACCCCCACCCCTGCCCCCCAACACACACACACACACACACACACACACACACACACACACACACACACAATAAGAAGGAATTCTGGCAGCAGACTGCCTTTGGGTTCAAACTGCAATACAAACCACATCCCTTTGGTTCTATTTCTCTAGAGAATTCTAACATATAAAGGTCCTTGAAGGCAATTCTTTACCAAGCATCTATTTTTGCTAACCAAATAGGATTTCACTAATACATGCATTTCTTTTCTTGAAATTATATTCATTTAAAAATTTTATATCCATTACTTATCTATCTATCTGTAGTGTATTATTCATGGTGAAGATGAAAAAAGCACAGTCAGCCCTTTATTTCTATAGTTTCAGCATCTGCAGGTTTAAATAACCATGGATCAAAAATATTTGGGGGACTTCCCTGGTGTTTCAGTGGTTAAGACTTTGCCTTCCAATGCAGGGGATGCGGTTTCGATCCCTGGTTGGGGAGCTAAGATCCCACATGCCTCATGGCCAAAAAACCAAAACATAAAACAGAAACAATATTGTAACAAAATTCAGTAAAGACTTTAAAAATGGTCCACATCAAAAAAATCTTTAAAAATGTTTGGAAAAAAATTTTAGGAAGTTCCAAATAGCAAAACCTGAATTTTCTGCATGCTGGCCACTATTTACATAGCATTTATTTTGTACTTACAACTATTTACATTGTATTAAATATTATAAGTAATCTAGAGATAATTTGAAGTACATGGGAGCATATGCATAGGTTATATGCAAATACTATGACATTTTATATAAGGGACTTGAGCATCCTTGGATTTTAGTATCAGTCGTGGGGTCCTGAAACCAATCACCCTGGTGTATACTAATAAGCACTGAGACATAGTGGTGATCTAAATGTAAGAGGATGTGAGAAAGAAGAGCTGTGTGATGCTACGTCATTAATATATGATGGCACTGTGTTCCTTTGACCTTTACCCTTAGAAACTTTTTTTCTGTACTGAAATTGCTTAATCAATAAGCTTCGTTCTGACTGAGGTCCCATAATTTATCCCAGAAGCCTTCTGCCCTCAAATAGCAATGACTAGATTGCCAAAGGAATGAGTTACCTTGTTCAAAGAATCAAATGATTGTATGAAGTCACATAAGGACCACCTTTTCTTTATTTGGTTAACCTGAATTGCCGATTAATAAAATTTTCCTTATCTGATGTAGTTATTCGTCTAACTTTCTCCTGTATGTCCTGTACTGGAGACATATAGCATGGTGTTATGTGAAAATGAGTTCCATAAAAGAAATAAATTAACTGTATTAGACACTAAATTCTATTTTACTTTCTCTTTTCCAACTGAGCATGCATGGATACATTATTAATTTGATTTTTGAAATATGACTCTACTAAATCTGTTTTAAGCTACTGTAAGCTCTCATTATTATACGTGCATTACTATACTGCTTTATTTTTAAGTAGCTCTGGGTCATTATACACCTCAAAGTGTGATTATCAGATTAAAATGGAGAAAAGTATTATAAGAAATATAAAAGACAAATTCTGCTCATAATTAAGGATGCAACATGGGAAAACTTAATTTAGAAATAGTTGAGCATGCTACATTAGGGAAATTTGGAAAAGGTCATACAAAGACTGATTATTAAAACACACTCTTCCACAATTCCTATGCTGCTTGACCAGGATACTTCAGTGATCAAAGATTTAGGAAGAACTAAGAGAAAATAGTATACACAGTTTTTTTCCTCATAATAACTTTAATGTCATATGTATAATTGGCACAAATATTGTTTTTAATGTTTGCTTGAAATGGTATATTGAAAACAGGGTCAATAAATTAAAATGTCCGAATGATCACATAATTATTTTACGTTGATAAACATGAGAACCATGGCAGTGACAAATACTACATTAAGGAATGATAACCACACCCTGGGAATACAGCAAAATGTAACATGATTTCCTAATAGTTATGTGGGTGGAATGTAGTTAGTGGATGTTTATTCAAGTTTATTTTAAAATGACCTGTTATTGAACTCATTATTTCAGGAGCTCAGTTAATGTACTGAGCTAGTAAGCCAAAGCCAGATGACTAAAAACAGTGACTTGATGCTGTATCCCCACAATGCTGTTCAAGAACCAATTGATCTTCTCCACTGGGCATTAAGTGTTCTTGGTTACGCTAAAAGAAGACTGCTTGCTCACCTGGTGTGCCTTGAAGATCCCGACTGTGTATGTGTTGCATGCCTTTTAAACCTCTAGCTTGAATCCCCATTCTAATTCAATCTCATGTTCCACTTCATAACTTGTTTTCTGCCTTGAATTACTATCGTCAGTATCAGATTCATTCTCACCATCTCCATCGCAATAACAGCTAACATATAAGATGCTTATTATGTTCCAAGCATTGTATAGATAACTTCCACGCATCATTTCATCATTTCATTGAATCCTCACAGCACGCTCACAGAGTATCCACTGGGGTGAACAAGGATTGCCAAGAAGCGATGGATTCCAGAGTCTGCGCAGTTGACCACTACCTTCACCGGATGTCTTACACACAGTCTCAACAGTGTGAAGACAAAACTCCTGGCTGCTACACTACATTTACTACTCTTCCTCGTTTCCCTGTGTCATCAAACAGCAATGCTAATGTCTTCCTTAGCAAATGTTCTCATTTCTCACCCGTAATAATCTCATCAGATTTTTATAGTCACCTTTGAACTGCTGTTTCTCTTCAATCTATCCGCTACATGCTGCTAGATTTAACATTCTAAAATGCAAATATGATCTTGCCCTGTCACTGCTTGAAATCTGTCAGTGTTTTAGAAATACATTTCAGGTCCTTAGCATGACATCCAAATACTCTTCAACGCGTGGCCAATAGTAACTGTCCAGTGTCGTCTCTCATATCTTTGCGGGCAATCATTAACAGTATGTGCACAGCACATCAAACTACTTGTCTGCTGAATGTGCTGGGGAAATAAAATCACACAAAAGAGACAAAACCAAACAAACAAACAAACAAATTCCACCACCACCAATCACAAAATGTGCTGCGAGAGGTTATGAGATCCAGGAACACACCAGCTGCAGAAGAGCCAATTCCAATGATCTCAGCTGCCTATAGCCTTAAAACCAGTGATTGCCAGGTCTTTACCCAGGGAGCCTTCAAACCTCACAGATGATATTTACTCACAATAGTGCAAGCAAGTGTGGGAGAGAAATAATGACTGATAGCTTCTTTTTTTTCTGCCTTTCAAATCTTTTAAGAATGCATGTATTGGCAAAATTTTGTCTCTTGCAACCTGACTGACAACAGAATCCTGACATTGTAGTTACATGGGCTTTAGCTGTGCTCCAGATAAAGGGTTAGGCTATGGATGGTGATGAGTATTGACATATCCTACGTTCAAAATATACAAGAATCTAAGCTTCTCACAATTTCCTGATACCTGTACTTCCTTGGTCCAAGCCAGCATAATCTTTGACTATATTACAGCAGTTGCCTTTAACCGACCACAATATGTTTTCTTTTGCCTCCCCCTAATGCCTCAGGCCAGCAGCCAGAATGTTCCTTTAAAACTGTACATCAAATCACACCACTCCTCTGAGCAAGACCTTCCAATAGATATTAATCTCTTTCAAAATAAAAGTCAGGGTCCTTTAAAGGCCTACAAAGTCCACTATGATTTAGTTCCCAGTTACCTTTCTGACCTTTTTCCTCCTATTACTTTTCCTCTTCACTCACTAGACTCAAGTTTTACTGGCCTCCTTGAGGTTTCTTTAGCAGCCCAGGCATACTTCAACTGTAGGAATGTTGTATTCATCCTTCCTCACCAATTACAGTCTCTCTCAGGTGTTCCTATGACTCACTCCCTCACATCACTTACATCTTTGTCTTTTCTCAAATGTTAATTTCACAGTGAAGTCTTCACTCAATATCGTATTTCTAATTGCACGGAGTTCCCCAGCCCAGATGGAACTTCTTATCTCCCTTCCTTCTGTTTTCTCCCATTACACTTATCACCTTCTAATAAATTTTACAACTTATTTTACTTTCTCTCTGTATTGATCCCTTTTTATTGTCTTATTTTGTCTTTTTGTATTGTGTCTTCCCCACCAACTAAATTCCTCAAGGACCAAGATTTTTGGCTGATTTTTTCTCACCTCCATAATTTCAGAAACAAGAACAGAGCTTCATACAGAGCAGAAGCATAATAAATGTAACTACGCTGAATGAAACGAATTGAGGGACCACGCATGCCACAGAAAATGCAAGGTCAGACTTGCAGAAACCCACAATCACTGATGGACTATAGAGGTAGAGGGACAGAAATAGAAGATGTGTGGCATCATTCATTTATGGAAACCCATAAAACTATACAACACAAAAAGTGAACCCTAATGTAAACTGTGGACTTAATAATAATATCAATATTGGTTTATCCGATGAAACAAATATACCACACTAAGGCAAGAAGTTAATCACAGCAGAAACTGTGTGTATGTGTGTTGTGGGACAGGGGAGTGGGAACTCTGTATGTGCTGTGCAATTTCTCTATAAACTTAAAACTCCTCTAAAAAATAGTCTGTTGAAAAAGATTTAAAAAGGTCTTTCCGTTATTTCCCTAGAAGTTCACATGCCTGTCAGCTCCCAATTACCTTTTCAATTTTAGATTACTTACTCATTTATGGTTTTAAACTCCGTCTCCTTAGGCCAGCGGTCAAATTCATGACTTTAGCTTTCTTTCTCTGCCCTTAAGAGTGATTAAATTAAGTTCAATATTAAGGAAAATTTCTATATCATTCAGGTCTGATTTAGGAGGCGTTCTAGTTGATGATGACACTTTGTCTTCTCCTGGTTCTCACTGTGAAGGACTTCGCTTCCTCTGGGCCTCTATGTTTATGCTGGCACCCACTTCTGATGTTGGTTGTCTTACCATATATTCCAATCAGCAGATCTTTCCTCCATATAAACTCCTTGTCTAGATCTAGCACACTGCAAATTTACCACCTTTCCCTGCATTGATGTGTCTCCTTGTGACTCAGGTGTTCTTGGCTCTCTTCAGACCAGGCGTCAAAGCCCTCAGACCATCTATAGTTCTGGGCCATTCTGGGTACCGGCTTTTCTAAGAGATTTGAAATCCATACAGACTATATCCAGGAAAGAGAATCTCAAATCTCCTCTGATTTGGGGGTCTGTTTAAAATTGTTTGGTGTTCTATTATACAACCTCACCATATGCTTTCACGTTTTGACCCTAAGAGAGAAAAGATATACGACTCTTAAAAACAAATATCACCTCTTTGGAAGACAGTTTGGCTGTTTCTGACAACACTAAACTCTTACCACATGATACAGCAATTAAAAACAAAGGAGTCTGTACTTAACCCAAGGAGGTGAACACTTATGTCTACAAAAAAACCTTCATACAGAAGCTTATAACTGCTTTATTCATAATTGCCAAAACCTGGAAGCAACCAAAATGTTCTTCAGTGAGTGAATGGATAAATAAACTGTGGTACATCAGACAATGGAATATTATACAATGGTTAAAATAAATGAACTGTCAAGCCATGAAAAGACAGGGAGGAGTTTTAAATGCATATTACTAAGTAAAAGAAACCAATTTGAAAAGGCTATGATTTCAACTATATGACATTCTGGAAAAGACAAAGCTATGGAGACAGTAAAAAGATCAGTGGAGTCTGAGGTTAGAGGGAGAGGTAAGAGGCGTGAATAGGTGGAGCACAGAGGAGAAAATACTCTGTATGATACCATACTGATGGATGCATGTCATTATTTATTCATCCAAACCCATAGAATGTACAAGAGTGAGCTTTAATGTAAACTATTGACTTCGGGTGATCATGCTGTGTCAGTGTGGGTTCATCAGTTGTGACAAATGTCTCACTCTGGGGAGTAGTCGATAATGAGAGAGGTTATGCATGTGGGAGGGGGATGGGCAGGGGCATGTGGGAAATCTCTGTATCATCCTCTTAATTTTGCTGTAAACCTCAAATTGTTCTAAAAAAGTAAAATCTTAAAACATCAGTTTCTTCTATCTCTTCTTGCCTAGATATGAATCTTCTTTTTCCATCCCCAAAATGCTTTTTATCTTGTACGAAAACAGTAACTTCATGCTTTTCTTTAATCTCATGTTTATGGATTTATGACTATCTCTTTCAGTCTTTTGCTTTGATATTATAAGTCAAGGTTTCTAGAGTACAAAACCCTTTTCCCTCTAAGTGTTTTGCTCTTGAAAAAGAAAACCAAGGCTTTCAAATCTCTGTCTGTCTCCAAAAGGCATAAAAGGATAAAAAATGAGAACCACAACAGTGTGTGTGTGTGTGTGTGTGTGTGTGTGTGTGTGTGTGTGTGTGTGTGTGTGTTGGGTGAAGCTGATGAAAGTGAAAGATGAGTGTTCACTTTTACCTTATGGTGCCTAAGTATACATAATTAGAAAACCACATTAGGACAAAGAAAAGACAGACTAAATTAAAGTTTCAAAATACATTTTGTTCATTTGAGTGAAGGATATTAAAAATAAAATTACTCATTTTCTGTGAGTTTATAATTAAAATTTATTTGAACATGCACTCAGAGCTGACCGAAATGACTCTGCATTTTATATTTTCATCGCAATGCATTCAAATCTTTAAAATTTCATCTGTTCATATATAAATAGAAGACTTGGATTCTGGCGCTGTGCAGAAAGGAACTCTTGTACAGGCTTAGTACACAAAAAGGATGGAATTTAGTCTGTCCTTGTTCCACCAGCACACAATAATTAGATATCAGCAGAGAAGTTGTGAAGTGTAGCCATGTTTTCAAACAAGAGTTTCATGAATTCCCCTTTCTTCCTATATTTAATGTGACTTCAAACTTAAAGTAATTATATTTGGACAAGGTTCTTTGGCTAAAAGTGAGGTTGATTATAGGAAACCCAGACACTTAGGCACTTGAAAGCAGTAAACAATTATAGCCCATCAATTTATGTGTCCTTTTTCTTCAGAAAGTCATAATGACCTACACTTAATTATACATATCTTGCTACATTAATAAGAGATCCATAAGCTCTTCATTGTGAGATCCTCAAGATCTTATAGGATTATTTTTCAAGAAATAAAAAATAATTATTTTCATCTAATTCATATTGCAATTGACAATGCTCTTTGCACAATTAAAAATCTCACTTTCGTTATGAAATATAAAACACATTTCCTTTTTGAAATGTGTTATTATATAAGAGGAAGTGTGTGGAATATAAATAAATTGCTTATTTTGTATGTTAATGGGCTTGTGAGTAGGCCAAGAAACAGACAGGACCAGTACGTGAGCAATGTTGGCTTATTCTCATGAAGAGCCCTTGTGTGCTTGCTGGCTGCTGTATACAATGGGCTGAAACCACGTTGAAATAGACTGATGTTGAGTCCTAGTACTTCATCAGAGGCAAGCATTTAGGGATGTGGAGCTGACAAAATTAAGGACTTGGTCAGGGCTCAGCAAGAACAGATTGGGGAAGCTAGATGTCTGCCAGGCAGCTTATTGTAACCTCTGGGATAATGTGCCCTGGTTGTCTTTCTGAATAGATTGAGTCCTGTGGCTCTGCAGAGGGAATACAACAAAGACACAGACCACTTTAAATCACTTCCCTTCACTCCAGTGGGCAACATGAGAGCCAAACTTTCGTCCCACCCATGATAATCACCTTTATCAAGGAGGTTCTTAGGTACCTTGAGACCCTCCACCATCTGCATGTACAATTTGGGAGCTAAGTAGCACTGAATTACAAATTTAAATAAACAAATTTTGATTGAACACTCAATGCCAGGCTCTGTGGTGAAGGAAAAGCTGAAATATGATGAATTTAGAAAGGCTGCTGGTGACAACGTACAAAATTATTTGTACACATATATATGCAATAATCAATTATAATTTTACATATCACAAACAAATAGAAATAAGTGTTTTAAAATAATACAATTAGCAATAACATCAAAAAACAACCATCTAGGACTAAATCTGAGAAAAAATAAGAGACCTCTGCATTGAAAACAATAAAATGGTATTGACATAAGTAAAATTAGACTGATATAAATGGAGAGATGTATCATAAGTATGGATTAAGATATTCAATAGTATAAAATTGTTAATAATCTTATGAGGTTCATTTTTCCAGAATTTGTTAAGCTGATTCTAGAATACATGTGGAAATACAAAGAATAGTCAAAACAAAATGAAGAACAAACCTGGAGGAATTACACTATTAAGTAATTATATACATATATATTATATAATGCACTATTAACTATTTTATATATATAGTTATATTTCAGTAATTGAAGAACAAAACTGGCAAAACAAATCAATGTTGTTAGAATTTAGGACAATGGTAAAAATTCCTGAAATAAACTGCCATTTACCAATTTTACCAAATGCAGGTTTTCCAGAACAAAAGAAAATGAAGAAAATGACACACATGCAATTTTCATTTTTTTTTTTTTTTTGGCAGGGCTGTGCGGCATGCAGGATCTTAGTTCCCCGATCAGGGATGGAACCTGTGCTCCCTGCATTAGGAGTGCATAGTCTTAACCACTAGACCGCCAGAGGAGTCCCCATTACATGTAATTTTAACAGCTATTTATTAGTATAATTTTATATTTCCTTGTTATTATTGGCACAGCCTTGTAGAAAGCAAATTGGCTTTCGAAGAGGAATCATGTTGTTTTGAATTTTTTCTACAGAAAACCCCCATACGTAAAAGTGTTTTCATAAAGATATTCACTGGAAGATGCATTTTTTATAGCAACAACGTGAAAGCAACTGCTGGGTCTTGAGGCTGTGGTGTATAGAGCGACTCAAACTGGCTTTAGGCTGTGGACAGCATCTCTTCACCAAATTCACTTTCAGTGACATCAAGCTGGCAGTTCTGTTCTTTGAAGGGCTGGTTGTGTAACATTTACCAGCATTGCACTGGGTGAGAACAAATCTATTTTTGAACAAATACATGTTTGCAATATTAAATGGCAATTAAAATTAAGACCCTTATACTATTCTGCTGGAAAATGCTACATTACGGTACATTTCTTTTTATATTGCCATTCCATTTGACATAGAGATGATGAGTTAGTTAAAATGATACATGAGGAAAAAAAAAAAGAAAAAGATACAGGGAAGTGTCATATGTTAATCTCAGAGAATATGATTTTATTATTCTTATGTGTTCCTGTGTTTTTAAATATTTTAAAAATTACTTTATTATAAAATTTTTTATTTTATTCATAAAGGTTAGCAAAATTGAGAATCTTAGTTGAATTCTTATTTATTATGAAAAGTATAAGATCTAATAACTTCAAAGTTTATATCAGCTGATGCTTGCTGCTTGGTTTAAAATACTATAAGTCAATATCAATCTTCTTCATTCCAAATGTCCTAATTTACTGCATTATTTGCAATAATGATAAGATATAGATTTCATTTGGAACACTTAACAGTTTATCTTAAAATAGAGACAATAAACGAAGGATTAGCATCTTGCTATATCGTTTTAAAATTCAAGAGATATGGGTAAAACAGTAAACTCTATTAAAGATGATTAAATCCATTAATTACAAAAGCCTGCGAACATTTCTGTAGAGACCCAGTATGTGTGGCATTACCTTTTAAGATTTACATTTCACATGTAAATTAAAAACTATCAAACCAAAAAATTTATTAGCACAGAAACCTAGAAGAGTCATAGCACAACAGCCAAGAAAACAATCAATGGTTATACTGTCTCATCTGTGGCCAAGACTGTATTCATTGCAATACCACTTCAGTTTTGAATTTTCTAGTATATAAGACAATGTATGCTGTAAAGTCTGGGTCACTACAGAGTTAATTAGGTAAAGTATGGTATTTGTTTATGTATCTTTTGCTTAAAAAATAAACTTTCAGCTTATTTGGTGTCGCACCATATAAATTTTAGTTTTAATATACTATGTAATAAATTTTAGTAAGTTTCTGATTTGGAAGAGGAAGAGCTCTTTCTGCATAGGAGATTTATCAGTTGATCCAGTGAAAATGAAATTATTTTAATATATTCCTTCTCACAGCCATGTGGAGAGTTGTGAACTAATTATGTTTCTGTTGGTGAAAAAAATCCAATATATTATAAAACTCATAGGGATAGGATAGTACACAATGCCAGTCTAATGGGTTGTGATCCTTTTAAACTTTCAACATGTCAGAGTTTCCACAAGAATATCATTTAACAATATGTTGCCAAAATAGGTACTTCTAAGGGTGCTTTCACCTCTTTATCTCTTTAAAGCACCCTTTAACCGCCTTCTTAGCCTTTCTAGCACCTTCAGTCTACTTCATGGTCCACCTGAAATTGTAAGTCATGGTTTTCTGTTGACGTCAAAATGGAGGCTACAGTATCTGACGTGTGGTTTCCAGATCATATCCTCAAGAATCAATTGAGCAGTTTCCTCACACAGTAGATGTATCTTCAAAGCAAAGCTAATGAAAAACTGCAGTGAGATTTTCATTCTCCTTTTTATTCTAATTATTTGGGAAAAAAGTTCAAACTTTTATATCCAGCATTATGATAGAGCAGATATATATATTTTTAAACCTTTGTGATACAAACCAGTTAGAGATTATGGTTAAATATAAAATAGCTTTTTGTATAAATAGCTGAGTTCAGGAGACAGTAGAAGTCACCAGAGCCAACACAGAGAAGGGAAAAAACAAACAAGAGGGATAAGCAAACAGGGAGGTTTTTATGGATCTTCACGATAAAATTTCAGCATTTAAAACAGCAGAGGGAAGAATAGACAAAACTGAAATGACTAACTCAGGGTAGGTTCAACACACGGAGACTCCCTCCATCCCCCCCATTGTTTGGAGACCACAAAGAACTTCATGATCACAGGCTGGGTTCACAGAGGAAGGAAAACAAATCCCTGGAGAATTTGTATCAACAAGCTTGTCTTCACATCAAATTTCTGCTACCTGCCTGGTTTCTGAAAAGCTAAACAAAAAATTTAAGTGGTTTTGGGTTTATATCAAAGTATGAGTATTGTACAAACTTTTCTGACACTAAAATAAAATGAGTTAGAATTCAACCAGCAAAAGATAACTAGGAAAAACAAAATATAAAATATATTTGGAAAGTAACAACACACTACAAAAAAAATCTTGCAGATAAATGATGAAATCATTATGGAAATCAGGACTTTACTTAGAACTAAAAAAATGAAATCATTGTACACAGACAGCAACTTGTCATTTGCACTTAAATTTTTATTATTAGTTACTTATAATAATTATAGTTTTAGTATTAGGTACTTACTGAAGAAAATTATGAATTAAAAAACCACTTAACAAATTTGAAACTGAAAAACAGAGTCAGTCAAAAAGAAATTAGGGGGAAAGCGAGAACAAAGAAAAGGCTAGAAAATAATGGACTATAAAACAAAGGTATTATTGAATGTCCAAAAACCTAATAGCTTTGTATAAAGAATAATAAAACAGGAAAACTTCTGGTAAGAGTGAGCAACATTTGTGAAAGATGCACAGATAAAAATGATTACTTCATAAGAATAGACATACATCAAAAATTTTATATAAAACTATTTCGAACACACTTACGTGTGTTTACATAATGTGAACAATTTCCTTGCAAAATGCACATTTCCAAAACTGACACAAAAAGAAATACTGTAATGAACAGACTTTTAAAACCATTTTAGATGTTAACTCAGTGATTAAAAATCAAAAAAAGCATACACACAAACACAAAATTATCAAAGAATGTTATATATGAATTAATAGCAAAATAAAACATTCCTGAACTTATTTTGTGGAACTAGCATATAATAGCTTTAGCAAGAAAGAAAAATCTAAGAAAAGCAAATTGAATCCAAAAGCCATTTATTTTGTCATGACAGTAGTTTTTTTAATGGTGTACTTTCTAGGAATTTCCCACACATTCTATTTTGTTTGTATTATTTGAGTCCAGTATTCACTAACTTAATCAAAGACTACCTATATTTATACCTATCTATTATCTATCTATCTATCCATCCATCTATCTACCTCTTCGTTCTTGTTTCTTGCTATATTGTCCTCCAGTGTAAACTAGCCTGCAGGAAGGTCAGGGGGTTCCTGATTCTCCTTTCTGAATTTCTGATGCCTTATCTGTGTATCTTTTCCTCCTTGTCACCTTTGTTGTCTCCTGTCAATTATCAGACTCATATCAACTATTGACCATTTGACTCTGTAGCTTGACTGAGTCCAAGGGGACATCCCTTACATAGTACCAAATCAATCATCATTCTTACATTTTTTTTCCTTTTGTAAATAAATATTCGTGACAATTGGGAATACAAGCAATAGGAATAAACCATACAGGTAATACTAACATAAAAATAGTATAAACCATATTACAGCATGTGTTAATGATACAAAAGCATGTGGACGATCCAAATTAGTTTACCCTACCATTGAAAATAGGAGAAAAAAAAATCAGTAAGGACAAATAAAAGTCTTTTAAACATACTTAGATGTGTTTTCTCTAAGCTTTATTTATTTGTAATTTTGTTAAACAACATTTTTCTTCTTGCATAGAATAATAAGCTAATATTAAATATGGATTTGTATAAGGTGAAGACCTTGCAATTATTTTTTACTGGGGTTAAAAAACATAATTATTTGAAACTAATTCTTGGAGATGTTTTCTCAGATCACAGGACTGAGAAGAAATGAGATGAGAAGGAGTTACAAAACAAGATAAATATTGCACTCTTTAATGTCACATATTTATATGAATATAAATAGTATTGCAATAAGAATGTGATGTAGCCTCAAGTACATTACTATTTGTCTGACATCCAGATATGATATAATTATTCTTTTGTTGTTGAACAATTGAAAATAGATCATTGAGTGGTTCCCTTGCTGATATAGTTGGAAATCAAGAGTCAGAAGGAAGTTAGGAGATTTTGAAATGCCTCCTCACATAAATGTTAATAATTCTTGCTATTATGTTTGCTTTATTTTGAATGATTCTAGAACAGCCAATCAGAATATCAGATGTGATGGATGGTATTTATGGCTGTGAATATGCTGAAGTATGTAAGCTGGTGATCACTAAATTGTGATTCTTCTTTTACATAATAAAAATGAGGACATCCTAAACCACTAGTGGAAGGAGATGCATTGTGGGGTGACTCATCCATCATCCACATGTCACAGGTATAAATGACTGCTTTCTTAGCTGTGACTTACCTGTCATAGGTAAATTGAAACTCTTTAAAATGTCCTTGAAACACCCCAATCTTTACCACCATGGGACCCTGACAGGGGGTTGTGGTTCAATTCTTAATAATTAGTGTGTTGCTACCTATATTTCAGGAATGCTGGCTTCACTAGTTAGGCAAGGAGAGTTATTCCCAGGTGAAATTGTTCTTACTAAAGTCTGTGTCAGCATCAGCGCACCCTTGAATATTGCTGTCTCAGTTAAATAGAGCACAGCATACGTGGGATGTGGTGCAGTTATCTCAGTCATATATTTCTTAGCAATGGTGAGAAGATGAAAAGTGATGACAGTGAGAAGAAGGCTAATAAGTATAAGTAATGGAGGAGATTCAAATACGAGGTACATTGTAAATCAAATATTAATCACAAGCTGCCAGTGATAAATATTCTTTATATGTTATTATCTCTTTTTCTAAATGAAGCTACTTGTGTTCAATGGGACTGTTCACATTTTCCTTCTTTGATCATACACACATGTCTTAACAATCAGGTTAGGAAGATCCTGAGGCTTTGCTTCCAATTAGTGAAATTTTTACCTTAGTAGGAAGCTTATTGACATCATTCCATAAGGGACTTGTTTATCCAATCTTAAATTAGAAACACCTTACTCTTGCTTTTAAAAATTCTATTTATAAAGTTAAGTTATTCACATGGTTTCCTATTGAAATGTATTTTATCTTTACATAATGGGAACAAACAAGATTTAATAAAACGAATTACCTACTTTCTATCACATCCATAATCCAGATTAGGTAAAGCCAAATCAATTAAAAAAAATATGGCCTGCATTAATTGTCCACAAAAATTAGTACTTGAATAATCATCTCTAGATTTCTCCTTCATCACTTTTCTTAGATCTCATATGATATACCAGAATAGCTTGTTTTCCCAAGTCTTTCATAGTTTCCTATGGGCAATACATTACAATTACCAAAAGCACCTCTGGCTATATCACTTCTTATTTTAGAGCTTAGCAATCATCGGCTGTAATAGGTAAGTCTTCTTCAGGCCAGGGGGAAAAGGGAAAAAAAATAAACATAGGCAAGCAACAATCTCGGAATAGCTTAATTTGCCCTGGGCCTAAGCCTGACCAAGAACAGTCCGCAGAACATTCCCCGGGCATCCTCAGAGTGTAGGACCGTCACAGGGATTCAGTTAACCAGGTTCCTTACAGGGAGTTTTGTTTTCAAGGCTCAGGGTCACATTCTCCTTTCCTTTGCCACGTGTTCTTCATACTAACCCTATGCTGTCCCTTGCAGGATTTCCTATCAGTTTAGCTCCTTTTAAATTGTTCATGATCTATTAGACATTTTTACATTTCTCCATGCTTGACTTTGGATATGTTCTTGAGTGGAAATCACTATTGTTTCTCTGCTCATAATGGTTTTGTCAACTTTGCCTAATTCTTGATCACCTACACCAAGAGAGCTGCTGATCAATTGACATACACTGCTCTGACCAATTCCTGGTCACTTATTAGTTATTGTATTATGCTCTTTCATGAGAACTTTAATTTCTATTTACACATTTATGGCTAAAAATCCTTATGTAAAACTTAATTATTCAAGACACTCTGAAGCTGGAAAGGGCTTTACTGAAGCCTCATTGGGTGGTAAGCTGGGCAGAGAATGTTAGTCTCATATACCACCCACTGGATATGATCTTCCGATAAGGATTTGCTCTATAAGTATTAGCTTCACCCCCTGAGCCCTGTACTTCTATGAGAGAGACTTCCTGGCTATAGCAGTAACTTTTACCCAGCTTCTCTGTGGCACAAATCTCTGCCAGCATCGGCACTATAGAAAAGGTCAGCAAAGGATTCAAAAGGTCTTTAAGTAGAAGAGTCCTGACCAGTTTGACTTGGAGAGTTATTACTAAGCACAAGAGTAGGGAAAGGGTCAATCTGTTCTGGATTAATTTCTACCTCTGGGGCAAGATATGTTAAAACTCATGGTCGCTGAACGAGAAAGGGACTTTACTGCAGTATCTACATTTCAAATATCATCCAAAGATCATCTGCTCTAGAGGAGGAAAGTACTTCTCTGCTACATATATCACACCAATATAGGATGGAGCTGGTCTCTCCAGCTGTTTAAGAAACCTGGCAGTACTTTGAGGTTCCCAGCATGAAGGGTAAAAAGTTGGGGACAGAGTAGTAAATAAATAGGAATGGGGGACTGTTTATACTTACGCAGGTGGAGTCTTCACCATGAGATTCTGGAAACTGTCAGGGGTATGTGATTTGTACCCCCAATTATGACATAGAATATGTCAATGACATTAATATTGTGAGCACGCCATAGTTTTTTGTTTTTTCTTTTTATTTGTTTGTTTGCTTTATATGCTTGATATTTTATCAGGCACTTTTTTTTTCTTTTCTTTTGGTAAATTTTATTTTAAAATAATTTCAAATATACAGAAGTTGCAAGAAGAGTTGACAGCACTTTCATGTTATTAAACAGAGCGTTACTAAAGGACAAAAGTATTAAAAATAACTATAGCTACAATAATTTGTTAATGGATAAACAATATATATAGATATAAATTGTGTCAAATTAAAAAAATACGCACAACATGAAAGTTGTGAGTTAAGTTTTATTTGGGGCAAAATGAGGACTATAGCCTGGGAGACAGCATTTCAGATAGTTCTGAGAAACTGCTCCAAAGAGGTAGGGGGAAGGTCAGTATATATGTGATTTTGGTGAAGGGAGAGTACATGCAATCGAGCACATATCGTTTTGCAGAAGGTTTCTGCTAATCACGAGGAGCAGACGTCACCGTGAAGGATTTTAGTGCTTTTCTAGATACAAGGAGATACAAGAATTGGGCTCATAAAATCATCTCCTGAAAATATCTAACTATCTGAAGACCTGTTCTGCCAGTTTTTCCCAGAGCACGGAGTGCCTCATTGCTGCTCTCCATCTGCGCTCCTTTCAGGGGGTGTTGAAAGTCAGCAGCTGCAGCAGCACGTGATTTAATCCCTGTAGAGATAGATGGCAAGTGCCAATTTGTAGTTGATGATTGTAATATCAATAGCATATAAAATGGGTGGGGGAAACGCAAAAGTGTAGAGTTTTTATATGCAAGTGAATTTAAGCTTTACTTTTCATGGTATTTGCATGACTTTACCTTACAAACTCAATTTATTATTGTTACTATTAATTTATTTTACCAAACATTTTTTTGTTCTAAGGGCTATTTCTTCTTTTATTTTCCTTCTCTTTGAATTTGCCATACCTTTTCCACTTTTTGAATATGACATTTAATAACTTTTGTTGGAAATATATTTTTGAACGGCCTCCTTGAATCTCTCTTTCATCTTAAGTGATTTACTTTCTTTTTATTCTGTATTATTTATACTGATAAATAAAAATATATTTCTAGAAAATATTCATATTAATATATACTGATTAGTTATAAACTATAACTTTTAAAAATGAGAATATGAAGACCTTTTTTTTATGGACATGATTCTTTTTAGAGTGAGCATTCAGAGGTTACTTGTTATTCAGGTAAGGTCAAAGTGGAATGGTGAGGGTTTTCTTCTGGAATGCCTCGACCCACTAAACTTCTCCAACACTCCTAGTATTCCTTTTTCCATTTCCTTCTGCAAAAGCATTGATTTGTTCCCTCTGGGGATAAACTGTAAGTTGCCTGCACGATGCATGGAAGCTGAAGGGTCAACTGTGTATTAAAACAAAGCAACTTTCTAGGAATTCATTCATTTTCAGCTCTAACATTCTCTTCTTTCACTCTCCCTCCTTGGCTTCCACCACTGTTTCTCAGATCCACAGTCAAAACCTTTCCAGGACAGGTTGCCTTCCTCTCTCACTGCTTTGGTTACCTCTGCTTTCATTTGCCAACACAGTTTTATAACTTTTACCTTCCCCAAATCTGGAAATCCTTTGTCCACTGTTGACCTTGTCCTGATTCTGCTATTATTGGTTTATATATATTTTTCTATTCCTTTATATTTTTTTATAAAATTTCAGGAGAGAAGGAGGGAAGTTCATGTGTTTGGTGTAATGTCTATAAACACAATTTCCATAAAGATTTGTGAAATTTGTCTAACAAAACTAGCTACCCCTAGGAAAAATTTTAAAATCTGTTTAAATTATATGAAGCAGTGACATTAAATATAAAAGTATATATTTTACAGATGTTGCATTTTAAAGTTGAATATTTTATCTTTAGAATTTCAAAACAAAAAGGCAATATTGTACCAAAGCAACATGAGAAAATGTTCTACTCTCTCATCCTTTTTTCACCTATTAAAATATTTCGTACATTAAACCCCAGCAATCCATAATTAATCCATAAGCAAGTTTGTCCTTTTCAAATGATATTCTAGCAACAACTTCCCCAGTCACGTTAAAGAAATGGAGGTGAGGTGGAGGAGAGGAATAAAAGAGGCAAAACCTTAAACTGAAATATCAAACAATTTTATTCTCCAGAAATATGATTTCTATTAGATCTTATCACTAAAATGAGGGAAAAAATAAATATAAAGAGCTGGGCATCTTGATGAGGGTGTTTAGAACACCCAAATGCATAAATTATACTCAAAGAGGATATTGACTCCCTAATCTATAATGTTTCAAGTACAAAATAAATGTTTACATACATTCACATAAACTAAATATTTCAAAGCCACCTAACTCTCTGGAATTCTCTATTATAATGGAACAAAGGGGGAAACCCACTTGAGATTCTGATACTCCTAATTTGCTAAGTGCAGGAGGCCTGCAAATGTAGGCTTTCCTGAGGCTATTATTGTGTAGATAATGAGGGCCCTCCGGTACCAACATGTATTTCATAATAGCTTAGAGTTTTAAAAGCACAGGAGTGGGATTTTTGAGGACCGAAGATTTATCTACTCTTGGCTGAATGGATTTGAGATGTAGCTTTTAGCTTCCGTTCAATCTCTTTAACCTGTTCTTGTTTACTGAAAATCTGTCATTATGTTCTGCTTTGAACCTTTCTCTTATGAAAGGCTTGTATGCATTGCATGGCATGTTATCCAGTCTTAGTGAATAATAAAAGCTCCTTAAAGAAGGCATTAAATATAGAGAGACAGAGAATGGTTATTCCAAAACTGTACTCAGCCAAGGACCGCGTGTCCATTCCTCAAACTTCTTTTTCTATACTCATACCTAAAAATCTTTATTTTTTTCACTGGACTATTTTCCTTGCAGTTACATAATAACTCTTTTTATTTTTTTATTTCTTCTTCAGCAAGTGAAAAGGAAAACTACTCATATTCTAGTATAACAGATTTTAAACTTGAGTTTCTATCCTCTTTCCAACTCTACACACACAAACACACATATACACACACACACACACACACACACACACAGATAAACCTGTTTGTGTACAAGGAATGGGGAAAAATCAGAGGTATGAGCTGCTAGTTGTTAGACTTGTGAGTCTTTGGATCCAGAAATAGATAAAGGCCATTCGAAATTCATGTCCTACAAGAAACAAAGAATAAATAGTATCCAAAGGAGGCAGAAGTCAGGAGTCAGGAGCTATACAGGCATACACAAGAGCTATACAGAATTCCTGTTTTTAACCAGCAGCTATAAAAAGAGGTTTTTAAAAAAAAGATGCCTAAAACTTAGACTAGATGAGCCAGTAAGTTTAGAAAAGGAGAGACAGAGTCTCATACACAGCAGCTGAAGGAAGCCATCTACCTGATTGCTACCTAATCCATGATATTCTCATTATTAACCATTACAGAAGTCCAAACTCTTGATAGAAGATAAGATTCTGGCTTAATCAATTTTGAAAAACAGTGACTTAGGGAGGTAGTCAATCTACCAGATACCAAGATTCATTTTAATGTCTGGAGTTGACCCTGCATTAAGTAACGAGTTAAATTGAAAGCCTAGAAATACATCAAACATTTATAGAGATAAAACATTTGATAGGGATAGCACTACGAATTGGTTCATGATTGGTGAACTATTCAATAAGTGGTTCTAGGACAACTGATAATTTATATGTGCAAAAGTGAAATTCAATCCCTATTTCACAGTGTGCTTCAAAAAACATGCCCAGTTAAAGACATAATACAGAAAATGAAAATTTAAAACTTTCAACATGTTACAACTGAATATATTTATATTCTAAGGGCATTAAAACATTATATAAACAAAACAAAGTATAAGCCAAAAAGTAAAAGATAGACAGACTAGATTACATTAAATATGTTTTAGGTCTATACAGGAAAAGGCACTAGTAACAAAGTTAAAAGACAAATGATACTATGAGAAAGACATACACATGGTATAAAATCAACAAAGATTTGAATCCAAAATTTATAAAAGTGATATTTATAGAATATAAAGTTTTTATTCATTTTGATACATGCTTATGTATATTAAATATACATATAAAGTACCTAATAATATATTATAAATGTGTGAAAATAAATTATCACCCAGCATCCAAATTTTGGTCTCTAATGCCATTCTCCTATTAAAAAAATTCCTTGAAAACAATCACTGATTCTAGGAACGGACAGAAATTTTATAGGAAGAGTCTAGAGAGCTTATGGTACAAAAAAAAATAAAGTGCTCAGAAGTCCTACAATGAGCGGATGTGTCAATGGGACACAGGACCCAACTAAAAGGGATCACAATAAATAAAATGGAAACAATTTGACAAAATAAAGTAATATTAGATCATTACTAAGGGTATAAAGTAAGTGTCCATGAGTCCATAATGATATAAATAAATGATGTAATAAATAAATAAATGAGGGAGAAGATCCAAATCTCCCATGCAGAAGAATCCCAAATAATGTATGTAGATTCTCTGAACTCAAGGGAAGACTGCATACTAAAGGATTTGAAAAGGGGGACTAAAAGTATAACCTCACAGTGAAGAATCCTGACAAATTCTACCTCTGCTGGATGGTCAAGGTTAACACCAATAGTGACAAGTCCTGTTGGTAGCATATACCCTTGATATTGTGTGATGAAAATGAAAAATGGCACTTTACCTCTGTGGTAGTCTTCCTCAAAACAACAGCAACCACAACAAACACAATTCCAGTCTAGTCGCAAAAAAAAAATAGACAAATCCTAATTGATGATCATTCTACAAAATGAAACAAAACTGACAACTACTCAAAACTTTCAAGGTCATCAAAAATACGGAAAGTGTGAGAAACTTTTTTCACCAGAGGAAATTAAAATGACATACTTACTAGATGTATACCAGCAAAAAGCAAAAAGCAAGCAGAACTTGAAGGTTTGGAAAATTCTCAGACTATCCATATTGCAAAAAATGAGAAAGCACGCTGTGGAGTGAACACCAAAGGAATTGCAGGGCAACTTTTGCTAAAGAGAGTAAAGGTTTTCCTGGTGGCAGAGTGGTTAAGAATCTGCCTGTCAACGCAGGGGACATGGGTTCAGTCCCTGGTCCGGGAAGATCCCACATGCCGCGGAGCAATTAAGCCCACTAGCCACAACTACTGAGCCTGCATTCCACAACTAATGAAGCCCACTTGCCTAGAGCCCGTACTCCGTAACAAGAGAAGCCACCACAATGAGAAGCCCGCGCACCACAATCAAGAATAGCCCCCGCTCACCGCAACTCGAGAAAGCCCATGCACAGCAACGAAGACCCAACGCAGCCAAAACTAAATAAATACGTTAAGTGTGTGGCACAGGGATCCAAACAAGCATCTTGGCAGAAACCAGGAGTAGAGATGGTTTATCCAGAAAAGATGTGTGGAGGACCCACTTGTCAATGGCTTGAACCTTCCCGAATTGCACAGGAGACTGGCTGACGGGCTTTAAGAATTTTATACGAGTAGAAATGTTGCCAGCCGGGACTGAAAGGGACGGAGAAAGGATGAGATGAAGTAAGAATGACCATGGATGCAAAGGACTGAACTGATGGCACCTCCTTGGGCTAACAGGGCAGGGCTACCACCACAGTGGGACCGAAGGGCAGTGAGCTCCCCAGCTGCGAAGAAAGATCCAACATCCTTCTGATTTGGACTCAGACGACAAATCCTGGAACAGTATAGTGTTCTTCAAGATTTAGGGTGGAGGTCGAGAGGAAATTGATCCTGATTTGGATTTAGATGTGTTTCTTAGTAGCAGCAAGATTATTTCTTCCAAAGCATTTGAACTGTTACGCAACCAGAGGCAATATATTTTTCTTAGAAATAATAAATACCATAAAATAGGCAATTTATATAATATAGAAAAATATGAATTAAATATTAAAATATTAACAGTTGTTATCAGAATTTAATTTTCCTCAGTTTTCTTAGTCACATTTTGTAAAATAAAATTATTTTCATTTTTGTAATGAGAAAAACGTTTTTATTTATAAGGATATATATATCATATTATATCTTGTATTATATACTATTTATATTATATTATACTATACAATACTATCTAAACTATATTATAATATCACCACTGTATTAATGAACTTTTCGTTTGTGTCAGGTCCATTAGAGTATTAGTCTGGGAAGAGCAACGACCTTATACAAAGACCTGATTTCTGGATTTATTGCTGCCTCTTAATACTTGGATCTTGGACAAGCCACTTAACCTCTTTAAGGTTATTTCCTGCCCTACATACCTCACAAAGTAGGTGTAAGTATCAAATGAGGTTATTTATGAAGGTTCTGCAATTCTCAGTATAAATGTCAGGAATGATTATTGCAAAAATAATTTTAACACAATTCTCAGCTTTAAAAACAGAAGTAACATGTATTTTTATTAAATAGATATTTTGAAGTTTTTAAACTGTCACCTATCTTACAAAACATATTTATACTAGATAATAATAAAGCCCCACATTTATGTAGAATTCTGTAAAAATAACCAATAGACCATGAATGTTTATGTTCAAGTGAAATATTATACTATGTATCTGAGGGAGTCTGAAATTTTATTTTAACAAATGTCATGTTTGGTGAAGAGACTGTAACTAATAAATACTGAGATTTCATATCGAATTACTTGCTCTATATGCTATCCTTGGAATTTATTAACATTTGGGGAGTTTAGAAGTTGTTTTTGTTGTTATTTGTTTTGATTTGGTTTGGTTTAATTATAAAGAAGTTGATCTATCATCTACCATTTCAGAAAGGACATATTCCAGTCCCATTGCACCAGAATGAAAGCTTGGGCTTCACACCTGAAAGTAATGATATAAGGTCTAGGACTCCAATTTTTAAAAAGCCCTCAAATGTTCTGAGCAGTAAGAGATGGTGAGAGAGAGATGATAGATTCTTCTGATGATTACCTAGCGTTATGCTTCTACCTTTCGGTGACCTGGATGCACAGAAGACATACAACTACAGTTTTATTTCTCAGGAATTTATATTTAGTATCTGACCTTTTTCATAGTTTTTATGTGAATTCTGGGAAAGGAAAAAGAAAGGATCTATAACTGTAAAAACTAAAACCTCAAACTAATTCATCTTTTGTACAACACCAAAGAGAGTACTTTGAGCATAGTCAAAGTTCCATAAATACTTACTGAATACATTATATAATCAAAGAAATAAAAAAATCACTGCAAGGGAAGGTACAAAGTTTATATCAAGCCAAAATTTATCTTAAGCTCTAATTTATTAACTTCTTTTGGCAGGACACAGTTTATAACAGACAAAATGATGATATCATGGTGACTGTGGAAGAGATCTGATTTGATATTTGTCTAGATGCAACTAAGTGGGAAAAATAATGTCATTTTAGCCTTTTTGGTGTTCCATCTAAGGCAACAACCATATTTATTTATCAGAAATGACCAACAACAATTTAGAAACTTTTGATACCATAGTCTCTGAGTAGTAATGTGGATTACACTTAGGTAATCTAGACTATTCGATCACATTATTTAAGAGGGTTTATTTACTGGCTTCTAAGATGTATTTACAAAGAAGTTATTTTGGAAATACGTGGTCATTATTATCATGGTAACATTAGGTCGTGATGTGATTTTTTTTTGCTCTCTATGATTCTACCCATAGATTATTTCTATTTGATATATACAGAGTATATTTATTTGCCTTATTAATGTCAATAAATTTACATGATTCATGTATTTGATCCTGTTGTTGGTTAAATATCGGAGTGAGTTTATAAAGTTAATAACTGATTGAAATTACCCCCTTTAAAAAGAAAAAGTTACATAGTCTTTACAAATTTACACAGACTTCTTTATGACATGTTATTTATTCTAAGGCAGCCACTTTACCTCCTGATACGTTAATTTTTTAATTTCTATTGCTATTACGGTGACTAAGTGTCACAGCCAACATCTTACACACACACACTGCACTCCTAGCAGCGACTTATGTTAATTTGAGTAATCGTGAGGCCACTGCAAGCCAAGGATTAACTCTCCCATTTACCATCACACACCGGGGAGGAGGTTTGCTGTGTGCTCTCCACATAGATGGGTAATCCAATCTCAGGATCCCATTCTGAGGGTCTGTAACAATAAATGCATCGATCAGATTCTTGGTGAGAAGTCCATCTCCTGGTTGAAGATCTATATAGGATTTTTCTCAGGCCTGACCACAGGCAATCAGAGACTTTACATGTCAGGCATTATGGGGAAAGCTGCCCACCCACCCCAGAGCTGGCACACAGCCAGTGCACCAAGGTCCCTGAAGGGAGGAGGTGCAGTCAAGAACTCAGGCCCTCTGGCCAGTGGTGCTCTTCACATACGTACATTCCTAGCCCAGGTACCTTAATTCTTAGGTCCCTTCATCCTGGACAAAGGTCTTATTCAGGCACCTCTGCTGAGACCTCCTTAGAGCAGAAAGGAGGGGAAATCTGGAAGGTCCTCTGCTCACTCTAACTCAGTACCCAGTACTTTTCCACCCCTGACTCCAGGGTCCATAAAATGACCAGAGCCTTTTGTTTGGGGTGCCCTCAACAGTGAAAATATCCCAGCATCAGTGTTAATCCACCTGACCTTCAACCTGCCCTCCCTTCCATAGGGGAAAATAAAATGGAGGGAGTCAACTTTTCTCAGGTTTGAGACTCTTGCTTATACCATCACAGTAAATGATTAAAGGTTTAACTCTCTCATTTTGGGTTCCTGGCTTTAATCGGCTGCTCTTCCCACACCTGGAAGCTCAGCTCTAGCTCAGCTGAGCTCCTGACAAAAAAAATGACTCTTTCAACCTTCACAAAGTGTTGGTTATAGGAAAATCATCCAGGATGAGGAAGGGCTCACTCATAGAGAATTCAGAACCTCTACTGGCCCTGGAAAAATAAGGGAAGGAGTAGTACGAGAACCCAGGAGCAACGATCAGCAGAGCTATAGCTTTTGGTGGCGAGGTGGACCTCCTCCGGGTGCCATAGAAGAAGATGGAGAATCAGTCTCCCAACCTGACTGCCCTGCATCTTCCGGATCGTGTTAGTGCTTCCCCGGAAGCCCGTGATAAAGCAAGTCCATTAGCTCAGAGCAGGAAGCAGAGTCAAAGAGGATGGAAAGCATATCTAGAGGAGTGAATAGAAAATGTCCAGTATGTACTTAACTTCAAAAGATCTTTGTTGCTGTCCATCATATAGAACATTAATTTAGTGTCAATTTACATCTCAAACTTTTTCTACCACACTCTGATAAAAGTAACCTCTTTCTAACCCAAAGTTACAGCTTACTAGTTTTCTTGGAAACATCTTTTGTTCATTTCAGTCTGGAAAATTGCACACTCAAATCTGAGTCGAGGTTCTCCTATTTATACTTCTGAGTACTGTGTAATTTTAAAACTCAATCTTTTTGAGAATTCTTCCCTTTATATGCCAGATGACATTAATCCCATACTGCTGTTCGTGCACTTAGAGCATACTATTTGCAAAAAAATACCATGGAATTTCAGTTTCCACAAGTTGCATGGATTGTTTCCTGTGTCTAGAACTCTCTCCCCATCTCATGTGCGGGTGTGATATTTTGCAATCTCAATTCAAGTGTCAACCTCATTTAACGCCTCTCCTTCCCTCCCAGTAAAAATGATGACTCCTGTATTCATCAAGAGTTTAAACATGAAAACTGAGGCCATTAAAGATATTCCAAACAGGAAGAGAGTTTCTATGAGAATGAGTTATCAAAAAATGATTGCAAAACCTCAAAGAAAGAGGGTCAACAGAGGTATCTGTTTGTTGTCAGAGTCGGAGCTGGCTTTTGGAGTCAGGAAGTTTCTGGAATCCAGAAAACTGCTGCTGGTGGTCCCAGCTGCCTCAGCAAGAGTGAGAAGTGATTCACACAGAGAACATACATAGGTCACAACAAAGTCACATGTCTACTGAAGCACATGTGCACATGCGAAGTTTCATGCTGGAGATTTCTCGCTGGATGATGCCCCATTGGGTGGACCAGTTGAAGTTGATAGCGATCAAATCGAGACATTCATTGAGAACAATCAACGTTATACCATGCAGGACATAGCCAACATACTCAAAATATCCAAATCAAGCATTGAAAATAATTTGTACCAGCTTGCTAATTGCTTTGATGTTTGGGTTCCACATAAGTTAAGTGAAAAAAGCCTTCTTGACCGTACTTCCGCATGCAACTCTCTACTTAAACATAATGAAAACGTTCCATTTTTAAAACAAATTTTGACGGGCAATGAAAAGTGGATACTGTACAAATGAACAAAAGAGATTGTGGGCCAAGCAAAATGAACCACCACCAACCACACCAAAGGCTGGTCTTCATCCAAAGAAGGAGATGTTGTGTATATGGTGGGACTGGAAGGGAGTCCTCTATTATGAGCTCCTTTCGGAAAACAAAATGACTAATTCCAGCAAATACAGCTCCCAATTAGACCAACGGAAAGCAACACTAGACGAAAAGTGTCTGGAATTAGTCAACAGAAAATGCATAATCTTCCATCAGGATAACGCAAGACCGCATGTTTCTTTGATGACCTGGCAAAAACTGTTACAGCTTGGCTGGGAACTTCTGATTCATCCACTATATTCACCAGACATTGTACCTTAGGATTTGCATTTATTTAGGTCTTTACAAAATTCTCCTAATGGAAAAAATTCCAATTCCCTGAAAGACTGTAAATTTACCTGGAACAGTTCTTTGCTCAAAAAGATAAAAGGTCTTGTGAAGATGGCACTATGAAGTTGCCTGAAAAATGGCAGAAGGTAGTGGAACAAAACAGTGAATATGTTGTTCAATAAAGTTCTTGGTGAAAATGAAAAATGTGTCCTTTATTTTTCTTAAAAAAACCAAAGGCGCTTTTTAGCCAACCCAATACTTTGTTTAATTTACCCTTGCTAGACATAGTACTATCTATCTATCTATCTTTCTATTATCTATGTATCAATACCAAATGTGTATACTAAATATGTATGCTGACTATACTAACAAAATAATTACATCTTGAAATCTACTTTTACTCTCTGCAAAACAAAATAAAGCAACGACAAAAAAAAAAGCAAAGGAATACTTATTCTTTTAGACTTTCTTTTTATAGCCTATAATTCTGTTATTCTTTCATTATTTACTGTATTCTATTAAGTAGTCTGGCCCACATTCAGTATTCAAAGGAATTACTGCCATGTTTTAAAATTGAGGCTTCAAGACCCCAATGACATCATTTTGAATTTCATCTATTTATGAATCTTCAACAAATATGCCAGAATTAATTTAAAGTAAGTAGATATTTTTACTAACAGCATTGTATTTTTTTTAGAAGTAAAGTATAGTTGTAATTTATGCCAAGTTCTAAAGCTGGTTCTGGCAACATGATAAGCAATTTTTATTGGTTCCAACCATTTAGATTTAAAGAAAATAAATTTAAATCCTGGCTTACAGGAAACTAATATATTTTGTTTTATGATGCATGATATTATAAATCTTTAAAATAACGCAACTTCAAAATTTCTACAAAGGTATTTTCTTTTACACACTTCTAAATTTTACTAATACTATGATTGAAACACCTGTACCTGGCTAAATTGACTTTTCTAATCATTATGCTGCTTAATTTTACAATTGGATAAAAGCTAAAATGCTTTTTTGTTTTCCTTATTGGCATAATATCACAGTTTTCTTTCTTAAATAAATACAGTGTATGTATTCTGTTTTATTTAATAACTCAATTGACCTTGCAAATCTCTTCTCTCAAAAAGTGATATATTTTTACATATGCTTTGTGAAAATGGACATTCTTCATTAGTAAAATTAATCACAAAAGTGCATTAGTGCAATAACAAACTTGACCTGATTTTTAGAAATATGGGATACTTCTGAGGAAATGTGAGTCAGTTGAACATGCTCACCTTCTTGGCAAGCATTTTAATAATACAATTTTCTCCTTTGCTCTGTTCAACACTCTGCTTTTCTTGCTATTAAATTATACTTTTGGCTCACTGAAGTGTTTATGAATCAGCATTACTTTAAGTGAATCTATCTTCACTAGCTTTAGTTTTAAATGTAGAGAGTTTCAGTGAGTAGAAAAATAAGAGTTGAATGTGAATGAAGTGTTCAAATATAAATTATTAATCTTATCTCTTTTACAATCTGCTGCTTTTCCTCTTGAGTCTTTGATGATTTCACAAGTGATAAAGTAGTTGTATATCTAAGTGTACTAGTCTAGAATAAATACTACATTTATTTAAGATTTCTAAATACATAATGGATAAGGACAGAACAAGTAATGCTTAGCTTTTCAGTATTCGAGTGTAGCATAACTGGCTTTCCATTCATCTGAAAAGAGAGCTTACGTTTGTCAAGGAAAAGAAACTCTCTTAAATAAATTTTATGAGTAGGATTTAAATAACAACTAGAGATTTATACATATTAATAAAATAATTGTTAACCTGCTGTCAGATTTTTTTTTAAACTCTCAGATTATTGATATTTTTACCAGGATTATATATGAGAAGACTGTTTCAAAAAAAAGTCAGCTTTACGACAGTAATGATGGTTAAAATTTTCACTAGTCCTATCATAGTATATTGATGAGCAGTGGTCAAGTTTCAATTAAAAAAAAACCCAACATTTTGCCTTCCTAAATCCCCCACTTGCCATTGGCTTTGCTCTTTGTTTTCTAATTAATTGGTATGTTGTTGTCTGTATTATAATGACAAGTACCAAAAACTGAAGTTATTCCTCTATTCTACATGCTTGTAAGTGAGTTTCTTTTAAAATGTTTTGAGATTTATTATAATAAATGTTAGCACAATGAAACATTTTAATACAATGTTTAAATTAATTCAATTATTTCCAGGTAACTTTAGTAAAGCTCTATTGTATGTATTATATTTAGGACCGGGGTCCCAACCCACAGGCTGCGGACTGGTACCCGTCCGTGGCCTGTTTGGAACTGGGCGGTACAGCAGGAGGTGAACAGCGGGCCAGTGAAACTTCATCTGCCACTCCCCATCGCTCCCCATCACTAGCATTACCACCTGAAAAATCCCCCTGCACCAGTCTGTGGAAGAGTTGTCTTCCAAGAAACTGGTCCCTGGTGCCAAAAAGGTTGGGGGCTGCTGATTTAGGATGCCACACTCAAAATTACATTTGTGAACTGCTCAAATATAATATACTATCTCATTTCAATTCTTTGTGTCAGGAATGAGTTTATTAAGGAAATACTGGCAGGGAAGGTAAGGAACAATATATCTGTCAATTACTGTATTATTTATTTTTATTCTACTTCCACATTTTTCTTCCACATTTTTCCTCAAATTTTCTGTGAAGTTTTGTTTCAGTGTCACAAACTGCAAGTCATTATTTTTATAGTCCTTAATTAATTAAACATGCTGATATATTTTATCAATATTTGTTTTCATCATTGTTTCTTGCAAACTAAGTTTTCCCCAGGGATTTACGTTTCTTCTTACAAAATATCCTTTAATAAAATTGTAATGAAGTTCTGGACAGACTAAATTTTATTACTATTTTTATGTTCAGTTATGAATTTATTTTTCTCTTGTGAATTACAGTTTAATTAGCAATAAGACTTTAAAGAGAAAGTGGTATTTGCTCAGAAAGTCTAATATTTCACAAAACTACATTTTTGCATATGGGATATTTGCTGTCAGTCTAACTGGTGTTCCATACTATAAATAAAGGTAGTATATTTTACCCCTTTGCTACCTTTTAAGAAGTTTTTGTGAACTGCTGCTTGATTCTACGTAGTCTAGATGTAGAATCATTTTTATTTTCCTTATTCAATATTTGTTTGCACTTTCAATTTGAGAGTTTACTTCTTTTTCTTTAGGCCACTTAATTTTGCCTTTCAAATCTGGTTTTTAATCCATTTAGAACTGATATTATTCTATAGTGTGATGTTTGGATCTAATTTCAGACCTTTTCATTTGTTTTTTCCAAATTGACACCAACCCTTTCCTAGACTTTATTGAACACCCAACTCTTTTCTCATTATTCTACAAGACTAGGTCTGTCACAACTACTTTTTCACACATGTATTGGTGTATTTTTGTGATTTCTCCTCTGTTTCATTTGTCAACATGTGCATTTGTTGCCAATTCCACACTGTCAATTATTAGAGCTGTAATTTTGATATGGTAAAAAAACAAGTCTCCAGTTTGTGTTTTCTTCATAAAGAGTTTCTGGGTTCTTATTCATTTGCTCTTTTTAGTAAAATCAGTGTGTCATTTTGCAGGAAGACTGTCAGGATTTTGATTAGACTTACATTAAATCTACTGATTAATTTTGAGAAAATTAACATCTTTCATTGCAGTGAAATTTCCTATGATCACCTCCTTTAAAAGATTATAGTCGAATTTTATTAGAATCTTCCCTTAATGTTCTAGTTTCCTCCCCAGGAAGACTTGGTTTAAGTATCTATTATTTGTTCTATGCAACTGCTATCTTCTTTCTTGTTTTTCTTCTCTTTCTCCAATTACCCTCTACCATGGGGGTATTTATCAAGTTTTTCTTCCACATCATTGCTAGGATCTTTAGCAATAATAATTCAATATTTTACTTCTTTAGGATCTATTCAGACTTGGTGTTTGAAAAGAAATAAATTGTATAGTTTTCCCAATGTCTCTACTCACACCACACAATCAGTGTCTATCCTCAAATGTAGGAATTATGGCACATAGATATATACACTAGTTTCCCAATCATCATTACACCACAGGTATTCCAACACATGAAACTTAGCTTTCCTGAGATACAGATTTCTCCTAGTTCCTGATTATTCTTTCTGAATCTTTTATTCTCTAAATTATGTAAAAAACTACAATTTTCTCTATGGGTTGCTGTTACGACCTTAATGTTTTATTCCCATATAGAGTTTCACTTTTGGGGGATGATGCCTTCTGAGATGCAATGTGTTATTCTACCGTCCCCTGTATTTTGGTGTTTAACTTACTCATTTAAGGATGTTTGATAGAAAGAAAACTGTTGGTCATTCAAAAAGTAACTATTGTACTTTTCTTATGTATCAGGCACTGCACCAGACTCTTGGATCTTCCACTTGTTCCTAAAGGAGTATAAACTTTGTGATAGAGGGGGAAAGAGGGGTAAAATAGATGTAGTCCCATCAATGGATGTGAACTTAAAACACAGATAAGTACTCTGATGGAAACAGCATTTGAACAAGAGACTCATTATTTAAAAGGCAAGATGTCTTCTCTGAAAAAGTGATATTTAACCTGAGTAGTGCTTTCAAAGACAAATTGTATCTGACAAGTTTTCTAGTTGATAAAGGTTTTGGATTTCTTAGTCAGAAGAAACACTTTATACCCCCTAAGTTCATCTTTATAACTATAATAAGTTGGTAAAAATTCCTTTCAGATTCTGGCAATACTTTGTATGGAATTTTAAGTTTTATATGGTTGTAAATTTTCATCTTGTTCTGTGTTTCTACAGATATTTCAGGAGGAAGTTTGGAAAGACTGCCCCAAGGCTGCTTGTTGTAATGCCATTTAAAACCAGAAATCCTGAATTATTTATTAACAAAAGAAAAATATATATTCAGTGCTACTGCATACCTATACTGCCTTGTTAATGTGAATTTAGGACTTTGTCATTTGATTGCCTGTGTGTGATTCATGGACACATTTACAATTGTGTGTTCAAAGGGATCGTGATCTTCTACCTAATTTGTAAATAACTCTTTTTTTTTTTTTTTAAGGGGTGAGTCGAGAAGCCTTTCTGGTGGGGGGAGTAATCTGGGGTGTGACTAGAGGCAGTGGAAGGCCAAAGTGACCAACCAGGTGAGGATCACAGGTGCTGACATTTGTAAACTGTCATGGATACAGCCCTTGGGTCTCCAAGACAACGGGTCAAGGTGGATGGAGATAAGGTTGCTCTGGAGTCTATGGGTGCCAAGACCAGGGAGCTGAGGTCCCTGGCTGGGCCTGCAGCTGCCCAGGGTGCCGCTAGCTGCAGGCAAGATCACTGAGAGCGAGAAAAAAATCCATTTCTAGTGCGGGGAGGACAAGAGCAGAGGCAGCAACAAGGAATCCTGGTTCGGCCCTTGATGGAGTGACGAGGCCCCGTGCCTCGGTGTCCCCTTCAGTGGAGCAGGGTCGGGAGCTCTGCTCCCTAGGCGCGGGGAGCACGTCTGCATTTAGCACAGCCCTGGGCCCATGTTCCCGTCGCTCCATCCATGAGCCCGCGGTCAGAAAGGCGGAGGCGCTCAGGAAAGAGCTCTGCTCCGCGGGCCGCCGCTCCTCCAGTCCCCGAAGTCCGCGCTGCCCCTGCTGTGCAATGTTGACACTCTGGGGGTAGAGCTAGTCCGGGGGGTGGTCACACCGGGCAGGAGGTGCGTCCAGGGAAGTGGTCTCCCCCGGCAGGGGTCCGCATCCAGGGGGCGGTCACCCTGGGCGGGAGCCGGGGTCCCATCCCGGAGGTCCGCTGCACTTCAGCCGAAGGGAGCTGAATACAGGGGCGTGGACGTCGTGCCGGAGGTCGGGGATCCAGGACGTCCCCGCCCGCAGCGCCGCGCCCCGGAGTGGGGGGTGGGGGAGCGAGCACCCGATTTACCGGGGGAGGAACGCTCGGCACCTGACTCCCCTCTCTTTTGGCGTTTGTCTTAATAAAACAATACTAATATGACTGCACTAATTTTGATGATACAATGAATATTCTGACTACTATTTCTTATTGATAATGAGACAGGCACTGTTTTTCTCTTCACTTATGTAATTTAATCCTCTGTATAACGCTCTGCAATACGCAAAGACAAGATTTAAACCAATGGCCATGTTTTAGAATCTGTGATTCTTATTATGTTCCATTGCGTTATTCATTCATACACAAATCATGCCATATTTAATTCCCATTTATATTACAAATATATGTTCAATGCTTTGCCCAGGCAGGCAACATGCATATGACAACAGTCTGATTCCAGATATGTTCCCCTAAAACCACATTATCTTAGTTTGGAATATTTTAATTCAGGAAGGTTGCGAAAAGCAGATGGAGATGAAGAAGAATTGTTAGTAGTAGAGCTGCCAGTGGAAAGCATGAATGAATACCAGGAAGGGAAAACATGATAAAAGAGTAAACGACGGGATTGTAATGAAAAGATAGCTAACACTGCCTGTATTTTTATGTATCCTCATATGATTTAGACCTGGAGCTGGATTTTTGCAGCAGCCAAAGCCAGTTTTTTCTCAAGGTGTCATTATTGTCAGTTTTACTTAGTGCACAGCAATACGTACGTGCGTGCTTATATGTTTTTGTGTATGTATTGTTGGATGTTTTCAGCCATTTAACCCTTTGGATTTTCCCCTTTATTGAAGAAAATTTATATTTCTTTTCAATTTGCCTGTGTTGTCATAACTTCCTAATGTGGCCAATGGAAATCATCTAGACCTGGAAAATATAAAGCGAATTCCAGACATGGCTAATACTTGAGCCAAGAGTAAGTAAAAAATTATCATCCCTAGATGGTCTCCATGACATTATTTGCAAAGTTCCAAATTTCTGTGGAGTAAAATGACTGAAATGGAATAATTTATTGTGTTTGAAGGTGAAGGTATCTATCTGAAAAGGAGAGAAAATGTGGGGCTTATGATATGAAATAGAGTGAATACTCAATGATGACAGGTTTTTTTGTCTATTTTCTTCATTAATGTAGTCTTAAGGAACAGAACATCACTTGGCTCCCAGTAGGTTCTCAATAAATAATGGCTGAAAAAATATTAAAAAGTATTTAAATACTTAAATATTAAATTGAAAAATGATAAGGAAAAAGGTGAGAAATTTGGCAATTCAGTTTAGACATGAAAATGTTGAGTCAAAGTTGAAAAGTCAAATGAAAACACCAGATGGACTCCATTCCTGAACACCACTGGGAAATTGAGGAAGGGCTGCAGAAACAGGTAGAATAGATGTTTTAAGCTTTGCTTCTACCTGGTATGGAATTATTTTTGTGGTTAAAACCATAAAATACTGTGTATTGAGGAGAGATGAGAGTTATAGATGTTGAATGCACTGATTCAAGTTTTCACCTTTATTTTAATCAAAAGCAGGAAGATATTAAAATTTCATCTGAAGTTTTTCCCATCAAAACATGCAAATTACCCTTTCAGGTCTTTAACTAGACTGAGATATAGTACCTAACAGGTTATGAAATGAAACATAATTATGGGCCAAGGACATTTTTCTTTCAAAACCTTTATAATATAAAACTTTAAAATGTTTTATGACTCTTCTATATAAGTAACAACTAAACTTTTAAAATGTAAGGCACTTTCTGCAAATTATTTTAAAATTTCCAACTTGGTAAAAGTGAAGGCAGAGCCCTTGTTCAAAAGTCATTATTCACATAAACCACTTAGTTGTTTTTGCATAATTTTATTTCTGTCAGTTCATATTTATTTCAGATTGGGTTTGCTATTATTACTCTAGATTGATGGATGGCTACTCTGGATTGATGGATGGATGGACAGTTGGATGATAGATAGGTATGGAAAATTAATTTATGCTGTTTCTTATTGTGAAATGGGAACATTTATTTTAAATTATTTTTTATTATTTTTCTATGTTTATTTCCCTAAGTACTTGATATTTTCATAGTTGCCCAAGGGCATCCATCTGGCAGTTTAGGTGGAATGAGAAAGTGAGGTGAGGAGAGGTATGAAAATAAATATGTAGAAATACAGAACATAGGTAATATTCAGTTTCTCATGTGCAAAATAAGATTATTTAAGTAGGAATAACCTTGCAAACCAGAACTTTTCTTTAAAAGAGTAAGATATTGATATATGTACACCTATGGGTACCTTCAATCTTCCTTCCTTTCTTAAAATTTTATCGTGGTAAGAACACTTAGCATGAGATCGATTTCTTAACAAATTTTTCAGTGTACTATAAGTTCTTGCTGACTATAAGTGCGATGTTATACAGCAGATCTCTAGAACTTATTCATCTTGCTTGACTGAAACTTTGTGCCCCTAGAGTAGTAACTCCTCATTCCCCCCTTCCCACCAGGCTCTGGCAACCACCATTCCACTATTTGATTCTATGAATCTGACATTTTAGATATCTCATATAAGTATCAAGCGGTATTTGTCTTTGACTGACTTATTTCACTTAGGATAAAATCCTCAAGGTTCATCCATATTGTTGCATGTTGCAAAATTTCTTTGTTTTTTAAGGCTGAAAATTATTCCATTGTGTGCATATGTTACATTTTCTTTATCCATTTATCAGTCAATGTCCATTTAGATTCTTCTACATCTTGGCTATTGTGAATAGTGCTGCAATGAACAGAGGATTGTTAACATCTCCATGAGGTCCTGATTTCAATTCTTTTGGATAAATACTCAGAAGTGGGACTGATGGATAGTATGGTAGTCTAGTTTTAATATCCTGAAGAATCTCCACACTGTTTTCCACAGTATCTCCACCATTTTGCATTCTCACCAACAGTGTGTAAGGGTTTAAATTTCTCCATGCTCTTGCCAACTCTTGTTGTTTTTAGTTTTTTTTTTTGGATAATAGCCATCTTGGCAGGTATGAAGTGATATGATGATTTGATTTGCATTTTCCTGATGATTAGTGATTTTGAGCACCTTTTCATATATATGTTGTCTATTTGTATGTCTTCTTTGTAGAAGTATCTAGTCAAATCTTTAATCCATTTTTAATTGGCTTGTTAGTTTTTTCTTATTTAGTTTTAGGAGTTGTTTGAATATTTTGGATATTAACCTCTTATCAGATATATGGTTCTCAAATATTTTCTGACATTTCATAGGTTAGCTTTTCACTCTATTGACTTTTTCTTTTGCTGTGCAGAGGATTTTACTTTCATGTAGTGTCACTTTATTTTTATTTTAGTTGACTATACTTTAGTGTCATATCCAAAAAAAAAAATCATTGCCCAGACCAATGACAAGAAGCTTTTTTCCCAATGTTGTCTCCTAGGAGTTTTACAAGGACAGGTCTTATACTTAAGTCTTTAATCTATGTCAACTTGATTTTTTGTGTTTGGTATAAAGGTCAAATTTCATTTTTTTGCATGAGGATAGCCAATTTTTCAACACCATTTGTTGAAGACACTGTCTTTTCCTCATAGTGTGTTCTTGGAACTCTTGTAGAAGATCAACTGTATATGCATGGATTTATTTTTATGCTTTCTATTCTGTTCCAGTGGCCTATATTTCTATATTTATCCAGGCAGCATACTGTTTTTTATTATTGTAGCTTTGTAATATATTTGAAATTAGGAAGTATGAGGCCTCCAGATTTTTTCTTCTTTCTCAAGATTGCTCTGGTTATTTTATGTCTCTTGTGGTTTCATATGAATTTTAGAATTGTTTTCTCTGTCTCTGTAGAAATGTCATTGGGATTTTGATCATGATTATACTGAATCTTTACATTGTTTTGGATAGTATGAATATTTTAATAGTATTAAGTCTCCCAATTCATGAACACAAGATGTCTTTTCATCTGTTTGTAGTTCATCAATATTTTGTCGTTTTCAATATATAAGTTTTCATATCCTTAGTTAAATTTATTTCTAGGTATTTTATTATTTTTTGGTGCTATTGTATATGGTATTGTTTTCCTAATTTCCTTTTCAGATATTTCTTGTTAGTATATAGAAACAACTGAATTTTACATGTTTACTGCAACTTTACTATATTCAATTTTTTAATTCTAGTATTTTTTTTCCTGCAGCAGAAAACTACACCATCTGATTCTTGGAGTAAGCCATTAATCCTGGGTATTCTGCACCTTAGTAATTGTCTAAACTTAGGTGTAAGCCAGAGTTCAGGGGCATGTGGGGAGAAGAGAAGCCTGACTAAAATTTGTTCCAGCCAATTCAGTGGGTAAAGGGCAATTGTAAGCATCAGCATAAACTCTAGGTTTTATAGATATAAAGATAAGTAGATAGATAGATGATTGATAGAGGAAATAAATATAGATATGAGCATATACACGTAAGTACCCGTATGTATATTTTCTAGCTCTGTCAACTGATAGTGCCAAGAAGCAGAGACACTTCAAAAGCAATGAACACATGTAACACTCAAATTTCGGTTTCTAAATACTACGTTCAATAAGAGGAACTAGGGCTCTTTGGAGAAATGGCTGATTCCATGGCTATGGCAAATAAAACCATTAAGATAAATCTGGAAATACTTGTGGTGCTTGCAAGTAAGATTACTCAAAACATGTTGGCTCCATACTGAAAAGCCAACTTAAAGAAGCTCCCAATAACCAAATCTGAGACAATTAAAGCAAAAAAATAAATAATGACAGTGATGAGTTATGCATTATATTAAAATAAATACCCATAATGCACACCGGTATAAATGATTGAATAAGCAAATAAATGAGAAATTATTCCATATAATTGAATTCCAACTCATCATTATAAAGGAAATATTGAAAATATAGATATCATCATTAATCAAAACCTACAGTAATAATTAATGTAGACAAGTATCATCAACAGATACTAAAATTTAAGGGCAAATGTATAGTGAGAAGTAAGACATTTACATAGTCTTAAATTACCTCACCACCTGTTAATTACTCACCATAAAGTGTAAAATAATAGCTTTATTGGGGAGAAACTTGGCAAACACAACCCTAACCATATTCAGACACATCACTAATTTTTCATTCTTTTTCAGGTGTAATAAATATCTATTTCCTTATATTTCATAAAACCTTAGTAATATAATTCTGCCTTTATTCACCATTCAAATTTGCTTATAAGTGTTTTTACTCTTAAAAACAAGATTAAAATAAAGTATTTTCTTTAATTTTGCTTTCAACATTTTCTCTTGTGTTGTTTTCCCCTAGATAAGAATATAATGAACATACATTTTCATAATTTTATTTATTAGGTGTGAGATTTTCATAGAATTTTCTCAAAGACAGGCATCTGACCAAACCACCAAATTTTCAAGTGGCAATGGCAAAATATGTCAAAATACTGCTATACTGACTGCTGCTTTAGACAGTTAGGAGAATGGATGCCAGCAGCTTATCTTTGAGATAAATTGTTAAATATGTATGATAAAAGATGTTAAATATAAAGATGGAAATTTTGTCTTTCAGTTATCATCAAAGACTTAAAGTTCTGGCAATTTTGTCTTTCATAGAAATACAGGGTAAAGAAAAAACATAGTGCTTAAATAATTGCAACTATATGGTTTTATATTTTTATAGATATGATGATATACACAAAGGCAGGAAACATTTCAAAATATTCAAACATATTTCAAAATTCATGTTGACAGGTTGAAATTAATTAGATAATAGCATAATTGGATTTGATAGGATGATGAACAACATAACTTATTTTCTCTTTTACATTGAGAGGAAACATAACTTTTGCTCTAGCCATCTCCCCTATTATTCACTTGCTACAATGAAAATCACTGCCCACTACCAGTTATAGTTTTATCATCTTGATGTTTAGCTTTGGACAATATTGTTTTTTCTTTGAGAGTAAGTGAGCAAGTTCCTTCATTTGGCCAAGTTAGTAATGTCTTCCTAAGTTATTTCATCAACTTTTAGGAGGTTCTAGTGGGGAAAAAATGTTAAATTGCTTTATATAAAGAAAATAGACTACAAAACTTCTAGACAAGACTGCTGAGTATGTGTCCATCTCCTTACTACATTCTGAGGGAATGGAAAGTAAGGATTCAGGGAATACTGCATCTCTTTTTAAGATGAAGTTCAGGAAGATTCCTATGATTCGCAGTTTTCTCAGGGATACACTGAGTATTCTCTGAGCATAACAAATCTGTCTCCCAAAAGGATTCAAAAGAAGTATCTGGTCCTGGTTCAATGTCTCCCAAGAGTTTTAGCAATGCTCTTTCTGGACACACAAATGGAAAAAATAAGGAGTTTCTTCCCCCTCCCCCTACACTTGTATGTATACATAGGCTTTTCTAGTCTTCCTCAGCAGATACAACATATTTGGTAACCACAGGAAAAAAAATGAAAATTAAAATGCACACATTAGTTTTATCATTCAGAATCAAGATAGCCTAATGATGGCCTTGGTAAAGACAGTTTGTAAAGTGTCTCGAAGACCTTGAATATTCACATCAATATTTCAAAACTAAGACATGTTGATGTAAGATATAAGAAAAAATTAGCCTTGAATAAATTACAAAATCATCTCAATAACTTAAAGGTGTTTAGAAGGAACAACATGCCTTGTTTTAATGTTTTCTTATTTCAAGCTCAGAAGTTTTGCCTGATGATGTGCTGCTTCTCCAAATTACCTATGCTTCTGAGTTTTTTTTTACTTAAAACAGCCTAATTATATTCAAGAAATTATTTAATTGATTATGATGACTTGACCTTACCCCTAGCATTTTTTCCTACCATTTAAAAGTCAATCCATAGTGTGAGGTATGTTGTCATTGATATGGCAACACTGGACAATCATAATTTTTTAGCACCAGGGCAAATTCTCTGTATAATTCCTCTCAGGAATATAGAAAACTGCCCAAGAGCAGCAACCTGTCAAACATGACTGTCCTTGTGTCCTCAGAAAGGGTTGTTGAAGTCCTCCTCTAATAAACAAGGAAGGCACTCATCAGAAGAGGAACAAAGACGTGAGAACCACTCCTCACATGACTCACTGAAAAGTTTAAGAGTAAAATAATATTCCTTTCTTGAGATTCTGAATTTCAAGTGGCAAAACATAAGGCCCAAGTTTCATCGATACACAATAAGGCAGGTAAGACATATGACTGGAATAGCACAATAATTCTGAGATGACTCAGGAAGCCTTCCTGATCCAAAGTTCTCATTGAAAGAAATGGCCACAGACAGCTTTCTAAGAAATGATCATCGTCACTCAAGCCAGGATTCTGAACAATGAGAGGAAGACCTAGAGTCTATGGTGTAGCCTAGTAAGATTATTCCATATATTAGAGGCAGACAGATGTGCTCAGATCCTCTTTGTTAGGGAATTTAGTGAAAGAAATAGAGAAGTTAGGAATAGAAACACAGAGAATAAGAGGACCTTAAGCAGAGCCTATTAGGCAATGAGATCAATGAATAAACAGAAGCCATAAATTAGGAGTAAAACAAGAGTAGAAAGAACTTAGCATGATTAGAAGAAAAAGAGGGTAACTGGAAAAAAGAAGCCATGAATACCACTGGGGGAAGGATAAGTGCATTTTTGTCGTTGAAAGTCATTGTGACCTGAATGATTTTCCAATTCTCCTTAAGACAGATATAAGGTATGACCCCAGATATGTGTCTTTACATAAGTCTATTAATTTTAGCAATCTGGTGTCCACACCTTGAAATTATTAAGAGACTAATACAAACATACTACAATAATGCCAGAGCATTCATAAGTAAAAGAAAATAAAGTGAAGATAATTAAAAAATGGAAATTTGCTCGGAATTATGCCAAATGTTCCTGAAGTACATATAGCTTCTAATATTGAATGAGACAGTGATCCTGTCAACTGCAAATGTCAAATCTCAACTGAGTGGTTCTCAACTGGAGGTAATTCCCCCCCACCCCCCGAGAAAATTTGGCAATGTTTCAAGATATTTTTAGTTGTCATCAAAGAGATTAGGGAGCTGCTACGGATGTTAGTGGGTAGAGGCCAGAGATGATACTAAACATCTTACAACGCACAGGACATTAGCCCCCAAGACAAAAAAATATCCAACCCAAATGTCTATAGTGCCAAGTTTGAGTCTAAATAATGACCTAAACAAAGACAGGCTGGGTCAAAACAGATTAAAACTTCTTAACTTGAACTAATTCTGATTTAACTATTTCAAATCAATTCTTACTCCTTTACCTATATTCTTCTATCATAAATATAACTTATCATCATAACTGAAAACATCAAAAACTAAACTAGTAAACCTCCAAAATGTAATGTCTTGAGTAGTTTTTTTTTTGAAAGATTCTATCCTTTATGCAAGAACAAACATATTGTAAGAAGCTTCTTTGAATTGCATTATTGCTATTTCTCTGATGCAAGTACAAGGAACAGGCTGAAATGGATCCTTTCCAACAACAGGGAAATCGATGAAAGTGATGAATTCCCAGACTCAAATCTTTCATGATTTTGATAAAGCAAAATGTCCAAAGGTTATTTTCCTATAGCTCTGGTACATCTAAATGTGGATATTTTGGCCTTCTGCAGACTCATTTGATAGCTGAGTCTTTGCATGTAAGTGCTGAATAATAATATATTATAGACACATGATAGTTATGCAGGAATAGATAAATGTTTATCTAGTGTGATTTCAACTTCATAGAGTAAAACCATTTCTTCTTTGAGAAAGGAAAAAAAAGAAATCATTCAACTGTCATTTTATGATCATTAGAGTCTTTTTTTAAAATTTTAAATATTTATTTATTTATTTATTTATTTTATGATCATTAGATTCTACCATTAGAAGTGCAAAAATCCTGGAGCAGAACAACCTATTGAAATTTGCTTTTCAAAACTTTTTCATGAAGATTGTAAGAACTTATTCTTAATGGGTGGTCATAAAGTAAAGAAAACTAACATTCACTGAATATTTATATGCTGAATACTGTTCTAGTGTCTTTACATAAATTATACAAAATAATAGCTGTATCACTTATTAGAGAAGTGATCAGGAATAAATAACAGAATTAAAATGGAATAGTTTAGACAAAAGATATTTATTTTTCTAGTATCAAGAATCCTATGGTATGTAATCCAGCTCTAGTATTTGTTAACCAAATACTGAAAAGTCCATCAAAATCTCTTCTTCATAAAATAAAGATAATTACTACTCATTACACAAGACCTTGAAGGCATCTTAGTAGCTACTTAGAGTAGGGAGGCCACAGACAGGATAGTTATAGATTTTTGATGTCTAGTTTAAGATTGCTCTCTCACTGTTGGGATCTGTTTGAGAGTGGCTAAAACTCGAGTTATAATAGTTTAGAATTAGTGAACACAGGAGGAAAGGATTAAGGGCAACTTCATTTGGACAAGTTTACCCGATAAGTGAAGTCACATTAATTGGAGACATGTTGTTTCTCCTATTTTAATTCAAAAATGTCATCAAGAGTTCAGGTTTCTTTTCCTTTCTCCCTACCATCTTATGACGGTGTCATTTATCTTCATAATTTGAGGGTAACTTGGACATGTTTACACATCACACCCATATCCCCGGAATTCGAAAGATAGAGAAAAGAGAAGGAAAAAAGGGACAAAGTCTAGATTGTACAAGTTGGCCCTTTTAAAAATGTTTTTCAGAAGTCCTACTTTTTGTTTTTTTGTTTTTTCCTGTGGTCACAACTAGGTCTCCTGTGTGGCTCTAGCTAAAAGGAAATTGGGAAGGTAAAATGACAGGCTTTACAGCCCCTAAAGCAGAGAAAGGAAGTGAAAAAAGGTAGTGGGCTGATCTTGTTGCTAATACACAATGTTGGTTGCAAAACTGGTTTTAGCTGAGTAATTTCCTAACTGGCACAGTTATTAATATTAGTAAGCTATCATATTGAGTCATATCATATCCTCAGGCACACTGCTGTGTTACTTACATGCATCACTTCATGAAACCTCACTCCAAGCCTATTTGGTAAATAATAGCATTATTCCTTTTACAGATGGTAGGTAACATGCCTAAGGACACAATGAGCTAGTAAATGTCAGAGATAGAACACAGAACAATTTTACCCAAAGCTTGTGCTATTCTCATTATAACCACTGCTTCTTCCAATGTAAAGATATAACGTACAACTGCAATGGACATATTAATTGTGATTCATTAATTATGATTAATTAATTATCCTACTCTCAAATAATTTCTCATTATGATAAAAACTTCCTATCATCAGATAAATTAAATTTGTCTAAGTATCCTGAATATTTTTTTTTGCACGATAAAGTCTGTCTTTTTAAAAAATAAATTCCACCTAATGTGAAATAAAATATCATAGTATTTTTTCCTGTACTGAAGTCACTGAAATGCAACTCATGTTCTGAGCCATGTTTCTGTCGGCAACTGTTATCATCCAAGGACATATATTCAAAATAATTTAATAGTTTCATCATATAAGTGCAGATTCAAAAATATTTTAAAAACCTCATCTAAAAATAAGTCACCATGAAATTTTTCATTCTCATATGATATCCCTACAGATGATTATTTTAAATAGCAATCTCAGTAGAACTTCAAGTTCAGTAAAATCATTTTCTCCCACCATGCTGCAAAATTATTTTATGTTTACATTATAAAATCAACAGAGTCAAAATTTGAAATACGGTGTTGCCTGTTACTTTTTCTGTGGCTGTTATGAAAACCTAATTTGTCATCCCCTCAGAAAATGGTTAAACCAAAGCCAAGCAATCTAACAGTAACAAAATATCTATTACAGCTGGTGCCTTGCAGATTTTTTCTTTTCTTTTTTTTTTTTTTTGCGGTGCACGGGCCTCTCAGTGTTGTGGCCTATCCCGTTGCGGAGCACAGGCTCCGGACGCGCAGGCCCAGCGGCCATGGCTCACGGGCCCAGCCGCTCCGCGGGATATCGGATCTTCCCAGACCGGGGCACGGACCCGTGTCCCCTGCATCGGCAGGCGGACTCTCAACCACTGTACCACCACGGAAGCCCCAGATTTTTTCTTAAACCACTGCTTCTTGTGTTGCTGATTGTAACTCAGAGTTGAAATTCTGACCTGACCTTATGGATTTGTTGGGGTGATCACCTGGGAGTAGAAACCTTCACTTACATTAGACAAAACACTTAAAAATTAGGTCAAACATTGCTGCCTTACAGAACTGAACTTTTACACTCACAGAGTACACAGTTGCCACAAAACGTGACTTGAAAGACATTTAGAAAAGTCATTTTATCAATATAACCCAAAAAAGGCAACCCCCCTCCCCCCAAAAGCATTGATCTGCTTTAATGATGGCCATCCTCAATTATTTCTTTAATATGAAGTATATGGAGTGCTCTCTAAGTAGGAACTATCTCCAAAGTAATACATTATTCCATGAGTTACTAATCAATACTTTGTTAAATGAACTATTGTGCATTTGATTGGTTATTTAATCTCTGAGCAGGGACCATAGAGGGTAAAAGTCAGAGCCGATATGTTTGTAGTCTTGTTATCATATCATTACTCTTGTTGTTTATAGACTGTTCTAGAATGATTTAGCTAAGGGAAGAGCTGGCACATTAGGAAGTCTGCCTTGTCCTTGGGGAAATGTGAACAGATAGGCAAGGCATTCTGGCAACTATACTATTTCTTTTCCTTCAATACTGGCATATATGAATAACAACTAGGATTAAAAACAGCCATTAAAAGTATCTTGTTCCCAGAAAGTTCCACAAAACGATCATGAGAAACAGCTAATTTGTTTCCTAAATTTTTGCTGTTTTTTAATAACTTTTTATTATATATTGGAGTATAGCCAATTAACAATGTTGTGATAGATTCAGGTGCACAGCAAAGGGACTCAGCCGTACATATACATGTATCCATCCTTCCCCCAAACTCCCCTCCCATCCAGCCTGCCACATAATATTGAGCTAAATTTTTGCTTTTAAAGCCTAATTCTGATAACTGCTTACCTTCCTTTCTTCCTTCCTTCCTTCCTTTCCTCCCTCCTTCCCTCCCTCCCTTCCTAAATATTTCATTCTAAAGGTCATTAGGTGGGATCCCGATAAGTGGAGACTACTTGCACTAGAGAGGATGGCACAGCACAGGAGTTAACAGCCCAACTGGAGGGAGGAGAATGTCCATCTAGTACGTTAGGAGAGAAAGCAGCCAGCATGGAGTATCAGAGCCAAGAGGATGCTGCCTGCACCTGAGTGTCAAAGTCCAAGCAGGGTGAGCAGACCATCTGCATATGAGGAACTGAAATGGTGACTAGGCATTGGTGACATGCAAGAGGAACTTGTCAAAAAAGCAAATATATTAGGGATAATGGAAGTCACGTTGCTGTCCGTGAAAGAAGACATAGAAAGGGAAAAACTAGAATGATTTCTGTGATGTTGAGTATAAGGGTGATGTTATGGTTTTGAATATACAGTTGTACTTCGGTATCCACAGGGGATGATTCCAGAATCCCTGCTGATTTCAAAGTCAGCAGATGCTCAAGTCCCTTATATAACGCTGTTGTAGAGTCAGCCCTCCATGTACGCGGTTCTGTAACCCAATTGCACATTCCTGAGGTTGGCTGAATCTGACAATGGGAACCCACAGGTACAGAGGGCCAATGGTAGAGAGAGACATAAGTATGTGTGGGAGAAGGAGGGAATAAATATATTCTTTAGCTCAGTCTGCTGAAAGGCTGTAAAACCTAGGAGCAGCAGTGACCCAATCCTCATGAGGACAACTGGAGTCCATGTCTGATATTTTAGATATCATTATGCATCAAAAAGAACCAGGGCTTTTTTGAGAAATTGCTGATTTCAAGGTTGGAACTGTGAAGATATAAGTTAAGCCTGGAGTATCTTATTTTAGTAACAGGTAAGGATTTTCTCTAAGAAAGATTAAGGTGTGTTAAAAACAACAGGAAGCCACCTTGAAGGATCTACCACAGGCCATATTGGGGGTAATCTGAACAGCAAAATAAATAAAATAATGTTAGGGGTGGATTATTATAAACAAATAAGAACCCATGGTTTTATATTTTTTACTAAATTAATTAATTTTTAGAGGAGGAAACCTTTCCTTAAATTGCATGCCAATAGAAGACTGTAGAGGGAACAAAGGAACTAGGTTATCACCATTTGGCAACTATCATATCAATAATTTACTTATCCGAGAAAGATAAATAGATGTTAAAGTAGTGGGTGAAAGTTTGATGAGCAATGTAGTAGGCTCAATTATCTCCCTATAAAAGCCTTATAAAGACAAAAAAATTGCTGTACCATGGAGAAACCTGGCAGGGAATACTTTAATCAAGGTACCAAGTTTAGCATTATAAGCAACGGGACAAATTGAAATTGTGTCCTGTCTGATAGAATGGAAGAAGAAGTCAGCATCACTTCTGTAATATTCCTACCAAAACTCTATAACCTACATTTTTTTTTAACTTTATCAATTTTGCTAAAAAAAAAAAAAAAAAAGCTTTAGGGTAGAACTGATGAACAGGTGAGAGGGACTGACTGGAAGAAGCGTACCTTCCAGTCATAGATGGGTATCTTATCAGTCAGGGTGCTCTAGAAAAACAGAGTAAATATGATATATATCCATGCACATATAGAGAGATTTATTTTAATTAATTGGCTTATGTGATTGTGGGGACTGCTAAGTCTGAAATTTGTAGAGCAGGCCAGCAGGCTGGAAACTCAGGCAGGATTTCTATGTTGCAGTCTTGAAACAGAATTCCTTCTCTGGATAATCAGTCTTTGTTTTTAAGGCCTTCAACTGATTGGATGAGGCCCACCCACATCATGGAGGGTAATCTCATTTTTTTTTTCCTCTTTGATCATGTCTAACAGTGTTTTTTGCATTTTATTTATTTTTTTAACATCTTTATTGGAGTATAATTGCTTTACAATGGTGTGTTAGTTTCTGTTTTATAACAAAGTGAATCAGTTATACATATACATATATCCCCATATCTCTTCCCTCTTGCATCTCCCTCCCTCCCACTCTCCCTATAACCTACAATTATAAAAGAAGACATTTTAGATAAATGTAATCTAGGGGACATCCTATAAAACAATTGGTCTAGGGCTTCCCTGGTGGCGCAGTGGTTGGGAGTCCGCCTGCCGATGCAGGGGACGCAGGTTTGTGCCCCGGTCTGGGAAGATCCCACATGCCACGGAGCGGCTGGACCCATGAGCCACAGCCGCTGAACCTGTGCGTCTGGAGCCTGTGCTCTGCAATGGGAGAGTCCACAACGGTGAGAGACCCGCGTACTGCAAAAAAAAAAAAAAAAGGTCTATAATCTTCAAAATGTCAAAGTCAGCAAAGTCAAACAACTGCTCCAGAGTAAAAAACAAACCAAACCACACAACCAAAAACCCCTTAAGGGTTCATAACAGCTAAGTATAAGAGCTGATACTGGCTTGACCCTATTTACTGTAAAGGGCATTATTAAGAAAACTCACAAAACCTGGATGGAGTCTTTGGATTAGACTATAGTAATTTATCAGTGCTAATGACCTTATTTAATGGCTGTGTTGTGACCAGTATACAGGAGATTGTCCTTATTTGTAGTTGGTACATATCACAGTGTTCAGTTTTGAAGGGGCATCATCTAAGAAACTTACTCTTAAGGAGTTCAAGAACAAAAAGGCTTTTTGTGATTTTCTTTCAATAGCAGAAGGTTGTGGTTGTATCAAAATAAAAAGACCCAAATTTTGGAGAATTATAATTCTATATAGAACTTGCTCCAATACATTAACTCTGAAAAATTTGACCCACTATTTTCTTTCTTTTTTTTTTTACATCTTTATTGGAGTATAATTGCTTTACAATAGTGTGTTGGTTTCTGCTTTATAACAAAGTGAATCAGTTATACATATACATATGTTCCCATATCTCATCCCTCTTGCATCTCCCTCTCTCCCACCCTCCCTATCCCATCCCTCTAGGTGATCACAAAGCACCAAGCTGATCTCCCTGTGCTATGCGGCTGCTTCCCACTAGCTATCTATTTTACGTTTGGTAGTGACCTACTATTTTCTATAACAACTTCTCTTGGAAGTCAAGGAGAACAAAGTTATTCGAAAGTGATTGTATGATAATTGTGTCTTTAAGAACCTAAGCGTAGTTGCAGAAAGCTTTGAAGGAGTTCTTACTTAAAAATAATGTGTATTTCTAAATTACTCTAATATTATACCTACCAATTACTGGTACTTATCCTGTATAGCTTCTAAAATTAATTCATTTTCCCATTACTCCTTTTCTTTTCTTGGCTGAAATTCATGTTACCATATCTCTTTAGGCTGTTTAAAGAGAAGTATGGTTCTTTGGATTCTCTTTCAAATTATTTCTCTGCAACCTCATGGGGCAAGAGGCTAAATTTGCTTACATAAATTTCAATGTAGTTAGTAGCTCAAATTGTAGAAAATAAGATAAAACACACACAAAGATTATTTTCTAGGTAAGAGAAAAGCAATTGATATAATGTGCTAAGTAATTAAAACTGCTGAGAATCTAAGTAAAAACTAAAGTGTTAATTATTCAAAATAAATTGTAGCCCATCCAATTATTAGCACCTGTATGACCTTAAATAATTCAAGATTGGATCTAAGAGAAATGTATAGAATTGTATATTTCTATCATTATATTTCCTGATAGAAATATAATGTGCTGTCTACGTATTATATTGCCTTCTTACTACAGTTACATTAAAATGTGTTTTTGAGGTTGAGTGCTACCCTTGTGCAAATTGAAGATTAAGATATTTCACCTTACCATCCATTTTCCCTGTCTCCTAAGAAGCTTATGACAAACATCATATTGTAAAACTCTACTGGAATTAGCTAGCTTACAGCTAACAGTTTGCTCCATTGTATCAAATGACTTATTTTGTGTGCAATATGACAAATACATGATTAATTCTCTTTCTGTATAAGAACTTCTCTGCTTGCGTGGCTTTGAAGGGAAAGGTGCCTTTGAGGATGAACGAGTAAGTTCCATGGAGACAAATAGTCTTGAGGGCAACAGGTTAACCCACTCAATCTGTAGTGAAGCAGAGCTTCCCTGGAGATGCTCCAAAAAGCAAAGAACCAAAAGTAAGGAAGCTTTTAACTTCTGTGTTCAAATTCAGAAAAGGTCAGTGTTTGCTTTTCATAATATTTTTAGGTATAAGTGACCTGGAAAAGTAATAGTCATCTTACTATAAGATGTTATATAAATATTTCCAAATTTCAGAAGAGAATCTGGGAAGCACTTGAGGACATGGTTTTCTTACCTGCACTCAAAATATTTTACTATGCAAGAGTCCCCCCAAATAACTTTAAAGCATGATACTAAAGGAACGAAGTTCTATAAATCCATTAGCTAGACTTAACAGAGATCTTCGCAGATGAGCATATTTGCCATGGAATTTATTAGAGTGACACAGAGATGCTGTAAAATTAGATACGCAATATGTCCCTTATGAAAATAAATTCAAAGTTAATGGGGGATTAAAAATTAGAGAATTTCCATAAGGAAGAAATTTACTGTTACCGAAAATGTACAGAGTTTAGAATTGGAGACACGGTAATAGAATACAGAGCAGTATAACGTGCAAAGTAAGAACACCCTTTTATAGGAGTAGGTACTTACCAGTCAATGTTACAGAAGGCAGTAAACTTGCAGTTACTTTGTTCCTCCAACTCAAAGGGTCCCCAAATTCCACACCGACTATTGAATTTCAGGCACCCCATGTGAGGAGCTGCATCCTCCCCCTGGTATTCTTGTGTTTGGATGTACAGTATTCCCTATTTTGCTTGTTTACTGGTTTAGCATCAAGTAAAGGAAAAACAACCCCGGAAAGGGTCCATATGCTCCATCTTCCCAATTCTCAGATTAGTACCACATTTCCTTTTCTGCTTTCACTCATTTAGAATAAAACAGACCAGGCTTTTTAGCAAGTTACCTAATTTCAGGTTTCTCATCTTTAAAATGCCAATGATACGATTCACTTTTCAGAGTAGTTATAGAATTTAAATAAGAAAAAAACATTTTTTAATATTTTAAATTGCAGCAATTATCAGAGTTATAGTTTCTTTCTTTAGCTTTTTATTAGGCAGTAGATGGCCTACCTATATCTGTGATTTATGTGTTCCCAGTGAAAATGAATGGCCATAATACACAGTGGCATTGTTAGGATATGTTTTACTTTTCCTTCCAGGTTCCCTTTAACCTATTCCGTCTAAAACGTTTTCACTTCTGGGAACATGACAACTTGTTGTAATGATACTTCTTGCTTTTATTCTCTCTGCAATGACATTTCAAGTTCGTTAGTGGCAGTGGGATAGATTGTTGTCAAAGATGACTGTATGTCATCATTAGTATCATGCTTACTGGGAATGAGATTTTGTTGCTTCTTAATGAAGAGGTGAAATCCATTTCCCCTTCCCTTAAATCTGGACTGGTCTGTGACATGCTTTGGCTGATAGAATATGGAAAAAATGGCACCATGAAGGGCTGATCCTAGGGCTAGTCTTCAAGAGGTCTTTAGGGTTCTACTTTTGACCTTTTAGAGCCATGAGACTACCTTACTGTGAAAAAGTCAGTCTGCCTAATGGTGTGTGAGATCGTGGAGAGAAACCAAAGTGCCCAAGCTGACAGCCAGCACGAACTGGCTGAAAGTGAATGAAACGCCCTTGAACTGAGCCCAGTTATTGGGTCAGATGATTCAATACCTTTTATGTGCACAAATTCATTTAATTACCATGTCTTATTGTGTTATAAGAATAAAAGGGGTAACTTTACCTAGTACAGTGTCCTGTTCTGAAAGCAATTCACAGTTGCTTTTATTTTCTTACTCACTACTCAGTTTGTCCTTTTGAAACATGAAATGGTTTTAGAAAAATGTTTTGCATAAGCAAGGAAATCAAGGATGTAAAGTGAGATTAAATCAGGTATTACTCTTGCACCCAAAACATGTGGGATGAAATGATGTACTCATCTATTCCAAGTAGTGAGCCAAAAATATGGCTCCAAGATTTCTTGCACTCAGTTTGAAGAGAGACACATCCTAAATGGACCTGGGGTGATATAATGAGAAACATATTCCACTAAAAGTAGGGGGAGAAAAAGAATGGCAAATTTCCAAGGATTGTTTCTTTTAATATTTTCAGTTTAATCTGATTCTGTCATGGTCAACACACAAAGTGTTTTGGATAATTCTCTGAGAATTTCCTCATTGCGGGATTTGATCCAAAAATAGGTTTTAGTATTATTTAATGAGTGTATGGACCACAAATCCTTCAGGCTATGCTCTGTAAATACTCTCCTTACTTTGGATTTTTATCAGAATTGAGAGACAGTGTATTTTTTTTAGAACACATATACTTGGATTGTAGATACTTTTCCTTGTCATTAAATTTATGCCATTATGAGCATCACATTTTAGGAGGGACATTGGAAAAAATATAGTGTGTGTTCATGGAATACGACCATGGTAATAAAGAACCAGAAACGCGAGAGAATCGGAGGGTATAATCCAGGGAATAAATTCAGGAAATATGATCTATTTCTCAAATATTTGATAACCTTTACATAGAGATGCATTAGACTTTGTTGTGTGATCCCAAAAGGTAGAACTTGAAGTTATAACTTGAAGTTGTAAGAAGTTGTATTTCAGCCTGACATACAAAATAAATTTCTGACACCTTACACTATGCAAATATGATAAGGACTATTTCAGAGTATCTCAGTGGTTTACAGACTTTGGCATTCAGAGAGGTATGAGTTTGCAACAAAAAATTTTCACCAATTAAGGCAAAATGGAACAAAAGTGGTGTGTGTGTGTGTATAATTGTTTATGGTAGCCCATTAATATTTGCCAATTACCTTTTCTGGGAAATGACTGGTCTTATGTTCATCTTAATTATTTTGTTTTAAAAATGTCCATTTTTAAATCATTTATAATGATGTTATTTTTGATGACTTGATTTTTTTCTTTGGTGTAAAAAATTCATCTTGAAATCAAAATCTACAACCTCTGTAGTAGATAATGATTTAGTGATGATGTTCATAAAGGAATTCAAGCAAACAATAATTCGTCTGTCCAGTGGTTAGGATTCCGTGCTTTCACTGCCAAGGGCCCGGGATCAATCCCTGGTCAGGGAACTAAGATCCCACAAGCCATGTGGCACTGCCTAAATTTAAAATTAAAAAAAAAAAATCAGTCTATGGGGTCAGTGTATTCCAGAAGTTTTGATTCTCTGACTCAAGGCTCACAGCCAGTGGATTTAGTGATATCGTGACCTTTTGTTCTATCATGATCCTAGATTTGTATTTTTAGTCTTTCAGACAAGGTCTTTGCTTTGTCACTGCACAACATCTCTTTGTTTTAGACTTAGTAGACTCCAAACTCCCTATCATAGATTTCACAACCAGTGGCATGGAAATAAAACAGTATAAATGGAATCAGAATTTTATTTTTTTTTTGGAATCAGAATTTTTACAATTGAAGGTAACTCTCACAATGATTTGATTACATAAGGGTTTACATCTTCTAAGAGGAATTTTTATTTCATCTTTCCTAACATAAGAAAATAGTTGGAACATAAGATGTATGAATCCCTTTTTTTTTTTTTTTGCATCTGATAGTAAATTAGTGTCTTAATGACATGCAGTACTTTGGATACTGAACAGATGGCCACATAAATATTGCTATCCATGATAAATAATGTAATAGGAGTAAAAATGTCCAGACATTATCTGATATTAATGCCATCTTCATTATCATTCAGTTATGTCCTCATATTTTCTATATTGTTAATATATCATCAGCTAACATTTGTTTTTCCCCATAACCATTATATAACTATTTAAAATTTAACACGAAATAGAATTGAAATACATAGTTCATTTAGCTTTTAATCTACTTATGGCTGTGTGAGTCTAAGAATTTGATCAAGCAAGAGATACTCATATTAATAACTAATGCAAGACTGAAACATAGTGGACATCTGTATTCTAGCAGTAAAGAGAAAGAAAGAACAAAGTAAATTTGCATGTAAAAGGGAAAACACTAGTGTTAAACAATAGTAATTGACTTGCTTTACAAAAAAAATCTCTTAGAATCATACTTCATGCTTCTTTCTAAATGATGTGAAATATGCTATATACATATCACATACCCAATCTCTCTTCTCCCTCAAACAACATAGCTGATACTCCAAGGCATTCTCTTTCCAGCTGAACCCAGATGTAGCTTCACAGCATATCTCACCTTAGTGCTCTGAGCAGCCACTACCAATCCATGAGAATTGACACTCCAGTTAAAATCAATTTGCCTTTCTATTTGCTATTCCAAAAAGATCAGTAGAAGCTGGAAATTCATGCTGGAACCTGAACATGAATTTAGGAAATAGCCAAAAGCTTGGATAGTAAAATTTCCTGTACACTACAATAGAATAGGTGATTTTCTGAGGACTAAAATTATCCATTAGCTTAAAGGACATCTAATCTCTGAAGATGAAGGATGTTCTTTTGTTCAGCCTACTACATTCAAAAGCCATTATTGAAAACACTTAAGAAAAGCAAAGCCATTTTTAAACAATCCAAAGCAAAAATTGATAGATTTTCCACAGTAAATAACTTCTCTAGTTTGGGATGCATTAGACGGGTGTTATCTAATGCATGGGTGTTATCTGTGATAGAAAATCAGAACATAACTGCCTTCAGAAAACTTAGAATTTCCCCTTAATGCCAATCACATTTCAGGTACCACTGTAAATCTTATAAACAGTATTCTTCCTCAAGGATCTTACTTTTTAGCTGGGGGACGGTAAGCAATAAACAAACTAATAAATAAGATGGTCTTACACAGTGAAAAGTGCTCTGATGGAAATTCAACAAAATAATGGAATAGAGAGCAAGAGGGGGTGGGGACCTGCCACTAAGATGACAGGGAAGTCCTCTCTGCAGAGCTGAAGTCCTGTCATTAAATCAGGACTTCTATTTCTTATTGTATTATTAATATTATCATGGTGTAATGCTTTCATGGAAGAGAATGGAAGAAGAGAAATCCAGAGAAAGAGAAAAAAGTATGTGCAAAAGACATGGAACAGGAATGGCTCAGTTTATGCTTTTGCAAAATAAGGGAGTGATAATCAATGTATACAGAGGTTTTCAACAGCCTACAATTTATACAGCATGTTTACTTCAGGTAGAACAAATTCATGATAAAATGGATTACAATGCACTGCATATAGATTACTCCCATGTTTCTATTTTTTCAATATAATTATTCAAACCGCTATCATTAGGGGTAGTTATTGCCTCAGTAAGTAAATGTACATCTTACTTTACTGTCTATCATAACTATCTGTCTTTTCATTGGGACACAAATTTTACTTTCTGCTGAATGTCAGTAGCTCAAACTTGGTTCAGGGTTATTAAGCATCTCAATTATGTAATATTTTAATCAAACAAATTAAAAACATTGGAAAAATTCATAATTACTCTAATTATTGTCTGAAGCAGTGGTCAGCAAACCACCATCTGCAAGCCAAATCTGTTCTGCTGCCTGTTTTGGTAGATAAAGTTTACTTGGACCAAAGCCATTGTCATTCATTTACATTTTGTCTGTGGCTATTATTTTGCTGCAACAGCTAGAGTTGATCAGTTGCAACAGAGACCATATGGCCTGCAATTCTTAAATATTCACTATTTGGCCCTGTACAGAAAAAGTTTCCAAACACCTTGCATGAAGTACTTCAGTAATATTGCAGGGCATTTAAAACACCAAAGTGTTTCATCAAAGCTTTGTGATCATTTTAGTTCTTGAATTATACTCGTTCTTATTTTCATCTACTTCTCTCCTCTAAACTTCATCTGAGCCAAGTCAATTAATTATGCTTTTAGTTTTGTAGAAATAGGACCCTTTTAAATTTAATCTGAAAAAATATTTCCTTTGTTTTCTAGACCAAAGTTCTACTTGCTTCCTTCACCAACTGGATTAGGTCTTTTTTTTTTTTTTTTTTTTAACTTCCTTTAGGTTAAGAATACTTCTTTCTCTTTAGCCCTCATCTGGAATACTTTTAGGAAATATTACTCAAATTTATAGAGTAGAGTGCCTCTATAGACTACATTTCTGCTGTCAACATAGAAAAGAAGCCTTGCATAAGTGAAATTTACCTCAGTTCTCCTAGCTGGAGGATAGGAAACTTACTGGATTAAGAGAGATCCATCCATCCACGATCAGGAATTGTTGCTGTCCAGCTCATATTGGCAATTTGGGAGGGATTTGTTTCATCAGATAATTTCTGAGAACCAGACAAACAAATACCTATCTTCTTTTTTGTTATTTTAATTTTTTTAAATTGAACTATAATTGATTTACAATGTTGTGCTAGTTTCAGGTGTAAAGCAAAGTGATTCAGTTATATCTATATCTCTATATGTATTATTCTTTTTCAGATTTTTTCCCATTATAGGTTATTACAAGTTATTGAATATAGTTCCCTGTGCTATGCTGCAGGTACTTGTTTTTTATCTATTTTATATACAGTAGTGTTCATCTATTACTCCCAAACTCCTAATTTATCCCTCCCCAACCCTTTCCCTTTGACAGCCATAAATTTGTTTTCCATCTGTGAGTCTGTTTCTATTTTGTCAATAAGTTCACTTGTATCATTTCTTTTAGATTCCTCATACAATTGATATTATACGACATTTTTCTTTCTCTGTCTGACTTACTTCACTTAATCTGGTAATCTCTGGACCTATCCATGTTGCTGCACATGGCATTATTTCATTCTTTTTTATGTCTGAGTAATATCCCATTGTATATATATGTACCACATATTCTTTATCCATTCACCTGTTGATAGACCCTGAGGTTGCTTCCATGTCTTGGATATTGTAAATAGTGTACATGTCTTCTTTATGTTCCCATTTGGAACACTACGTTAAGAGGTTCCACATTGGAAATCGTGATACTTGGAGACGGTTGTCAGAATGCGGACTAACATCTTGATTTATCACTGCACTTTAACTCTCTTCCTACAGAAGCTGGCCACCTGAAAGGCAGCAAATAAGAGTCAGAATCTTATATTTAAGTCTCAAATGATAGCATTTACAAATGGATGAGTTGGCCTAATCATTTACTCTTTCTTTGTTTAAAGTATTTATGCCATAGTTGAACTCACTTTACTAATTAATTTTAATAAACTACTACCAACATAATGTCCCATGATAGACATTTTGTGGGATAAAGCAAAGATCAAGAGAATTCTTGCCACTTATCCTGCCATTTGCAATAAAATGGATGGACTTTGAGCACATTACACTAAGCGAGGTAAGTCAGACAGAGAAAAACAAGTTCTGTATGATATCACTTACAGGTGAAATTTTAAAAAGTCAAACTCATGGGCTTCCCTGGTGGTGCGGTGGTTGAGAGTCCGCCTGCCAATGCAGGGGACACGGGTTCGTGCCCCGGTCCGGGAAGATCCCACATGCCGCGGAGCGGCTGGGCCCGTGAGCCATGGCCGCTGAGCCTGCGAGTCCGGAGCCTGTGCTCCGCAATGGGAGAGGCCACAACAGTGAGAGGCCCGCGTACCGCCAAAAAAAAAAAAAAAAAAAATTCAAACTCATAGTAAACAGAGTAAAGTGGTGGTTACCAGGGTCTGGGAAGTGGAGGGATAAGACTGATGTTGTTTAGGGTCCAAACTTGCAATGAGTAGTAAATAAGCCATAGAGATCTAATGCAGAGTATAATGAATATAGACAATATTGTACTATAATTATGTAATGTGATAAATATCACTAGAAAGGCAATCATATTACAATATATAATCTATCAAAGTAACATGTTGTACACTTTAAATTTATGGAATGTTATATGTCATATATATTCAATTAAGCAAAGGGAATCCTTGTCACCAAAGAAATAACATGCTAATACTAATTGTTTTGCAAGATATTTAAAAAAATATTGACAATAATATAGGTACTTCAAATAAGGTACATGCAAAAACCATAAATGTTCAGTGAAAGGACTATCACTTCTACTTGGTGAAAAGTTTATAGAATCTGTGCTGGGTCTTATAAACTTAAGATTTCAATGGTAAATGATAATAGAATACAAAGTATTTCAGGCTTATAATTACTTTATTTTTATTGGAGTATAATTGCTTTACAATGTTGTTTTAGTTTCTGCTGTACAGTGAAATGATTCAGCTATATGTATATGTATACGTCCTCCCTCTTGGACCTCCCATGCCCCCCCAGACCACCCACCTAGGTCATCACAGAGCACCAAGCTAAGCACCCTATGCTATAGCGCAGCATCCCACTAGCTATCCCTTTTACACATGGTAGTGTATTTATATAAAAATTAATCTCTCATTTCATCCCACCCTTCCTTTCCCCTCTCCATGTCCACACATCTGTTCTCTACATCTGCTTCTCTATTTGTGCCCTGCAAATATGTTCATCTGTACTATTTTTCTAGATTCCACATATATGCATTAATATATGGTATTAGTTTTTCTCTTTCTGACTTACTTCATTCTGTATGGCAGACTCTAGGTCCATCCAATCTCTACAAATGACCAAATTTCATTTATTTTTATGGCTGAGTAATATTCCATTATATATATGTACCACATCTTCTTTACCCATTCATCTGCTGATGGACATTTAGGTTGTTTCCATGTCCTGGGTATTGTAAATAGTGCTGCAATGAACATTGGGGTACATGTGTCTTTTTGAATTATGGTTTTCTCAGGGTGTATGCCCAGAAATGGGATTGCGGGGCCATATGGTATTTCTAATTTTAGTTTTTTGAGGAACCTCCATACCGTTCTCCACAGTGGCTGTAAGAATTTACATTCCCACCAACAGTGCAAGAGGGTTCCCTTTTCTCCACACCCTCTCCAGCATTTACTGTTTGTAGATTTTTAGATTGATGGCCACTCTGACTGGTGTGAGGTGATACCTCATTGTGGTTTTGATTTACATTTCTCTAATGATTACTGATATTGAGCATCCTTTCATGTGTGTGTTGGCAAGCTGTATATCTTCTTTGGAGAAATGTCTATTTAGGTCTTCTGCCCATTTTTGGATTAGTTTGCCTGTTTTATTAATATTGAGCTGCATGAGCTGCTTGTAAATATTGGAGATTAATCCTTTGTCTGTTGCTTCATTTTCAAATATTTTCTCCCATCCTGAGGGTGGTCTTTTCATCTTGTTTATGTTTTCATTTGCTGTGCAAACACTTTTTAATTTCATTAGGTCCCATTTGTCTATTTTTGTTTTTATTTCCATTACTCTAGGAGGTGGGTCAAAAAGGTGGGTCAAAAAAAATTCCTCTTTGCCCTTGACGGATTTCCACTCCTGCTTTACCTACAGAATAAATCACAGATGTTTTGATACTAGAGCCCTCCGAAAAGTATCCAGAGCATTTGGAAAATGTTAGCATAATACTACTAATTTGTTTTGCTTCTTGTTAATAACAAGAGCTATGTGATGATTATGGGATGTAAGTTCTAGACTACAACTTGTAAGTGGAGCTTGAGCCATTTAAATTATGCTGCTTCTTTTTGTGCTGCTGTAGTTAAGAAATCCCTAACATGCCCATTAGAAATCTTTATCTCTGGGGGCTTTCAAATATCATAAAGTGATGTTTAAGTATAGTGTAAAATATTACAATTTGGGAAAATATAACTTTTACGAACATCCAGAAAAAGGATTGCGAATAGACTATTTCATATTTATGGCCTCACTATTAACAAATGATTCCATTTAAACTCAATATTGGAAATAATATATAAGTATATGTTCTCAGAAATTGTGAGAGGTCTGAGATGTCACCCTACTTACACAGTATATATATATATATATATATATATATATATAAAAAATCAGGAACATGAACCTGGGTCAGAATAAAGAACTCTGTTATACTCACAGCACAATCAATAGCCAAAGTAACGTCGCAGTGTCTGTTCTCCCATGCCCAGCAATCCTGAAGTGCTAAGTTATAAGAGCCAGGCGGAAAAATATCCCACACACATGGTGGGCTCACTCCATCAGTGAGGGTTGGGAAAACACATATTTCCTTCATTTTTAAAGAGGAAAGAGATCATTTTCTCCCCTCCCATTCTGAGAGAGTTGCCTATTGGGGAAGGTAACCTTTGGCTCTTGAAGAGATATGAAAAAGTTTAATGGATAGAGGTAATTGTTGGACCATTAGGCTGCAGATATGATCCTCATGGTATGTGAAAAGTAAAGTATTTCTAGGGGAAGTGAAGGCAAACATTCTTTATCTTTATAGGTTTATAGGGTATACATTTTCATTACTCAGGAAACTGAGACACTGAGAAACCAATGAAGATTTATTTTCCCACAATATATAAACCATAAAACTTTGCCTTAATTATTTTTATTTATTTATTTATTTGGCTGCGTTGGGTCTTTGTGGCTGCGCGCAGGCTTTCTCTAGTTGTGGTGAGCGAGGGCGACTCTTCATTGCAGTGAGTGGGCTTCTCATTGAGGTGTCTTCTCTTGTTGCAGAGCACAGGCTCTAGGAGCGTGGGCTTCAATAGTTGTGGCACGCGGGCTCAGTAGTTGTGGCTTGTGAGCTCTAGAGTGCAGGCTCAGTAGTTGTGGTGCACAGGCTTAGTTGCTCGGAGGCATGTGGGATCTTCCCGGACCAGGGCTCGAACCTGTGTCCCCTGCATTGGCAGGCGTATTCTTTTTTTTTTTTTTTTTTTTTTTGCGGTACACGGGCCTCTCACTGCTGTGGCCTCTCCCGTTGCGGAGCACAGGCTCTGGACGCGCTGGCTCAGCGGCCATGGCTCACAGGCCCAGCCGCTCTGCGGCATGCGGGAACTTCCCGGACCAGGGCACGAACCTGCGTCGCCTGCATTGGCAGGCGGACTCTCAACCACTGCGCCACCAGGGAAGCCCTGGCAGGCGTATTCTTAACCACTGCGCCACCAGGGAAGTCCCTGCCTTAATTATTATAATAGTAAATGTCTTCCTTAAATTCTGTAGTAAGTCTCAATATTTTTGTCAGTAAAATTTGATTATTTTAGACATGTATATGTATAATTATATGTGCTATATAATTTTTCTTGGTTTAGAATTATATAGTTTACAAAGAGCTTATGGAGGATGTTTTATTTTAAACAATGACAAATATAAATTTTAATTTTATCATCACTAATTAATATGAAATTAATAAATTTAACAGATAAATTTAAATTCAAGGTTATTGAGCTTTTAATTTTATATTTAATTTATTTTAACAGCTTTACTGAGGTATAGTTGATATTCAAAGAACTGCACATACTTAATATGTACAAGTTGATGATTTTGGACATATGCAACCACCCCAGAAAATATATGTACATTTAGATAATCGTTTTGTATGTAGAACATATTCACTTGACGATTTCTTTGGAGAGGAATAAAACAGTGCTCACAATTAGTGGTAGAAGTGAATATTTTATAAAAAGGAATAAATGTGGATATAGAGACAGACAACATAATTGTTTTATTCCAATGCCCCCATTATAGTTATTATGCATGTCATTTTATATCTATATTTAAGCCTGACAATCCATGATGATTATGTTCTATATAAAAAGCATTCCATTTTTCTGCAACATCGGCAGTAGAGTTCACATGATTCTAGCGTCAGCAACTATGGCATTGGAGTCCTGATTTTCCAGGCTTCCTGATTCTGCAACAGTTTGCACTGGGCAGAGACAGCAATGAATTTTTAGCTTGGTTCTCAGCTGTTGTTTGAGAGCTGTTTTGAATATAGCCAACAGGCATTTAAAAAAAATATATGTGTTCATAATCTTTATGATTCTATGTGCTATATATGGCATTTACTAAACCTCTTCTGATATCACCTAGATTTCATCTTCTTCAACCAAGAACTCTGCATTACAAACACAAGTTTGTATTGCCTGGAAGAAGAATACAGTGATTTACATTAATTTTGAGAAATGGTATATTTTAGTAAATGTATGGTAAAAATGGAGATATTGTGTAAAATCATTAAAGTGTAATTTTTGTGAAATAACATTTTACTCTCTTATACATTGTGATTCTGGACAGGACGCTAAAGTTCTGTCCAACCTTGCAGTGCAATATACTTTTCATTAGAATTCATACCCTCAATGGAAATACATATTCTAGACAAATACTGTTTTCCTGTTCTAGACAGTGTTTCAAAGGATTATACTGGAAGTCAAGACTTATTTATGTACATGTTTAAGTTGGAATCTCAATTGATTATTTTAATATAAAATTGATCTAAGCACATCTTTCCTTTCTTCTGCAGGAGAAAATAATCAGAGGACCCAGGCAGTTCATTGAGGTAGCCTGGCTCTTGTTGTTTCAAAGATTTGACCTAATTTTGTACTTTTCTGTTCAGAGCTGCTTGACAAGCACCTGGGAATCATGTCAAAATACTTGAAGATTACGAGAAAAAAAGAAGATAAAGATTTGAACTTTATCGAGCTGCCCTTTTCTCCTTACACTGGTGAGTACAGTTCAAATAAGACTAAATCAAGTTATTAAAATACGCTGTTTATTTTTTGAGATTATAGAAATAAATATTCATGGCAAGAAAATAAGAAAGTTCATTATAGTAAATTTTAAAACCATGTAACACTCCCCCACAAAATTGATCAAACATACCTTAAGGATGATACTTAAAAATATTCACTGTTAATAAAATAGCCCCATACATCTGTCTTTAAAATATAGACATATGTAAAGACATAAATATAAAATATGTTTAGACATATACTTGTTTGATATATATATACACATATATATTCTATAATTTAGATTATGAGCATAGCATTAAAACCTGTTTAATTATAGCATCATAACTCACTTCATGAAAAAGTATTTCACATTGTTTCATCAAAACATAATTTTATTTAATATTAATTTGTATGAATATAAAAATTGATTTAAATAAACATTCTACTACTAGGTATTTTTCTACCTATATTATTTTATATCATTACTAGTTCTTTTTCCTGTTATTTCTTATATTTTGCTATTAAAAACAGCACAGAGATGAGCATTCTTTTATTTAACTATTTACCTGAATTTTAAATTATTTTCTTAGTTCAAATAGCTAGAGTTCATCTATCAAAGGGTCTGTATTTTATAAGAAACCTTGATAAATATTATAACATTACACTCCAGACAGGTTAAAGTGATTTACTTTGTTAATATTGGGCTATAAAACCAGACATTTTTTATACTCTCATGAACACTACATGTTATTTTCTAAAACATTTTTTTTCATTTGGCAAGATGAAAGTGTCATTTAATCTGTGCTATGATGTATATTGGAACAATGAATGTCATTTCATGTATACTATAATGTGTTTCGATAAATAGTAATTTGGACAGGTCTGTCATATGTTATTGGCCATTGCAATTCTTCTTTTGTGGATTTTATGAACTTTCCCATAGAATAATCAGAGTCCATTTTTTTTTCAAACTTTCCTAAGGCATTAATATCATCTGTCATATCTGTGGAAAAGTCTTAGCAATTTCTTGTTGACATTTTTTTTCATTCACTTGTTATAAAATCTTGATTTACAAATTTAGAAAAAAATTGTAAAATATAATGTAGTTCCTTTGGATTTTTAAAAATTATTTGTTGTATAAGATCCTCCTTAATCCTGAAATGAGACAAATTTTCGATTCACAATCCTTATTATCTTCTGCTCATATAACGGTGGCTAAGGGTTTACATAACCAGTGATGCTGTTTCTTTACGGTGTTCTAATTAATGACTCCATTTCTCTGAAATTGTTTACTTTTATTGCTTCTGTTTCCAGTTTTTTGGTTATTTCTTAGCTACAGAAAAGTTAAATGCTACTGTACCCTTAGGACCTTTGTTCATGTGATTTATGATTCCTGATATATATATATATTCCATATATATAATGCATATATATATATATGGTTTATATACATTATTTTATGGAAATAGCAGAAATAAACAACTTGAAAGAAGTGCTGTCAATTATGCTACTTTAATTTTTATATCCTCTTTTCCCTTTTCATAGTGAATAGTCTACAAATTTTTGAATGTATAATAATTGAATCAATCAGTGAATAAACAGCAACTGCTATGATAAAATCATATCAGCTAACTTGCAACTGTCCCATGGTTCTAAAATTTAACCAATCCAATACTAATTTCATGTCAGATTTCCCTGCTTCCTGTGTATACCCAGTTAAATTTTCTTCTACTTATCTTACTGTCTGACGGTAACCACTATCAACAGCAGTGACTGCAAACAAGAGAGATTTACTTGGCAAATCTTTTCTATACCCACTTATGTATACTGATAATAATAATTGAATACATAATAAATTGGGAGAAGGGACAGCTCTTTTTAAAGTAGGATTTGAATTAATAAGTGTAGAAGGAATAATACAAATAGAAATCATCTTTAGGTAAACACTAGTATAAATGAGCACTGAGAGTTAGAATCAACAATAGATATATCTTAGTCTCAAGATATCTCCCCATAAGCGACATTTAGCAAAAGGGAAAATTAAGTAACTTTATAATGGGAAAACTTGGAAGACAGCACATTTACCCAGAGATCAAAGTTAACCTCACCAAGAAATTAAATAGACCCCATCCAAACTCTTGATGTGAAGCATGGAGAAAAGTACCGCAATACTGCTCTTTTATTCTTGCCTAAAATGCACAAACTCCATCTAATTATGAGAAAACATCAGACAAATCCTACCTAAGGAGCATTCTACAAAATATCTGGTCAGTATTCTTCAAAAGTGTCAAGATCACAAAATAAAGATTGATATACTGTCACAGATTAGAGGACACTAAAATGACATGACAGCTAAGAACAATGTGTAATCCCAGAATGAATCCTGTACCAGAAAAGGACAGCACTGAGAAACCAGAGAAATTCAAACAAGTTCTGTCATTTAATGACAGTGTATCAATGTCAATCTCCAAGTTGCTATAATTGCACAATGGTTGTATAAAAGATTATCATTAAGGGAAGCTTGGTGACAGGTATAAGAGAAATTATTATAATTTAAGTTTTCTATAAGTCAAAATTATTTTAAAGTAAAAAGTTTAAAAATGATTTGACGCATAATGACAATCATACGTAGTACTTTTATAAAATAAATTTATTTACTTATTTATTTTTATTCATTTATTTTTGCCTTTCTCTAGGTGCGACGAGTGGGGGCTACTACTCTTCGTTGCGGTGCGCGGGCTTCTCATTGCGGTGGCTTCTCCTGTTGCGGAGCACGGGCTCTAGGCGCGTGGGGTTCAGTAGTTGTGGCTCATGGGCTCCAGAGCACAGTCTCAGTAGTTGTGGTGCACAGGCTTTTTGCTCCGTGGCATGTGGGATCTTCCTGCACCAGGGCTAAAACCCGTGTCCCCTGCATTGGTAGGCGGATTCTTAACCACTGCGCCACCAGGGAAGTCCCATAGGTAGTACTTTTGAGGTTTGCTGTGTTCCATGGTTGTTGCAAGTATTTCTTATACATTAATCATTTAATCTCAAGAACTTTATTAGATGGGTACTATTATTAACTCCACTTAATAACTGAGGAAATAGGTACAAAGTGATTAAGAAACAGAGCCAGCCACACGAAGCAATACTTCAGACAAAGGTAGGCAGTTGATCGTTCACATTTGTGCTCTTAACTACTCCAGTACATATTGCTAATAATTCATTTTCTTTGTTCCTATGCTTAATATGTTGATTCTAATTGAACATCCATACATTTTAAATATTTTTATATTTACCATGTTTTTAATAAACTTTATTTTTAGAGCCATTTTATAGTTACTGAAAAATGTAGAAGATAGTACAGAAAGTTCCCATATGTCCCATAGTCTTCACTATTTTAACATCTTACATTAGTGTCATGTATTTGTCACATTTAAAGATATAATGTTGATATATTATTATTAACTATTATTATTAACTTGATTTGGGTTCCTTAGTTTGACCGTAGTGTCCTCTTTCTAGTACAGGAGAGCACATTGGATTTAGTAGTCATGTCTCCTTAGGTTCCTCTTGGTTATGACTATTTCTCACATCATCCTTATTTCTGATGACTGTGATAGTTTGAGAAGTACTGATCAGGTACAAAATAGAATGTCCCTCAGTTGGGATTTATCTGATTTTTTCCTCGTGTTTAGATTGGGGTTAAAGGGCCAGCATCACATCATAACACGGGCACATATTATAGACATGGGTCATTGTAGAGACTGACTCGATGACCTGAGAGAGTTTTGTCAGATTTCTCTCCTATAAAGTTGCTCTCCCTCCCCCTCCCTTTTTACACTCTACTTTGTGGAAATGAGTTGTCATGCACAGTTTACACTTAAGGAGTGGGGAGTCATGCTTCATCTCCCTGAGGGCAAAGCATCTCCGTAAATTATTTAGAATTTTTTCTGCACATGAGATTTGACTCTTCTCCACCATTTATTTATTTATTCATCTATCTTTATCAGTAGGTATTCACTGGTATATGTATATTTATATTACAATTTGTGTTATAGTTCAGTATTTCTTTTTTGTTTTTGTTGCTAAAATTGTTCCAGGTTTGGTCATTGGGACTTCTTTGAGTTTGCTCCTATGTCCTTTTAACATACCTTCATCATTGTGGGAGTTGTTCGTTTGTTTTTATTTTTTCTTGTTTTGTTTAAGTACTTAACTTTCTTCCAGGCCACAGGCTCATCTTGTATATTTTCTGCCTTAGTCCTAGAATCAGCCACTTCTAAGAGCCCTGGTTCCTTTTATTGAAGAATGGTATCAGAAACTACTATCTGGGGTCTAAGTTTGGTCAATGCTACTAGTGGGTTGTTAATTCTAAATGTCAGCCTACAGAGAGAGAAAATATAGGTGGGACATAATAACACGTGTACACAAACATACATACAGATTAAATGTATATAAACATTTAATCTGTAAACATCTGTGTCTATATTAAGCTAAACATGAGTTTATACTGATGTCTCCAGCTCTAATTCAGGACCACATGCACCATTCTAAACCTCTTCCCTGGCTTATCTGTAACCTCGCACTTCAACGGCGAGAAACCAGGCTCCCACCACTTGACATCAATTTATATAACTGTTAAATTCCAGTGTACATGGTTAGCAGTTACAGCATTATTAACTCATACCCTTGTGGGAAATAATTTATTATTTTAACTTTGCTGAAACTCCTCCTTATGTAGAGTCACATATTCAGCATTTTAAGTTGGTGTGATGGTAGGACAGTGGATAAGGAGAATTCTAAAATCTTATCATTGTCTCACTTTTTAAGCGAGTCTGTGTACCTAGACTGTGACCTTCACATGTGTTCCTTAGCTTCTCCCCCAAACCAGGCAAGACAAGCAGACTAGAGGGGACTAGGGTCAGAGAAATACATTTCTCACAGGTGAGATAATTTTCCGGTAAATTCTTTGCCCTTAGAGAGTAGGTCTTTGTTAGAAGAATGCTCTGGGCATACTTCATAATTGTTACTTTTTCCCTGTTCCTGCCATGAGAGGAGATTTCTTTTCTTGGCTCTCTACTGTGAGAACCTAGAAGAGTTCCTGCAGGTAAAACCCATTGAGATCCGTGAGGCAATTTAAGATCATGGAGTTCAGGAGTTTCCTACTCTTAAGGTAGTCCACACTCAGGTTTTCTTCAAAAATCATCATTTAAGTGATCCTACCAGTTTATTTCATCAGTGGCTTCTACTGTACAACACAGATCTCAGTTGTGACTTTCTGGATTTACCTGTGTCTCCAGATTTCAGTGTGGCTGTTTGTCCTGGAACCTCAGTTTTGTAATGACTCCAAGAAAGTCATTGATTTTCAGCTTGTTCAGCTTCTTTCTTGCGTGATGACATCTATGTTCTTTACATGTCAGAGATGAAACAGAAAATCAGATTTATCATTTTTCTATCGTTTTTATGAGCATTTTAATCTTTTTTAACCTTTAATCATCTGTTTTCTCACTATTATATTAAGCAATAAGAAATTAAATTAACATTTTAAACTTCCCGTTATTATTAAACATACTTAACTTATTTACTTGCCGTTTTATCTCCACACCAGTACCACATGGTACTTAACCACACGGTGGGAACATACTACATACTCACAAGTGAATAGATGGGATTTGACACGACATAAGTTTCCTTATCAAAATATCTATTCGTGTATTATACTTTTTCACTCTGCACAATGAGCTCATCTTCTTATCCATTAAAGGCCTTCTCCTATGATATGATTGTAAGTTATCTAAAGACAAAGTACTTTGAAAGCAGTAATAGTATAATTGTTAAAGAAATAACTTATTTCTGGTTACTATTTGTTGACACATTTTGACATTTTGAGGTCATTTCTGAGACTGCAGGTCCACTTTGGAGGTCATCATTGTTTTTCTCACATAAAACACAGCTATAATACATCATTAATAATTGTTTATTTCAACTTATGAATAAAATGAAAACATAGGGTCTTATCAATCAAAATGAATGCATACTCCTAGATTTTCACATAAAATTTCCCATATCTTTTGTCATTATCCATTCCACAGCTAATTTGCAAAACTAAAAAAACCCCACAAATTTATAAAATCTTTCCAAAGGAAATGTTTCCAAAGCCTTCAACCTTCAAGAGATCACATTCTTTTTTTTTTTTTTTTTTTTTTTTTTTTATGCGTTACGCGGGCCTCTCACTGTTGTGGCCTCTCCCGTTGCGGAGGACAGGCTCCGGACGCGCAGGCTCAGCGGCCACGGCTCACGGGCCCAGCCGCTCCGCGGCACGCGGGATCCTCTCAGACCGGGGCACGAACCCGTGTCCCCTGCATCGGCAGGCGGACTCCCAACCACTGCGCCACCAGGGAAGCCCGATCATATTCTTTTTACTTCCATCTTTCTTTGGTGGTATTTAATTGCAGCAACTTGTACAACTGGCATACACAACTTCGTGAACAAATGCCACCAATTCAAGGGAAGCAAAAATTTATTTGCAGGAGAATGAGGGTCCTATAGAATATATCCTGAATCCTTTGTATCTCCATACCAGTCTACAGAGGGAATGGTGAGTAATTTATTCCATGAATTAGTTAAATAAATAATAGTAAAATTTATCCTCCATTTTTTCTCTAGTAAAATTCCTGTAACATCATCCTTTTATTCCTAGATTAGAGACTTAAAAATTTTAATATGATAACAAGAGAGAAATGGGTTTAATTTTCAAACCAATTCGCTTGTGTTTGATTTCTAGGAAAAAGCATTTGCAAATTAAAAAGGTAGGTAGTTCTATTTGCAAAAGACTCTATCACTCTACTTTTTAACATGGAGATATAATACCAACTATTCTTTCTTGCATTTTAAAGAATATTATTTAAGAAAGTCTGCATCAATGAAACATCAAATATCAGAAAAAAATAATTTTATTACCAGGTAAGTAGATCCTACCTTATACCAGTAATTCAATATGAAGTACATTTCAAACACAAAAACATCTAAAATTAACTTATTATTATCTAATACCATTAAGCTTTAAATATTGAGTGAAAAAGCTAGTTATTTACATCATTTTTACTTAAATACTTTCTACATGTAATGAAGACATAATTTAAAATAGACTACTGAGTTTTTCTAAAGAAAAAATTTTAAATCGTTTCTTATTCTGAAAATATAAAATTCTTAAATATTTTTTCATTTTCTCAACATAGAGAGAGGAGCAGTTATAAAAATGAGTAATAAGAGCTTAAAAATAATTTTTAACTGGGAGCTCATTTGATATAAAGAAATTCAGGGAATATGTGAATTACTGTGCTTGAAGATATTAAAATGTGTAAGAACGGTGAAGTAACTTCTCATTTTGATACATTTAGCAAAACATCTAACAGATGTTAGCAGACTAGCAGTTTCCAATTAGAATTTTTTAAACACACTTAAAGAGGATAACCAGTTCTGTTTTTAATTAGTTAGGAAGCCATTACCTTGGTTGAGTTGGTTTTTTTGTAAAACTTTAAATGCAAGTCATTTTGTGTTATAGGCTAAAGTGACTCTTGTACCATTAGTAAGTCTGTTCCAATTTTAATGATCTAAAAGGTGTTCTATGCCCAGACTCTGGGGGTTTCCTACTTAGTCTTTCATGGTTCCCTATATCACCTCACAATCCAAAACCAACCCCTCTCCTGACCCCAGGGAAGGATGGTTGACCGTTTTGCTTTGAGCCATAGCCCATTTGTTTCTTATATTCTGTGTCCTTAAATCCTGGTTTTATTTCCATAAATAATTTGGCTCTACCTAATCCTAACCAATTTTTACCTCTTTAGCTTCAGCTTTGTTGCATATGAGAAATATTAGTTTCCAAATGGTTGCTTTTGAATGCATTTTTTGTTCAATACAGAATGACTTATTTAAAGAGGACTAAATCTTGGCATTCGAGACCCATGTTTACCAAGTAAGAATATTCTGATTCTCAAACTTTTAAAAAAAAACTTTGAAAAACAAAACTCTTCCTTTTCTGATACCTATATATCTATCTATATCTATATCTATAGTTTGTTTTCCTCCATTCCTCTTTCCAAATAGATCTATTTCTACTGCTTTGAAAAATTTTGAAGCAAGTACGGTTGTATAGTGTCTTGAGAAACACGATAGAGAAAAGTTATTTTCTCAAACTGAGTCACTACTCACTGGACAGTTGTGCTCTTTCTTGACTAAAATTCTTCACCCAATTCCCATGGGTATCAGGAGGAGGAGTCTTCTACAATAACAAGCAATTCTTCTACACGAGCTGGGTGTCCTTCGCTTAAACTGATTTCTGGCACTGTCTTTCCAGAGCTAGCATCAGATTCTACAGGTTGATTCTATGGATTGAGGGCTCAGTCTCATGAGACAGCCTCCCCTCCCCCCACACACACTTCAGATGCAAGTTGCAGGCCCAGGTTATCACTTGTGCTTCTGACTGCTGGGCTGTAGATCAGAGGTTCCAACCACCACCTCCTTGGATTCCATTTATTTGCTGGAGCATCTCAAAGAACTCACAGAAGTATTTTACTTACTATATTATGTAGGCATGAGTAATTAAATCATTGGCCATTGGTGATTAATTCAATCTCCAGCCCCTCTCTCCTCTGGGGAGGTCAGGGTTGGGGCTGAATCTTCTATTCCTGATTGGTTCCCCTGGCAACTAGCCCCATCCTTTGTGCCTTCCAAAATTCACCTCATTGTCATAAACCCAGTCGTGATGGAAAAGGGTTTGTGAATAACAAGACACTGCTTTCACCTTTATGTCTTTGAAATGATTTCAGGAACTGAGAACAAGAGACCAGATATTATAATAAAAGATACTCCCATTGCTCTTATCATTCAAAAATTCTAAGGGTGTTGGGAACTGTGAGCCAGGAACCATGGATGAAAACCAAATATCAGCCCATGATGGCACCAGAGTAACCTACATAACAAATGTTACTAACTCTTACCTACTATGTTTCCCATATATTTACCTTCCCACAATCTCCTGCCCCAGAAACTCAAAGTCCTTTTCATTTGTCATTTCTCTACAGATTTATTGTTTTTTTTGTTAAGATGAGCCCAAGTTCTAATCACCTGTTTCAGTCCTTTCAGGCTGCTATAACAAAATACCATCGACTGGGTGATTTATAAACAACAGAAATTTATTTCTCACAGTTCTGGAGGCTGAGAAGTCCAAGATCAAGGTGTGGACAGATTGCATGTCTAGTGAGAGGCCACTTCCTCATTCATATCTAGCCATCTTTTTACAGTTTTCACATGGCAAAAGAGGTGAGGAATCTCTCTGGGGTCTTTTAGAAGGAAACTAATCCCATTCATGAGAGCTCTGCCCTCATGACTGAATCTCATTCCTGATACCTCACTTCCAAATACCATAACCTTGAGGATTAGGTTTGTTTTTTTTTTAACATCTTTATTGGAATATCATTGCTTTACATTGTTGTGTTAGTAACATATGCATTTTGGGAAGGACATAAGCAGTCCATAGAACCACCTTTTTGAGCTACTCATCACTGAGTATGATGTTTATGTTAATAAACTTCTGTGTTTTTTTTTTCTCTTGTTAATTTATCCTTTGTGAGTCTGATTTTTGAAGTCCCAGACAATGAACCAGGATGAATAGAGGGAAAACAATTGTTCCTTCCCTACAATGTTGTCATGTATTATTTCAGTTAATTCTCACAAAAACACAGTATGATAGATATAATTGTCCTCATTGTCTAGATGAGGAAACCAGGGTTGGAAAGGTTAAGAAATTTACCCAAAGATTCACAGTCAGTGAAGGGTAAGTATGCACTGTAAGGGTAAATACAAAAAAAAAAAAAACTCCATTAACAAAACGACCTGCTTTAAGACCCAGAGAACCATCTTTTTGAAATATAGCCATCAAAAAAGACAACATCGCTATCTACGTTTCTCTGGAAGAATAGGAGCCTAACTTTTGTGTGTGCCTCGCTCCAAAACTAAAGGTATAACAAAGTTGTTTTTCCTTTGGATTAAGCCAATTAGCTAACACAGGTGATCATTTTGTTTCCAATTGAACTTAGAATAAGCCGTGTATGACAAATAGTGTTGTCAAGTCCTCTTATGTGATGACTAGTTATTGTTTATCTTAAGGACACATATGTAATAGTTTGTACCTACTTGGTTACATAAAAGGGTGAGATTTCTGTTTTTGCAATCTCTTAGTGCACTGCCTGTGCTGTGCACTACATTCTAGATTAATGCTTATTCAATAATAAAATTTTTCTTTCTCTTCTACTTTTGGAGAGGATTACTGGGTTGGGAGAAGATTGTTTTTAATTATATTCCCCCAACAGCATTCAATATTGATGCCGAGAATATTAAACTTTATATAAGCCTTGTGCTTTCAAAAAGCAGGAACTGTTAAGACATATCCTCATTTGTTTGTGTTCTTGGAAAGGGCTGATCAAGAAGAACCACCCCATATTCTGAAATAAGACCTGTCTCTATACTTCCTCATGACTTGCCCAACACTCATGGAGAGCTCCCTTGTTTAGCTGTCTCTATCAAACCCCAGGCTTGCTTCCTTTTCTTTGTCACATTCCTTGTTAATGAACGTTCTCCCTATTGCAACAGCTTGAACAAAATCACCTCCTTAATGGTCCAGTGTATTTTGCATTTAACAATGCTAATCTTTTACCAACACATTGGGCAGTTGTGTTTTGTTGTCATTGTTATAATTTTGACCGTCTTTTTTTTTTTTTTTTTTTTTGCTTACTGAATATTGTCAATTGGCCTGGCACAGCAGTTTGCTGTCTTTCTCCTTCAGATGTACTGTGTTAACTATTGAATTGCCTCTTGGACAGATCTAAATAGTGGTCTTCATACTATATGTAATCAACAAGTTTAAAAGTTAACCCACCATCTTGACTCTTGTTTTAATCTTGACTCCTTTCTGTTGTGGAAATAAGTGAAGACCATTCAAAGGAGAACAAGCAAAGGTTATTGATTCAGAGCTTGCCATAGCAAGAATCAGTCACACCTTGTTTTTGGCAGAGACTCAAAGCACATAGAGGAGTGTGAAAGCTTTCAAAAAGGAACACAGGGAGGGCTCAGATATGCCCTTACTGGAGGCTGTTGGCTTTGGAAACTGAGGAAAGATAACTGGAAGCGGAGTTTCCTATCTGTTTTCTTTAGAGGAGTATTTTTGTCTTTCTCCTGTTGGTTCTAAGTTTGGAAAGAGTGCAGGGAATCTGTCAGTTATTGATCGAATACTGACAATTTGGGGCCAACTGCTACAGAGGTTGTGGTTTGGCTTCTGGCACGGGTTGCTGAAGATTGTAGGTCAAGTTTCTATTTTTATATATGATCTGACCATTGCTTGTTCGTATGTTGTCTCTCACCATTAATGTCATTGCCATTCTTCCTGTCACCCAGGACCAAAACAGTAGAGTCTTCTAAATATTTTTGGTATCATATTCATATTGTCGATTTTACCTTTTTAAATCTTTCATCTTTATCAATTACATAGTTCTGAACTACAAAATACGAATTCTCCATACTTTACCCATTGCCACACCTTTGATTCAGGTCTTTGATTTCTTCATTTAGAAAATGCTCCAGTGTTCTCACGGGTTACTCTGCCTTTCGTGATTTCTCTCAGCATCCTGTGTTTCTACACAGCTGTTAAATGAATAAAATTTAATTTTGTTTAAGTTCTCCCCCTCCACCCCCCACCTCAGGGTCCCTCTTCCTTCTTCTTGTGGCATAACTGTCAATTCTGTGCAGACTCAGCCCAGCTGCCTTCCTTGTACATATCAAAAAAAAATCAGTAAATAACATTTATTGAATGAATAATACTGAAAAAAAAAAGAATTAACCTAACATAATCTCCCTTTTGCTCTCTCCACATATCAACCATTTTTGTCATATTCAAAGCTTTGAGTTAATAAAATGTGAGTGGATTTGAAATTTTAAGTTTTGAAATGATATAAATGTTTCCCTAAGCTTTACCTTTTCCTCAACTTACTGACAGTTACATTTTTAGATGTAAATAATGCCAGATTAAAAAAAAATGTTCTAGCTAAATGGTCAAGTAACCCTGGTGGACAATAATTACAATAATGCTATTAACAACTGTGTCCCTTTGCTGGGACTCCTGGAGCCCAAGTTGGTCATTCTGAAGCATTTCTCCAGGGCTGCCTGTCAGTCATCCCAATGTCATGATTGAAAGTAAGAGTCCTGTTATTATCATGGCAAAGAAAGGGCAGCTGCCATGCTGTCTCTATTTAGTAGCATCCCAGGAGCACTGCCCTCACCTCAGCAAGGTTTCATTTAACAAATTACACTTGTAGTGAACTGGATCCTATCACAAGATTCTCTCTTTCTTACCCCCTTCTTTCATTTTTTAAAAAATTCAATAGTACACCTTCAAAATACCTGTTACAACTTACAATGTAAGTTACAGAGCATGCTCAACCATTTTACAAATTCTGTAACATTTAAGTATTGATTTCAACCTAGAAGTAAAATGTATTCATTAAAAACATCTTCAAATAAGACTACCCCTATAGAATAATTAAGTAATTATATGCAAATAGACTAAGAAAAATGTCTGCTGAAATCATTTTTGCACTCTTTTCTATAAATAAATTGAGGTAAGCCAGAGGAAATTCTCCCATTGGATTTTACATTTAGTCAGAGCAGGAATTATATGCCTCCTCATCTTGCCTTCTATGAACACCTACCATAATTCTTTGAAAATAGCAGATATGGCAAGTAATTTTTAATCAAGTTTAATTAATATATATATTAATGTATATATATTAATATATAAATATATATAATATATATATTTCATATTATAAAATATAACTCTCAGTGCTGTGAATCTTTGTGTGACACACATGAGAGATCAAAGAAATCACTGAAGGCCCAGTAATCTGAATGCTAGCAACTTTATAACTCTAAATACTTACCAAGGTCACTTTAAGATTTAATCCCAGCACAACAATTTGCATGGGTGGTGGGGAGAGATTTGCATGGCTAGAGGGACTCAAAGTACACCATATGTGACCAGTTCTGGAAGCATGTCCTGGCTGTATACTCCATACTGCACATCACAGGACGGGTATCCCTCCTGTCCCAGGACACTTGGCCTCTGTCATAGGATTGATCACATCAGTTTGTCTTTCTCCCCTAGCTGTCTGTAGTTCCTTGAATAAAAGGACTTTATTTTTGTTCTTATTTTATGCTATTTGTATGTCAATTATAGAAAGAATTAAATAATTAAAATGAATGGTGGTGAACAGTTAGTATGCAAAGTGACAAAGAATTAAGGCAGTTTCAGTAACTCATAAGACATATTGCAGTTTGCAAAAGCACAGGAGTTAATTCATATGGAATATATGTTAGATATGAGGCTTTGCCTGTATTTTGTCTCCAGTTCTCATATGTCTCTCATTTTTATAACTGATAGAATTAAAGAAAAAATGGTATTTAAGAGCATTCTGAGTTTGAACTTTCAAGAGAAAACAGAAAAAAGAAAGAACATAGTTTGGATATCTTTGTTTCCAATATGGGGAATGTTAAGTCTAATATTGTACATAGACTAAAATCTACCCCATTTAACTACAGAAAGAATCAGATACAACAGCAACAAAGAAATAAACATGTCAAATATAGTCATGATACACTTTAATTATTTGATGGCTTTGTAATTTGGGTCCAAAATACTTTCTAGATGACAAGAAGTCCACCATATTGATGAGGCTTACTATTTTCTGTGTTTTATTCTTTCCAGGGGTGAGAGAACAATATTATTATACTCTGTGGTTCAAAGATTATTCATGTATTCCAAATATATATTAAATTAACTAATTCTCCAACCATCATGACTAGATATAGCATCTTTCACATATGTAACATATATGACAGTCTTAATCATGTTGAGTTCCATGAACTGAAACTCAGAAAACATTTAATTGCAAGGAGGGAAAAGGAGGCAGATGAATATGATGAAAACTTTAAAAATAAATTTTTCTTTTGGATGTCAGCAAAAATTAGGATGGTGAAGAGTGAAAAGATACAGACTGGCTTTTGTGGATTGAGTGAAATAATGTATCTTCAAACAATGTATTGAAAATTCAAAGCATTACTATAGGATTTGTTAGAATCTAGACAGGAAAGGAAAACTAGAGAATATTGTGTCTCTACAGTTTCAAAAATATCCCAGTATGAAAGACTTATGCAGTCATGTAAGAATTTGGTGCTACTTAATGTATCAGTAGTACGTAGTTAAAGGTCTGTTACCTAAGAAATGAAAAAGTGGCAATGTGTAGAACAAGCATAACATCTGCCTCTAAAATATTCTAGTCTGATAAGGTAGATACATAACTATGACTATAGTTAATTGTCAGGCAGGAGAAATTTAAAGCATTACAGAGGCATATAAATTGAGGATTTACATTAATCTCTTTTTATATGGGTGGGAAAGAACAGTTTAGATAAATCTTTGTTAATATATCAAGCAAAGACTTGAAAGATTACTATGGTCTTAGAAGGCGGAAACAGAACAGAACAGTGTGTTTCAGGTCTTGAGGACAGCACACGTGAATATACTTAAATTAGAAAGAACATGATGCTTTCAAGGAAGTAAAAATAGCCTGCTAAGGAAAGAAATTAAAAAATAAAGGACAGTGGAACTAATACACAATTATAGTAAGATTGTAGTTTTCAAGGTTAATACAAATTTAATTTCTTTCTTGTATAGCATTAAGGAACAATTGGAATTTGAAATTAGAAACACAGTATCATTTACATTCTCACCAACATAAATGAAATACTTAGTTATAAATCTAACAAAATATGTATAAGATCTATATGAGAAAAACAAAATTCTGATGATAGAAGTCAAAGAAGATCTAATTAAATGCAGAGATAGTCTATGTACATGATTAGTAATACTAAATACTGTCAAGATATCAGTTCTTCCAAAATTGATCTGTAGATTTAACACAAACCCAATCAAAATGTCAGTAAATTATTTTGTGGCCATTGACAAACTGATTCTAAACTTTAAATGAAAAGGCAAAAAACTCAGCATAACCAAAACAATATTGAAGCAGAACAAGGGTGGAGGATGAATGCCATCTGCTTTCAACATTTACTGTAAATATAAGTAATTGAGACAGTGTGGTATTAACAAAAGAATAGATATATTGATCAATGGAATGAATAGGCAGCTTAGAAGTAGACCTACACAAATATAGACCTACACAAAGTAGACCTACATAGAGTCAGTCGGTCTTTGAATAAAGAAGTAAAGGGAATTCAATGGAGAAAAGATAGTCTTCTCAACAACTGGACATCCACATGCCACAAAATAAATCTAGACAGAGATGTTACAACTTTCAGAACAAATAATTCAAAATCGATCACATATCCAAAGTAAAATGCAAAACTAGAAAGCTCCTAGAATATAATATAAGAAAAATTTAGGTGACTCTGGTGAAGATTTTTTAGATATAACACCAAAATCATGATCCATGAAAGAAAAAATTAAGTTGGAGTTTGTTCAAATTAAAAACTTTTGCTCTGCATAAGCCACTGTTAAGATAATAAAAAGACAAGCTGCACCCTGAGAGATGATATTTGTAAAGCAGATATCCGTTAAAGGACTAGTATTTAACATGTACCAAGAACACTTTAAAGTCAATGGTAGGAAAATAATGACTTAATTAAAAAGTGGGCGGACTTTCCTGGCGGTCCAGTGGTTGAGACTCAGCACTTCCAATGTGGGGTATGGTTTTGATCCCTAGTCGGGGAACTAAGATCCCACCTGCTGCAGGATACGGCCAAAAAAAAAAAGGTGGGCAAAAAAGCTGAACAGACACCTCGTGAAAGAAGATATACAGATAGAAACATATGAAAGGATATTCCATATTGTATTTTATTAGGGAACTGCAAATTAAAACAACAATGAGATACCACTACACATCTACTAGAAAACATTAACAACAGCAAATGCTGGTGAGGATACAAGGCAACAGGAACTCTCATTCATTGTTGGTGATGATGTAAAATGGTACAGCCAGTTTAACAGACGGCTTGGCAGTTTCCTACAAAAATTAAACGTTCTCTTACCATGTAATTCAGCAATCATGCTCCTTAGTATTTACTTAAAAGAGTTAAAAATCTTTGTCTACACATAACCTGCATACAAATGTTTATAGCAGTTTTAGTCACAATTGATAAAACTTGGAAGCAACTAAAATATCCTTCAAGAGATAGATGGAAAAATAAACTGTGATACCCCCATATAATTGAATATTAGTCAGCATTAAAGGAAATAAGCTATCAAGCCATAAAAAAGACATGGAGAAATCTTAAATGCATATTGCTAAGTGAAAGAAGCCAAACAGAAAAGGCTATGTAGTATGTGTCTCTAACTACATCATCCTGCAAAAGACAAAACTATGCATTCAAAAAAAAGATTAGTACTTGATAGAGGCTTGAGTGACGGAGGGAGAGGTGAATTGGTGGAGCACAGAGGTTTTTTTTTTTTTTTTTCCCGTACGCGGGCCTCTCACTGCTGTGGCCTCTCCCGTTGCGGAGCACAGGCTCCAGACGCGCAGGCTCAGTGGCCATGACTCATGGGCCCAGCCGCTCCGCGGAATGTGGGATCTTCCCTGACCCGGGCGTGAACCCATGTCCCCTGCATCGGCAGGTGGAATCTCAACCACTGCGCCACCAGGGAAGCCCGCACAGAGCATTTTTAAGGAAATGAAAGTATTCTTATAATACTCTGTTGGTGGATACATGTCATTACACACTTGTCAAAATCCATGGAACTGTACAACACAAAGAGTGAACCATAAACTATGAACTTCAATTAGTAAAAATGCATTCATACTGGCTTATCATTTGTCACAAATGTATTACACTAATGCAAGATGTTAGTAATAGGTGAAACTGGGTGGAAGTGGTAATGTATTAAACATAATCTGAGTATAGTAGCGCTCAGTACCTTCTATTTTCTTCCATTATTTATTCAACAAATGTTTTCTGAGCACCTAATATATGTTAGCCTTGTTCTTGTCTGAATTAATAAAAGTTTTTGTCCCCATTGGGTTTAAATTCTCACAGGGGAGAAAGAGACAATAAGCAAAAATGTATTTATAATATATAGTAAATCAGATGGTAGTAAGTGCTGCAAAGAAAAAGAATTATTCAAGGACCTGGGGTGAGAGAAGTGTTGCAATTTGAATTGGGTAGTCAGAAAAGAGCTTCTGAGAAGATAATGTTACAACACATAACTAAAATAAGTGATGGAGTGAGTCATACATCTATCTGAGAAAAGAACTTTGTAACTAGAGGTAAAGACTCTGATGTGGGTAATGATTCAAAGGTATTTGAGGACACACAAGTTGGCCAGTATAGCCAGGAAAAAAAGCACAAGATATTTTTCAGATATTAGATATCTATTTTCTGTCATGGTATATGTACCCAAATAGCTAGAGTACAAAAAGACACTGATTTCAGAAAAGGTTTGAATTTTCCCAGAAAAAGATGAAAAAATAATCTTGACACATAGATGCAAGCTTGGTAGCACAGAGGATCATATTTCCACTTTAAAAATTAAATAAAACAAGGGTAGGGTATTATATTTTCAGGACTTATTGACTCTTGTAGGCTTGGCTGGCTCTCTGTAAGTGTATACCCCAGTTTTGCCATTTTATTATGATTTTCTCTATTCACACTTTACTTCAGTCAAAAAACTGACCATCACTCACCCAACCATCCAACAAGCAAACCACAATTTATCTGACATAATTCTCTATTTCAAGTCTGTAAATTGAGTCAAATAGTGCTTTTGCTGTTTTCATTAAAGCATTACCATGTTAGATCAAGTTGTCTTTAAACAGCTATAGATTGAACTTCATAAAAAAGAACATCTTCATGATACCCTTGTTACTGGCATCTCCATGACACCTGTCAGTTGTTAGGAAATCATGAACAGCTTGAAGAAAAATTGTCATAATGAATAAAGATATGCCAAGCCCTCCTGTGATTACATACTCATTGTGTCAAAAAGCTGTGGGATAGAGTTTCTTTTGAGTTCAAACTTTTAATTCCATTTTAATATTTTCCCTATTGTTGTTTGTTTAATTTAAAACAATAACTGAAAGGAATGTGAGTATGAATAGCTCTACCTCCTTTGGTTAAGAGATTTGAGTTAGAGTCAGCAATACTTTCCTTAGGTATCTTGCAAGAATAAGATACAAAAATAAAATGTTTTTTACCAATGTAAAGATGTCAAATAAGTCTCAGAACCTGAATCCTTGGAAGACTGTCAGGAATTTATTTCAGTTTGAACTCCAAAAACAATAAACAAAGGTTTATGTGAGAAAACAAAATAAAAGTAGAAATAAAATTTGACCTTCATCCAAATAAGACCTAGATTGGCCTATAAAGTCAAACCAAAAGGAAATTACACCTTGTCTTGTTGGTATGACATCACATCAAAACTATTGAGATAATCTATGTTTCATGTGTGTCTTCAAATTTTTGATGCTTCTTGACTTCAAAAAGATAATTCAGATGTTGAAAAAAAAATACAATTTTACCCTGGGATTATTTGTATTATAGTAGTCTACAAGTTTTTGTGTGTGTTGGAAACTTGGATGTATTATGTTAGTGCAGGAAATTTTAGCTTCAGATTTCTACGTATGTCAAAATAAAGAGTTTTATTTGCACATGATATTTTAGGAAAAATGATTAATCTGTACAATTTTTTATTTGTTATTTTTGATTATTATCCAAATACTATTTATTAGTAAATAGCTTCCATGAAATTTGTATGTGAACTTATTCTGAATGAAAACATTTTTACTGTCAAAATTTTAGAGTTTATATTGTAATATAAATAATCAATTTCAACATTCAAAAGTATGGTGCATATGTTTCATGATTACCAAAAATGAGATGCATTTATCAAAAACAACCTATTTGTAATTTTGAACTCAAAATCTGTATTTATGGGACTTCCCTGGTGGCACAGTGGTTGAGAATCCACTTGCCAATGCAGGGGACACGGGTTTGATCCCTGGTCTGGGAAGATCCCACATGCTGTGGAGCAACTAAGCCCATGGGCCACAACTACTGAGCCTGTGCTCTAGAGCCCGTGCGCCACAACTACTGAGCCCAAGCAATGCAACTGCTGAAGCCTGCGTGCTCTAGGGCCTTCGTGCCACCACTACTGAGCCCATGTGCTGCAACTACTGAAGCCTGTGCACCTAGAGCCCTTGTTCTGCAACAAGAGAAGCCACTGCAATGAGAAGCCTGCGCGCCGCGACGAAGGATAGCCCCCGCTCTCTGCAACTAGAGAAAACCCATGTGCAGCAACAAAGGTAAAAAATCCTTTAATCTAAAACAATTTACAAAATGAAAGCACAAATGTAAATTGGTATTGGCAGTCATCGTTCTTAGTTCTTTTCAGCATAACTACTAGCTCATTATGTTCCCTGAAGTTAATTCTAAACAATAATAGATGACATCACTATTTATTCATTACTGAAGTTGCCTACCATTTTTTTCATAATCAGTTTAATGTATTTGAACATTAAGTTCAACTACACATAAAAATAATAATTTCATTAAATTATTTTCTCAGGACTCAGTGTGTCTTAAAATCACAGAGGGGAACTGAACATCTAAAACATAAACATAAATTATTATCAATATGTGGGGATATGCTTAATTCAGAATAGGATTAAATATTAGTTTAACATTATTATTATCCTTGTTCTAGAAAAAGAGAACAGATATCCAAATATTCACTTTTATAGGAAAGGATGACATTTTAAAACAGTTGAATTAAAGAAAGAAAAACAAATAAAAGATAAAAAACTTCATTTTCCATGACATAATTTTTACCATTAAAAAAAAAAATGACTAAGGTTCTTAAGTCTGAGGTAGCACTTTAAATCACTTAAGTTTAATTACACAGAGAAATTCAACAATATTGTAAGGGAAGTAAAATAATCCCTTCTAAAATGCAATCAAAGTGCATTAAGATGAAGAAAACATATTTTTAAAAGTATCTTTCAAACTGTCAAAGGCATTTTTACTTAAGAGTTTTCTTGTATTCCAAACAGACATTAAGATACACTGAACTCTCCACCCAAAATATCAGGCTTTCCAATGACACGTACCATCTTCTTCCTCTTTTTCATCACTTCAGTCACTGTTTGGAGTGATGTTTATGTATTTTAATGGTCTTAGACTCTTATCCGGATTCTACTATCAAATTTTCAGAAGCATGCAGATAATGTCTCCCTTGACTATCTCTAGGGCATTTCAAAATCAACATATCTAAAATATTTTCTTCTCTTTCAAGTTCAAAATGCCTGATAACTACTCATTTTCCCTTAAAATATCTCTGAGCATGACCCACTATTCTTCATTTCTATTATCACTAGTTCTCATTATATCCCACCTCTATTGATTCTGAATATACTGTTTTAATCTTTAGTGTCTCCCCTGTCCAGTGCAAGTTATACTTCCAGATCAATTTCCCAATCCCTGTCCAGCACATGTGATACTTCCAGATCAATTTCCCAAAATTGTTGTTTATCATGTCACTCTCTTGGTCAAGGAAATGCTGTAGATCCCTACTGCTGATCTGTGAAAAAATCAGTCAAATATCCAAAAATTACCATTCGATTAGTCTCAGTGTTCCTATCAGTACTCATCCCCTATCATAACTTAACTAATATGAGGCATGACCCAAAGACTAGTCTCTTTTCTATCACTCTTAAATATTTATTATGTTACAGACTAAGCATAGCATAACATTAAGAACACAGACTACAGTTGAGCTTTGCGAGAGCACCTTCTGGAGTTCTTTGGGGACACAGGTGATGTATAGTGACGTCAGTAAGAGTTAAGAGCAGTGGCACCACTAAAATAGTGGAGTTGGAGACCCCAGCCTTTAGCCCCCAACAAGGATCAATAGTTAAACAGCTATCCATGAACAAAAATAGTTCTGGGAGAGCTCAGGAATCTACTTAAGAAACTTCAGCAACTCAGTGGAACAAATAACCTGAGAATAACACACAAAAAGGGAAGAAAGAACAGCTTCATCTCACCTGCATCACCTTGTTCCCCTGCCCAGCACTCTTCAGGGCCAAGAGGGAAGAACCCAGCTAGAAACAGTTCCTCTCACTTGGAAAGGAAAAGCAGGTTAGGTGACCAGCTTCCCCAGTCTTTTGGGGCTTTGCATGAGGAACCCCCTTTGCCTTTACCCCACACAGAAACTGGCCAAGGTGAGACATGCTACATAGATGGCTAGGAGCAAGGAAGAAGAGAAGAGGCTACCAAATCAGCCACGTAGCTGTAGAAATGACAATTCCCAATGACCTGCTCTGCAGAGGACCCCAGCAGTTCTTGTCACTGAGAAAACTAACCTCCTCGGGACAGTCGCTGTGGATAACCTACAGATTTCACCCATTTTCACCCCACAGAGATTCAAGTTTGCAGATGACAGCATCCTGAATCCCTCTTTGTACCCTCCAGCCCCAGCCCCAGCATGAGCCCAGGATCCACATTGGCAGACAGCCCCACCCCACCAGCTGTTCACCTGCATGGTGCCCTGCATGATTCCCATCACCAGAGTCCATTACTGTGTGTGCAACCACGGTGACACCCTGCAATCCCAGCCTTGGATGCTGATGGATTTGCTGCCTGTGAGCCCAGATTTGGGTCTGTTTCCACTCACTGGCCTACACTGCTGGGCTCATCTGTTAGCCGTCTAGCCTAAAACCTGTCACAGCAGTACCTTCACTGCTATATGCACCCCCGTGGCAAGACCCTGCAGCTGCAGGAGTGCACCCCGGCAGCTGGGTCCCATGCAGTTGCCAATTCAGGCCCTTGCTGCTGACGCTGCATGTGTATTGTTGGCCTAAAATACATAGACCACCAGATATTTTTCCAGTGAAGATGGGTTTATTGGGATCAGCAGAGAATTGCAGTTTAGGGTCTGCAACCATGGTAAACAAGTTCCCCCAAGGCAATGGAGGGGAAAAGAACATTGGAAGGGCAGATATAATCAAAGACAGTCCATGGCTTTTCATTGGCTGAGTCCTTGCCAGGAAAGAAGAGGAGTCTTTCTTCTTCCTGTTGAGCTCCGCTATGGTCTCAACTCTGGAGAGCTCCCCATTCTGTTCTCCCAACTGTTTAACTGAGGTTTCTGTTTAATATTTTCTTACAGTGTCCACAACCAGCTTCTGCCATGCACAAGCTCTTTCTGCTTGTCCCCACAGCCAAGTGTGTGCAAACCACAGCTCTACCTACTATGGCTGCCTGCCCTGGTCCCTTGTTGCTGGACCTAGAGGAGCAACTGAGGATCTAAACCATCCTTACAGACAAGTACTTATTGATGTTGTGGACCCCAGCAGCTCGAGTGGAAGAAAAATAACACCTCACCCTTTCATCTCGAGCCACCACAAGCTCCTGCACTCGGTGCCCTGCCCCACTAGACCCAAGGTCTGTTCAGGCTCTAGCATACCCCACGTGCGGGGGAAGGTCTTTCCTCATTCAAGTCAGTCCATAAATGAAGATCAAAACCACAATATGTCTTCTCACACCTGTTAGAAGGTCTATTATCTACAAGACAAGAGATTTCAAATGCTGTCGAGGGTGTGGAGAAAAGGACACCTGGGTGCACTGTTGGTGGGAATGTAAATTGGTGCAGCCACTGTGGAAAACAGTATGGAGGTTTCTCAAGAAATTAAGAATCATTTTAAAGTAATACTAAAGCAGCATCTTCTTTTCAATTTAATATCTTCTACTCTGGACATAAGGCAACCCAAAACCCAGTAGGAACATCAGCACAGACAGAGAAAAATCCTGAAGTTCAAACTCAAAGAATGGCATAAGGATCTCCTGACAGTGACAACAGAGGCATCAAAGAACCACAAGTATTAAAACTCTGAAGAAGGGGAACCTTCCTCTCCGATTGCATCTTAGGACACATCTTGCTAACGGATGCACATCTTGCTAACGGATGCACAAAATAAATGGAGATGAAGCACAGATGTTCTCAGACACAGTTCAGAACTGTGCCTGCTTGATGTTGACATGTTGAGTGTGGTTCCCAGGGAAGGAGCTTGGTGGTGCCACTTTTGCTGCTGGGTGACTCTCCTTCAATAACATCTCCCTGCAAAACAAAGCTGAAAGCTATCAGAATTTTCACTGTCCACCCTTTTTTTGTGAAAACAAAAATCCTCTCTGCAGATTTCTATTGCTTAGTGACAACAGGTACTCTTGTTGGTCTTTCCTAAAAGTAAAGCAGCATAAAGCAAGCCTTTGGAAATCAGGGAATACCTGTACTATGAAATACTCAAAAAATAAGAGTGACTAAAAGACAACAGCAGTGACAACAATGTCCTCACTGTATGGACTCAGTAGCTAAGATGAGATGAAAGAGAAAAGTCACTGAACTTGAAGATAGAACAGTAGAAATTATCCTTTCTGGACAAAAAAAGGTAAAAGATTGAAAAAATAAAGAAAACACCAGTGACACGTGGGACAGTAACAAAAGTTATAAATTTTGTGTCGAGTTGAGTAAAGACAGGAAGAACCGTGCAGAAAGAAAAAAATGGAGAAATAATGACATAAAACTTTCCAAATTAGTAAAAGACATAAACCTACAAATTCAAGAAGCTCAGGGAATCCTCAGAAAAGGTAATCTTAAAGAAACCCACATGCAAACACATCTTAATTAAACAGCTGAAAACTAAAGAGAGAAAAACATCCTAAAATCAGAGGAAAACAATACACTTATAGAAGAAGATAATTTGAAGGACTATAGATTTCTCCTCAGAAACTATGGAAAACGGGAAAAAAATAAGTGGAACATCATTTTTAGAGTGCTGATGAAAAGAATTTAAAACCTAGAATTTTATATCAACTAGAAATATTCTTCAAGAATGAACATGAAATTAAGTTATTCTCAAATAAAGGAAAACTAAAAAAAAAAAAAAAAAAATCACCAGAAGATCTACCCTAAGAAATTGCTAGAATACCTTTAGACAGAAAGGAAATGATACTAGAAGGAAATTTAGACTATCAAGAATGAATAATGAAAAATCGTAAATTGACTTATTGTGGTGATCATTTCCCACTATATGCAAATTTTGAATCATTATGTTGTACGCCTGAAACTAACATAATGTTATATGTCAATTTTACTTCGATTAAATAAATAAGCAAACAAACAAACCAGGAATCATTATAATACTTAAAAAAAAAGTCAGCGAATTATAAAACAGAATGAATAAGTAATGCATGTGGTGCTTGGATATATGTAATAAACTATTATTCTCCTCTTAAGTTATTTAAATATATTTGATGTTTGATGTTGTATAAAGCTGTTTAAATATATGTAGATGTAAATTTTATATATTTCACTTGAAATGGTAAAATACTGGTTCTAAGTAGACTTTGAAAACTTAAGTATGTATATTATGATTATTACATCAAACACTAAACGTAAAATGATCCAAAGAGATATAGTAAAAATATAGTTGATAAGTTAAAATGGGATACTCAGAAGGTTGAAGTAATCCCAAAGAAGGCAGAAAACGGGAAACAGAGGAGCAAGAAACAGAGGGAACAAACAAAAAAACAAAAAGTGGTAGACCTAAATTCACATCAATAATTATATTAAAAATATAATTTCATTAAAAGTTTAAGCAGAACAATTACAATATAAAGATCATCAGATTGGTTAAAAATTACTTAGTTTCTCTAAGAAACTCACTTCAAGTATAATGATAGAGGTAGGTTAAAAGTAAAAGGATAGAAATAAATACATATATCATGCAAACATGAATCAAAAGAAAGATTGATTACATTAATATCAAACAATAATATCAGAACAAAGAATGAACATAATCACATCAAATTACATCTTTGATAAAAACTCTTTTGTAACATTCATTCACTCATAAAATAACATCCAAATCTCTTACCTTGACCTGATAAAAACTACCATATACACCTCCCAGCATGGTTCATCCACACACTGGCTGTCTCACATCAGAGCTCTTAAAACTATGTAAAATTATCTTATTGTTTGTTGTTTGTTTATCCCACTAAAATGTAAACTCCATAAGAGAATTGTCCTTGCTTGTCTTATTTATTCTGATGTCCTTGATGTGTATGAAAAGTATAGTATTGATATCAAATATAAATTTTGAGTGCAAAAATTAATTCTCTTTCTAGAAATTCTTATATAAATTGCAATTTTTGTCATGATATAATACTTTTCAAGTCTCAAAACAACAGAAAAAATAAACTTACCACCACTTCTAGATTTTAAACTCATTATCTAAAATTTCTATGAGTATTCTTCCATACATAAACATGTCTTCACTTGCCTTCATAGGACTCTCTATGGATAATGTGAGGAAAATACTTAAATGCTGACTTTTTTACTCTGAGAAGTTATTCGCATTATATGACTATGGAATTTCCTAGTAAGCATGAATCAGCCAAACATTATATAAGCTTTCCTAAATAACAGAAAACATGTTGCATCTTGGTTATTGATAAAGTCCAAGAGAATTCAGAGTAAATGGGTCAATTGCAATTAAAATAACAGGGAGAGCAAAGAGGAATATGAGGAAAAAAAGAAGAAAAGTTATTAATAGTCCTATGATTTGCTTTTTGTTTAATGGTGAGTTTTTTCTTTTACTGAGGTATAGTTTATTTACAATATTGTGTTAGTTTCAGGTGTACAGCAAAGTGATTCATTTATATGTATATTTCAGATTATTTTCCATTATAGGTTATTATAAGATATTGAATATAGCCCCCTGTGTTATACAGTAAACCCTTGTTGCTTATCTATTTTATGCATATTAGTTTGTATATATTAAGCCCATACTCCTGATGTATCCCTCCCCGCCTTTCTCTTCTGGTAATCATAAGTTTGTTTTCTATGTCTGTGAGTTTGTTTCTGTTTTGTATGTAGATTCATTTATATTATTTTTTAGATTTATATCACATAATATTTGTCTTTCTCTGTATGACTTGTTTTTTAAGTTTGAAGGATCATAGAATCTGAGATGAATAGGAATTTAAAGCTCAATGTTAACTTGATTCAATTTAATTCAATTTGGTAAATACACTGAAATGTGCTCTCAGATGGAAGGCATTGAATGACTATAGATATATTTAGAGCAGTGCAGGTCTGTTTAGCAAAGACTGACCATCCAGATCTTCTTGGCATCTAGTTTCAGGATGAAGTGCAAATAAATATTAGATGGTGTTGCACTCATCAATAAATAAGACATTCGATAAATATTTGTTAATGGATGAAAGGCAAACTAAAGACATGTTTTTGGGTATTTTTGAAGACCATTACTCTGTGTACTCAGCACTGTTACTTCCCGTCTCTCTTATTCTAAAGATATTTGTTTTCCTGCCCTCAGGGTTAACATGAAGACCAGTCCAAGCCAACGATAATTGTCTCTTTCAACTGTGCCCAGTGGCTTTCCAAGAGATAAGCATATGACACAAGTTAAGCCAAACTATTTCAATAGAAATGTTCCATTTGGAACTGGAAGAAACAAGTTTTTTGATTTGTATTTTATTTTGTTTTTATTTTTGTAATTCTGCCACTGAGTTTTGAGACTGTGAGTAGGGTACTACCAGTCATCACGCTTCTACCATGACATACCGATCATCAGTAAGAGAGAATGAATATGACATTTAGATATAAACAGATGTAAACAGAAGTAGAATGTGTGAGGACCACTTCTCCCCAAATCATGTTTCCTTTCGTTTGGGAAAAAAAATCAATTAAAGTAACTTGATGGACCTTTCTGCCATCTTACATAGGGAAATGGAGTATTTCATTCACTGATACATTTGAAAAAAGAAAAAAAGATTGGATATACTCAGTTCAGCTCTGCCACTTCTTCCTTTTGGAACAGAGCAGCTTGCAAGGGCTATGATCTCCAGGATGAAAATAATTTTCCCACCATCACCTGTGACTGCTGGGTAAGTCTGTCTAAATCAGAGGTTCACTTAGAAAGTCAATGTGGTTGTGATATCTAAGCCATATCTTTCAATTTAGCATCATCAGTAATAATGTTGACTGTTATGATTTATTCTCAGTTGATTCAGTACCTTTAATGAGAAGAAGAATAAAATGTGCTATTGGGCCTTTTCAAAGTTCCACAGAAAGAAAAGCATAGAAAAAATATTCTTGCTATTTAAATCCTTGATTCTATGTATCCTGTAACCAGCTATCACCCTTCTTATAGGTAGAATATGTGAGCTAATAAATCCTTTATTTTCTTAATTGAAGTCTATTTATATTTCTGTTACATGCTAAATTGATAAACCTGAATGATACAGCATGCTTATTCACTATATTTTTTGCACAGACTAGTTAAAATATCACAATGTTTATATTATGAGGATGATATATTCGTTTAATCTTCTTAGATAAACTCTACATATATAATGCTATTAATGCCAAAGAGCAGCTCTGCTGTTTTCTTTATTTGTGGTTCTCAAGAAGGTGGGATGTTCCAGTGCAATATTTTCTTCATAGACTGTAACACCCTCTTTACTATCAGTAGAAAAACCAGTACTTTATCATGTTACCATTTTCCTGAAATACAGATCCTTTGTCTGGTTGCCTCTAATGATCAGAAGAAATCTGAATTATTTACACATTCAGTGACTCTATTTATCATTCAAAATATGTGTAATTTTTATCACAGGACATTGCCTTGGACTCAGTTTTTCCAGGATTTTTTTTCCCTTTATCTGAATATAACTTTTCACAGTTTACTCATGTATTATCAATGTGAAAAAATCACATCATTGACATATTCCACATGTCCATAAATTTTATGGATTTATTGAAATTTTGACTTTTGAGATATTATGGACAATTTTAGAAGCTTTATCTTATTGTGATTTGTAAAATTTCACATTTATAAATTTTACCAACAAGACTTCCTACAATTTTCTTTAAATTCATGAAAAATTGTATATTTAAATAATCTTTGGCATTTTAGCAATTTTAAACATATAGCTACAGATAATGTTTATATAACAGTTCTTGATAATTTGGGGGGTCATGGACTACTTTGAGTATCTAAAGGAAGCTATTTTTAGTTTTCCCTACAGTGTTATACATTAATAGATTCAACCAATACTTTGACTCTCCTAAATCCCTCCCATGTATCATTTTGGACATTATACATCCCAACGTAAGGCAAGACCTTAGGCAAGTGTAAGAAGTGGGCCCTTGCATTATTCACACATCAGCTTTTATTTCTATCACTTCTTCCTAATGCACTGGTGAAACCTATAAGGAGGTAGCAAAGACATTCCTGCACTTTTCTTTTTATTCTCTTGGTTTAATTTTATCTGATTGTCTTCTTTAGCTGTCCTCCTTTTTGTAATGATCAATTCATATTACATCAATTACAGAAAATTCTCAGTCTCTTCACCTGAAAGTTCTCAAAATTTACACTTTAATGGCAGAGCCATCATCTGCAGCATTTCTGGAGTGCTTGATATTCTGGTTTCAAGTAACTCTTGTACCGGCTCACATACAGCGGAAATGTTCAACCTGTAATCTGCAGCATGGTTGCTTCTTGTTTTTATATAAGAATGGCTTTCCTCTGTGTGAACTTCCCCTTGGACATCTTTAATTATTCTTCATGCCCTGAGATGTGCTGTGAAAGTGGATGTGAATTTATTTTCTCATCTGAATTATGATGAGATGAGAACAGCCTTCAAATTGGTAGAACCTGAAAATGTTTCTCTCCTGCATGAAAATTCTTTGTGTCTTGCAGTTATTTCTAACTTATTGCATCAGCCTGAGGTTTTCCTACTATATACTTTCATGTTCTAGTACCTTAAGTGTTGCACTGGCACAAGGCTAATTTCATCGTTTTGAAATTACCACTGTGACAAGCTGAAACTTCTCCCTGTTCTGAATAATTTCCACAATTGAATTAATTGCTACAGAATTCTTTGTGCAACCATCTAATTGATGATATTAATTAAGCTTAAGTACTGCTTGGATATTTACTAGGTACTGATAGTATACATCAAAAAGTCCTAAATCCTTAGCCAGACATTTCAGAATCTTGATGTTGTCAGCAAATGTATCCAAACTTCTTTTTTTCCCCTCTACACCTTAAAAGATATTCTCTTAAATTATCAGCAGTATTAATACCTATCATATACTAAATGTGTACTTTTGTCAGGCACTGTGTAAATGTTTAATTTTATTTTAATACTCCAAACACCCTTTGAAGTAGGAACTATTATTATTCCCATTTTACATATAAAGCAACAGAGGTCTAGATAGGTAAAGTGATTTGCCCAAGATCACAGAAATGCCCTTACCCACTTCAGTGAAAAATCTATGACAGTAATGATGGGTCGTATGGGCCAATGATGGGTCCCAAATATATACGACAGTACTGAAACACATATGGAATACAATCATAGTTTCAGAATGTGCTGGATATTCTTCATTTGTTCCTCCAGATGCGGTTGCCACCATTTTTCACTTTCCCCCTATTCCCCGGGTAGGGCTAAGGGGGACTTTATGAACTGCATTAACTGGCTTTCTAGTTTCTTGTTAGGCTCTGCTCATACTATCTCTGCAAGAAATCTAGGCCACCATGAAGTTATTCTGCCACTTGATTCATGTGGCACAACAGAACCATTGGTATTTCAAATACCTATTACTGCAGCATAGAGCCATTGGCAAAAGTCTGAGGGCAAATTCTTCTCCCCTCCAAACCCCCAATGGGCTGGTTGAAGACAGTAGTTCCATATGACCTCAGATGATACATCCAACAAATCAGCATTTCCTTGTATTTTCTCTTTCCCTATCTTACTCCTTTTTTCCTTTATTTCTGTTTCCCTAGAATGGCAGTCTGCATCACAGTGTTATTTCCTAAGATAGGTCTCAGTCTTTGTTTTCAAGAAAATCCAATTTAAGGCAGACAAAAGCTCATAAACATTAAATGTACACAAAATTCCCTATTTGTGCCAATTTCTTAATCAAAAATATTAATGTCTGTGCCACATGTATACTATTTTTTTCTTCTGTTGACCTTGGCTACTATATTATTTAATTGAATTTGCATGTCTTTAGACCTTTAGAGATTTAAAATCTTCTCTTCTAGCTCAAAAACTTTTTACCCTTGATGGAAAATCTTTTCTTGGTGTTTTCTCACCTGTTAAAGCCATAAAATCTATGACACTTTGAGATTCTCCCTTGGCTTTTCCTGATTACATGGTTGTAGAATTTTAATAAAATCCTTCTTAAACTTGAGCATGAAATATGTTTAAAATTTAGAGTCATCAGGAGTCACCAAGAAATATGTTTAAAATATAAATTGCTGGACCTCATCCCAAGAGTTTCTGATTCAGTAGGTAGAGAAAGCCTTGAAAATTTCAATTTCTTACAAGTCCCAAGGCAGTGCTGATGCTGCTGAACTGGAAACCTCACTTTGGGAGCCACTGTTCTAAGGTGGCACCAATGATATGTACGAGATAGGAAGTCTTACTCTAGAGCTGTAAATTAAATGTGTGTTATATTGATGGGATAACCAAGCAAACAGTACAGAAAAGCCTGTGGGAAAAAATGTAACAGAATATTTGTGTTTCTTAAATAACACACAATAATCATAAAGATTGATAAATTTGACCTTTTTATTAGAAACAGTTTATGAAAATTTCCATAAGTAAATTGAGTTGATATTTTTTTCAGGTAAGGAGTTAATATTTACAACATATATAACTAACAGAAGAATAATTTTTAAAATATATAAGTAATCCATACAAGTCATAAAGAAAATATCAATAATCCAACAGATAAATGGATAATGGAAATAAAAATGAAATTTATAGAAGTGGATATCACAAGTTTCCATTAGCCTAAATAGATTATCACATTAATTATAAGGAGAATGCAAACTAAAAAAGCAAGATACCACCCTACATTCATTAGATTAGTAAAATTTAACACATTACTTTACATTAACTGTTGGCAAGAATGTGGAGAAGCTCTTTAACATTGCCAGTAGGGATATTATTTTATAACCACATTGGAACGTAGTCAGTCTTTTTCCATTTTAGCCATGGTGGTGGGTTGGTAGTGGTATCTCACTGTGGTTTTATTGTTGCGTTTTGATGCCTATGTACTGAGTTTTAAATATTTTTTAACTTATATAAGTGTACTGAATTTACAAAACAAGCATACAAATTTAGCCTTAATGTCAGGCTCTGTGGTAAAGCTTGAAATTCAAGCATTAAATCAATCAATAAAACATAGTAGGTACTAGTAAGGAGTTCTATTCATTATTACTCATACTTTTTGGAATAAGTTTGTGTGTGTTTTGTAAATGTAAGTCTGTAGGGAGGCTTAAATGATAATTCTTGTTCAATAAGGTATTGCATATTCTTAGATAAACTAATAGTGCTAGAATATCTTTGAGATATATGGTTTTACTCATGTAGATGTTGAGCAAAAAGAACAAAGCTGGAGGCACACATTTCCTGATTTCAAAATATATTACAAAGCTACAATAATCCAAACAGTGTGGTACTGGCATTAAAGCAAACATGTAGACCACTGGAACAGAATAGAGACAAAAAGATAAACTCACCCTTATACGTTCAACTGATATTTAACAAGCGTGCCAAGAACACACAAGAGAAAGATAGTCCTTTTAATAAATAGTGGTGGAAAACTGGATATCCACATTCAAAGAATGAAATTGGACCCTTATTGCACGTGATATACAAAAAGCAGCTTAAATGGAATCATAAAACTCCTGTAAGACCTGGAATAATAAAACGACTAGAAGAAAACATAGCCAAATTTCTTGACATTGGTGTAGGCAATGAATTTTTGGATATGATACCAAAATCACAGGCAACAAAAGCAAAAATAGACAAGGGGGATTGTTGCATCAAATTAAAAAGCTTTTGCACAGCAAAGAGCACAATTATCAAAGTGAAAGGCAACCTACAGAATGGGAGAAAATATTTGCTAACCATAAATCTGATGAGGGATTAATTTCCAAAATATACAAGGAACTAAAACTCAATAGCAAAAATACCAAATAACTCAACTAAAAATGGGCAAAGGACCTAAATAGACATTTTTCCAAAGAAGACATACAGATGGCCAACAGGTATAAGAAACAGTGCTCAATATCAGTAATTATGAGGGAAATGCAAATCAAAACCACAATGAGATGTCATCTCACACCTGTTCAAATAATTATTATCAAAAAAAAAAGATAATGAAAAGTGGCAGAATATGTCATATCAAAATATGCCACTTTAGCATAGGATTATTTCAAACTAAAGGCACTTGAAAAACTGCAAATTTCAAGACAACCACTCTGACCTACCTTCTCTTACTTAAAAGCAAGAGATGATATTCCCATGTGAAAGATGTCCTCCTTGTGACAGAAGGAAAGTAATATTCTTATCATGAAAGACAAGAAGTTGAGTGGGAGAGAATTCTATAAAAACAGACCTTGTTAAAATAATTTGTGTCTTCTTTTAGCCTCCACATAGTTTAGTTACTTTCCCACAACTGTCTCTTTTTTTTCAACCTACTATAAAAGGATGTATTTTCTATCATTTCTTTGGGTCTTCGTTTCCTTATCAGGGCTGCTGTGTCACGTAAAACTTCTATAACTTTGTACAATCTTTTATTTTTAGCTTGTCATGTGTCAGTTTAGTTCTTAGGCACAGCCATGAAAACCCCTAAAAATGTAAAGATAAAAATTTGCCTAGCTTACAATCACAAGTGTTGAAAAGGGTGTAGAGAAAAGGGAACACTTGTTTACTGTTGGTGGGAATGTAAGTTGGTATAGCCATTAAAAAAAACAGTATGGAGATTTCCCCCCAAAAATTCAAAATAGAACTACCATATGATCCAACAATCCCACTTCTGAGTATAAACCCAAAGGATATGAAATCACTATCTCAAGGAGATGTCTGTAGTCCCACAGTCATTTTTTTTTGCAGCATTATTCATAATAATGAAGATACGGATACAATCTAAATCCCCACCAACAAATGAATAAATTAAAAACTGTGAGATATACATATATATATGTATACACACACACATACACATATATACATAACACCACGGTCAATCTTTATTTTCTTTAACAACTCACATAGCTCTTACCAAGTGCAAGGCACTGTGCTCAGATCTTTACATTTTAAACTCTTTTAATCTTCATAACCACCCTGCTGGGTAGCCCTGTTGTTACATGTGTTTTACAGATTAGTAAACTGAGCCACAGAACTTTAAGGAACTCTCTCAGATCACAAGTAGGTGAGTTGCAGAACCAGAATTCAAAACCAGGCAGTCTGTCTCCAGAGCCTGTGCTTGGAACTGCTGTTATGTTGCCTAAGAAGAAGGAATCCTAACACAAAAAATAAGGGAAGGAGAAATCAGTAATCAACAAACTCTTAACAAGGCTGTGCCACTCCTGAATCTAGGCTTTTAACCACTGCACAATGGCTCATAGTGTTTGTTTGTTTGTTTCATAATAATAGCTAGTTTTTAATCAGAAATCACTATGTTCCAGTCACTGCAGTTAACACTTTACACGAATTTGCTCATTTGATACTATAAAAATGAGTTATACTAAATACTTAAAAATATTCTTATTTTATGGATAAGGCCACTGGGTCTTAGAGTAAGTTAAGCATTTACACAGGTTAAAGAGATGGTGATTTTGAGAATTAGATGCAACCACAGATGCAATTATGCTGTACAGTCCAAAGGCTTCACTAAATTCATTTGAAATCCTACAACTTCAGTTTAAGATTAAAAAAATCAACCACCACCACATCAATAAAACAAACATTTAAAAAATTTCTCTTTTCCACCTTGTAGTAAGAATTCTTTTTTGTTGAATCAGTCATAAACAATTTGTTATAATCTAAGCTCCATGAGCTCAAGAGACCTTATTCATCCCAGTGATTTCCTCATTTATTTAACAATCATTTACAGAGTCCTGTCAACTCACTCTTTCATCTATTTCTCCACAAACATTGCCTGAGGGCCTAGAATATCCCAAAGACTCTCCAACACACTGGATCAAGGGTGAACAAATGAGAAAAGTACCCCGGTCCCTTAGCAATTAGGTTCCAGTGAGTCATTTCAGGGGAGAAAGCTGGTAAGTAAATAAAACACAAATAAGCAAGGAAATTTCAGTAAAAAGGTTGTTACTACAAAGTCAATCAAACAAGACCATGAAGTGAAAGTTGTGAAGGCAGTTTATAAGGAAAGACCTTTAAGATGTCATTTGAACTAAAGCAGGGAAGTTGGGGAGGAACCAGCCATGTAAATTCACTCCAATTCTCTTTATACCCATTTCCCTCTTTTTCACTCTGGACTTAATTATTCTTATGGAGTCTTATTATAGTTTCCTAACTGATCTTTTTGCCTTTACGCTCTCTGATTTCAAGTTTAGCATTTATCCATCTGACAGGCTTACCTTTTTGAAGCACGGATTTTACCATTTAACATCCTTGTTCAAACATTCTCAATAATTTCTCCCAGCCTATGGCATCACATCCAAACTCTGTAGACTACATTGTCATTACAATCTTTCTTTGTTCTCATGACAATCAGAATTTCAGCTATATTTTTCTGCATATGCTTTTGTACACATTTATCTTGGCCAAAATAATTTATTCATTGTTCCTTATATCACTTCATATCTGAGATTGTGCTCTCTTTCTCTTAATCTAAATTCTCTTCTACCTCGCATTTATGCGTGTCCAAAATGTTCCAGTACTTTAATGGCTAATTAAAGTTCCGACCCTACTCTGAGATTCTTCAAAACTGGTAAATTATTTGAAATCACTATCCCATCGTTTATGTAAACAGAAAAATAAAATGAACTTGAGAAGTGATTTTAAAAAAAGAAACAGACATTTCAGCAGATACATATGTTATAGTGAAAATTTATTGTTTCCTCTCTTTCTAATCACTGGATGGTTTATCTCTTTATGAAAAACACATCTCCTAGCCTAGAGCCTTAAAACTCACTCTTGATGATCCTTTGAAGTTGGAGCAAAGGCATATCACCTGTAGCTTTATCAATCCACTGAGGGAGCATTTGATTTTAAATGAATGGGGTATAGTTTCCGGGAAAATCTCTTATTTTCTTATTGTCAATTTGATATACTTCAACAACTGTAATCGTCATTTCAAGCTTAGGGAAATGTGTATTTCCATATTGCTTCATGAGTTCTCCTAATGATGTCATACAGTGAAACTTAAAAAGAAAAAAAGACATTGTAGTCTCATCTTTTGTACAAACTGTCATAATGTACATGTACTATCTTCAGGAACTATGGGGAAATATATGACATTTTTATATTGTACTACTTTGTTTAATTAGAATTGACTCTGAATGAAGTATAATTCTGCCCTCTGTGCAACTGCCTTGAACTTTCTCCACTTATATGGATTCCTCAGTTTCGTTGCCAAGCAACCAAGCTCAGATTGCTACTTTGCCTTTGCACTGAGAACAGTCAACTCTACCACATGTTCTTTGCCTTTTTTAAACGTAAATAATTTTCTCCTTTCTTTAAAGCAGTTGCACCTTTTAGTTCTGCGTTCTTGGCAGATCTGCTCCATAAGCTATTTACATTCTATGTCTTTTTTTTTTTAACATCTTTTTTGGAGTATAATTGCTTTACAATGGTGTGTTAGTTTCTGCTTTACAACAAAGTGAATCAGTTATACATATACATATGTTCCCATATCTCTTCCCTCTTGCGTCTCCCTCCCACCCTCCCTACCCCACCCCTCTAGGTGGTCACAAAGCACTGAGCTGTCCCTGTGCTATGCGGCTGCTTCCCACTAGCTATCTATTTTACGTTTGGTAGTGTATATATGTCCATACCACTCTTTCACTTTGTCACAGCTTACCTTTCCCGCTCCCCATATCCTCAAGTCCATTCTCTAGTAGGTCTGTGTCTTTGTGTCTTTATTCCCGTCTTACCCCTAGGTTCTTCATGAGCTTTTTTGTTTTTCCTTAGATTCCATATATATGTGTTAGCATTACAAGTTTCTTATTTTGTCAGTTTAGGAACTTGGCATTTATCTCCTTTTTGGCTTCTCAGTTTATCAGAGTTGCAGTTGTATCTTCACTTAATAACTAAAATACCAGCAATATTTACAATAGAGGTGAGCAAGAATAAAAAAGATGACATAATTAATTCAACAAATATTTACCATATTCCAGTTACCCTTTTTGAGACTGGGGAAATAGCAGTGACCAAAGCAGACAAAAATACCTGCCATTGTGAAGCTTACATTCTACTCAGGGAAAATAGGCAGTATTTACATGAACAAATAAGAAAGTAATATATATAGTTGGTGTTGATAAGTTATAAGAAGGAGACGATCTACTTTTGTTGTGTCTTTGTATATATATACATAAATATGTATATATGTGTACTTGTACATATATATGTATTTATATTTGTATTTTATGTACAGTTTGATGGTACTTTTAAAGAAATAATAAAAAGTTATAAATACAAAATTAGTTAGAAGAGCTAAGAAGGGGCTATGCCAATGGATGACTTGAAATGTTAAGTACCATCAGTTTCATAGTACACCCACCATTTATGCTCTGGCTGAAAGGAAAACTGACAAGAAAGGTGGGGAGGTCAAAGCAAAGAGGCAGTTGCAATGTTGTTACTGGGTAGCCAAAGAAAGCCTCACTGAGAACATGGCATTTGAATAATGATTTAAAATAATTCAGGGAAGTAATGGCATGGTTGATAAATGGTTATAGGTGGTGGAAATAGGAGATAGGAAGTTAATCTGGAAAGACAAGATAGAAATTGTTGCTGCAAAGCAGAATGCCTAAAATTGTGACTACAGACGTTAAAGATGTTGGTAATAAAGGATAGGATTATCTGAGATAATTAACAACTGAAGTAGATGAAGAATATGATGACTGGAGGGATGGAGGTCAAAAACTGAGTAGCAAAGTTATTAGATGAGTTTTTTACATGGATTATTAAATAATCAAAACTTAAGGCAATATTAATGTTCTAGTGCATGACAGCCAGGTGCTAACAGCTATGAATGATGGATAATGAGCTGGAAAATGGTGATGATAAGACTGACAGTATTGTGGGGAAGGGAGGAGGGACAGAGGTCTTGCCAGGAACAACCAGAGTTAGAGTTATGTATTCCTGTGTATATGACAGCAAAAAAAAGAGTAGTGAATGATATAATCTGGTGTCATGAAACATATGACTGGGGTAATATAGTGAGTAGAGATGAGAATATTCTGAAAACAACAATGAGGTGCCTAAGTGTTACCAACTCTACCTCCAAGACCTGTAATATGTAGGAAATGTAAAAGAACAGCCGTCACTTGAGGACAGCAAAGGGAGCAGCGTCCTGAGGGAAATCTTAGTTTCATTTCCACCAAGAAGGCAGGGGAAATGTTCAAAGAAGAGATTTAGAATACGACATGTTTACATATGAACAACTGTGATTCCCTGAAAGCATAATGAACAAAATTCAAAAGCCAGAGAGCAGCTTACATCAGCTGACGGGCAAATGACAGAACAAAAAAAAGGGACACACAGATCTTAAGGGACAATGGCATTTCCATGATGAGGGGTGATATAGGATTCCTGGTCTACTGGTTATGTTTGGTGTCTGGTGGAATCAAGAAGATTAATCTTAATGGTCTCAAAGAAGATTCAGTGTTATATCCACCTATGCATTTATTATATTTGTATATATATCACATATTCATATATTTATATATACTTACAAGCATATGTATACACAGTCACAGAAAATAGGCATTAGAACTTTCAGAATACAAGCTAAAGATGAGATATTAATATTAATTATCATGTCTGTGGCTTGCACTCTGGAGTTCCATAAACACCTTTCCAGTGAGTCAACTCCAATAAGAGGAGTCTATTATTATATCATATTTCAGTGGGCCAAAGCAAGAAAAAAATTGCCTCATAATCTAGGTAAATCACAGTGGACAATATTATCCTGTTACACTGCTAAATATGTAGGCCCAAAATTAAAATGCGTATATCTTTTATGTAACCTTTTTATTAAGATTTACTTTGAAATACGTTGATTTATTTATTAACAGGAGTAATATCAGTTACAGGAAAAACAGAAAACTCAACACACCTTCACATTTCCACAGCTATTTAATGAGTTCTACTCATCCACTAATCTCATTTTATTGAGCAAACATTCAATCTATGGTTTTGAATTCTTATATTTAAAAGGAAGAGGATCATTTCATAAAAGAATCTTGTGCTTCTTAATTAAATTATAAATTTCAGTTGTAATTCATTGTGTGACACAGTGGTCTTTACCTCTCTGATTCTCTAATTTAAATTGAACTCACACAAACATTCCTAAAACCAAAGTGATACTTTGTTTGTAAAAATGCACTTTGGAAAAAGATGTTGTAAATGTCTTTAGCTCATTTGAAACATAAAGCAGTTCAAGTGTTTCAAAAAATTTAGAATAACTGATGGTTTCAATAAGTATTTTTCATTCGTGTACATGAGTTAAGACTTATTTTTATTTCAAGAAAGTAAGCACTTTATAGAGTTAGCACTTTATGAAAGCTTTTAAAAGCTATCAAATTGTCTGTTCTAAGATTCTGAATAGAGGGAGATAGTCCAGAATAATCACTGTGCACGTGAAATGTGGATTAGAAAACCATGGGGCACTATGGCACAGAAGTTCAACCGTGATCTTAATTTTTGGTTGCTTTTGCCAGAAATTCTTTAATCAGTCTATGGGAGTGATTTTCTAGAAGGAAATTTATGATTTTAAGGAGAAATGCTTTCATATCCTCAGGGAGTCTAGATAATATTTTGTGTATCTGAAGACCGTGACTGTCTTTGGAAGGGTCAATCTAGGTCTTTCTGCTGGATAACTTAAGCCTCAACTTGCAGAAAAAGAATTTAAATAATTTTGTTTCTGGAGGCCTAGAGCAAAAGGAGGATGCTCAGAAGAAATGGGTGGAGGAAGAGAGGGTTAGAGTCTCACGATTCAGAAGTAAGGGTCTTCTTTCTGAGAGGACCCTCATTCATCTCCTCAGTTGGAGACTTAGAAAGCACCAAGTCCAGTAGATGAAAAAAGGCTCCCATGTGAGAAGCACAATCTGAGACATCAGGATCCATGGTAAATAAAAATGCCAGCTCAAAGCTTTAGCCAGGAATGATTTTTTTTTAATTTTAATTTTATTGGAATAGTTGATTTATCACCTGAAAGGATACACATAGCCATGAGAGGAGTATCTGCTTGCAAGATAGAGAAAGAAATATAGGTAGAGACATTCCACTGCATATACATTTTTCTACTTTTTTCTTTGTAAGTAACAAGAATTTTTCATCTATTCAAAAACTGAATCAAAATGTAGTTTTATAAAGATCTTGCAATGGACTTGAAATTGTGGGGTTCAGAAAGACCAGATGGGGTAACATTGTAGTGCTTGCATTGAAATATGAGGGTGATAGAAGTGGACATATTCAGAAGAGGTTTTCATATTCTGGATACCTTTGGAAGGTTGTCAAAGGAGCTGGCAAGCTACAGACCTTGATTGAAATCATGGTCAATGTCTGTTTTGTAAATAAAATTGTATTGGAACACAGCTACACCCATTCTTTTACATGTTGTCTATTTATGCCTGCTTTCACACTGTAACAGCAGAGTTAAGTACTTGTGACAATTATCACATTACATACAAAGACTGAACCTTTACCGTCTTGGCTTTTACGGAAAGAGCTTGCTGACCCCTGGTATAGATCATAGAATTTTACAGTGGACAATTCGTGTGGTATTAAGTAAGAGGGAGTAAAGAATGACTCCACAATTTTTAGCCTAAGCACCTGGCAAATAAAGTTGCCATTTATTGGCATGTATTAAAATAGGATAGGGATCACTTGAAGTGGAACAAATTCAGGGTGAGGAAGACTAAAACATTCAATAAGATATCAGTGAATTCCTTGAGTGCGTCTGCGTGACCACATGGTCCACAAACCCCTGTTTGAGAAGCAGTTATGTATTAGGATAGAAAGTGGATAATTATAGGTTCTAAAACTAATAACCCTTTGAGCAATCATTTAAACTTTCTGATTCTCAATTTTCTCATGAGTGTAACAGTAGGTGCATCTTAATAATCACTAAAGTCCTTTCCCAAACCAAAATTTGTGAAATAATTACTGAAATTTTACTGTATAAGTCCACTAGGTGTTGCTTTGAAGGACTTTTAAGTTAGTGAAAGATGCAAGGTGTCTAGTTAAGACAATAGGTAACCTGTCCACTGAAGGTCACAGGGTAGATATGACTTTTTATATTTTGTAGATTTTGATTCAAATAAATACATCATCAAAAATTTTTAATTTGTTTATTAAATTGTATGGTATTACACTTTAAAAACACTTACATTTAAAACTTAATAAGGGGAAAAAATAACCAATCTAGATGTCACATAGACTGCCATCAAACTAGCATCACAGCTCCACTTTGCATTTTAGTTTGATAACTTTTCATAAACGTAGAGGATTTTGATGGAAAGCAATTTCAGAGAGTTAATTTGTGAAGAACATAAGGCGTTCCTTTGCAAGTTTAAAAACACTGAGATGTTTGTCTTAAAAAATAAATATAGCAAGAGTGTAATAAAAACCAGAGAATTTCTCAGCATTTCCTCTCTTCTCTCTTTTCATTAGAAACTTCAATTTCTTAAAAAAAAATTTCACACTTAAAAGAGATTTGAACAGATATGAAGGCCAAGAATCATTTCAGCATTTCTAATTGCCAGTCAGTTTCCGTCACAATGAAACTTTCAGGTCCTTTTTAGGTCTTTCCAAACTATTGAATACATTTAAATCTTGCCTGACCTATTTTGTAAAACTGTTAACCATCATTTTTTAAAATGATGCTCTCTTTATGATTATTTTTTACCTACACACATTCTCTTTCTTGTTCCACACACCACTGTGAAGAAATGCTGCTAAATATAGAATTTCATTATATCCAATATCCGTGAGAGTAGAAGTGAGTGTTATTAAGGCTCCATAATAACTAAAGTTTCATCCCTCAAAATATAAAGTGTCAGTGTCATCACTATTGCACACCTTCAGTGAAATTCCATTTCCGTTATCTGTAAGTTCTTCCCCTTTTCTTTTCTCTACTTGATCAAATTATATTCTCAGATCAGTCAGCAACTGGAACTACATAAAGCTTGTGTGATCAATCATGAAATCTGAAATTGCACCAATGTGTTATCTGAAAAGTTATCATGCACATCTTAATAAGTTATATTAAACAAGTTTATGAACATACATGCAAGTATGCATAATAGTTATTTGCTTTTCTTGACCATGTTCTCTACCTTACCCTCTGACACCTTCTTACCATAAAAAGTTCCTTTATTTTTATCTACTTCCAAAGGTATTATTTATAAATGCATAGAGAGCTTCCTCTTGGGCAGGGGTAAGTCATTTATACTTAAAATTATACAAAGATATCAGAATACTTAATAAAAATTTTGGGAAGCAATCTATGGGGATTGGCATAGTGGGTGACACTCCAGGAAGGTGAGTTTATAAGCGAGTTATTAACAGACTGCGTGTTCTCTCCTGCCTGTGGCCACAGAGAACAGAAATATACCTGTTATGATTTCATAAACAGGCTCAGTTTCCTCACAAATAAATACCTCAAGGTATGATTATCTCATGCTTTATTTCAAAATAAGTGATTTTCTATTAATAAGCAAAAATATCAACATCATTTTTTCTTTCTTATGTTTTTATTACAATATTAAACAGGAAAATATGTGGGGTTTTTTTAAGCCAACACAAATACATAAAGATTTCTCAATTTCCCTTTCCCTATTTTCTACTGTCTCCTCCCACCCAGTCTCGGCATCCTACTCACCCTCCCTCAGGTAACCAGTGTATCCTTCCAGAAATTTTGCTATGAATTTACATATATATTTTTCATATACGTATCTAGTTATTTTCAATACATCCCGTTCTACATCTTGCTTTATTTTTTTCACTTAGCGATAAATACATGGAAAGTATGTTTCCGTGTGGGTACATATAGGTCTGCCTCATTCAAATAGCTGCAATTTTCCATATTAAGTATGTACCATAAATCATCTGACCTCTACTATTTTAGGACATTTTAAACATGGCAAACAATGCTACATATTGTTTTTTTCTGTAGTGCAGTGTATTGGTTAAGAGTATAGGCTCTAGATTCAGAACTAGGCTATCAGTTTTGTTTCTGTAAAAATGAGGATAATGAAAGTGTATATCTCATAGACTTAACATATAATGACATAATACAAATGAAGTGTTTAAGCAGTGCCAGGAATATAAATATTCAATAAAAGTGGCTACAACTATTAGCATATTCATGATAATAAAACTGCTCATGAATACAAAGTTATTGGTTGTTAAACTATTGGAGTACTTCCAGTATGTTTCGTAATACCCATCTCTCTGAGTCCTGAAAGTGGTGCCCAACTTCCTCAGCTGCTTCCATCTCAGGGGGCCCCAGATCAATACGGCCTGCAGAGGTCCTAATTTTCTGCTATTCTGCAAATCTTCCCACAGCCTACGAGACTCCTGTGTGAACCCCAGGTAACAGACAGCCTTCACCCTGGAGGCTGATAGGAGAGATGACAAACTAGAAGGTGCAAATGTCCTGCCTGTCCTGATGCACCTTTAAGTCCTCCATCAGTCACTTGTGGGTACTAAGACCCCCCGCAGTGTGCTAACTTAAATATTAAATGATTTTTACTATTTCTATACATTATTATTTATAGTATTATAAATAGTAATTAATACACATACAATTATAAAATATTGCTATTACTATACACACTTCGTATAGACAATCTATGTGGGGGATTAATTATATATATCTTTTTAATGATAGTTTGCTGGATATAGAATTCCAAGTAGGCAGGTGTTTTAAGGATTTTCTTATAGCAGTTTTACAGTACCAGTCCATTTTTCTTTCAGCTTCCGCTCCCCACTTCTTTTTTTTTTCTGAGTTTGAAATCTTAATCTTGTCCCATTGAAGTAATCCGTCTCCTTTAATTGCTTCCTTTGAATTTTTTTCTCCAGCCATTTTACTAATTTTCACCACTTTTACTATGCACCTATTTGTTGTTTTCTTTCAATTTATATTTCAGTCCTATAGTCTGAATGTTGGTGTCCCCCCAAAAATCATATGTTGGAATCCTAACTCCTAAATTGATGGTATTAGGAGGTGGGACCTTTGGAATGTGCTTAAGTCATGAGAGTGGAGCCCTGGTGAATGGGAATCATGATCTTATAAAAGAGGCCTGAGAAAGCCATCTGAGATACAATGAGAAGTCAGCAGCCTAAACCTGAAAGAGGGTCTCCACCAAACCCCACCCATTCTGACTGACACTCTGATTTGGACTTCAGCCTCCAGAACTGGGAGCAGTAAATTTCTGCTGTTTATAAGCTGCCTAGGCTATGGTGATTTGATATAGTATCCTGAACAGACTAAGACATGTGCCTATTTGTTTTCTTTTCATTTATATTTCTCGCTTTTAAAATCTGTGAGTGGGAGTTTTTCAGCAATTTTGGATAATGCTTTGACTTAATCACTTCAGATCTTGATTCTACTCTTTTGTCTCTATCTCCCCATTTTGGGCTCTGTTTTAAGAAGAATTCTAAGAGGGCCTCCATGATCTCCATTTCCTTTTGATCCTACCATGATTATATTGTGTTACAAGGAAAAAAGGATTTTGCAGTTATATTTAAGCTTTTTAAACAGTTAACCTTAAGATAGGAAGATTATACAATTAGGCCCGACCTATTCATATGAGCCCCTTAAAAGCAAAGTTTTCTCTAGCTGGTTGCAGACAGGAAGTCAGATATTGGAAGCCTGGGGGAAATTTGCCGTGAGGCCTCCTGCTGCAGCTGTAATGTGACAGATCATGTAAGAAAGCTCAAAGCAGGAAACTGCAATCAGCATGTAAGCCCTGAGAGTATTTCCCAGCTCACAGCCAGCAAGAGAAAGAAGTCCTCAGTCCTACAATGACAAACAACTGAATTTCACAAACTAACTGAATGAGCTAGTTGATAAATTATTTTCCAGAATCTCCAATTAAGAGTTTAGTCCTGTTGAGGCCACCCAGATCCCTAATGTACACAACTCTGAGATACTAAACAGATGTTGTTTTAAAGTTTCTAGATTTGTGGTAATCAGAAAATAAAATTAAAGAGCTTTTTTGGACCACCTACTCTCTCTGCCCCACCGCCCACAGACAGGGAGTGTTCCCCTGTGCTCTCTGCTCCCAAGTAATATTTCATACCTGCATAAGCACCCATGCATTAAAAAGAATCATAAACAGATCATTGTTTTATCTTCTTCAATCAGCTGTAATCTCTTGAAAGATAGGAACCATGGTCTTCATTTCTTTTCTTTCTCCCCAGATAATAAATAGCCACAGCTGGCCACAGAAGAAATTTTGTTTGAATGAGGTCTTCTGACTTCCTTACAACAACAAAATTTGCTGAAGTATTTTAACAGCCTTTAAGAGATCAGATTTTAAAGTGGTAAGTTTTGTCACTAAGGTAAACTGGAAATCCTCAAGAATTGTAGGGTCTGAGTACCCTAGGATATATAGATCCAGAAAAAAATATTAGATTTTCTTTTAGCATTTTAGGTATGCATACACATATTAATTAAAAATTAATGTTATTAGATAGATTCTATTTTCTGTGTCTTTCTCACACTTGTTAAAACAATTGCAAAAACCTTTATCGGTTATCATCTGCGTTTGTACTTTCTTTTCAGCTGACGTTTCCTAACTGGGTATCAGTCATTTATTTTTATCTCTGGGAAGACTTCCAAATCCAGTGCAATTTACCCTGATCATTTTCCCCAGTGCTGAATTATTCTGAACTTCTGAAGCCTTTTTATGTGAGTTTAGAGAGATAAAATGCATCAAACTGAAACTTTTAATAAAACTTCAATGAGGTGATAAATAAGATGACTATTGCAAACAATGTAGAAGAACATTTGTACCACTAATAATGTAAGAAGCATATCTAGTCTAAATGGGTCGTTTGAAAATCAAAGAAACATCAATCTATTTAATTTTTCTTTAAAATGATTCTTTTAAATCTATTTTTTAAAGCAAAACAACTTGTTTCAGTTGAGTTGTGATTTTTTTGCAAGCATTTATCAACAATCAAGTTTTCAAATATACTAACTCTCAAAATTCCAAAGTACAACCAGGTTACTTTATATGTACTGTTTTATTTTAAAATCTAATCTGTACCAATGAAGCACTCCAATGCCTTTTTTATTGGGAACTGATCTTAGTACTTTCTGAAAAACATACAATCAATATTGTTGGGATCACTAATGTGACCAAATTTGCATAAAATAATTGATGGAATTATGTTACTACATGCTTACCTTCATCAAAGGGTGTAACTTTTGAGATTCAGTATGCTATTGGTGTTTTCAAGATTGTTGTGAAGATGTTGCTGTTATTATTTTTTCATGGTATATCATCTCTAGCCTCCCCAAAGACCTATTGTAAAAGGATTGAGGAAGAAATTTATTAGTAAAAAGAATCTTCTTTTTCTAACATGATTGACAATAAATAAATAAATAAATAAATTAGCCCTTTCTTTTTTATCTCCTATATATTAAAAGGAAATGAGAATGCATAAACTTAGGTTTTCTTGACACCTATCCTGGCTCTGTGTAAAGATTGCTAGCAGGGCTTCCCTGGTGGTGCAGTGGTTGAGAATCTGCCTGCTAATGCAGGGGACACGGGCTCGAGCCCTGGTCTGGGAGGATCCCACATGCCGCGGAGCAACTGGGCCCGTGAGCCACAGCTACTGAGCCTGCGCGTCTGGAGCCTGTGCTCCGCAAAAAGAGAGGCCGCGATAGTGAGAGGCCGGCGCACCGCGATGAAGAGTGGCCCCCGCTTGCCACAACTAGAGAAAGCCCTCGCACAGAAACGAAGACCCAACACAACAAAAATAAATAAATTAATAAACTCCTACCCCCAACATCTTCTTTAAAAAAAAAAGAGAGATTGCTAGCATATATAACAAAATCCAATAGGTTCAATATTTAAGTTGTTTACACTCACTATTAGAGTTCACACTGTGAGTTACCTAAGGAAGCTTTGCACTGTGTAGCAACATTCCCAGACTTGATCAGTGTGGTTTATGATCGTCTGTGATGAGAATCTGGGATCCTTGCTGGGATCCCTATATACCTCAGTTCTTACACTGTCAAGACAGAGAAATGGGTTTCCATACCTGGAAGTGGCAACACCTCCCTCCTTTGTGTATCACCACAAACACATGTTAAGCCAAAAGAAAACTTTCTTGGAGTAAATGTACACTCTACAGCTGAAAAGATAATCATTCATATTTTGAGAATTGTTCCAGCAAAAGGGGAGGGCGGTAATGGATGGAAAGACTAGAATTAGAGCACAACATAGCATTTATATCTCAAGAAATTCATTGCTCCCAGTTGATTACCTGACTGGGTTGGTTTCCCTTCAGTCCTCCATAAAGTCCCGTCTCTAGATGAAGTGGGAATCCACAGTATGGCAAGTCTCCAGGCCTACTGAACAGAGAGATCTGACCTAGAAATGAAATGCCCTCTGCTTTATTCCCTATGGGAATTTCCACTGAAAAGCAGAAGAAAAAAAAGCACTTCATCTGTTGTAGCAGAATTTGTTTATTCATGCTTTTAGATTTCTGTTGCCGTTTAAAAGCACACCTTCTTCAAATAAATATAATCCTCAAATTTAGAGAGTCCTGTCAAGTATATCAAGTATTATTTTTGTTGTCCTTGCCATACATAATAGTATTGCTGGCTTGCTTTATGATCTCAAGATTTTGTGGTGAGTCATTCAATAAAACAATGTTCTAGTGAATATCTATTTTATTAAAAGTCTACGGATATTCTCAGGCATTATTTCTCTGACAGTAATTTGCAGATAAACTTTCAGAAATAGAGGTAAAAATCACTACTCTAAACGAATTATATTTTAGCTCTTTAAATTTAAATAAGTACAGCATAAATAAAATCTGTACAAATTATTAATTTTCAATTATTTTATTCTATTTGAGAAGCTATTAAATAGCAGTATAAGCCTAAACTTGTATGTGATATTTCAGCAGCCACTTGTATAAGGAAAGAGTGGATTTGAGCAATATTACTTCACTGTAAATATATGGAAAGATTATTACAATGGCTAAGGACCTAAGCCAAGAGATAATTTTTCTGGAACATTCAACCACCTCTGGGATTGACTCATATTCATGTTTTAATTTTATCATTCTACCATTTTAATATTAACCTACAGAAAATACGTTTATTAAAAGTCTCAACTTTATATTTGTAATGAGGTGAATGGACCTAGAGTCTGTCATACAGAGTGAAGTAAGTCAGAAAGAGAAAAACAAAAACCGGATGCTAACACACATATATGGAATCTAAAAAAAGGTACTGATGAACCTAGTGACAGGGCAGGAATAAAGACACAGACATAGAGAACGGACTTGAGGACATGGGGGTGGGGGGAAGGGGAAGCTGGGATGAAGTGAGAGAGTTGCATTGACATATATACACTACCAAATGTAAAATGGATGGTTAGTGGGAAGCTGCTGCATAGCACAGGGAGATCAACTCGATGCTTTGTGACGACTTAGAGAGGTGGGATAGGGAGGGTGGGAGGGAGGGAGATGCAAGAGGGAGGAGATATGGGAATATATGTATACATATAGCTGATTCACTTTGTTGTACAGCAGAAACTAACACAACACTGTAAAGCAATTATACTCCAATAAAGATGTTAAAAAAAGTCTCAACTTTATAACTACTGGGTATTTGCTATTATTGTCACTTTCACTACTCTTATCCAGCAAAATAATGGAAGTTCTGTCCAAAGTTTGTCTGCTTACCTTACATTCCAAACCTTACCCTTTCATAAACGTGTGCAGTTATGAAAATCTAGATAGTTTGCATTTGTTTTAGCTAAAGGATGACCAGAAACGTGAGTTTTTTATACACACATGGAAGGATGGAAAATTGTGACATGAGAATATACCCAAATATTTGACAAGTTATTTCAAAATGGTAGACAGCCATGACCATGACTAGTCCCTATACCTGTCATTTTGTCAATATTGTTAAAGAAAAAAGCTATGCAAAATCAGCAACTACATGCCAACGAAATTTGGTAGATCAAACTTTTCAATGAAATTTTTAATGTCTCTGTAGGCCAATCAAAAGAATATATAATCAAATTGGTCACAAATCACAAACCAGAAAGGAAGTGAGCTATATATTTTAAATAGAAACCTATTTAAAAACCCCTTTAGTGGGAGACGCAAGAGGGAAGAGATATGGGACCATATGTATATGTATAACTGATTCACTTTGTTATAAAGCAGAAACTAACACACCATTGTAAAGCAATTATACTCCAATAAAGATGTAAAAAAAAATTAAAAAAACAAAAACCTTTAGTTCCATAAGCATTACTTCCTGGAGTCCTTTATAGTGTAGGATAGATGTTCTACAGCACATTCTACAGATAGATGCACTTTGATCACAGGTAAGATTTCTAATCTTATACTTCACTTGATATCTCTACAGTGCTGTAGACAGTATTTCCTGTGTTCTTGTTTATTATTTTTTTTCAAACTGTGTCCTAAGAAAGTATACATAAGAGTAATTTTCTAAGTTGTTTTAGGCTTAAAAATATTTTTATGTCCATGTTTGATTAATACATTTGCTGTATAGGTAATTCTGGCCGGAAATCATGTTTCCTCAGAAATTTGAAGATGTTGCTATATTTTATTCTAGCATTTAACACTGTTTTGAGAAATCTTATGGCTTCTGCTTCACATGCTTTTATAGAATTATTATCCCTGAACCTGTCTCTCTCAGAAGCTTTTAGCATCCTCTAACCTCACTGTTCTAAAGAGTGACAGTGGTATGTTTTAGTTACAAATTAATTTGTGATGTATGCCACTATACTGTAAACAAAACAAACCAAAACATAAGCAAAATAAACAAAAGCCATAGAAAGCTAGTTGCAACTCAACATACCATAGAAAATATGAGAGCAGAAATCACAATAACAGATGAATGGCTTATCTTCTTCAGTATGCAGATGCTTTTCTCATATTGTGAGAAAATCTTCTTTTGGTAAAAAGCTGAATATGGATTTTCCATGAGTTTCGTCCATTTTAAGAGTTTCAGAAAATGTATAGATCTAGGTTATGACTTCAACATATTTACTGAGTCTAATTTTTTAAAAGAAAAGTTGACTTCAATTTCACGATCAATAAAAAAAGAAATATGTTTAGCTTCTTCCAATTTAAACTTCACAGCTTGACTTTTTATCAATTTGACTGATGTAGACATATTTGTCTTCCCTGCTTCCTTTTTCAAGGTAGGAATGACTACTGAAGATAAAGATTTCCTTCTTCAAGGCACACGTGAAAATGTAAACTAGCAGATCTGCTAAATTCATTTTTTCCTATAGCTATTTAAATTTTTTGCTTTATTTTAATTTTAAGTTAAGTAACTTTCTTCGTCAGCAATAATTTCTACATGACAGGCATGTTTTCTAAAATATTTATTACACTGTGTCTTGATTTAATTTGACCTAATTCTTCAAATATATATTTCAATTGCAGACTAATTAATAACTTCTCTTTGTTTAATTATGGTCTTTAATTATGTTCTTTAATTATGTTCTTAAAATAATTTTTTTACATGCCTTTTTTGCTCATCTTAACATATGTAAATGAGAATTATCTAAACTACCTGAAGATCTATGTCAAATTTTCCACATAATTTGGCCATTACTGCATTTCTAAGACTTACAGATACTATTTTCTTTTAAACTTTATATTGCTTAGTAGTGTTATTACTAAATTAATTCATTAAAAGACATCAAAATTTAAGATACTGAACGTTTTTTCATTGTAAAAATGAAAATTATTAAATTATTTAAATTAAAAATGCTGTATGTTTGTATTCTTTACACTAAAAAAGTGTCTAGTAACATAAGTGGCCAATATTGTTGAAAATAGAGCTTAGTCGAATCTGCTAAACCTCCTGAAGCCATAAAGATACAATTTTATTATTTTCTCATATTTTTAATATAAGATGGTTTAACATCTATATAAAGTATGCAACATAATACTTATTTAATATTTTTAAAAACCCAACTATATGTATCGGAATTATTTAATAAAAAAGTGGAAAAGTTTGCTGTCTTAAATAGTAATCAGGTCCACCGGTGGTAGAACTTATAAGTTGATATGTATGTTATTTGGTTTGACAAGGTGACATTTACGATGGATAAATTTTCCCTGTGCAGTATCTTTGCTTCGCCATCGTGAAGTCAGATATTTGGTTTTTGACAAGAATGAGGGCTCTTTCTCTAACAGGTGGAACTTATGTTATCAAAACTCATTGACAAAAAAAAAAAAAAAAAAAACTCATTGACATTGATATAAAACCTATATTCTGAAATTATTAATATAAAATTTTAGGAAAATAACACCTCACTACATTTTTCTGTGCTCCTTCAAAAAGCACTAGCTTCTGAGCCAAGGAAGCATATATACTATATAGCTTATATAGTATGTTTATATAGAAAAGAATGCTTCTTTCCAAGAAACAGCCTCACGTACTCTAAAACTTATATCTGTAGCCATTTGTTTAGTTAAATTCTCTGATCAAAATGGTTAATAAAACTTCTCTGTCCCTTTCTGTTACAGCCAGGAGAAGGAACCTAAGTTAAAACCAGGGGCCAGGAAGACTGGGACAATATCTGTCCAGTATTTACGTCATAAAGCCAGAGACTCCAGGGTCTGTCTGGGTCTCGGAGAGATTTTACATGTATACAAAATAGTTGGAGTTAGAATTCAGGGTATTCATGTTTCCTAGGAGACTCTTTAGGAAGAGAGGAGAACAACTGCCTTCTTCCCCTTTGTAAGCATTAAGAAATCCTATCTCTCATTCTTAGCCTATGGGGTATCTGGCTACTCCTGTAGGACAGTTGACCTTAGTCCCATGACACCACACTAGGCAAAACCACTAGGGCAAGAGGAGCCAGTACACTTACAATTTACTGTGTGGTATTTCATAAGAAATCTGCCTCTGATCCAAAATTTCTCATATATGCATTCTAGATGAAATTCATGAAGATGAATATTAAAAACCTGGCAGTAGTCAGAAATAGGACTAGAGTATTTGTGTTGATCAAAAGCACTTAGTTGAAGATTCAAGCAAGGGGAATTAATTTTAAATGCTAATGACATCAAGGCTCTTTGCCAGAGACGTCATCGCCATGATTGGGATACATCTGATCTAGAGATGTCAATGTCTGCACCCATGGGACAGACATCTCCTACACATTAATTGTGTTTATTTTGTCCAGGTTGTTTTCTTGACCAGCCTTAGGTAAATATATATTGTTTAATTCTTAGAAAGTACCTTATTTTTCTTTTCTTTTTTTTCCTTTGGATGATTTTTTAATTTTGCATTTCATCTATTATCCAGTTTCACATTCTCACAGGATCAGCAATTACAACAGCTTCCCCGTCTCCCAAGTCTGAAAACGGCAAGACAGCCACAGCTGCGGCCAAAGGCAACGCACTGATGCGCTCACGAAACGAAAACATTGCACAATTTTTCCTTCATTTTTCTTAAACGAACGGCTGACGCTAAGGTTCACTGCTGGAGCACGGAAACCCTTTTCTACTTTATGCCGCAATCTAAAATGTTAAACTTACCTGACAGGGCGCACGAGGTCTCTTCAATAATTAATCGCACACACACACACGAAAAATCCTTTATGTAGCAAAACTACTTTGTTACACGGGGTACAAAAATACTTTCACGTTTTGGTTAAGTTTGCAAAGAATGAGGACCCATGGCAGGGCTGGGGTGTGCCCTGGAGAGAGAAGAGAAACTGGGCAGAGAAGGGGTTTTCTTAATGGCTGCTGGCCCATCTGAGGGGGAGGAAGCAGAGGACCCCAGTTTGAAAGGACCAAGAAAACGCTCTGTGTGGCTCGGAGGTCCTTCCTGTTGAGCCTGGAAGTGTGTGGGGTGGTGGAGGCCGCCAGCCGCCGGGCGGAACTGGCTGCAGGGCTTGGTCCTCGCTGAAGCAGGGTGGGTGCAGGGGAGGGGATGCGGGGACAGGGACCGGGAATGAGGAACCGTTAGTGGGCAGGACTTGTAGCTATGGTGACAGAACGTGAGAACAAACTTTACGCTCACGGATATACCAGTTTAAGGGTCTTCATTCATTCCAGGAAAACGTGCAAAATGAAACGCCTCATTTCCTTGAGGCGGGGCTGCGGAAGCAAATTTGGACGGGAGGTCAGGCCTTGCTCAGTCCCAGTGAGACCTCCGAGCTGGGTCTGGATGTCCCGGCGAGAAGCCCCCCGAATCCTGCCGTGAGGCCGTGGAGAGGGGCTTTGGAGCAGGACAGGGCTGAGGAAAAGGAGAGGAAGGAAACAGTCCACTGAGTCAGGCTTAAGACTCACAGTCTTTGGAGGGAAGCAGCAGCTCTGCACCGGCCACCTGGGGGCAGTGGAAGCTCAGGGTGGCTTCCTCCCCATTGCGGCAGGGGCTTCGAGCTGTGGTGACAAGACTGAAGAACTAACAGAACTGACGATAGTTCCATCCTTGCTGGGTGGTATCAGAGGAAGGGTACCAGTGCACCTGAGCATGTAGGGCGGCAGCGGCAGCAGCCATGGCGGCTGGGTAGGTAAACGCAGCACGTGAGACGGCTGGGGTCAGCTCTGTGGTAGAAAGTACCTTTTCTTGCTTCAGAGTTTTTGTTTTACAGTGAGATAAAATAAGGGGTTACAAAATTCTATCTGCTCTCATGTATCCCCTTCAAATGTCTTTCCAAATTTTTCTCATTAACAAACAGATCTGAGTGACGTTAGTATCATGGCGGCCTCCTTTTTGTTCCGCTTTTAACAACTGGCCTCCATCCATGAACAAGAGTACCTCAATGGAGGCTGCTGGATTTGGTACCATACGCCAAGGGTCCCAGGAGTCTTGCCCACCTGTGCACCAGGTAACAGGCAGACAGACCTTGGTAAGAAACTTGGATAAAGGTCATAGTATTGTGATAATAATGGCAATGACTATATCTTTCTATCTAATTATGTTTGTTCATTTCAATGTGTTTGTATTTTCTCATTTAATTATTGCTAAAACTGGTGCAATATACAAAACAACTGTAATCATTATGTGATTAAGAGATTAAGGCTCATTTTGATTCACATATATTTCTTCAAATAACTTGTTTAGAATGAGGCAAAGTCAAGACTAAAATTTCAATTACCTTAGTTCAGTAAATAGCCCTGAGATAGCGAAATTACAGAGACCAAGGTTTTATCAACAACCATTTGTGTTATTTAAAACTTCACTTAACACCTATAATTTATCTTCCTTTATAAAATGCTATTTGTTTATCACTCTCTAAATCATTTCCTTTGGCACTCTCACTGACTCGTGTATACCTTCATATTCTATATTTTGAAGACTTAGTTTATACTAGAAAGTAATATCAATGCAATTAAACTATGCCTTTCTACTATCATTTTTTTCTGCAATTTTCCCATGTGTTTTATATTTAAACAGTTTTACTCCTGCGTCACCTGGTGATCTAACATACCTCTGTTAACTTATTATTTTAGAGTTATTTGAACCTCATTTAAGTTTTTATTTGTACTCTGAAAGAAGAAAAGAGTGGAAAACGCAACCCAAATTAGGAGAATATTTCCAGTCTCCATCTGAATGTCACTCATTGTGTAAACACAGAAATTGTCAGATGAAGCAACAAACCACAGAACCTGGATAAAATACTATTCCCTGCTGGGCAGATTCTTAGAAACACTGAAAGTCTTGAAAGAAAAATAAAGGAAGTTGACTTTGAAATAAGTATGATGATTCATGCTGAGACAAATCACATTCACAGGGTATATGAACATTGAAAATAGAATGGCAAACCAGAAACGGGAAACAATGTAATGCTAGCTAGAGATTCTACCTCCAAAAAAATGAAAAGCAAAATTTTAGCGCTTAGAGAAATTTAAGACATGAAGTTAAAGCAAATAGGACAAAAACAACAACAACTCTTAAGGTTATAAATGATTCCTTTAAAAAGAAGGAAATGACATTCTGCGTTGAGATGTGTACTACTATAAAATGTCAGTGCCAAAAGTGTAACAGTAGCAAACATCATTAAATGAACCAGATGTGAATATGGTGAAAATCATTTCAGCAAAAACTTGTTTGGGCATGCTGGCTTAGAAATGTTCTAACCTCCTCTTGTTGAAGTGAGTGTCAATATAAGCATTTTTAATATAAATTTTTCTATCTCATACCCCTTTAGAACATTTCTTGTTTATATTTTGCCCAAAGCATTGGTATTCATTTAGGTGACAGCAGTTTCATAAAATGTTGTCTGCCCAGAATTCCACGTACAATAACTTGTTTTAATATCACACCCACACACTCCTACAAATGAAAGATGGAAAAGAAATAAATCATAATAGCTTGAAAATCAGTCACTACATAGTGGATTCCAAACAACAATGATCAAATTAAAAGAGAAATATGTTTAAGGATACGTTTATTTTCATCATAAGTTTTCTTAAAATATAGAGGGGATAATATTCCCATTCTATTTTTATTTTTCTACTTTTTTCACACATATCTCAGACTTCAGTGTAATAGGTGGACTAAGAGGTTGAATAAATAAAATCTAAACATAAGTGTTTAATATGTTATGTGAGATATTAAAGCTGTGGGAAATTAATTCTTGTCCTGTGCTTTATCTGAGAAATGATGCAAAGACTGCACGTTAGAGTCAGTTATTAGAAATGTCTAACTTGTAAAAAAAATTAAAATAAAAACAAAAATAGCGAAAAAATAATATAATTATGGTTTGTATTTAAGATATAAGCTATACAAGTAGAGCACTTTATTTTCCCCTTTTATTGTACTATGCCACTCTTTTAGGATCACAGAAATAAAGCAATAAAAATTAAGATGCATTAGAAAATATTTCAGCTACTAACAGAATATAAGAAATGTCTGCGTATAATTTAGATGCCTTTAAGGTATCCCTAACAGAGTGTCTTTCATATAATAGAGTTCAATCAGTGAATGAAGATAATATGTAAGATTACATAGCAAACACTTTATTGCTATGTGGTTTCTTAAGAATTGATATCTATTCACTTATCCAATCTTTACAGAACCTATAACGCAAAATTTCTTCTAGAAACTAGGGGAGATATGATACCGCCTTGTCCTCAATATACTTATGATAAAGTTGGAAAGGCAGAGTTTAAAACTTTGTAATTTTTAAATAATGCTCTATGGCTTGCTATGAATAAATGTTCTCTTTATATCATACAATGTTTGGAAAACCTTAAAGAAACAATAGGCTTTAAAGCATATGGGTAAGAATAGTTAATATTTACAAAGAGAATGCAGTTGATGCAATAAAGCGTTAACAAAGGCATTGAGGGCAAGATTGATGGCCTAGTGATCTGGATGAACACTGAAGATCATATTAGACCAAAGTATTATATGCCTGAGAAGGTAGTGTGAAAGCTGCATATGGTGGTATAGAATGCATACCGGTCAGTTGCATGGAAGCTGGAAGCATCTTTTCTGGTTTCAAATCTGGCCATCCTGAGACTTCCCTGGCGGTCCAGTAGGTAAGACTGTATGCCCCCAGCACAGGGGGCCTGGGTTCGACCCCTGGTTGGAGAACTAGATCCTGCATGCATGCCGCAACTAAGTAGTCTGCATGCAGCACCTAAGAAGCCCGCATGCCACAACTGAGAGTCTGCATCCCGCAACAATGATCCTGTGTGCTGCAGCTAAGACATGATGTAGCCAAAAAAAATCTGGCTCTCCCACTTATTAGCTGTCTGATATTGGACAATTTGCTCAAGCTCTCTGTGGCTCAATTTTCTCATACATAAAATAGGGAAAATGATGCTTTCTAGCTCATAGGACTGTTGTGAGGATTAACCAAATTTATATATGTGAAGTGCTTATAACAGTATCTGGTATTAAAAAAGATAAGTATAAGTTATTGTAATTATTTGGAACTCTATAAAAAATACTAAATATGTGTGGTTTGGGAGAGGCAGAACTTCCTTTAATAGTAATGTGAGAACTTCTGTAAGTTCTCCCCTCCATAAAATTAATAATAACAAAATCTTGAAGATGATCAAAATGAACTTTTTCAGAACTCTGAAAATTAACAAAAACCTTAGAACAATTAGAACAGTATTTCAGAGAAAACCATAATTCAAAAAGACATATGCACCCCCGTGTTCACTGAAGCACTGTTTACAATAGCCAGGTCTTGGAAGCAACCTAAATGTCCATCAACAGAGGAATGGATAAAGAAGACGTGGTGCATATATACAATGGAATATTACTCAGGCATAAAAAGGAATGAAATTTGTAGAGACATGGATGGACCTAAAGACTGTCAAACAGAGTGAAGTAAGTCAGAAAGAGAAAAACAATTATCATATATTAATGCATATATGTGGAACCTGAAAAAATTGGTATAGAGAATCTTACAAAGCAGAAATAGAGACACAGACATAGAGAACAAATGTATGGATACCAAGGGGGAAAGGAGGAGGTGGGATGAATTAGGAGATTGGGATTAACATATATACACTACTGAGACTATGTAAAAAATAGATAACTAATGAGAACCTACTGTATAGCACAGGCAACTCTACTCATTGCTCTGTGGTGACCTAAATCAGAAGGTAAGGACTATAAGGTAAAGACTATAAGTCCAAGAAGGTTGGACTATAAGCAACCTCCAAAAAAGAGGGGGTATACATGTATGTATAGCTGATGCACTTTGCTGTACAGTAGAAACCAACACAATATTGTAAAGCAACTATACTCCAATTTAAAAAAATAATAAGAAATAAAAACAAAACAAAAAAGAACAGTATTTATTCATTTGAATAAAAGTCCAACAGACATTTCATCAAAGACGATATATGCAAATGGCTAAAAAGCATTAAAAAGTTGCTCAATATAATTAGTCATTAGGGAAATGAAAACTAAACCTACCTTTTGATAACAATTTAACCTCTACTAAAATATCTATTATAAATAAGGCAGACAATGGCAAACGTTGGTGAGAAAATGGCGAAACGGAAACTCTCATATTATTGTCTGGCGGGAATGTAAAGTGGTAAAGTCACTAGAGAATAAGTTTGGCAGATTCTAGAAAAGTTAAACATGAAACTACCCCATGACCTAGTATTTTGACTAGTAGGTGTCTAACCAAGAGAAGTGAAAGTTTTTGTCCACACAAAGACTTGTATGTGAATGTTAATAGAAACATTACCATAATAGGCAAAAACTAGTAACAATCTAGATGGAATGAAGAGATACAATGTGGTTTATCTATATACTGGAATACTATTCATCGATAAAAAAAAGTACTGTCATATTCCATGAACTTCAAAAATGTTATGTTAAATGACCATACACAAAAGACCACATATTATATGATTTTATCTGTATGATATGTTCTGAATAAAGCAAATTTATAGTGACAGAAAGTAGATTAGTGGCTGCACGAGGCTGGGGGTGAGATGGGGACCAGCTGTACATGGATGTGAGAGATCTTTTTGGAGAGATAAAAATGTTCTAATGTATGGTGATGGGTGAAATACTAAGTAAAGGTAATAAAAATTACTGAATTGTACACTCAAAATAGATGGATTTTATGTTATATAAAAAATACCTCAGTATATCTGCCTAAAAATATAAATAATGTTTTAATAATGTTTGTGGAAGGACATGGAAGCTAGATGTAAGTTTTAGTTATATCCGTTCTTATTTTTGATACTATTTTAGAATGTGTGCAACATCATGATTTATCACATTTCATCTCACACAGCCCAGTACGGGGAAATAGCAGCTAACTAAATATCCTTCATAAAATTGATTATTAAAGTGAAGGTAAATATAGACTCCAATAGTTGAACCCCACTATTTACCTGTACTTGGGTTTTGGTGTTATCTAGATTGAATTGGATTGAGTTGGAGCTGAATGCAGGATGTAGATTAAGAGAATATTATAGTAATTCATATTTTCTGTGTCAACAATAGCAGGAAAAATGGCACTTTTCCAAGGGCATTGCCTTAATAATTAATAAAAATGACAAATTAAAGTCAATACTTGTTTAATTAGTCATATGAAGCATTCCAATATTTATAGCTCCTCTTAGCACCCTTTGACTCGTTACTGGGTATGATTTGCTCACAAAAGAATAAGAAGAATTTAACAACATACAAAAGAGCAGTAGAATAACTGTCTGTATAAGGTGTTTCAGAATGAATTTCATACAAATCCCAACATCAATGCTTATATCTTAATTCTGTTCACTGAATTCAAAATGTGCAATTACTACCTCAATGCTATTTTGATAATCATTAATTCTGTAAAATTTAATGTAGATGTTGCTGATAACTAAGCTTCAAATAGAGGTAACATTTTAGAAGCAACCTAAAATTTCAGCTGGAAAGTAGGCAGAGACAAACACTCATGCAAGACTTCAAAGCCTAATTGACTTAGTTATATTTCACTTTGAAGGATAGAGATTAATACCTGTAGATTACAAGTTTTGTCTTGAGATTAGAATAATGAGAGAAAAATTCTATCAGATTCAGGCGTTACTTATCAGTGACTACAGTTTAGTGAATCAGATTTCTTTTCCATGCCATTTGAGAGAACTTGCTGAATACAAAATGTCTTTCTCAACATATCTAAGAAATGGAAAGGTTAACTCTTAGTGATTTTATTGACTTTATAATTGGACTATAAGTAATATGCCTAATATGTTAATATGAAATTAATAGTAAGGCAGATGTTCTCAGTTCTTTAACTTTGCTTATGATAAAAACTTTTTCATTTAGTATAATACTGTTGGAAAACTCATCAGTCTATTTTGGATTTCAAATACAGCCCAACTTTTAAAAAAGTAATTATTTCAAATTTTCGTTTATTTATTAAAATATAAAAATTAGTATCTTCCCTAAAATGTCTAAATGTTGCTAAGAATATAATAATAACATGAAAAGAGAAGTAACCAGAAGATTGGGCAAAGCCTTTGTCTCTAGATCAAATATTTACCACAAAAGGTATTAGCAAAATCATTTCTGAATGTTCTTTAGGATTATTATTATAACAACCAACATTTACTGAATATCTACTATGTAATGAAGAAGTATAATTGCTCTTCTTTAATCCATAAATTCATTAGGGAGATATTTTATTTGATTTCTCCTATGTGCCAGAAATTATTCCAGGGTTTGGGAATGCATGAGTAAACAAAATAGAAAAAATAATACCTTTGCATTTATGAAGATTACTCCTGGTAGGGAAGGCAGCCAAGGGAAAAATAAGCATAATTTGAAGTCTAGATTACTTTAATGCTGCTGTTTTCATGATATTAGAAGGTATAACTAGAACATTTTTCACACTGTTGAGTCACTAATGATATTGGGCTGACAGTGATTATTAGATACATTAGGACTTCCATAATGTTAAAATGTAAAAATAAAAAAGCACACAAAACTGTGTACCATAGACATATTGAACTAGTAAATAGGCATATAGAATCAGAATGTAATAAACGCAGTAGAAAATAAGATTGGACACTATAACAGTCATTGAGAGTATTGGGGGACTTGGAATTTTATTTTATTCTATTTTGTTTTTAGCTAATTTATTTTTTTTGGCTACACCACGTGGCTTGCAGGATCTTAGTTCCCCGACCAGGGATTGAATCCCTGCCCTTAAAGTGTGGAGTCCTAACCACTGGAATGCCAGGGAATCCGGGCTTGGAATTTTAGATGGGACACTCAGTAGAAGTATTATTTGATAGAAGGTTTTCAGGAGGAGAGAAAGTGAGACATGGAGTTATTTGGAAGAAAATGGGAAAAGTAAGAAGAAAGCTTGCTTCTAGAAAGCAGGAAAAGCCAGTGCAAAAACCTTTTATGTCAGAGCAAGCGTAGAATGTTCAGAAATGATGAGGGGGTGAAAGCATCTGGAGTGGAGTGACCTAGGTTGAGAATAATAGGAAGGAAAGTTTAAAAAAAGGCAAGAAGGGAGGCATATGAAATCATGTAGGGCCTCAGAGGCCATTGGAAAGAACCATGGGATGATTACATCCCAGAGAAGAGATATGATCAGTTTCACAGGGCCACTCTGATATTTGTGTTGTGGATGAGCAGTGATAATACAGAGGTCAAAGCAGGGAGGTCGATTAGGATGTTAATATAAAATTCTAGGCAAGAATAATAGACATGTAGGCCAAGCTTGTAGAGGAGGAGATATATTTCGAAAATAACACCAAGAAGATGTCTTAGACAAACAATGCAGGGTATGAGAAAATACAGGACTCAAGTTGTTTGCAAGAGTTTAGCAACAGGAAGTGTGGAGAAGTTTGAAGATGAAAGTGCAAATTACTAAGCTGAGTTGTAGGACACAGTAATTCCAATATAAACTTGCTGGGGATTTTACAAATAATTTATTGAAATAAGATGATTAAATATATACCATTTTGGCAGAATTAAAAATGTTTTCCCTTGCTATTTAAATTTGTAATTCTCTGATAACTAGAGTGACCTTTTTATCACTTAATCATCATTTACATGCTTTGAATTAGGAACTACAGGCTCAAAAGCTTCTAAGTTTTCTGTTGATAGTTTTTTTTTCTTAATTTATGGAAATGCTTCATGTACTGGTTAGGTAACCCATTCTTCCATCCAAAAAAAGTATGTAGCTTATTATATTTTATTTTTTTATTAATTCATACTTATTTATAAATATTTCATGTACATAAAATTATATAATGATCTGATGCACACATTTATAAACATCGTTGATTTAATTTCCCATGGTGGCTGTAACAAATTTTATGGCTTAAACAACACAAATGTATTCTCTTATGGTTCTGGAGGCCAGAGTCTGTATGTGTTTCACTGGGATGACGTCAGTGTCAGCAGCACCATGGTCCCTCTGGAGATTCTAGGAGAGAATACATTTTCTTGCCTTTTTCAGCCTCTGGAAGCTGCTCTTCATTGTTTGGCTCATGTCACTACATCACACCACATTTTTCTCCTGCTTCCATGGTCACATGGTCTTTTCCCTCTTCTGTCTTCAAGTCTCCCTCTGCCTCCCTCTCCTAAGCACAATTGTGATCATTTGTATGGCTCACCTTGATGATCCAGGATGAAGCTCCCACATCAAGATCCTTAATCACACCTACGAAGTCCTGGCTACCATCTAAGATCACATTCACAGATTCCAGGAGTTAGCGCCTGGGATCTTTGGGGACTAATATTCAGCCAATCACAATCACCTTCTTGAGGAGGGAGATGGGATAAAACCAAGCTAGGGAACAAAAAATTACCAAGAGACTTGAAGAACGCTCTACCAATCACTTCTAACTTTTAATTCAACTTTACCTTAATTTAGTGGATCATGTAAGGTAAGCATATAAATTAATTATTTTCTGATATCATTAACGAATTTTTCAGCAATCTTAATAATTGCTCATCACTGACACAAACAAGTATACCTGCATAGTAGTCTTTCTATTTTTGTCGCTTAGTTTGGGCTTGGAATTTAAAGTCAAGGATCTGACTGTGAATACTTTTTCCAGGCTTGATTTCCTTCAAATTTTCTTGTTATTGTAAAGAACGGGGTCTTTCATCTTTACTTGCCTTTGCTCATAAAGTTTCATCTGCATGATGAAATTTACATTTTCCCTGTTCCAGCTTGAAGAAATTTTACCCCTCCTTTAAAGCTGCAAGTGACATGCCTATTCTCCAGATGTATCACCGTTCTTTTTTGTGTTATTAGATGCTTAAAGCACATAGTTTAACTTGCTTTTTATTAGTCTAAGGTTAAAAACAATGCATGCTCTAAGACAGGTTTGGATTCAGACTCCACCACTTATTAGGTGTGAGATCTTGGGAAAATTATTTTTCCTTGTTATGTCCTATTTTCCCTAACCATAAAATGATGCAATTAATGACCCCTCCACGTACTTCATATATAAATAATAAATAAAATAATCTACTTAAATTAAATCTACTTACTTTCACCTACTACCTATAACTAGCAAGCTTCCAACACACACTTTCTATTCCTTTACTACTTTCTATATTCATTTTCATTATTATTTAGATGAGATTCATGTCATCAGGACCCACAGGAATGACTTGCAAAATCCTCAGATACCAATTACTTAATGAACCTATATTCAGTTCATCTAATACCCATATCTCTTTAACGTGTCCATTTAATTTATTTTTTTCTGTTTGTTTTTTGCAAATGTTCATAGCAGCTTTATTCATGTTTTCCCAAAATTGGAAACAAAATGTTCATTAACAGGAGAATAGCTAAACAAATTGTGGTACATTCATACAATGGAATACTACTCAGCAATAAAAAGAAATACATGGTTCAACCTCTCAAAACTTTATACTAATGAAAGCATTAAGTGATTCAATTTAGTTTCAGAGCTGGGCAGGGAGGGAAACCCTAGTCATTGGTGAAAAAATATGGATAGTACTTAAACTACCAACTAAAGTAGGGGTAGTGCTTTGCTGCTTAGGTAGTGATATAAGAGAACCTGCCTTTGTCCTGATATAGCTGTGGGCTAAAAGTATCCATTTTCAAAATTGTAGTTAAGATTTGTGTATTTCAATTTTATAAATCTTACCTAATAACAGGTGTGTATAGCGGACAGATGAATGTACCAAAGCAGAATGGAGGACTATCAAAACTAGGGTGTGAAGGTTCAAGGTACTATTTTTTTTAATATACATCCAATTAAGATGTTTAATTACAAATCTCGACCTATTTTTATGGGCTCCCAGCTCATGTACCCAACAGCATATTGGACATCTCTTGACACTGCCAGTGGTTTTCTTCCAATCTTAGTCACATAACAGATCTCTATGACCCTACCTCAATTTCATCCTAGGTTTCTGGTTTGAACAACTCAGGAAAATGCTGGATTGCAAGAAGTAGTCTGAAGACGGTTCAGTTTGAGGGTAAAAATTGACACTTGTCATCTTGTAAAGGACTAACAAAGTGGACCCTAAGGGGCAAACGTAAGTGGGAAGAAACTAGAAAAGTAAAACAAACTGATGGTGAGCAGCAGTGGACATGCTTGCAGTGAACTCAGTTACAAAGTCTCTGAAGGTAGGAACGGGAGGATGGAATCCAAAGGACCAATACTTCTTCCATTATGACAAAAAGGGTAGATGAGAATGTAAAGTTTGAAGGTGGGTAGCCAGGAAATGGTGAGTTATCTGGCTAGGACAATAAAAGCCTTTTATCTTTCATAGTGTGATATCACATTTACCATATTTTTCAGATTATGTCCCTGAATCTCATTAACACCAAGTGTCTTCCAAACTCAGTTACATGTTCATGTAAAAGAATCTGGTACTGTAGGTATTGCACACATATGTAACAACCTGCTTTTCTACGATCAACCCTTTTTAACTCAGATTTTGGACAATAGTCTGACAAGCTCATTCTGAGAAAGATCCAAATACACATTTTGTAAGATTCCAGTTTTTAGCTTATTGTAGATGAGACTGAAGAACTGAAATTCTGCCTGATGATGAGATATGTACCTGCATGGCAAAATGATCAAAAGCTTATAACTCTGTTCTAGTTAATAGAAATAACCATGAATTAAATACTGACCCACCCCACCATCAAGAGCCTATTTCATAATAAATGTTAGACTATTCCACCTCCAAACTTTTCACTTATCTAGCTCCAAACTCTAGCATTCTTATTCTTACTACTTATACCCTTTCTACTCTGTGGTATCCTGGTATATAGCCTGGATGATTTCCTTTGAGCTTCAGGTGCGAAGCCACTAGCAAAAAAATGTTTAAATCTGTTCTCCCAGGATCTTAAAGATCTTATCTTTATGACAGCTCCCATAAATCTTATAAAATGATCATTAAATACTGATTTACTCAATTAATTATAAAAACTTAAGTGTTTAGTATTTGGTCATGTATACAATTTAAAAAAATACATCAACAGAAAACTTTCTGAATGTCACTAGACAATGAATTAAGCAAACCTTTACTGAAGCTTAAATTATGGTACAGAAATACATTTCAACTGATTTAAGTCCAACACCATGAAGAGAGAAATTATGGCACCAAAATTTTCCCTTCTCTATCATACACACTGAGATTAATTTAGATTACTATTCAATCTATCGTTTTCATTTTTCTAGGCTTTGTTCCATACAAATTTGTGCAGTTTTTCTACATTAAATAGAAATCTTAAATCTATTAACGGTGGGAGGGGGGAATCAGACCTCAAGCCAATAAATGTTCATCAAATCTACTGGAACACTTCAAGAACAAAATCCACTTTGAGCATTGGTCCTTATAATAACACCAAAACATTAGGTACTGCACGCTAATTACACAATCGGACTGATCCATTGATTGAAATCTTCTTCAATGAAGCTTTGAATCAACATGTTTACAAGTCAGAAGTATTCCAACCACTTGATTTCAAACCAAGTAGAATTTATGTTTAGAAACACTAAAAAAAAAAGTGTTTCATTTATAAATACAAAAACATCACTGCATCAATCCAGAAAGAATCAAAAATTGTTTGAGGACAAGAAGAAATACAAAATTGAGTCAACTTTGCTCTTTTCTCAGCTGCTTAAATAAATGTCCATATTAGCAAATACAGCTAAAAGATGCCAACTCTTTTAAGCCTGTATTTCTGGTCATTTCCCATTGACCATTTTGGAATTTTGTATGTTATGTTTTATGGATAGCATTCTGCTTCACTGTGTAGTATGTCTGAATAACCTGAACAGTTCTCATTCATCACTTGATGCTACTCCATGGTGAACGAAATACCAGTAAGAGGAGCCGTCAGAACACTATCACATGCATCACAAAGTCACAGAGGTTTTTAAGTCACAAGATGGCAAAGACATCGATTCTGCTTTAAACCAAAGTTTATGGCATATCCTTAATAGAAATCAGTGGAAATGGCTACGAAAGTAAAAGTAAAGGTGAATCATCTGAGCTGGCTTGACTTGTTGAATCCAATACAACCTTTATCTTAAATCTCCTTGCTAACAAATTTAGTGATAATTCTTTTATACTACCACTTAGCAAGTTAATAAAGGCATGGTACTCATGAGAAACTAACCTCATTTAATGGGGGGCACAGAATGGCATACAGTTTCCATACAGTTCTATTCTATACAGCCAATATTCCCTCGTATCAATCCACACCTTCTTTGCTAATCAACACCAGCTTATTCCAAAAGAGCTCATGGTAACAAAAAATGCCAGACTCCCTTGACCTTAAAAGAAAATTAAGCCCAGGGTCCATTCCCCACTTCCCCCTCTGGGGTATAATGTTAGTGTAAACCCACAGTGTAACAGTGTATTGCTTTGTGGAGGGGCTGTGGTTGGGAGGGAGACACCATGGTGAGGAACGAATCAATTAAAGTCACACAAGTATAGGAAGCAGTGAGGTAGTAATACACAAAATGGATAACTGCAGTCATTTTCTTAGAGGACTCGACTCGTGGAAGAAGAACTTTGATTGGTGCTGGAAAAACATCTGTATGAAGGAGAAATTTGTTTCAATAACATTAGTAGAGAATATGTTCTAGAAGGTGGAGGTAACTAGATGCAAAATCCTGGTAGCAATCTAATAGAACAGTCCCAGATGGCTAGGCTGAGGCCAACACCTAATGAGGACGAAAGCCTTGTCTGTGGGGAATTTTGGATGTTACCTGGAGAAATATTACGCTGTGCATAAACCAGATTGAATTGTTTTCACAAGTGTTGTAAAGTTTCATATAGCAAAAGGTTTTTCTACATGCACTTCAATTTCACAGCAAGAACGGCATGGGATACCTAAACACAGAAGAGAGCATTCATGCAAGATATCCAACTCCTTGATATAATATGCATACAATTCAAAATGATTACACTATCATCACATCTAGGGCTTTCTGCAACTACAAGGTGGTGGTCATGGAAAGCGTGGCCTTTGCTATCAATATCTAAAAAGCAGCCACCACCTTCTTCTATGTGTGTTCTCTTTTTGTGTTTTTTCTTAATTTTTCTTAATCAACTCTGCTGTTGCTGCTTCTTAGCAAAACTGGTGAAAACAAAACTGTAATCATTGAACATAGCTCTCTGGCAATCAAGAGGTTTAAAACCTTCAATCTTCTGGGGCGAAGGAAGTACTGTGAGACATTTAGAACTCTGATTTACAGAGTGGTCACAAATTCCTGGCTTGAAGACTTCCACAACTTTCCTGATCAGGTCATCATAGGAGGTCTGACTTAAGTTTGTTTCAAGCTAACATAAGAAAATTCTGGTTCTGGAGTGATGTGAATAGTCCAATAAGTTCCATCCGATTTCGTTCCATTCATTGAATACCCACAAGGATTGAACAGTGTGGCATCAATGACAGAAACTGGTATCAGGTCATGAATTCCACTCTCACGAATGACATCCTTTGCAGTAACACCATCTTTCCTGTAGAACCGGTCCATAACCGCTGGGTCAAGCTCATTCATCAGAATTTCCAGGGTTTGATCTGGCTGATTGATTACCCGACTCTCTGGGGAATCCAAAGTATATAAGTACCAACAATCAGAATTCATGCGTCCCATAGTATATGCTGCTCCATTTGGGAAAATTGCATTAAGAAACTCTATTTCTTCCTGGAAATTCCGGTGTGGGTACCCTTGGTGAGGTGGCTCCATGAAATTCTTAGGAGAATAAAAGAAGCTTTGAGTTGAGTCAAACCCACTGTAATCCCTAGCAAGTTTCAACAGGGGAACCAGTGCTTTCAGCAAGAGGGTGGTACCACATGTTTTCAAAATGAAACGTCTCTTGGAGACAAACATGCTACTCTCACTGAGTACACAAGCTTCCTGCTTGTCAGCTTTTGTCACACGTATGATTGAACATTGCACATCCTTCAAAAGTATGTCCCATACTTTTGTATGTCCCAAAAGTATGTCCCATACTTTTGTATGTCCCAAAAGTATGTCCCACTTGGATCTTGGGATGGTGCGAAGATCCCCAGATCCTTGGTTTGCGTCAGGTTGCTGCCTGGAGAACCAAACCTCCAGCAGTTTCTCGGTCCCTTCAAAAAAATGTGCAGCTTCCATCACCATGAGATTAGCTAACAACCAAGAACCACAGAAAATCAACTAAATTAAATCTCTTCTCCCGCCACTGCCGCCGCTGCTGCGGATTGTTCCAGCTGTGTTACTAAAGTTCAGGTTCTTTTTTTGCTATAATTTTACATTAACTTTTTTTTTAAAAAGGGTTAATAAAATTTTCCCAGCTTTTTTTTTTTTCCGTGAGCTAAAGTTGAAGGTGAGTCTCTTGGAAGTAGAGGCAGATACAGCTCAGTCTCTTGCAGTCCGCTGTTTCTCCGTTAGAGAGAGCAGAGCGAGCGTTAGCTAATGTCGCCGGCCATACTGTGGGAGCCTAACGTGTCCATTTTACAAAATAATCATAAACTTTAGAAAGCACAACCTTTCTCTATTCTTAGTTTATCTTTATAACCTAAAGTCATATAACTTCTCTATTTCTAAGTGCCTCACTGTTAATACACCTTCCTAATAAATTATTTAACCCATCATCAATTGTATTCATCAAGGAAAAATATGTAACTATGTAGGTTAGAATTTAGCTTATCACATAAATCTTTTGTTTACCCAAACACACTTCACAAACACACTTCAGTCAAGTCTCACTTGACTACCCTATTTATGTGCTAAAATAAGTGCATTCAGAAAATGAATTATAAGACTGTATTCTAAAGACAAACATTTACAAACAAGTTTTCTTGCTGGATGAACATAATAGGTTGACTGGTTGAATTTTTACTCTCAAATAATTGTGAGAGTTGATTTTTTTCCTAAAATCATACTGAATTAATGGCATATTTTAGTGTTGTAGTCAAATATACCGCCGACCACACTCCTTCACCTCAAGTTCCCCTAACTTGTTATATTTTTTTCACAGATACAGCACTTTGTATATTTCATTTTGATTTATTTTCTGGCAAAATATATTTTTTTGCAAAACTCCCTGTCATATATATTTTTCTTTTGCTTTTCCAGTGTAGATTAAAAGAAAAAAAAATCCCCAGGCTAAAAAGCCAGCTCCAGGTATCATGTAACTTCTATGACTAAAAAGTACAGATAATTTGCTTGTTTTCCCAGGGAAGTGGGCAGGCAGCCAAACCTCACAACCAAAATTAGTTCCCAATTTAGTGTTCGATGTCATTTCACAAGGACTAGAATGAAAGATGAGACACTGGACATGTTAACTCTGAGGAAAATTATCACTTCACCTTGTATAGCGCGTCTTTACTGGATGAAATCAGAGGAGATAAATCATCTGTCCCTGTGACAGATCTGCCTGTCATCGAGGGGAAAGATGTCCTCTAGTGAGAAGGCAGGCACTGTCTGAGTTTCCCTCAGGTTATAACCAGATATATTTGGTGCCTCAAAATAATTATAGAAATTTGAAAATGGAGATGATGTATGCAGGACACACTTCCCAAGTCGATTTTTCCAAATGACATTTTAAGTGCATGTATATAAATACAAATAGGAATGCATTCACATTTGTGAACTGCATATACCCTTGAAATTGTTACTGGGTAAAGAAAACATTTACTGAATGCTTACTATGACCAGGCATCATAGTGGCTGGTGGTCATTAACCTAAGTAAACACATAGGTCCAAGTAAGATTCATGGGGTGTTTTGTCCCTCAAATTTTCCTTCAGAAAGCAGGAAATCAGCTTATATTTAAGTACCTACAAAGGCGGGCAAATTATGATCAAATCTCTCATATAATTTATTTTGAAATCTGAAGTGCTTTTGGGAAAATGTGCATTAACTAGAAATGATATCACTCTTCATCACGTTTTGGATACATAGAGAGGTGACCTCGTGGAAATGCAAATGAGGGAGGCAAAGATATTTTATTCAGACTTCGTGTTTATTCCTGTGCTATGGCATTGCAATTGAGAGTTTTGGTTGCGGTTTTAATAGAGGATTTTAAAAAGTAGTAGAGAACATGTTAATGGCAAAGTTGAATACATGCCTTCAGAAATAATAATTAGCCCAAATGTTCAATGAATGAGTCTTTGTGACTTGAGATAAAACGCTTAATGGCAGCATAATGCTCATTTTAAAAGGGCTCTAGCTCTCATTTTTGAAGGAAGTCAAAGTCTAAACTGCTACATAACTCAAGACTAGCTCTAGATTTAATAAAGTTAAAGCTATATGAGCTGCTAGAAACCAAAAAAAAAAAAAAAAAAAGTGGCTCTAGTATTATAAAGTTAAAGCTATACTATAAGGTTTCTAAATAAAATATTTATATTCTTCTAAAATCCTATTCTAGTTTGACCCCCAAAAATCCTTTTGAAATCATCTTATAAAATAGGGACTCAATCACCTTATATATCTGGTTACTGATATTTATAAAAATGCATTATAAAAATGAAACTTTAAAAATAAATTAATGCCCCCATGCAAAACTTTATGTAATTGTGTAAAAATTACACTATCTCAGGACTTCCCTGGTGGTCCAGTGGTTAAGACTCTGTGCTTCCATTGCAGGGGATAGGGCTTTGATCCCTAGTTGAGGAACTAATATTCCCACATGGCACATGGCAAAAAAATAAAAAACAAAAATTACACTATCTCTAACATGGAATAATACATTTTTAATTAAGAAATTAAAATAAGTCAAAATAGTCATTTGTGTTTACTCTTCCGAAGAAAGTCAAACGTGATAAGCCTATCTGTGATTTTCTATAAGATTTTGTTAAATCTCTTTTTTTAGCTCATAGCAGTAATAGATCAGGGCTCATTGATCACTTGTTTATTCATCATGCATGTATTGAGCACATCCTTTTGCCTGGGTCTTGCACTGGACACAAGATGTAAAAGGGTAAACAAAGCAGACTTGTCATTTCAGAGCTTGAATTGTAGTGATCACAGACTTAGTTCATATTGTTGATTAAGACTGTTGTTAACTAGAACATGTTAGAGTCATATGAGACAGACAGAGGAAAGTACAAATTTGGACCACTTAGATTAGCAGGAAAAAGGAAGTGATAAGATGCTCAAAAGCCAAGACCAGGCAGGTAATCAACACAGAAAGGACTGCACCAGTTTCAAACAAAATAATCTGGATTTATGGATTATGATTTAGAGTGTGTATTAATTTCAATACAACTGATAGAAGGCTGTAAATTAGGAAATGTCTCAAAATAATCTAGGAGAAAATACATTTGCTGGCCTTCTGTCTTCTAAGGGTAAAGGAAAAACTCCATCTGATCTCATTCACACATTCATTTCTTCATTCTCTTGTTCATTTATTCATCAAAAATATATTGAACACCCTGTATATACCAGGAATTCTTCTTTTCAATGGGCATAGAATGTTAAAGCAAAGAGTCCCTGCCCTCATGGAATTTACAGTCTACTAGAGAAATAAAGATAACAAATATGCCATACACTTATAATATAGTAATTATTTGTAAATCTATAAAGATAGAGATTACGTGCAGTATGGCTTTTATACATGGATATGATGGTTTGTTGTCTATATCCTTAACTCTATATATTTCTCTTTATCTGTAGAAACATACAGAAATGATAAAAAAGAAAGCTGGGATATAAAATGATAAGAGATGAAGTGGAGAGTTAGAAGGTTTATAAGTCTTTTCCTACTCATTTTTGAAGTAAGCTTTTTTTCCCTAGAAATCTTTGACATGATAAGTACACATGTTCCCAGTTTCTCAAACACCCTACTCTCCCCCTGCCTCCTCCATGCCTTTAAATATCTTGCTCTTTCAACTTGGATGCTGTTCCCAAAGTTTATTGAGACTGAAAACAAAACACCTGACTTTTACTTCAAAGCCGTGGTTAATATGACACCCTCGTTAATGTATCCTTTCACCCAGGCAGGTTTAGCTCCTCCTTCCTCAATGGTGACTGAGAGCCCTAAAATATGCTCTTCAGTCCCAGTACTTGACTACCAAGAGAATTCCCCAACTCACCCTTCAAAATTAAAACAAAATAACCTTTTGAATGTTGCTAAATATTTATTGATTGCCTAACATCATCAAGTTCTCTATCAGATGTTTTTTCTTTCCATTATGTGAATTCTTATGCCAACATACACATGAAAGAATGCTCATATCATTAATCATTAGAGAAATACAAATCAAAACTACGAGATATCATCTCACATCGGTCAGAATGGCCATCATCAAAAAATCTAGAAACAATAAATGCTGGAGAGGGTGTGCAGAAAAGGGAACACCCTTGCACTGCTGGTGGGTATGTAAATTGATACAGCCACTATGGAGAACAGTATGGATGTTCCTTAAAAAACTACAAATAGGACCACCATACAACCCAGCAATCCCACTACTGGGCATATACCCTGAGAAAACCATAATTCGAAAAGAGTCATGTACCAAAATGTTCATTGCAGCTCTATTTACAATAGCCAGGAGATGGAAGCAACCTAAGTGTCCATCATCGCATGAATGGATAAAGAAGATGTGGCACATATATACAATGGAATATTACTCAGCCATGAAAAGAAACGAAATTATTTGTAGTGAGGTGGATGGACCTAGAGTCTGTCATACAGAGTGAAGTAAGTCAGAAAGAGAAAAACAAATACCGTATGCTAACACATATATATATGGAATCCAAGAAAAAAAAAACGGTCATGGAAAACCTAGGGGTAAGATGGGAATAAAGACACAGACCTACTAGAGAATGGACTTGAGGATATGGGGAGGGGGAAGGGTAAGCTGTGACAAAGTGAGAGAGTGGCATGGACATATATACACTACCAAACGTAAAATAGATAGCTGGTGGGAAGCAGCCGCATAGCACAGGGACAGCTCGGTGGTTTGTGACCACCTAGAGGGATGGGATAGGGAGACGGTGAGGGAGGGAGACACAAGAGGGAAGAGATATGGGAACATATGTATATGTATAACAGATTCACTTTGTTATAAAACAGGAAACTAACACACCATTGTAAAGCAATTATACTCCAATAAAGATGTTTAAAAAAAACACTAAAATTTCATTATAAAAAATTCTTGTCAGATAAACCACCTATCCTTAATATTTAAATTGTATATCCTGGATAAAAGTAACACGTAGAGAATTTTCCCTTTATATCTGGGCAGACGTCTCTCTGGGTATTTCAGAAAATACTTGATTCTACTGGTGGTTTCCTCTCATAGCTCTTATACATTGCTTGCATGACAGATTTCAACTTCTTTTCTTTCCTCTTAGTATTACAGATTTTTAAGTAAAATGCACACCTGAACATTGCCTTACAGTTGCATCCAGCCACTACTCATTTTTAATTCCACAATTTTATAATTAAATATTTTAGGTAGGGCATTTTTGAAATTAACTTCAGCTGGCTTAAGAAAAACAGGCCATCGTTTAAAATATGAAACGATGTGTCATATCAGGACAGAAAAGCAGCTGGGGCTTAGGAAGGATTGTAAACAAAACAAGGATTTTAAACAAAAAAGAAAAACAGAACATGGCAGTTTGCTTTTTAATTTCTCATTCTTTTGAGTTGGCTTCATTCAGCTTTTCTAGCACAGTAGTGTTCTGTTATTTAATCCACATGACAAGAAAAAAGGAATCATCCAGTTCTAGGCAGGTAGAAGGATTATTTTTTTTTCTTTTTCTCCCTTGGTCCCAATCCTAAATTTCCAAGGCAGGGGCTCTGAGTGACCAGCTTGGGTCAGGGACTCCTCCAATGCACCAGCTCCAAGGGGGCCACATTTCACAGCAACATAACATGCTTCATTCTAGATGTAAACTTCTGGCCTTTCCTCTTGACCAGAACTAAGCATGGAAAATAGGGACCAATTTTCTGAGCTGAAATTTATTCTCAGAGAATGAAAAAAAATTGAAAAGTAGAACAGTTATCAAAGGGAAAAAAATATAATAGAGAAAATGGGACCATAGAAAACAGGGCAATGTATAAACAACAGACTTTATTATCAGTTAAACTTATATTCACATCCTGGCTATGCTATTTTATAGTTGCAGGTTGCATGGCATTTAATTTATTTGAGCATCATTTCCTCAATTGTACAAAAATAATACTACCTCCTAAAATTGTTTTGGGGATTAAATAGCGTGATGCATATAAGTTTTATGGCTGATACAGTACATCAATTCAGTGTGTCAATATGTCTGGTCCTGCTAATGGTTCAGGTCTCTAAGTCTATGAAATCTCTTTAGACAATCATTCCCAGATTATCTGACTCCTTACTTTGCCTTTTCTCTTTAAATTATGTCATGTCTCTGTATCTTTACTTATTAGCTATCTCTTCCATCAGATTGTATAGTTCACGAAGCAGGGTCTCTGTCCAAGTTGTACACTAATGTAGTCCCACTTTCTGAAACAATGTCTAAAAAATACAAATTTTTTTTAATGAAGGAAATGTGTACTAAGTACATAATGGTCATTATATTTCAGTGAAATTGTAGAGCATGTAGTTCAACTTCCAGATCTTTGAATACAAAGAAGTATTCTTGAATAAAATTCTGACAATTTTCATTGGACTTCTTAAGGTTTTAAATGTAAAGAGACTGCTTGCTAATAAAAAAGAAAAAGAAAAAAATAATTAGATTAGAAAATGGAGTATGATCTCCATTATTCCTAGATATAAGAAATACAATAAAATATCTAAAAATGTTTTCTTTTTCTATCTTCTAACCCAAAGGAGATATTTCTGGGTGTTGATTTCATGCAAAAATTTAAACTGATTTTTTAGTTTTCTGAACTCTCTATGTTCTCAATATGGAGTATGTAGTACTAGTTTATATTGGAATGAACACTTTGTTTTAAATGTAACACAGTATATTTGAAATAATGCTGTAATCCACATAAAGCTATTAAATCATACAATCAATAAATTGTAAGGGATTAGTTGAGTTGCTATGAGTCCTTGCCCATCAGATGAGATGAAATGAGTATACCAAGAGGAAGCAAGAATATCTATCATTAAAGGATGGGTAAGCATTTTTTAAATGGAACGAAAAAAGAGTATTGGAGTGGAGGTAAAAATAGGAACTAAGAGAAATAAGGCACATATGAGCACTGACGTGTAGACAATATTACCTATAATTGCATGAAAGACTAGTTATCCTCTCCTGAAATGTGAAAGATCCATTCTAGAATGTTCTCTAAGTTTCTCTTTAGCAGGGTAACTCAATGATTCTATATTTTTAAAGCCCACAAAAAGATTAATGAGATTAGAAAATGCACAAATACCTGACAAACAATAAGAGAATGTGAGAAATTAGTGAAGCAACTATTTCTTCATACTTACGAAGTCAATCATGCAAAAATATTGCAAAGCGATTTTGGTTACCATCATGGTATCCAACTTCATTCTTTATTCTTTCTGAATCTGATCTTCAAACGCCATTCTTTTTCGTGTTCAGTACGGTTATCCTGAAATGTTCCTATCTTGTTCTGAGAAATGAGGCTTTAGGATAAAATTCATTGGATTTCCATCTGCAGTATTCAAAAGTAGATGTGGAAGAGGAAGATGTGATGGAACCAGACTTCAGAAATGTATGACCTAAATGGAATGGAATAAATATACACTACTTGAAAAACATACATTGTACAAATAGACATGAAATATAGGCACAATTTCTGAAGTTACATGTAATCATATACCAAAGCTATTTCATGATAAAGTTCAATTTATGCTAAATGTATAAAGGAAAGAAGAACAATTGCATTAAAAATACTTTATAATGGGAAATGTCTTGGCTTTATTAAAAAGGTATAATAAAGTTATTTAAAATTATATCCTATCCATGTAATGTATAATATATAATGTATATAAAGCAACAAATTGTTCTGATGGTCTTAGAATATTTTTTAATTAAAAAACAATATTTCTTTTCTCTCCTAAAAAGAGAACACATAAAGTTATTGAGACATTTTTTTTCAAAGTTATTCTCCACTCTACCTGTACAGAATGACAATGTATGCTAAGGCATGAAGATTAAAAGAGGTAATGTCTACAAACATTCCCTGGAAAATGCTCTAAAAAGAAGAGAATGTGATTTATATTAAGAAGTGTTGGAGGAGACCATCAAAAAGATATGATCACCAGTTGACCCAAGAGCTGGACCTTGTGAACTGAAGGCCCCACGACCCCCTCTCCTGTCCTTGGAAGTTGCATCCTGCTGGCCTTCCCGGCTCCCAGAAGTTGCTCCAGGATAAAGCCTTGAAACAGAAATGTGTTCAGACCATCTGGACTGGGTACCTGACTGAGCCCAGTTAAGGTCTCTGTATCAACTTTGAAGATGTGCTGTGCAGGTGGGGAAATGTGCTCTTCTTGTGGCCGCCTAAGAGGACCCTGATAAATAAGTTCCCCTGTTTATTAAAAACTGCTGCCTATCAATCTGGAGCGGTCTTTGTTTGGTCTCTCCCTGCCCTCCAGGGCACCCCATCCTCTCCCCCCACCACTGCCAATAAAGGGGTTGGTTTCAGATTACACTGAAGAAGATCCCTAGGAGGCTGCAAACCAGTAAGAAGTTAAGGTAATGCAGTGAGCTAGACATGAAACAGCTAAATGTTGGTAATAAGAACAAAGTTGCACTATGTTTGAAAATGGGAATGTCCCTTTGGAATATCTAAGTCAACATTCACTTTAAGCAGACAGAAACATGTGTCGAGATTATCTCTGTTCTGCCAGTATTATTTTTCCAGAAATAATAATTAGCAAGCCCCAAACTATATTTACATTAACCAACCTTTCATTTAGGTGTTTTACAAAGACAGTATTAGGATAAAAGAAGCTTCAGGCACTTCTATTATAATAACCGATGTCTCCCAAGATGTGCTGATGTGCAGGTTACAACATTCTGATTGTAATTTCTAATGCATTACAGGAGAGCATGGACTCTTGAGAATCAGATGAAATTGTCTTTCATCTAGATTACATTTTCTCACTGTCCCAATGTGCCTGATATGAACTGACACAGCCATAAATATGTTTATATGAATTGCACGCTGTCATAGTTAGATAGAGAAATATATAGCCCTGTGGGAAAAATAATTTCAGACACTTTTCAAGTGCTTTTTTGTTGTAACAGTAATTCTTGCAAATCACATAGTAGTGTATATAAAATAACAATTCTGCCTACAGAGTTAGTGAACTGTGTATTCTTCGGAAAGATTGAAAATTTGTGTTCAGATCATACCTAAAGGTAATACGTAGGATAATTTAACTTTCTGGAGGTTTATAGATCTCCAAATTCCCTACACTACCTCTTGAGAAAGAAACCAAGTGCTCTTGACCTTCTAATAAATTATGAATGTACCAGTGATGACTGAATGTATACCCAATTAACTAGAGAAATAGGCTCACAATATTATAAATTTATACACAGAAGACATACATAACTGTGCTGTGGATAGAGAAAATATGAATTTCAATAGCCTTCATTGGGTTGTTATCAACACTAATGAAGTTAAAATGTATCAAGTGCTTAGAACAGTGCCTGGCACTTAGTAAGTACAACACAAGTTGTTGACAATTTGAAAGTGTTAATACATGAAAGTTACAAATACCTTCAAAATTATTACATTACCTGCACAAATAATTGCATAAAATTTATTTCATATTTTGGATATGACTTGGTGTTAAGTATGATTGAGCCCTGTGATTGATATGATTCACTAAATGTATTATTCAGGTTTCTCAAACAGCAGGATGGTATTTGGAGGACTTTGCCATGTTGTATGACTATTCAAATTGCTTAAATATTTTAGTATCATAAATGTAAGTTGTAGCACTGGAGATATATTTTAGATCCCTCAACTTTCCAAGGTAATTTTATGTCATACTGCTGACCACTGCACTTGCTCTATTTCTCAACAATTTTAAACTTGCCATTATGTAAAGCTTGATTAAAACATCAACTCCATCATAAACTGTTCTCCAAATTCTATACTAATTTTCCTCTTCCTTAAACTCAGCGCTAAATATGAAGGTGGTCTGAATATTTTTGAAAAACTTGTACATTTCCTTATTGAATCTCTTATTTCATTTCCACCTTTGCTCAAAAAATCCAAGAAAGACTGTAAGAAAATTTGCAAATGGACTCTAGAATTTATATGAAATTTCAAAAGTCCAAAAATTTCAAAGGAAATCTTGATGAAAGAAGAATAAATTTGTACATAATTTATTGAATTTCAAGATATACTATTGTACAGTAAAGGATAAGCCTTGCCCAGAGTAAGGTTTGGCCCTTTGTCCTCATGTCTTAGTGGGTACGCACTAACCCTGCCTGATAGTGTCTTTGTTTACCTGGAGGTCTTGGGCCATGCCACTTAATCTATGTTAACAATATGATTTATAGTGGGGGTCTTGGGCCACTTGGTGTCAGCTCCACCTCTGGAGGAGTTGGAGACTGAAATCACCTATGTGGGTGGTCAGCCATGTCTATAGGACCAAGCCCCAATAAAAACTATGGACACCACAGCTTGTATGATTTCTCCTCATTGGCAATACTCCAGGAGAATTGCCAGATACCATTACTAGAAGAAATACAGGATGCTTGCATCACTCCTCTGAGACATGGCAAGAAGCTTTATGTCTCTTTTGTCCTGCACCCTACCCAATATGCCTTTTCCTATTGTTTATAATAATCTGTATCCTTTCACTGTAATGAACTGGAACCATGAGTATAACAATTCTTCTGAGTTCTGTGAGCGTTTCTATTATTTATGAGCCTGAGGGTTGTCTTGGAGACCTCCTTAACTGTATGATAATTGTGGATTTGGTGTGAAATAGAGAAAAATAGATCAATGAAACAGAATTCATTGTGTAGTCCAATATGGTAGCCTCCAGCCACATGTAGCTGTTAAAATGTTAAATTTAATGAATTTAAATGAAATAAAACTAAATATTCAGTTCTTCAGATGCATTATATACATATCAAATACTCAACAGCATATGGCTAGTGGCGATTGTATTGGACTACACAGATATAAAACATTTCCATCATCATAGAAAATTTTATTAAATAACACTCAAGTAGAGAGTCCAATAAAAGACCCAATTAGGTAGATAGATATATTTTTTGGTAAATTTTACATTAAAATTTGAGAAGTAAAACTATAAAACTTCTAGAAAATCACATGTGAAACTACCTTCATTCATGTCCTCAAGTAGGGAAAAATTTCTTGAAAGAGGACAAAAATACTAATTATTAGTGGAAGCTATAAGTAATTGGGTTGCATTAAATAAAAATTCAGTTCATCGAATGACACCATTAATAATGAAAAAGGAAAGTTACAGAGTGGGTGAACACATTTTTAATACATATAATTAACAAAAAGCAAATATCTAGAGTATAAAAAAGAAATTCTAAAAAATGGAAAGACAAACAATCCAGTAGAAAAATAGCTGAGACTATTTGGCATTTCACAAAAGAGGCAATCCACGTAGCCAATACACATACAAACTGTACTAAACCTCAATAGTAATCAGGGAAATGCTGTATAGAAAATACAGTGAGATACTACCATACACCCTAGAATGGCTATAGAAAAACTAAGTGCATCAGGTATTGGTGAGAAAGTGGAACTACTGGAAATTTCATATAGTGCTCGAGAGATTGTAAATGACTAAAATGATATTTAGAGACTCTTTGAGATCATTTTCCATGTAAAACAAATGCATACATGATGAACCAACAATTACTTACCTGGGAATATATAAGTGACAATTATACTTCCATGTGCATGAAAGAGATATACAAGAATATTCATTGCAACATTATCCTTAATAGCTCAAAACCTGGAAACAATCCTATTACCCATCAGTAGTGGACTAGATAAACTGTGGTACACAGATACCATATGATAATAAATATAAATGACTACTGCTGCATGCAACATGTGGATGAATTTTAATATTATTTGCTATAGTGCAAACAATATTTTGCTAGAGAGGTTAGATCCAAAAGAATATGTTATATATTTTTGCATATAAAGTTCATTAAAGAAGAAACTAATTTACACTGTTAAAAGCCAGGATGATGGTTTTCTCTGAGCAAAAAAAGAGTATGGATTTTGGGAGGTTGCACACAAGGGCATTATATATTGCTGGTCCTGCACTATTTCCTGATCTGGGGGGTAGTTACAAAATACATTTACATTCATCAATAATAATTGATGATAATTCATCAATAATTGATAATTCATCAATCCGCACACATGATTAAATGTCATTTTATGATGCAGAATACACTTTAATAAAAATGATTTTAAAATCTTATAGTCTAAGTAAAAAGGAGTGTAACATCTGTTTGATGATAATTGTATACATTCTGGAGAATTACGAGTCCAATTTTAACATGCTAAAATAAGGTGAAACAAAATGATTCTGGATAACCTTAGCAAATAAAACTAAAAATTAATTATTAATAATGACTACTTAAATATTTAAGATACCTTAATAAATTGTCCAATCAGTTTAAACTAAATTTAAACTAAGCAGCTTACCTAATTCATTCATTCATTCAGTGAGTTATTTATTGAGCACCTACTAAATGCTAATTACTGAAATATATATAGAACACAATAATAAATTAGACTGACACTGCACATTTTAGTGAATTTAACAATATAGAGGAAATAGAAGAACATTTAACTCATTTGGGTCCTTAATGAAGATTATTATAAATCTACCACATGTTTATCAACCAATATATTATTGATATATTTATTACTGTTTTAAATAAGAAAGTCATAAGCGATTATTTGCTCTGGTAAAAATATTTAAAAGTTCATTATTTCAGACATGCCAATTTCAACTTGAGCAGTGCCATTTTTGCTGCACAATCAAGAGAGCTCATGACCTAAGATATATGATAGGCATGGGCTTACTGTGTCAGCCACTGAATTGATAGCCAAGGACAAAGGAATGAACAAAACATTCCATGGTCCTCACAGAGTTTACAACCTGGTAGCTTATATACACATTTGATAAAAAATAATAACCATAAATATAAAGCTACAATATTGATAAATGTTATGAAACAGAAGTTTGCTGTGAAAGCACATAATAAGAATGTGTACTGATACTTGTGCTGATACTAATGGTGAAGGAAGAAAAATTCCTTGAATTTCTCAGTGTTCTTGTAAAAAGTGCTAGCTTCTTAAAACATTTTTGCATACCATGAGATGTGTGGACATTTGTCTAGTTAATTGCTCTGACACAAAAGTGTAGTAAAATGTCTTTTCTTTTTTTTTTTTTTCCTGGAGAGGCCCAAACTGTTATAGCCGTGAGCTAGGTCCTTAAGTTAAATACATGAGGTGCCTAGGGAGACAGGCACTTTATCTTCTTAGGATTTATATATAAATGCGGAATGAGGCCCAGACACTTGGAAATAACTCTAGGTCTTAAAAGCTGAGATGCACAGAGCTATCAGACACAGAGATTCTACTCACATCTCAAAGGGCTCAAGGAAGGAGGAGAGCTTTTCCGGTGGAAAGGAAAATTTATAAGCAGAGGGAGATAATTTACTCATGGTTTGCTATAGGATTTCCAGTCATTCATGCAGGAAAATTCCCATTACTGACTCACATTTACCCTTAGGGGTAAAGACTGGTGGAGGAGGGGGGAACACACATACATTTGCTGTGAAGTAATAATAAATCTGTCTTTGATCCGGTACAGCTTGTGTGTGCATTCTGGATAAAATTAATAAAGGTGAATATTAGTCCAGTACTAATACTAAAACCAAAACTTTTTGAAAGGTTTTATGTGCCAGGCATGCACATTAAGCTCTTTACGTGTATTAAATCACTGAATATCTGCAGCCACAATTTTAGTTACCATTTGTATCGCCCAATTTACATAGGAGGAAATAGAGGCAGAGAGAAGGAAAACGTCTTGCCTAATGTGACCATCTCATAAGTGGTCTTTAAAAAAAAAAAGATTCTGGGCTTCCCTGGTGGCAGAGTTGTTAAGAATCCTCCTGCCAATGCAGGGGACGCGGGTTTGAGCCCTGGTCTGGGAAAATCCCACATGCCTCGGAGGAACAACTAAGTCCGTGCACCACAACTACAACACCACAACACAGCCTGTGCTCTAGAGCCCGTGAGCCACAACTGCTTAGCCCGCGTGCCTAGAGCCTGTGGTCTGCAACAAGAGAAGCCACCGCAATGAGAAGCTCTCTCACAGCAACGAAGACCCAACACAGCCAAAAATGAGTTAATTAATTTAAAAAAAAAGATTCTGATTTCAAACTCCACATGGTTAAAATCAATGGTGTAGATTGAAAAGACCTCCTTGAGAATGTTTCATTGAAGATGGTACTTGAAGAAATAAAACAGTTGTAGGTGGTAGAGATGTTGATCCCAGCAGATAGAACAGCACCTGCAAAGACTTTGAGGCCACAAGAGTTTGACATATTTTTAAAAAGAAAGAAAATGTTGAAGACTGAGGAAGAAAACTACGAATTGTTGTAGAGCTTCTGACAAGTTAGCATTGCGTTTCTTGTTTTTCAGCCCCCTACTAAGGCTCATGTACAAGCATTTTTGCTGTAACACTCACATTTTGCTAAATTACACACTAATATAGGAAATTCACCTTTGAAAAAATAAAGATTAGAAGTAGACAACCTAAAATTCATGCATCTCTACAACTATAGAGCCCTATAAAAACAATGAGAATCCAAATAAAAACAGCAACACAGGTAACTCCCTGCTGGCATTCACACCCAGCATCCATCTTTAGTAGACTTAAAACGTGAATTCTGCCTCCTCCATCAAATGTGGGTCCTCGAGGGAATTCACATCCAAAACGGACCTGTGTCGTTAACATTTTAAACTATCAGATCCCAGATATGTACTACTCTTTCATCATTTTTTTTTAACATGGAGGAAATGTTTTCACATTGTCCTCATCTGTGCTCTCAGTTTCCCAAAATAACTTAACATAGTAGAATCAAAGAAGATCTTGAAGCAAAAACAACAGTTCGTATTTCTATGAAACAAAGGCGCTTCTGTAGGATATTTAGCTTATTCCTAAGGTTTTCATATTATGTACTTTCCTTGTAAGTAAGCTGGTCAACCCAAGCTTTAAAACATCAATGTCCTTGAAAACAACTTCATATACAACAACTTGACTTCTGAATTATACTAATATTATTCCTTATTTACCAATCATGTGTGAGCTAATTTGCCTTAGAGTAATATACTTTCTGGCAGAATAGATTGGACTCAGAGTAAATCTTACATGTTATTAGTCATTTATAAAATAATTTATGTATTAGGAAATTACAGTCTTTAAAATTTTTATGACTGATGGTTTATTTTCCAGATAAAATTTATGTTATTACTCACTAAGGGATCTTTCCTCAGCCAGATGGGCACTGTTGTAATAGTTTCACATCTTTGTTCTTACTCTTTATTCTGAGTTTAGTTCTCTTTGTTTACAGAGGTAAATTCAGTGAACTTCTCAGATCCTCTATTTGTTCATTTGTAAATTGAGGAGGTTCAAATTGATAGGTATCTTCTACACTTTGACCACTTCTGGCCCAAGCTTAGAAGAGGACAAATACATTTAGTTTTTGACTCACATTCTTTAGGAAAAATTGTCCAAATTCTATATGTTTAATATAGGTGTTTTTAATTATATATGTTTAGTTTTATATATCTATATACATATTTGATCTGAACAATAAAAGTGGTGGAAATTCCTTCTAATCAATTTGAAATTGCATAAATGTATCTCGGGGAGCTCCAAGGAGCTCCAGTTCTTAATGTCTCAGTGCAGAAAGAATTCAGTGAGAGGCAAAGTGATAGATAAGAAGTGATTTATTAGAACAGGATGCTTGTGAGGCTTACAAGCAGGTAGGAGAGAGAGTTCCATGCTGAGAACTTAGTGGGCTACAGTTTTATAATCAAAGGAAAAGTGGGGAGGGGGAGAAGACCACTTTCTTTCTCATTCTTGAGTAGACGTCAAGTTTCTATCATCAGTTCCTCCTCCACATCTGGCGGGGGAATTTTCTTGTCCCCACATAGTCAAGCGGGGACTGTCATGGCGCTACTTAAATTAGCAGAAGGGTGGTGACATGCTAAAAATGGTAAACCATCTCAGGTTTTAGCATAATGTCACCTTTTCCTTATATTTTTGTTTTTAGTGCATGCAGAGGATCATGTCTTAGGAATCATTAACTTACTGAGCTCACCGGGCAGGATGTAGATCTCATACCACCATTGCTGTATTGTTTGGGGGCATGTCTCATGCTTCTGTTGTGGTTAAGCAAACCTGCTTTCTTGAGGGATCATTAACTTACAGGGGTCTCCCATACTTTTTTCTTTACTTACAATCCCCTAGTGGGATTAACTATTTAATTAACTACTTTGTCCCTTTACTCTGTCCCTATCAAATTTGCTTAGAACAAGGTCTAAGAAGGTCTACCATTTCAGTTAGCTTATAATCCACACTCTTCACCATGGTCTTTTGATTTTGTAGATAGTGAAAATTATTTTAAGAAATTAGCACTTATTAGAGGAACCACAAGAAACCAAGGAAGTGTAAAAAAATTCCTGAACTTTCTGGGATATTTGCTGTTTTAAAGACATCTCAGGTATCACATGTATGTTTCTTCCTAAATTAAAATGTAAAATACTCAGGAATATTCTGACTTTTTCTTGATTAAAATGTTGGTATATTCCTTAATCTAGAGCTTTCCTCACAATGCTGGGATATCTCAAAGCACCAGTAATGAATTGTAAATCCCAGAGGTAAAAACAAAAATGAAATGGTGTTGCAAACACCTATCCTATCATAAGATGCATAAGACACATGCTATGAAAATGCATACAGACTTCTTAATGTCTTTTTCAATTACACTGTGCATGATTTAATATATTCACTAAAAGTCATCAGTTATAAGTAAAGAAAAGCAAAGAAGTGCTCACTGTCAGTATTCCATGATATACTTTTATGCTGATACAGATTTATGTATTTTGGTTTAACAAAAATTTTTAAATATATAAAATATTGTAGAATTTCTAATAACATAAGAAAAGGAAATTTGCCATTTGTCACAAAATATGAGGGTGCCTACTATATTATGCCAATGGTTATAGGAATGATTTGAATCTAATGTTAACATTCCATTGAGACTATGGTTTTTTTCATATTAAAATAATAATGCAAACATTTTAATTTACTTAATGAAATTTTGTATTGAAGCGCTTCCTAGATACTTCTGAGAGGAAGAAAATACTCTAAAGTAATGAGCATATTATGTTGCAAATGCAAAATACTGGAAAAATAATCATCTAACTAAGAAGGTGGGCAGAGGCACCAGTTGGTATTTTTTATATAATAATTGATTATTCATCCAACCAACAGTACTGAGCTGAAGTTCTCCAGGAACTCCCTTCATTGGATTTAGAAGATCTTATTTTGAGATCTCCTAATACTCTGCGTAGCTCCCTCCCAGTCCTTGTAGTTTACTCCTATTATGCATTTAGTTGCCTTTCTTTCTTTCTAGACTTTTAATTTCTAGATGGTAAAGAAAATGCCTACATTATCTGATTGTTGCTAGCACCTTAATCCTCTGTGCCTTTCAAAGAGTACACTCTCAACATATACACACTACTATATATAAAATAGATAACCAACAAGGACCTACTGTATAACACAGGGAACTATGTCTAATATTTTGTAATAACAATAAGGGAAAAGAATCTGAAATATATATATATATATACACACACACACACACACACACACACACACACACACACACACATATATATATATGAATCACTTTGCTGTACACCTGAAACTAACACAACAATGTAAATCATCTATAGTTTGTCAACTGAAATAAAAAAGCACAATGTGAGAGATGTAAGTTAAGTTTTATGTGGGACAAAATCAGAACTATAACCTGGGAGACAGCATTTCAGATAGACCTGAGAAACTGCTCCAAAGAGGCAGGGGAGGAGAGGTCAGTATTTTTGTGGTTTTTGTGAAGGGGGAGTACATGCAATCAAGCACATATTGTTTTGCCGAAGGTCTCTGCTAGTCATGAGGAGCAGACGTCACCATGAAGGATTTTAGTGCTTTTCTAGATATGAGGAGATGCAAGAATTAGGCTCATAAAATCTTCTCCTGAAAATATCTAACTATCTGAAGACTTGTTCTGCAAGTTTTTCCCAGAGCACAGGGTGCCTCGTTTCTCCTCTCCACCCCGAGCTCCTTTTAGAGAGCTGTTGAAGCTCAGCAGCTGCAGCTGCTCATAATTTGATCCTTGTAGAGGTAGATGGCAAGTGCCAATCTGTAGGAGATAACTTCAATTAAAAAAAAAAAAAAGCTGATTTAGAGTCAAAAACAAAACAAACAAGAAAAACAAAGAGTACTCCTCCCCTTAGAATAGCATATATATAGACATGTATGGAGATAGTTTATTGCAGTGAAAAAGAGTATTAGAGTGGGTGTCTCGTGATCATACCTGCAGATTTCACATACAGGCTCCAATACAATTGTTCAGTGTGATTCTTGTCATGTTACTTATCATTTTATGATTGAATTTTCTCATTTGCAAATTAGACATAATTATAGTACTGAGCTCAGTTTGGTTTTGCAAAGATTAAATCAGATACTAATCACGTAAATACTTGTACTTCCTGACACATGGTAAGTACTTAGAAAATGTTTCAGTATTCCATTATTCATATTAATATTATTTATGACATTTGTCTTTGTTCTAAACTTTCTATTTTTGTCTTATGACTAAGAGAGTTTACAGTTTTGCACATTGTTCATATGTCAGTGACTCACCAATTAAGGTCTCACTCTTGGTCTCTACACCATTTATCCAAATGCCTCTTTGACATTGCCCTTCAATATAGATTACTCAGGGCTATGGATTGCTCCCCTCTGCTCTCCAAGTAAACCCATACCTAACTCTAGCTTCTCCAACCTGAAAGGACTCCGTAAACTACATAGAAATTCAAATAAATACCAAGGCTTGTCTTATCCTCATCTACCGTATTCAATTAATTTTAAAACCTTGGAGGTTTTTCTTCAAAATATAACTCATTTCCATTTATTTATATAGAGACTACATCTCATGTTGAAGCATCTGTAAAACTTTAAAATATTTCATCAAGTATTGCATCAAACTGTGGATAAGTTAACTCTAAAAAGCAGAAATTATTCAAGTCATTCTCTGCTCCCAAGACAACTAGATTAAATCATAAAAGTTGCAAGAATATATTTAGTAATTTTAGTATTTCCAAATAAGTTAGATTTATTCATAACAAAAAGTTTCCTGATAAAAATCCATCAATGTCACATCAAATTGCTGAAAAATCAAATGAAAATTTGAATAGGAGATTCAAAGATATTTTAAATATTTTTGCTTCATTTCCAATTTTAACCATTTTCTAAAAAATGAATAAAAGTTTACCTTTTGACTTTAACTTAATCTGTTACAATAAAATATATTCAGAGAAACTTCTTAAAAATTAACATTCTACATTATCTCCTCTATTATTTAACATTATAATAGATACTGTGAGATTATTGATATGATAACAAAAACAACTAGAGTGAAGTATATTTAATGCTGGAAAGGACAGAGCAGGGTTATCTATGTTTACTGAAAAAGAGACAAAACTGATAAGCTGCTAAAATTGTTAGCTTCTCCTTCAATACAAACAATATGAGTTCAAGGAATTATTTACCCTTCTCCTCTCAATTTCTACTGAACTAACCAAAGACATACAAATGAGTGAACCTGCACTAAAAATTAGAATTACACACACAAAGAAAATTACAATTTCAATAAAAACATCAAAAACAAAAAGACTAATGGTGCCAAATTTAGGTGATGAACAGAACCATGTGGAAAGTTTCATAAAAATACAGTAGAACTAGGGTGCATTTTATTTTATTTTTGTACTTCTTACATATTCCAATGATCAAACAACTTTGGAAATATTTAGTGTAAGAGAAACCTGATTGAGGAAAAAGCTAGTTCTATTGCAATTAGCAGTCTAAAAAAAGGTGTCTGGTTGATAAAGTGAAAGTAAACCCAGGAGAAATTCTCTAGGCCCTATAACATGGAGTGATTTGAGATGTTAGAATAAAAGTGTCATAGGGCAACTGTTGGTGGGAAGGTAAAACTTATTCTATGGGCTTTTTCATAAATCTAACCTAGTACTAACGTCAACACAGCAGTTATCCCTTACGGTACATGCTTTTACCTCCTCCTTATATTTGACATGGTTGGCAAATATTGCTTGTTCTGGCTGAGTCATAAGGAAATAGTCACATCTGATACTGGCAGTGCATCACTAAGAGAACATTACTAAGATTACAACATGTACAGAAATTAAATGTTTACAAAGGGGTAAATTTGCTCTTTCCTCCTTCCCCATTCCTCCTCTGAGCAGGCATATGGATCTTTAATCTTTAATTATTAAACTGCAATAACTTTACATTTCTCTATTTTCTTCAACTCTCTTAAATGATTTTGAACACAAACTCACAAAGCTGTGGGAAAAACTTACTGAATCAATACCAGACAGAAACAAACTCTCCAGTCACTCCAACCTGCTCTCCTCAAAATTCTAAGTTTATATAAAGTGATTAGGTAGTTTAAAAGAAAATCACCAATTTAAAGAATCAAATTAAGATCCTCCAGATTAACAGGTAATGAAAGAAAGAAAGGTTAGCATCTAGAATTCCTTTTCCTATTAAGATGTGAGGTGCATGAAATCCAGGAAGCTGAAATCAATAGGTTAGTTTGAAATTGAACTCATAATTGTCACAGCTGAAACATGTCAGAGGCATTAAATAGCAAGTTGAATGATACAGAAAACTAAATCAGAGAATATGACAAAATGCGAGTTCTTATGTGAGAGAACTCTGTGAGTTCTTAGAGAATGCTGAAGAAATATAAATGTTAGAGAAGAAAAAATGAGATAACTGAAGGAGGACCCTCCATCTCCAATTCACCATATACAAAACTAAATTCCCAAGAGTAAAAAGTGTAAAGACATCCAGAATGAAATGTCACTAGCGCTTCTACCTTGGAGTGAGGTGTGCTGGGAATGGTGAAGGGCATAGGAAAATCACTAGCAGGAGGATATCTTTCCCAGTGAAATTTCAGAAGACTGAGAGGACAGACCCAGAAGTTTCAGTATATATTAGAAATAGCTCCATACTCATTTAAGAATAGCACGTAGAGGATAAACAATCGTTCAAATTTGTAACTATGTGTGGAGGTGAATGGTAATTCGACTTATTGTGGCGATCATTACACAATATGTACAAATATTGAATCATGATGTGCTACACCTAAAACTAAAATAATGTTATATGTCAATTTTATCTCCATTTTAAAAATCAAAAGTAAAAAAAATATTTAAGCAAGTTTTCTGAGCAAAAATATTGTGATTTTTTCCCTTAAAATATTACATCATCATTAAATTTTATAGCAGATAATTATTTAAGGCTTACTACACACCTGGAAATGTATTAATCTCTTAGTCTATAGCAATGAACAAGACACGCCCTTGCTTTGGTGTCAGAGGGAGTTTACAATCCTGTGAAGGGTACAAACAAACGGGTTAAATAAGTTGCCATGCCAATTAACAGCTGTGTAACCTTGAGCAAGTTGCTTAACTTCACTATGTTATTTCCTCATTTGCAAAATGAAGTAATTTAACTTCTACTTGTGATGTGTTGGCTACTATCAACTTGACATCATTACCATATCTTTCTAAGGTCTCCTCTGCATTTCCCAAAACTCCTTTCCCAATATGTTTCCTTGTTAAGAATTTGCCAACGATAGACATTTGTGTGAGATTTGGAAGACAGAAGAGCCAGAAAAGCTATTATTTCTGGAGGCTGTCACAGCCAGATGAATGAGCAGATGAGAGATTTCACTGCATCATTTCAAAGAGCACTGGGGAACTACCTGCTTGTCTGTTGCACACTTAAACAATTAGTAAGGGTTTCACATAGACTCTTAGCACTTCCACTGTTTCCAAGACAGTTCTTGGGCGCTTCTGGCTGAGATCTCTGGTAGCTTTACTGAAATTTGTTGCTGGGTTCCTTACCTTTCAGAGTCACCTTTCTTGATCTTTTTTTCTTGCAGTCCTTAGACTTTTCTGTAAGTTTTTAATTCCTATATTAACTCTTTCATACCTGGAAAATATAATGTGGCTACTGTTAGCAAACAGTAAGTAAGACCCAGCTAAAATGTTAGCTGGGTCTTAGATTCTTATAGTTTTGGTAAAAGGAATGAGGCTGATTTCCTACTTCTGGCATACGTGTATGGTGTTATCAAACATCTGGGATATTCAAAACTTTCTACTTACAAGTCTAATCACATGATTTTAGACCATAATACCAAGAGCTACACACCAGATATTAGAGGCTACAGAGATTTATTCTAACAAAGAGACCAGATCTTGAACAGTCATATGATTGGAAACAACATGGGATAGTTTATGATAACCCATTCATATTCTCCAAGATCTTTTCCTCCCTGAATGTCTGAACAGGCTAGCTCAACAGGGGCGCAACTGGAATCTTCACCTCTCCATCTTTCACAAATTTTATTGTGGCGCTAAGCTTGCAATTTCTCCAGAAATGTGATATGGCTTTGGTTTAATATTTTGAAGAGAGAGACAAGTCTAGGGACCTCACTTGGCCCTTCTTACTGTATTAACTCCTACTCCATTCATCAGGGGACCAACATGAGTCTTCTGCCAATTCTTGTTTTATCTACATCTTCAAAAACGGGGGAAAACGTAGGTCAGATTTATGACCAATGGGCTTACTCTGGGACAGACTTAAGCCAAAACTGGATCATCAAGCTTAAAACAGGTACTTGTATATGATAAGAATATTAAACAAATTAAACCTTTGAAAAATATGAATCACAATGTATTTTAGGTCTCCTGGAGATAACATCAGCTCACAGCCAGTGTACAGTAATCCCTTAAAATGCTGGTAGATGGCTAAGATAGGTACCTTTGGAAATGTAGATAAAGATTATAAATATATACCCATACAAATATATTAACATTGTGAAGTAATTTGATTAAAATATCAAAAACATATATAGAGTTTTTCTCTATAACTAACATATGTTCAGTGTATTTTAAACATGACAATAAAAAAATTAAAATGAAACATTCACATATAAATGTAAGTATATGTATGAAATAGATGAGAAATTAAGGGATTCATTTTTAAATATTAAGGGAATCTAATGTAATCTGCCTATCCAAAAGCCCATTACATATTATAATTGGTTTAAAAAATAATATATCTAATCGAAAAAATTAAATGTAAAAATTAAAAAATTAAACATATAGATATTATTTAACTTGTTTTCTGAAAGAGGCAATAAACCCAGCTAGGCTGATCAAGGAAAAAAGTACAAAAAATGAGAAGACACAAATTATCAATATCAGAAAGACAAGGAGCACATAATGATAGCCCATTGTGGTTTATCCATGAAATTCAAAGTTGGACTAACATTTGAAAATTAGTCTCATATAAATAGAGACTAAAAGAAAAAGGTAACAATTTTTTCAATATTTTTTAAGCCATGATTTAAGAAAAAAGTTATCAGCTAATCAGGAATAGAAAAGAATTTCTTCAATTTAGTAGAAGAACATCTACAAAACCTGTAGCTAGCATAACACTTAATGATAAAATGTTTTCTTGCTCAGGAAGAAGGGAAGCATGCCTGTTTTCTTTTTCCATTTAATGTTGCATGAGGTAGTAAAGTAACAAAAATTAATAGAAATAAGAACCATAACGACTGGGAAGGAAGAAGTAAACATTATTTATAGATAAAGGGTTGTTTTATAGAAGATCTAATGGAGTCTGCAAAAAGAATATTAGAACTAAATACTTTTAGCAAAGTCATAGGATAAAAGGCCAATATAAAATATCAATTGTATTTGTAAACTACAAAACATTGCTCAAATTAATATGAGTATCTTACATTAGTAAATATAGATATTTTATTACACAATAAAAATCTCCCTTTGAAATTCTCCTTTTATTGAAGTCTATCTGATATTCATGTAAACAAACTAGAGCTGAAAAATATGAAATATTTTGTGTTCACATATTATTAATATTTAGAATTATCATTGTTAAGATGTCAAGTCTCCCCCGCCGATCCATAGGTTCAACAGAATCCCGATAATTCTAGAAGTCTTTTTATAAAAATAAGGAAGTCGAATGTGTAAATACGGGTGCACTCACAGAGGAGTCGACATTGCTGAGTGCACAAAGGTATCTAGAGAGCTAGGATGGATATTTGAAGCCCAGAATTCACAGTGGCCTAATGTGAATGAGTTTGAAATGATATAACATCCATCGTGGAAGGAGCATAAAGTCTTAATGAAGTGGGAATGGTGTAATGAATATATTATGTTAAAACCTCAGAATCCTGTGATGCTGCTATAGATATAAAACATAAAGGAAGCTGAGAAGATATATTTTTAAAAAATTGTTACTAAGAAGGAGCATCCTTCATACTTCTGCAGTGATTGTTCTCTATGGTTCAGAGATTATGCTCTGATGTTGTAAAGGATTTAGGTTTCCTGATGCCAGTAGAAATAGTGACATCTTATAGCTGTAGATCGTAGGTGGTAGTGGTGTCTAAGAGCCAAGGACAAAGAATAGTATAATTACTATATCCAACTACAGAATGGAAGGATAATCAGGAGTGTTTTGAGACCTGCAGAAATTTGTAGTAATGGTCAAACGGTTATTGGATTTGTAGTAGTGGAGCAGTTTGCCATATTATGGTGCAAAATTTTTATGCCTAGTGAGGAAAAAAAATAAAAGCTAACTTGTATCATCAAGTGGGCATTCAAACTCTCTTATCTGGTCCCCATGCTTAGTCAAGTTTACTCAAGTATATCTCAAATTGGAGGGAGGCAGGAAGGGTTTGAGGAAGGATCTGGGATACTGCAATAGTTGCACACCATGACTCATCCTCAAAGCTTTCCTCAGTGGAGCCTGATGCCATTTGCTGAGGCTCTGTGCATGGGGAAAAAGGAATTTTCCTTCCCCTTCAAGAGTTATAAGATGCTGGCTTCTAAAAATGACATATATGTTTGAAGATCAAAAACCTCACTTTCTACCAGTCAGTTTGGGGCTTAAAAAACACCTGGTGATGGTCCGGGTGTCCCAGTCTTGGGACAACTCCATCTTACCCTGGGTTTAGAAAAAGTGTGGTTATTTCTTTATGTTCAGATGAATGGTGGGAGTAGATAATCTTAGTAACTGACCAAATCCTTGTATTACTAACTTTACCAATGAACTCAAGAAACAGTTAAGGAGAGATTCCTGAATAACATCCCCTACAACTCCTCAACTAACAAATTAATAAATCAACTAAAAACAATACTGTATCCCTGGGTGAGATGCAGTGATTAGATTCATCAAGAAATCCTTGAGAGATGCAGTGACGATGATTATAACATAGCTGTTATATAAATCGGCCAAAGGTTACCTCTGTATATTGGCCCCTGAGTAATTTATTTCTTCATATAGGCTGAGATTTGTTCTCTTAAAATCTTGCCAGTGCCAAACTGAGATTTTGACATATTCAGTTGTTTCAAACATAGCCCACAAAGCAGATTTTTAGCCGTGTAGAGACTGGTTGCTTTGTGTATCCCAGGAAACTGTTCCTCACCTCTGCTAATCATAGATTAGGTAAACCCTGCAGGCATGAAGATCCCAGCCATTGCTACCTTTTGGAGTTCTCTGATCCAGACACTCCTCACCGTGCTTCTAAGAGTCATCACCTAGGTAGGTAAGTCCCATCTCTGATCCCTCTCTTTCCCTTATGCTCCTCTCCTTCTGAATAGTAAGACCTAAACTGTAGCCTCTGGATTGTCTCATACTATGCGGGAATTCTCCTGCACATATGTATGCCATACATGGTCCTTACACATTCATGGGTTATACTTTCCATTCTCCAGCACACATATAACTTAAGAAGGTATTTAGGTTACTATATGTCAAAGCATTGCCAAATAAAGCTGTTTGTCATACTTGTGTTACCTTGTGATCATATCTTTTTCCTTGATCCCCAAAATTCCTTGAATGCCCCACTATAACCACATTTAGCTTTTCTATTTGGCCAGCACAAAAGCCACGTGTTCCTTGAAGAATGGTGATTATATCAACATTAATCAATTGATAACACCAATCACAACTCTCATTCTGGATATAGCATCTTTCCTGGAGCAAATCAATAAAGTCTCTGTACCAGACATCAGAAATTAATCGAGTGCATTATTTTAATAAAATTCTTAACACAAAGAAAATGGGAGCAATTTGCCTTCATGTAGAAGAATGGCCACTTTCATTGCCTTTCATCTTCATCTATCAAATGCCTTGCCTTTGCTATAGTCAATGGTGACATTGATTACCTTGATATCAGACAGAACATCAATGTGGGCCTATTGAGCAAGACATAGAAAGCAGCCTAGATACCTTCTTAATTCATATTCATCGTGGAGAAGAAGAAAGAAAAATCCATGCATATATAAGAACCTCATACAACAGTGGGCTTTCTAGGTTTCCATGATCTGAGGCTTGAAGGAGATACTCCCTTTAAGAAAGAGTAAAGTCGCATACCTTATGCTACCCCAAAGCAAAGAAAGAGTACAATGTATGATAGAATGTTTTAATTTAGGAGGCAAAGCAGATCATATTTGAATATGCTTCTCTGACCCATCTTCTAGGTAACTCAAGAGAGTCTTTAGTGACAGGCCAGATTACCATACTTTTCATCTAACCAACTGATGATATTGAAAATGTTTATGGTTCTATGTAGAGCCTTGGACAATAGGAAACTCATAGGTCAGACCCTTAAAGATTTTATGTAGTACAACTGTTTTCCATTTGAAAAGCAGTTTCTGGTTTGCTGCTATGCTTCAACAGAAACTATAAACATGTTCGAGGGACACCAATCATAAAGCAACCTAAATTTACCCTCATGAAATAAATTTTATCTAATCTACAGGATAATGAAATTGGTCATGTACTGCAGCAATCTATTGCAAAATTGAAATCGTACATGCAACACCAGGTCTCAAAGGCAAAAGCTTCACAACTGCTGGCCTAGACTTCCACTGTATCTACTCCTGCTGCTTTGCCAACATTCCCTCCAACCCACATACGTAGCAAAATTCACTATGACCAGGTAATTGAGAAGAAAAGCAAAAGATAAGCCCGGTTTATAGATGAATCTTCACTGTGGGCTGGTGCTAACTGGAATTGTCCTGACTGGTACAATACACACACAGTGAGAAGTGAGGAGTGTCCCTAAAAGATAGTGGAGAAAGAAAGGCTTTTTCAGTGGACAGAATTTCACACGGACCCTTTAGTTGCTTACAATATTTGGGATGACAGATGGCTTTAAGAAGGAATCCACATTAATTCATTAGCAGTGGCTAAGTGTTTTTTCATCTGAATAGGAACATGAAGATGGGTGGCAGGGTGTCTTTCTTTGTGAGATGTGGTTGAACCCTTCATGATGGGTCTCCGATGTGAAGATAGGCAAATCTGTGCTGTCAGTTGCCAAGTTTGCATCACTAGCAACCATACCTAAGGACTTCATGGATTGCAAAGGAGAAGCCAGAAACTACTTTGCCAAGAACCCTTTTCCTCTTAAGATTCCATATTAGAGAGGAATGCACATAAGGTTTGGGAGGTGGAAGTGAGGGGAGGACATTATTAAAAGATCCCAGTGGTCAGACAAATGAGCAACCACAAGCTATAGAGAGGCCTCTCCAGTCAACATTTTATAGCGACCTGAGAATTACAGTTTCCCAGCAACGCTTTGCAAACGGCCCTCTTCAGCTCATTATGTTGAGGTTATCAGTGACTCCTTCTAAATTATCAAGTTCCAAGCTTTTCTCATATTTATGCAAGCTCTAATTCCTTTGTTAAATTCCCTTATTCATTCAATACTTAAGAGTGTCTCTGTTTTCCCAATCACACACAAACTGATAGAAATTTGGTACTGGAAGTAGATCCAGGGAAACAGAACTTTGATGATGGGAACTTGAAGTGTGTTCTCTGTTGTGATAGATTTAAAAGCAGTAAGGATTCCATTGACAACAGTAAATGGGACGGTGATGGTCCATGAAATGTCTCAGCAAATTGTGACTTACTACCTCTAGTGAGTATTATGTGAATTTGAAGACCCATGGAAAGCAAGGTTTTGGGAGACAAAGTAGCTGCGACAATAGAATATTGTAGGGAAAATATTGATACAACTAATGTAAAATGACTTTCTGCTCCTATCCAGGCTTAAAACTTAGCAAAAGAAAATTACTAGGTGGGGCTTTAAATTCCCAGCTCAAGGTCTAGGTGAGGAATCAGAAATCTTCTGTGGCTTTCCCAGAATAAATGCTTTTTTTTTCTGACCCTGCAGGATTGCGATTTCTAAAAACCATATTTGAAGTCTGATCCAATTGGAACTTGAATTACAATTACAATAAAAGATGAAATAAAAGGCTTATACATTCTCTTAGGATAATGCTAGGGCACTGAGGAAGAGAAATGCAGACCTCAAATGGGCATAACTTCGTCGGATGCTCATGAAGTTGCATGCCTTAAACCATCCCATTCAGCCAAGCCCATCTTGCCGCAGAAGCAGCAGTATCGAGGTTAATGTCTTCGTGCTTGAAAAACTCTGTGAGGCACTACACCTCGGTTATTCCTAATGAGGTAAGGAATGGCTACTCCTCAAGGTGTGCTCTGCCAAACCACCTTTGCTTCTAGTCTAGAACAGGGGTCCCCAACCACCCCCCCCAGCTGGGGACCAGTAGCAGTGGTCAGGGGCCTGTTAGGAACCAGGCGCACAGCAGGAGATGAGCAGAGGGAAGCTTCATCTGCCGCTCCCCCACCCCCATCGCTGATTACTGCCTGAACCATCACTTCCCCATCAGTGGAAAAATTGTCTTGCATGAAACAGACCCTGGTGCCAAAAAGTTTCGGGACTGCGGGTCTAGATGCAAATTTTGTAGCGTGTTCTCAAATCTTGACATTCCCTAGTTGAATGAATATCATCTGGTCTAAAAGGAGTCACCACACATACCAAAAGAATTTCTTCACAAGGTGGCGAACATGTTCCAAAATAGAAAGTGAGAAATCCTCAATTCGTTAACATCCCACTGGCCTAAGGGAATCATAGACTAGCCCCAGTTTTAAGAAAAGGAAAGACTTCATTTGTGAGATCCATCTCCCAAAATCAAAGGAACACTCACATGTAGATGAGAAAAACACCTGGCCAATTTTTTTTTTTTTTTTAATTAATCACAAGTCTCAAGCTTTAATTTACCTCAGGGCCCTACCTGACAACATAAGCTTCCAACATAGAAATACTCACTGGAGGAAAAAGTGAGCCACCCTGTGGCAGGTTGGACTGCATTGGACCAGTTCTAGTAAGGAGGTAGGCAGCAATTTTGCCTTCCCCAAAACATCACTTACTCTGTAACTATATATGGATTTGCCTCTTGCCCACGTGCTTTTGTTCAAACCACATCACTGAACTTTCAAAATGACTTATTTTTATGACCAAGAAACATATTTACAGAAAATTAGGGCAGCAATAGGCTCATGTCTGTAGAATGTGCTGGTCTTACCATGTATCCCATTACCTTAAAGTAGCTGAAACCTGGATTGCATTGCAAGTTCAATGGCTTCTTGTCAAGCCGCCCCTTGCTGTTGCATTCCAGGCAGTTGGTGGATGTTTCATAAGCCTCCTGCAAATTGCAGAAGACTTTTTTGTGAGTTTTGAGAATTATCCATTATGGTGCTTTAGGTTTTATTCAGGCTGGATCTAAATGATATAGTGTCCCAGTTAAATGAACATGGCTGGTTATAAAGTAGACAAGGCTCTCAGTAAGCAGATGGAAAATGTGACTCCTCACTCTTTCCCAGTTCATATGGGGTGTTTGTTCAGTTGACATGGAGACAGTGGCCATGATGACCAGGATGGAGGCCATTGCATGGACTCAACTACATGATATTTTTGCACCAAGGACTGATCTGGCTACTGTCATTGCTGAGTGTCCAATCTGTGAATGACAGGGCCAATGATGAAATCTACACGGCATATTTTGCAGAGTTCCAGCAAGCATCTCCCGACAGTTTGGTGGTTTGGGCTCTTCTCATCATGGAGAGAGTAATGGTTTGGAGTATGTATCCACAGAGATATGAGACTTTCCTTACTGCCCACTGTGTTTCTGCAAGTATCTCCATTCATAAACGTATGGAAAGCTGTATCCATTGCCACAGTATCTCACACATCACCTCTACCTATCAAAGAACCTTTTTCATAGTGAAGGGATTAGAGCAACTGGCTCACAGCAACAAATGCACTAGTGCAACTACCTGTTTCATCAACCAGAAGCCAGTTGTTTGAGAAAATTGTGAGAGAGGCTCCTGTAGTCTCAGTTATGGGACCATCTTGAAAAAATAAAGTCTTTAGGATTGTGGTGCAGTCCTGAAGGTGTCATATATGTCTGAAGCTAGTACTCGGTATATGATGGTCTTTCTCCCATAATTGGAATGTATAGATCCAGCAATCAAGGGATTGGGATGTGACTCTCTCACTATAACACCAAATAATCTGCTGAAGTAGTCCCCCCCACCCCATTCCTATAATATTGGGCACAGTAAGTTGTATTCCCAGGGGGAAAAGGCTTCCATCAGGACACAAATCATGGTGCCATTAAATTGGATACCAGACTGCCACTGGCCATTTTTGTCTCCTTATGCTGCTAAATCAGCCGGAAGTAAAGGGGATTACAGTAAAAGTTAGGATGATTGATCAATCACTTTCAGAGAGTTCATCGATTCAATCTAGTAGCTGGCCATATTGCCCTTCAGCTGTGTTGATTCTACTACTCAGCTCATTTATTGAGTTTTCTTTTCAACAGACAGACAGTCATCTTGGCCAATGCTGGTCATAAATATTTTATTGCTTTGAACAGATGCTGGTAAGTTTATTCTTTCTTTTTTTAACACGTTTATTGGAGTATAATTGCTTTACAATGCTGTGCTAGTCTCTGCCGAACAACAAAGCGAATCAGCTATACATATACATATATCCCCATATCCCTTCCCTCTTGCGTCTCCCTCCCACCCTCCCTATCCCACCCCTCTAGGTGGTCACAAAGCATGGAGCTGCTCTCCCTGTGCTATGTGGCTCCTTCCCACTAGCTATCTATTTTACATTTGGTAGTGCATATATGTCAATGCCACTCTCTCACTCTGTCCCAGCTTACCCTTCCCCCTTCCTGTGTCCTCAAGTCCATTCTCTAGTAGGTCTGCATCTTTATTCCCATCTTGCCCCTAGGTTTTTCATGACCCTTTTTTTTTTAGATTATATATATATGTGTTAGCATACAGTATTTGTTTTTCTCTTTCTGACTTACTTTACTCTGTATGACAGACTCTAGGTTCATCCACCTCACTACAAATAACTCAATTTCGTTTCTTTTTATGGCTGAGTAATATTCCATGGTTTATATGTGCCACATCTTCTTTATCCATTCATCTGTTGAGGGACACTTAGGTTGCTTCCATGTCCTGACTATTATAAATAGTGCTGCAATAATGGTTTGAATGGTTTGAATAACTCTTTGAATAATGGTTTTCTCCAGGAATATGTCCAGTAGTGGGATTGTTGGGTTGCATGGTTCTCTTTTTACTTTTTTAAGGAACCTCCATACTGTTCTCCATAGTGGCTGTATCAACTTACATTCCCACCAACAGTGCAAGAGGGTTCCCTTTTCTCCACACCCTCTCTAGTATTTATTGTTTGTAGATTTTTTTGATGATGGCCATTCTGACCAGTGTGAAGTGATACTTCATTGTAGTTTTGATTTGCATTTCTCTAATGGTTAGTCATGTTGAGCATCCTTTCATGTGTTTGTTGACAAGCTGTATATCTTCTTCGGAGAAATGTCTATTTAGGTCTTCTGCCCATTTTTGGATTGGGTTGTTTGTTTTTTTGTTATTGAGCTGCATGAGCTGCTTGTATATTTTGGAGATTAATCCTTTGTCAGTTGCTTTGTTTGCAAATATTTTCTCCCATTCTGAGGGTTGTCTTTTCATCTTGTTTATGGTTCCCTTTGCTGTGCAAAAGCTTTTAAGTTTCATTAGGTCCCATTTGTTTATTTTTGTTTTTATTTCCATTTCCCTAGTAGGTGGGTCTGAAACATGTTTTCCTCTAAGAGTTTTATGGTGTCTGGCCTTACATTTAGGTCTCTAATCCATTTTTAGCTTAGTTTTGATATGGTGTTAAGGAGTGTTCTCAGTTCATTCTTTTACATGTAGCTGTTCGGTTTTCCCAGTACCACTTATTGAAGAGGGTATCTTTTCTCCATTGTATATTCTTGGCTCTGTTATCAAAGATAAGGTGACCATAGGTGCATGGGTTTATCTCTGGACTTCCTATCCTGTTCTATTGATCTTACTGTTTATGTGCCAGTACCATACTGTCTTGATTACTGTATCTTTGTAGTATAGTCTGAAGTCAGGGAGCCTGATTCCTCCACTTCTGCTTTTCTTTTTCAAGCTTGCTTTTGTTATTCGGGGTCTTTTGTGTTTCCATACAATTTGTGAATTTTTTTGTTCTAGTTCTGTGAAAAATGCCATTGGTAGATTGATAGGGATTGCATTGACTCTGTAGACTGCTTTGGGTAGTATAGTCATTTTCACATTGTTGATTCTTCCAATCCAAGATCATGTTATATCTCTCCAACTGTTTGCATCATCTTTAATTTCTTTCATCAATGTCTTATAGTTTTCTGCATACAGGTCTTTTGCCTCCTTAAGTAGGTTTAATCCTAGGTATTTTATTCTTTTTATTGCAACAGTAAATGGGAATGTTTCCTTAATTTCACTTTCAGATTTTTCATCATTAGCATGTAGGAATGCAAGAGATTTCTGTGCACTAATTTTGTATCCTGCTACTTTACCAACTCCATTGATTAGCTCTAGTAGTTTTCTAGTAACATCTTTAGGATTCTCTATATATAGCATCATGTCATCTGCAAACAATGACAGCTTTAATTCTTCTTTTCTGATTTGGATTCCTTTTATTTTTTTTTCTACTCTGATTGCTGTGGCTAAAACTTCCAAAACTCTGTTGAATAATAGAGTTTAGAGTGGGCAATCTTGTTTTCTTCCTTATCGTAGTGGAAATGGTTTCAGTGTTTCACCATTGAGAATGACGTTGGCTGTGGGTTTGTCATATATGGCCTTTATTATGTTGAGGTAAGTTCCCACTATGCCTACTTTCTGGAGAGTTTTTATCATAAATGGTGTTGAATTTTGTCAAAAGTTTTTTCTGCATCTATTGAGATTATCATATGTTTTCTTCTCCTTCAGTTTGTTAATATGGTGTATCATATTGATTGATTTGCATATATTGAAGAATCCTTGCATTCCTGGGATAAATCCAACTTGATCATGGTGTATGATCCTTTTAATGTGCTGTTGGATTCTGTTTACTAGTATTTGTTGCAGAGTTTTGCATCTATGTTCCTCAGTGATATTGGCCTGTAGTTGTCTTTTTCTGTGACATCTTTGTCTGGTTTTGGTATCAGGGCGATGGTGGCCCTGTAGAATGAGTTTGGGAGTGTTCCTCCCTCTGCTATATTTTGGAAAGGTTTGAGAAAGGTAGGTGTTAGCTCTTCTCTAAAAGTTTGATAGAATTCACCTGTGAAGCAATCTGGTCCTGCATTTTTGTTTGTTGGAAGATTTTAATCACAGTTTCAATTTCAGTGCTTGTGATCGGTCTGTTCATATTTTCTATTTCTTCCTGGTTCAGTCTTGTAAAGTTGTAGTTTCCTAAGGATTTGTCCATTTCTTCCAGGTTGTCCATATTATTGGCATATAGTTGCTTGTAGTAATATCTCATGACCCTTTGTATATCTGCCGTGTCAGTTGTCACTTCTCCTTTTTAATTTCTAATTCTGTTGATTTGAGTCTTCTCCCTTTTTTCTTCATGAGTCTGGCTAATGTTTTATCAATTTTGTTTATCTTCTCAAAGAACCAGCCTTTAGTGTTATTGATCTGTGCTACTGTTTCCTTCATTTCTTTTTCATTTATTCCTGATTTGATTTTTAAGATTTCTTTCCTTCTGCCAACTTTGGGGGTTTTTTTGTTCTTCTTTCTCTAATTGCTTTAGGTGTAAGGTTAGGTTGATTATTTGAGACTTTTCTTGTTTCCTGAGGTAGGATTGTATTGCTATAAACTTCCCTCTTAAAACTGCTTTTGCTGCATCCCATAGTTTTGGGTTATCATGTTTTCATTGTCATCTGTTTCTATGTATTTTTTGATTTCCTCTTTGATTTCTTCAGTGATCTCTTGGTTATTTAGTAGTGTATTGTTTAGCCTCCATCTGTTTGTATTTATTACAGTTTTTTTTCCTGTAATTAATATCTAGTTTCAGAGCATTGTCATCGGAAAAGTTACTTGATACAATTTCAATTTTCTTAACTTTACCAAGGCTCGATTTGTGACCCAAGTTATGATCTATCCTGGGGAATGTTCCAGGAGCACTTGAGAAGAAAGTTTATTCTGTTGTTTTTGGATGGAATGTCCTATAAATATCAATTAAGACCATCTTGTATAATGTGTCATTTAAAGCTTGTGTTTCTTTATTTATTTTCATTTTGGATGATGTGTCCATTGGTGAATGTGGGGTGTTAAAGTCCCCTAGTATTATTGTGTTACTGTCAATTTCCCCTTTTATGGCTGTTAGCATTTGCCTTATGTATTGAGGTGCTCCTATGTTGGGTGCATAAATATTTACCATTGTTATATCTTCTTCTTGGATTGATCCCTTGATCATTATGAAGTGTCCTTCTTTGTCTCTTGTAATAGCCTTTATTTTAAAGTCTATTTTGTCTGATATGAGAATTGCTACTTCAGCTTTCTTTTGATTTCCATTTGCACAGAATATCTTTTTCCATCCCCTCACTTTCAGTCTGTATGTGTTCCTAGGTCTAAAGTGGGTCTCCTCTAGACAGCATATATATGGGTCTTGGTTTTGTATCCATTCAGCCAGTCTATGTCTTTTGGTTTGAGCATTTAATCCATTTACATTTAAGGTAATTATCAATATGTATGTTCCTATTACCATTTTTTTAATTGTCTTGGGTTTGTGTTTGTAGGTCTTTTCCTTCTCTTGTGTCTCCTGCCTAGAGAAGTTCCTTTAGCATTTGTTGTAAATCTTGCTTGGTGGTGCTGTATTCTCTTAGCTTTTGCTTATCTGCAAAGCTTTTAATTTCTCTGTCGAATCTGAATGAGATCCTTGCTGGGTAGAGTAGTCTTAGTTGTTTTTCCCTATCATCACTTTAAATATGTCCTGCCACTCCCTTCTGGCTTGCAGAGTTTCTGCTGAAAGATCAGTTGTTAAGCTTATGGGGATTTCCTTGTATGTTATTTGTTGCTTTTCCCTTGCTGCTTTCAATATTTTTTGTTTGAATTTAATTTTTGTTAGTTTGATTAATATGTACCTTGGTGTTCTTCTCCTTGCATTTATCCTGTATGGGACTCTCTGTGCTTCCTGGACTTGACTGACTCTTTCCTTTCCCATATTAGGGAAGTTTCAACTATAATCTCTTCAGATACTTTCTCATTCCCTTTCTTTGTCTCTTCTTCTTCTGGGATCCCTATAATTTGAATTTCAGTGCATTTTATGTTGTCCCAGAAGTCTCTGAGACTGTCCTCAATTCTTTTCATTCTTTTATCTTTATTCTGCTCTGTGGTAGTTATTTCCACTATTTTATCTTGCATGTCACTTACCCATTCTTCTGCCTCAGTTATTCAGTTCTTGATTCCTTCTAGAGTATTTTTAATTTCATTTATTGTGTTGTTCATCATTTGTTTGCTCTTTAGTTCTTCTAGGTCCTTGTTAAACATTTCTTGTATTTTCTCCGTTCTATTTCCAAGGTTTTGGATCATCTTTACTATCATTACTCTGAATTCTGTTTCAGGTAGACTGCCTATTTCCTCTTCATTTGTTTGGTCTGGTGGGTTTTTACTTTGCTCCTTTATCTGCTGTGTATTTCTCTGTGTTCTCATTTTGCTTAACTTACTGTGTTTGGAGTCTCCTTTTTGTAGGCTGCATGTTTGTAGTTCCCATTATTTTTGGTGTCTGCCTCCAGTGGGTAAGGTTTGTTTAGTGGGTTGTGTAGACTTCCTGCCAGAGGGGCTGGTGCCTGTGTTCTGGTGGATGAGGCTGGATCTTGTCTCTCTGGTGGGCAGGACCACATCTGGTGGAGTGTTTTGGGGTGTCTGTGACCTTATTATAATTTTAGGCAGCCTCTCTGCTAATGGGTGGGGTTGTGTTCCTGTCTTGCTAGTTGTTTGTCATGGGTGTCCAGCACTGGAGCTTGCTGGTCGTTGAGTGGAGCTGGGTCTTAGCATTGAGATGGAGACCTCTGGGAGAACTCTTGCTGATTGATATTATGTGGGGCCGGGAAGTCTCTTGTGGTCCAAGGTCCTGAACTCAGCCCTCCCACTTGACATCTGGCTGGAGCACCAGGACCCTGTCAGCCACACAGCTTTTGGGAAGTCTGAGGTCTTCTGCTAGCATTCAGTAGATGTTCTGTAGGAGTTGTTCCACATGTAGATGTACTTTTGATGTATTTGTGGGGAGGAAGGTGATCTCCACGTCTTACTCCTCCACCATCTTGAAGGTCCTCTGGCAAGTTTATCCTTGCTTGCTAGATAGCAGTTCAGACACACTGAGAAGCACAGATCTTCCATTTGTAGTTAGAATGGCATGCACAATAAGAATGAATTTTAGTTAAAAAAATCAAACTATAGTTTATGACCTAGTATATCTAGGTAAAATAGAAGATTCAGTTTTAAAATAGGAACAGAATCAGCTTCCCTCTAATGAAGAAAGTATTCCTCATCATCTTTTTGTATTTAGAAACATTCTGGAAGGATAAGTTCAAGCATGTATTTTAATTTCAGAGACTTCCTTCATTGGAATACTATTTAAATTATTTGAGGAGATGACTATTTTTCTTTTCCAACCACTAAAGTATTACAAAAAAATCTAGAACTTCAAGAGTTTCCACTGCCAATTTAAACTTGAATGTTAACAATATTACTTCTTAGACACTAAGATAACATTACTTCTAAGACTTCATAGCTAGTACACCTTCTTCATCCTTTTGTAGTTATAAAATGTGAATTTCTCACAATGCAAATTTAAATGCTGTTATTGTGGTTGAATCTACCAAAGTAGTATATATGGCCATTTATTATTCAATATTTTTTATTGCCTACTATATATCAGGCACTCTTCTAGTAAATACAACTATAGCATACATGGAACCTGTAGTCTACTGGGGAGTGAACAGACAATAAATATAGATATAAAAAAAAATGTTAAGTAACTGAAGTACATAGTATGTTATAAAGTGTTACATGCAATGGGTGAAAAGAAATAATAGAATAGTTTAAGGGAGAATCAGGAATTTTCTCCTCTCTTAATAAGAGCAAGAGAATTGGGCCAACATCAGACTGCTGAATTTTTTATTTACTTAAGAATAAAATGCTAATGAAAAATATTCTATCCATCATATGGTCTTTCAGGTACTGAGGCCATAGAGAAATGCTTTGATGTGCCAGAACTAAGGGAATGCTATTCACTTGTGTCTTTCCCAAGGAATCAAAAAGAAGATGGCATTTATCCCAACAAAAAGTGGGAAAACAGATGTTGAACATTTCATATGTTTAAATTGTAGAGCTAAGACATAGTGGGGTCATCAGTTGAAAATGTATTGAGCATTATATGCCTGACAGAGTAAAACAATGTAAATAAAACTGGATAAAGGGAGAGAGTTAAAGGGGAAAGTAAATAATATTATTGACCTTTCTTTAGATTATGTAGGAGTCAAATGATTACTTTAAAAACTAACCAATAGTGAAAGATTAAGTTAGAAAAGCAGATTAGGGTAATTATAAAAAAGCCTTACAAAAAGACAGAAAACTAGTAGAAAGAAAAACAAAACTTCCAAAACAACAAATAAAATTCTTTGAAGATTGGAAAAAATTTTTAAGTTCTGTTACCTCTTACTTAACAAATTGTTTCATACTTAATATGATCAAGAAATGTTTGTTGACATGTGGAAGGAAGGAAGATGTTAGAATGGATTACAAAAGAAAAGAAGAAATTTTAATATTACACAATAGATACATTTCTGTAGATGCCTAGGAGAGACTGCTGAACAGCACATAAAAAAAAAAAAGCTTGCCCTCATGTAAAACTCACTCTGACTGTTCTAATATGGATACAAAAGAGAAACAAGTAAAAAACATAATTTTTCTTGAGATGTCTTGCTATTTCAAACTATATTCTCCATATGTGGTTCTATTAATAGTGTCGATAAGGCAGTCATTTTTTGTTGAATCATGAGTTGCTCAGTTAGGGTAATTCATATAAGTTTTTTGGTAGATATTTTTGGTGGCAAGGAACAAGTATACACTCTTATTGCCTTAAAAACATTAGGATTCTTGCTACATTTGCATTTTATCAATAACTGTTAAGAATTAATGCCACCTATCAGCAACTCTGTTATTAATGCTTGAATGTTTTAATCTCAATCTCTCTCTCTCTCTCTCTACACTTTATTTGACCTGCTCATCATTTTCTGCCAGGCCACATCACAGGTCACAGGAAATTCTGCTTAGGTTAAGTGTCCACTAGTGGTCCAATCAGACCAGGGATTATGTGGGCTTTGTATTACTGTGGCATCACTAATGTCTAAATCTTCAAGGTATTTTTTTATGCAACAAAAAATTGGGACTAAGACCTAAATACTTATTAGACAACAGTTCTTTCAAGTGTAAAAAGTATAGAGAAAAAAATCAATTAATAATACAATATGATAAAAATTTAAACAGTTCTTAGGAATTAAAATGCAAATGTAGAAAGAATCCTAAGGATGTTTTTCATGTTTGAACTTATATAATAGAAAGGCCAATAAAATATTAGCATAATTCTTAGAGAAAGCAAGTTGCTTTAGATAGCTTAGTATAGTTGGAAAAGGTTAGAGGGATCTTTCCAAATGCACTGATTAGTAAAATTAAAATTGAAATGTTCTACACCACATAGATAATAAGCTTAAGGGTAAAGTTGTTCCTAATTGAAAAACTTACCCTTAAGAGAAATGTAACACCAAATTAAGGAGAACAAAAACAATACAAAATCCTTAAGCTTTTCAGAAACCTATGAAGAAAACTTAATATGCTTTAAAATGAAGCCAGAGGAAAAAATCTTAACCATAGGTACCACTGGGCTCATATTCCTCTATTTTCAAAATGTGATCAAAACAGCGTATATGTTTAGAGTGAGTGACCTATAAACTAATGTATTTCAAAATACTTTTTTGGCTGGTTTCTTTGTTTATGTTGTTGCTCCCAAAGGATCGTTAAGCATACAGGCCATCTGATTTTGCTATGCCATTTATTTCTAACAGTTTTATATATATATATATATATATATATATATATATATATATATATATATACATCACCCAAAGTGTTGAAAAGAAGTAAGGATGGTAGAAAAGTGATCATGGATTTTTATTAGATCAAAAAAAAAAAGTGAGAAAATAATGACAAAACATAGAGATGATCGAATAAATATAACTTAGATACTCCATTTTTGAAAGATTCTATATACATTTGTATTCCTTATAAATAAGAGCCTTTAAATTTGAAACCTATACACATCAGTAGCTGGAAATCACTTCTTAATATTGCATAAGTTTCTAAAAATCAAGGACAGGAAAAACATTTCACCATGCACAAGTCCCCCTAGCACACAGCATGCAAAAATAACTATTATTCAAAATTCTTAATTCTTTTTAATTTGGAAGTTTCTTAGTGTTTAAATAGATAAATGTGCTAACATGTTGCTACAAATTAATGCTAATACTACCTTGGATGAAAATTCATCATAATTTATAAAAGCTGTTCTTTCAAAACAGTAAATATTATAGCCTCTGATAATTATTCTCAGGTACTAGAATGCAGAAAAAATACTATCAATGTTATGAACAGAGGCATTTAACACATTAAAAGTTTGAGAGAATACACTTTAATGCTTTACTTTTAATTTCTTTTTATTTGTTTTGTGTCCAATTGTGTTCATATTCCTTTTGAAGTTTATAATATGCATCAGGTTCTTCTGGATTCTTTAAGAAACTTGTAAGAGCTTCCATGAGGTGCCACAGTCTTAGAAGAAAGATAAAATTAATTTTTAAAAATTTACAGCATAAAAATTTAAGTAGTGTATTCTTCAGGTCTAGGGAACACAAGTGATAGAACCAAAGCAGCTTTTATTTTACTGGCAAAATTCCTTATTTGTTTAAAATTTAATATATGTTATTTTATGCAGTCTTTCAAAAATAGATCAGAAACTGGCTCCTCAAAGGAGAACATGAAACTTCTGAACTGTTAACAAAACTGTGATCATAAAATTCAAGGTTCTGTGTGTTTTTTTGCTTAAGAATCTATAATTATTTATGAGCTATTGGACATATACCTATTCAACAAGAATATTCACTTTTGAATAGGCTAAGTAAATGCTTGTTTCTTTGTATTCAAAACATGAATAATATTTACAGTGAATTATTTTAATGTAAATAATGTAAGATAAAAATGCCAATATCTCCAGGATGAATTGTATTCTTTATTACAATTAAATTTTCTATTGAAGTATAGCTAATTTACAATGCTGTGTTAATTTCAAGTGTACAGCAAAGTGATTCAGTTATACACATATATATTCTTTCTCAGATTCTTTTCCATTATAGGTTCTTACAAGATATTGAGTAGAGTTCCCTGTGCTATACAGTAGGTCCTTCTTGTTACCTATTTTATATAATAGTAGTGTGTATATGTTAATCCCAAATTCATCCTAATGTGTCTCTCCCTCCCTGCTATCCCCTTTGGTAACCATAAGTTTGTTTTCTATATATACTCACGGATAATTAAATTTTAAATTTGAATAAAATAAGTCAAAAAGGAAAGGCTGTTAAATTCTGAGAAAATATTTCATACATTTGTGTATTTAACAAATTATTCTTACTTGGAGCATACTACAGAGTTAATTGTCTTTTTTGTGAAAGAAGAAATAAGCATTAAAAAGAAAATGCCTTTATGCACTATAAATAGCTGTCATACAAATATGAATTTTCACCTGTCCTCTTTATTAAAAATATTGTTTGGGGTATAATATGCAGGATTTAAAATATGAACAACTAAAAACAAATTATAAAATTGTAAGTTTTATTTTAATTCACAGAGTAAAATGTCTTTTGGAATGTTCTAATGTTAAATAAATCCATGTCACCATGGCCAGAATACACTAGATTGAAAGTTGTAGCACATAAAAAGCTACACAGATAGAGATAGATTTAAAGTGTGATATCATATAATCCAATATATTTAAGTATAAAAATGAATGTTTTAACTTGTATTTATTAAAGTCTGAGAGTAATATTTTTCTTAATAGAATAACTTATAACCTGCTCACAAAGAGTTAAGGGTCAATGAAATTATGGTACAAATTCTGGAATTCAGACACTGGCAGAAAAGTTATTTCTCATTTTTAAAAAAATCTATGACTTAACGTGCATATTTACAATTTCACACAAATGGTATGACATTATCTCTCCTTCCCATTGGTACAATTATATGTGTGCCACCATTCCCAAGATACAAGTCAATACACATCATAAATAGTGGACTGTCAGATGGATAGATAGACCCAGATTGATTTATTAGGATGGATTTGGGTATAGTAAGTTAAAGTTAACAATGTTTAAGTTAAACAAGAATTGTTATTAGAGAACAAATGGTTATAGTTACCTTTTATCATTAAGACACTGTATTTTTTAAACTTATTGTTCTGTAGAAATATTCATGTTTTACTTTTGTAATTTATATTTTTACTTTTATTCTCATGAGCCTTTCCAGTATCCTCTATCAGAATCTTAGCTTTAAGAACTGCCCAGTTGGGTAAAAAAGCCTGAAATTACAGATTTGTTAAAACAACGTTTTTCATGATATGTTTATCAGGCGTTGAACATACAGAATATAATTGCAACCTTTAGCAGCATAGGTTCTGGCATTTTGGCAGTAGCTGAAAATAATTCTGAAAACATTCCAACTTCATGGACAGTGATTGCATAGACATTTGATTGCCAGCCTTGATTTGGGACTCCCACCTCTGGCAAGGTCACTAATACCCCTGACATGGACAGAAGGAACCTGGTTAGAAATTCTAGCAAAATATAAAGTCAGAGAATGCCGCCTCAAAGCTAAGTCTATGACACCTTCAAGTAACTAACAGAAATAGATGGGGGAGTTTTTAAAGAAGGTCTTTCTCTCTCCAACTGTGCAATTAGACTTTCTGCACTTGAATGGTGACCTCAGTATTTACTAGTTGCTATTTAGATGTAATTTAGTTCACAGGTGACTTGTTACATATGTCATGTAGCAGCTCTCACTTACTGCTGTTATGCTATACTCGAGTTTGTTTTCTACTTCTCCAACTAGAATATACAAGTCCTAGATGCTACAATTTTTACATCCTGTTCACTGCTGTAGCCTCAATTAATAAAATATTGTCTGGCACATATTAGGTTCTTGTATATGTCAGTCAGATAAACAAGTACATGCGTGAATGAAGTAATGCTTAACACAAGCATTTTTTGCTTAGTTTTGTTTTGCATTCTCCATCAGGTCACAGGATTTATTAACATTTTGAGAAGGAAAGTGGCACAAAGTGATGGCCTGGGATAGGAGTATGTCCCTTAAAGTGGTGACCTTTGCCAAACTGAACACTCTGGCAGGGCTGTAAACACAAATGAGATTTCCTGTTTTTAGCTAACAGAATAGTGCTGTGTAGCCTGAGGCATCCTTGGGTACAGTAGTCTAAGTAAGAGGAAAATAGCTTTGAATTATGAGGGGGTTTATGTAATAGAATGGATATGAGACATATCATGGTGTTTACTCAACAATACTAAGTAAGATAATTGAGGTAAGAGGATAGTGGTGAGAGAATTATGAGACAGATTCTAAAAGAAAAGTGATATGTCTCTAATGTAAATACAAAGGTGGGAGTATAAGAAATTAGCAGGGAGCGAGGCAGTAATTTGGCTAAAGGTTTTGAGTTCCATCTGACTAGCAAATGCTTATTTTGAAGGGAGGGTGAAGAAAATAAATATTTATGGTGGGAATTAATGTTCATTAGGAAAAAGTAAGGCAATTTTACATGATTATTATAACATAATGGATCATCCAACACATTTTAATTTAATAAAATAAATTTTTCTTTGGAATTAATGTGTATCATGTAGTGTATCATGTAGGAATTAAGAAAATGTTGATCTTTTCTACTGAATAAAATGTAAATCATTAAATCTTATTTAGATTTCTTCTCACTAAAAAGTAGCCTCATTTTTTTCCTATTAATCTTTAGAATGCTTGGCATTATAATATTAATGTCTTACAGTTAATCAAAGTAAAACTAATATTCTCATCACAAAATACAGTATTTTACTAAAGAATGGATTAAATTACTTTTATCATTCCTCTTAAATTCTGTACTTCAACAATATTCTCTGTAAAGATATTTAATATCTTTCAACATATTACATAGTTAAACTCTTCAAATATAAGTACCTTCATTACATTAACCATTATTTACTTATATAAATTTTTTAATAATTAAATCCCTTAATAAACTAGGAATTTGGGATTATCAGATACAAATTACTATATATAAAATAGATAAACAACAAGGTCCTACTGTATAGCACAAGAAACTATATTCAATATCCCATAATAAACCATAATGGAAAAGAATCTGAAAAAGAATATATATATATATATATATATATATATATATATATATATATATATGGCTTCCCTGGTGGTGCAGTGGTTGAGAGTCCGCCTGCCAATGCAGGGGATGCGGGTTCGTGCCCCGGTCTGGGGGGATCCCACATGCCGCGGAGCGGCTGGGCCCGTGAGCCATGGCCGCTGAGCCTGCGCGTCCGGAGCCTGTGCTCCTGTGCTCCGCAACGGGAGAGGCCACAACAGTGAGAGGGCCGCGTACGGCAAAAAAAAAAAAAAAAGAATATATATATATGTATAACTGAATCACTTTACTATACACCAGAAACTAGCCCAACATTGCAAATCAACAAACTTCAGTGAAAAATTTTAAAAATTAAATCCTTTAAAGCTCCTAAATCATCTGTCCTTTACTCTTGCTCCTCTAATTAAAGCATGAACAAGAAAAATGATGAGAGTGTGAGAGAGAGTTTCAACTTGATTCTCCAAGATGACTTAAATACTGTTTTCTCAAGTTTTATTGAGAATTACACAGAAATGTGTCTGGCTCCAATTATAGAACATGTAATGATTGATTTTGCTAAAAATCAGTTATAATTGTGCACTAATTCCACAGTATCCATGCATATGGAAAAAGACAAATTTTTTTCAGAAAACCAACACATGGTTATTTTTAAAAGACCAAATCATCAATTTATAGACCAAATTGTCTCCATTATACATTATTATTATTTTATTAAAAGATGGTTCATCATATTTATTATAATCAGAAGCTTTATAATGTCTTCTATAAGCAGTATAACTGTCAAAAATGACAAGAAGAAATCAGCTAGACACTCAAATCTCATAAATGGATTTTGCAGGAAAACGTCCGCACTCTCCAATTTATGTATATATATTTTTTCATTGTTCCATGGAAATTTATAAAAAATTAATTATGTCCTAAGGCAAAAAAATCTTCGGTAAAAGAGAAAGTCTAAAGATCTTAATAAGCATATTGGAATGAAGCAAGATACGGAGAGCAAAATGATAACAATAACCACACAGAAAACAAAAATTCATCCATGTGAAAATTTTAATAAATATTTTTCTAAAGAACTCAGACCAAAGAGTAATCACATCTAAAATAATAAATTCATATTTGTTAAATATTTGTAATGAATGAGATTATCCCTAACCCCTAATTTGAAGATGTAGATTAATATTATATATATAGCCATATATACACATATGAGAATATATATTATATATATATATTTATAAATATATATATATTGCTGGTGAAACATTAAATGTTATAACCAGTTTGGAAAACAGGCAGTTTCCTAAAATTTATGTATATCATATAACTCAGCCATTCTATTCTGAGGTATTTATTCTACAGAAGTGAAAGTGAGTAGCTATACAAATACTTATACATAAAAGGTCCGAAGCAGCTTTATTTGTAATAGTCAAAAACTGGAAACAACCCAACTGACCATCAGTAGGTGAGTGGATAATCAAATTGTGGTATATGTATAGCATTAATTACTATTGAACAATAAAAACATTGAACTATTGATGCATACAATAACATGAATGAATCTCAAAATGTACTTAGAAAAAGAAGTCAGACAAAAGGTAGTGCTTTCTATACATGCAACATACATACCCTACATACATACATACAGTACATACAAAATTCTACAAAAAATACAAACTAATTTATAGTGAAAATGCAGTTTAACATGCCTGAGACTGTAGTGGCTAAGTGGGAGAGCAAAAGGCACTAGAAATTTTTTGGAGATGATAGATAAGTTCTTTATCTTGACTTGGTGATTTTTCAGGGGTTTACACATATTTCACAACTTACCAAATGATACATTCTAAATATATACAGATTTTATATGCCAAATATATAGCAATAAAGCAGTTTTTTAAAGTGGTATATATTTGTAAGAAGATACAAATATAGACTTAGCGTAATTTTATGCATAAATGACACTTTTGGACACCAATATTGAATAGTCCATTCTAGTTTGTAATAATTAGTGGTGTTATATGTACATAATTAAGTATAGAATATGATGCTGAAGTAGATATCTTTGTTTTGACTTTTGGTTCATTTTTTGCTGCACACTACATCTCTCACATGAGAGTTAGGCACCAATTAAAAAATTCAACTTCAATATATTTAGGTACTTATTTTAATAGTATAGCAGTTTAAAAATAGATCACCATTTTTTTACACTCTTTCCTTCAAGAGGTGGAGTCGACATACCCTACTCTTTGGTCTGAGTGGGCTTGTATATATATTTAACCATTAGTTTATGATGAAGTGATGTTGAGCGACTTCTGAGTTTGGGTCATGAAAGGTGAGTCAGCCTCTGCATAATTCACAGAAATGTTTGAACTTGAAGCCCTGAGCCACCATGTATGAAATTCATCCACCCTGATTCTGCCATGCTGTGAGGAAGTCAAGCTGCATAGAAAACAGTCACTCTTGCTATATCCTGTCTGATTTCCTGATCCACAAAACCAGTGGGCCTAATAAAATGTTGTTTCAAGCCTGAGTTGTCAGGTAGTTTGTATTCAGAAACAGTAACTGGGTTCTAATATAATTGCCATTTTAATACCAGTATTTTTAATGGATTCTATTTTCAAGACCTACAGTCTTAAAAAACTTAGTCAAGATTTAGATTTAAATATAGGCAGAAACCTTTGGATTCCCAGATGTTTGCAACTCTCTACACATGTGGATAAGCCTGAATTAGAAATGGTAGGAATTATTTTCGTTAAGTCTGGCAGCAGTTATGCTATGTGAGAACAGCTGCTGGCTTTAAAAGTAAGAGTTGCACATATTTAATAGCAAAGCTAATATTGGCATATTAAAAATGCATCATTGCATTGTTTATTCTGTCAAATGACAGGTGCAAACATATATCTTTATTTAAAATACAGAAATTAAAAAGAATATCGAATATGCTGTTTTGAACTGTTTTAGACAAATGTGCTGCTCCTTCATGCACAACAGATAAAATAAAAACAGAGACTTCACATATATATATAGGGCAAAATTCAATTTCCAAAATATATTTTTATTTTTACCTTCCTGTAGTCAAGAATGTCCTTAGTGACATTTATTTCCAGAAAAAACTGAAACAAAGAACAGCCTTGATAGGCTATGCTGCTGATTCTCTCCATCAGTTATGGTGGCATGCTGGTGGCTTAGTTATAGATTGATTATATTACAAAACTGAATACATTTGAGTAGCATCTGCCATACACTTTTATCAATAATTGTACAGGACATGGGTAAGTCAGACAGTTCTTGAAACTAACAGAAACATAGCTCATAACAACACCTTTAATTCAGTAGAGACCAAAATATGGAATTGCCTTCAGCTTCTGTTTACACAGCCACCAGAGAGCATCTTCCTCTTTCTGTGCTATCATATTTCATTTCTACTGAGGCTTGATTACTTATTTTATTCACCAGAATGGCCCCAAATATTTTTGCCTCTTTATCAGAATTCAATTTCAACAGATAAGACTTTGAAAACATTGGAAATGACTGAAAATAATTTGAAAACCATTTCTTTTTAAATTTCAAACTTATCTCTTAAACATTAATAGTAACATTTACATGGATCTTCTCAAAGAGACAATTTTGAAGAGGAAGAATTAGTGCCCTTTTAAACAAAAGTTAAAATAAGTTATCTTATTGTACATAGAAACATTGCTCATGGTATTAGTGTTCCAGTTTACATTTCTATGTGGTAAACCTTGAAAACATTAATATGGTGATCAAATGACTGTGATCTTTGAAATTTTCTTTGCTTTACTTTGATCTCAATAAAAATGTCTAACAAAGATCAACAAGCTAAATCACATCAAACATGACACATGGCTCAGCCTTTTAGGAAGAGAATTAGGATTAGTATAGTAGTATTAACGTTGACCGTGGGCATGGCCTCAGCACCAATGCTGTATCTGTAACAATCTCATCAATATCATTGGGTCAACATGGCAGTTATCTTACCCAGAGCTTTATACCCTATTAAGTGATATATAATCTGCAATGCTGTTATATGTCTAGGGAAGCTCACAAAGTCATTTTTAAGATTTATGAAATAATGATATTAGGTTTTGGGGGGAAGGGCTACCTCTTGACTATATTGATGATATGATGCTTTATTTTTCTTTTCAGTCAAAATCACAAAAAGAATTTCTAAAAGGATTTTTTTCTTACTACCACTTTGCAGAGAGAAATACAAACAGAGAAGCCAAACAACACCCTTCAAACTGAGGTTTATTTGATGTTTCAAACCCAGGAACACCTTTAGAATTATACCTATAATAGTGGCTTTGTATTTAATATTATGTTACTTTTCCTTTCTTTCTTATCTGTTTTTAAGTAGGTTGACAGACTAACATTCAAAGCCAATTGAACAGGAAGATGAAAATTTATAGAGGTATAGAGAGAAGGAAAGGAAGGCTTTGTTGATAGCAGTTGTAGAGGGAATAGATTGAAACTAGTCAAACAGGACTAAAGGAGAGAGAGAGACAATCAACCAATAGTTGAAGGAAAAGACAGTAATCTTGAGAAAATACTAGTACCACTGTAACAGCTCAAATTTTTACTAGAAATTGTTTAAAATGAATTTAATATTGGCATGTTAAGAAGTTTTAAGACAGGAAAAAGAGTTTTTTTTTTTTGTTTTTGATATTATAGTATAATCTCAAATCTTCAGAGGGAAAGGGCTCTCCTCCTTTCTCCTCCTGCTGTTTGCCTTCAGGCTATTTCGCTGCTCATTAGCACCTTCACCAGAGAGTGGGCAGGAGGAAAAAAAGAGCTGAAACATGAGTCAGTCAATTACAGTTCTCATTAGGGGCTCTGGCAAAAAATGTACAGGTGGGCGGAGTCTGAAACTAACAACCAAAGAGAGATATGTGTATTATCCAGGGTATTCTCTTGTCCAAATCACTCTGCTCCCTGAATATCAGAGATAATTGCATGTTGACTATATTATAATACGTTTCCATAGCAATTACTGACATGTTTGCAGAAGGAAAACAAAGCCAAAGGGTGAAGTAATTATCTAGGTCAGTGGTTCTCAAATTTGAGTTTGCATTGGAATCACCTGCAGAGCTTTATATAAAAAGGCAGATTGTCAGACTCCACCTATAGAGTTTCTGATGGAATAGGAGGGGGTTGGTGCCCAAGAGTATGATATTCTAGCAAGTTCTCAAGTGCTGCTGCTCCTGCTACTGCTGCTGGTCCATGCAGATCGTATTCCAAAGATCATTGTTCTAGATAATTCAGAAAATATTACACAGTTGCTGACAAGGAACATAGTTGACTGATTTAAAATTTTCTTTCTTGTAGGGCTTATGAATCCTTATATGATTTCTTACAAGAATTCTGGCACCCTTTTGGACTTATCCTAGCTTGATATGCAAAAAACAGAACATTGAGTTGCTATCCGACATCTACAATAATGTCTTAAAATATAACAGTAAAAACAGATGTGACATTTAGATATTTGCTTTCAGGTTTATTTTTATTTCATTAAGATATATTGTTTATCAATTCAAACTGTTAATTTACCAATTAAGTCTCTTGAAGCTATATTTTTCTTTTTCTTTGTTTTAAGTTATCAAAGTAGCATATAATCTTTGAAAAATAAATGTATAGAAGTCTAAAGGAAAAAATGTAAAAATCTTCACTTTCTGCTTCCACTTAACCCATAATCTAACTCTGGAGACATGCTGATATATACAGCTACCCAAATAGAAACATACACACTTGCAAATATAATAGCAAATATCAATATTATTTTATGTGACTATTATGTATGTTAGATATGACCATTATATATTCTTCTGGATGCTGCTTTGTTTTTTGACTGAAAATCTATTGTGGATATAGCAGAAACTGTTCATTGCTCCCTTTAGTCATTCTTTTTACAATACAGCTGTAAGATTTTAGATTTTCTTATGGCCACCTAGATTACAATTTATTTTTCCCATCCTGTTTTCCAATTTGTTCTGGCCATGTGACAAACTGAATAATTGTAATGTGTCACAATGAAACTGGGCAGGACTGGGTACAAATCTTTTCCATGTCCTGCATTTGTTGTTTGCAGGAAATAGGCTCCATTCAGCCTCCTAGACCTTCCCTGAGCTCCAAAGGGCAGATTCAAATACTTGGTAGTCAGGGAAGGGGGAGAATGCAGAAACAAAGGAGGAGCAGTCAAGAAACAATGGTGCAGTGATGAAGGAGGGTCCTGGTTCCTCCTCAAGAAACATACATAACAATATCTTTTTGGGGGGCCTCTCAGTGTTGTGGCCTCTCCTGTTGCGGAGCACAGGCTCCGGACGTGCAGGCTCAGTGGCCATGGCTCACGGGCCCAGCCGCTCTGCGGCATGTGGGATCTTCCCAGCCTGGGGCACAAACCCATGTCCCTTGCATTGGCAGGCGGACTCTCAACCACTGCACCACCAGGGAAGCCTCATAACAATATCTTTGAGTTCTTCTGCAGAAACTAAGGCCCCCACCCAGATAGAGGGTGGTACTTCAGCCTGAGCACAAGATTCCTGGATCACTGCCCTGTTACCTCACCATCAACTAATCAGAAGAAAGTCACAAGTCCTGCAACACTCACCCAAAAGGTTGCCTTTAAAAACTTCTTACCCAAACCATCAGACAGTCTGAGGTTTTTGAGCATGAGCCACCTGTTTTCCTTGTTTGGCTCTGCAATAAACCTTTCTCTGCTCCAAACTCTGGCATTTCAGTTTGTTTTGCCTCACTGTCAGTTGGGCACACAAACTTGCACTGGGTAAAAATTTTGGTGAGCCAGCTAGGAGTCCATGTGCATGGCAGGTCAACCCTGGCAGGGGGCAGCCCCTTCCCTGGGTCCCAGCAGCTGCCTGAGCTCATTTCACTACAGGAAACTCAGAGGGACTCTCCCTGATAGGTGCTGGCCACCCTGGCATGAAGCTGTGTGGAGCTGAGAAACATCCTGAGCTACAGTCCACACTCAACATTGCTTAGGGGTGAGTCACTCCAGCTTGCACAGGATGGGAAAATTCTACCCGCTGCATCAGGGCTCACTGCCCTTCAGGGAGCAAGCCTCTCTGGGCCCATTATCTTTCAAGAAATGGGCCAATCTGTTTGGAGGCACCTGTATGGGAGTGGAAGTGGAATTTTGCAGCTACACCTCATCTGATCTCTTGTTTGTGGGACCACATTTGTTGTTTGAATGTATGTGTGTATTAGTACTTGCATTGGCTGGTTGAGAGGTCTCTGGTCTCTGAGCTCTGACAACACCAGAGTATTCTATTCTATTGCATTGGCATCACCTATGGTGTAGCATTGGTTGGGAATTTCCCTTTCAGTGTCGGGGAAACTGCGACCCTGAGAGACCACACAGCATTGCATTGGTTTGCTGTGAATAACTAAGTATGGGTGATCAGAGCTCTGTTCCAACTTATAGTGCCCTAAGGAGTATATTTTGCAAAACTGGGAGATCTTCAACTATGCTCCCATACATGAAAGAAAATGATATTTTTATTGTAACACTGTTTGGTCTCAAGACTCCTTGAAATCTGGAGGACAATGGCCCCTGATGACTCTGCTTTGTAGCAAAGTGAGCCTTTTGGAATTGGTTTGGCTTTTATCTCGGGTGTGTATATGAATGTCTTAGTACATGAGTCCAAATCCCATTCTCTCTTTCTGGTTTTGACTTTTGTTTAGGGTTCCTGGTGACTTCAATGCTTATTCAAGTTCATCTGGAAATGAGGCCTCTGAATGTGAGTGAGTGATATGTATTTTGTCTATTACTGCTATTGATTATAACTGAATTGGCAATTTAGCACCTGAAAAAAATCCATTGAAATGGCCAAGATGGGACTCTTTTGACATTTTAAAACTGTTTTTTCCATATGCAGTTAGAGGAATTTAACTTTCTAGAGAGAATTGGTATTTCTCTTCCTGTGGCTTTGAGATTTAAATTATCTACCTGGGAACTTAGTCTAATCATCTGTGATCCCTGAGAGTGAAAAAAAAATTTTATAGGCCTTTGTTATTATTTGGTATGTTAAATTACATGGGAAGCATTGTCAAATGAGTGATAAGCTTTTTCAGGTTATACTGTATGGGTAAATGTTATTAATACAGATATTCTAGAAATTATATGGAATTCCTAAAAATCTGGTATAATCCTGATAAAATGTTAACAGTCCTAGCATATGATAAATAGCCAATGAATATATATTATTATATATGTAATTTTCATAAACCAACTGTTACCTAGGAAATGTTGATTTCTTTTCTGTAAACACTGTACTTCCTAGGATATCTTATAACTTCTTAAAAATTTTATATATTAGTAGTATTGCAGTATTTAATATATTCAATATTTGCTAACAGGAATTATAATTTTGCTGTCTCAAATTCTATGGCTTTATTACCCTATTGAGTAATTTTTATGCCTACTTTGTGCATTATTAGATCCCACAATTTTTTAAACTTTCTTTAGATTGCCTTTTTTAAATGAACTCTAGCTTTATGCCAGTGTTCTTGAGAGAATTTCTCCTTAAAATGAATTAAAATTATTTTTTAATAGTTTTAAATGAAAGTATAATAAATGATAACTGAACAATCAGAATAATAACCTCCTACAAGACATGAGTGGATAATTGCAAAACAGCATGTGGTAATTTTAAAATATTAGGTTGAACCATATGAAATCAACTGTTTTTGACCTACAGAAATGGAAATTTTATATACTTAATCATTTTAGTTTTCATAGAACTTTAGGTCTAAATATTGTTTCTATTAGTTTATTTCTTTCATTAATATTTCATATATTTCTTGACTTTATTACTGTGGTAACTATTTTTAATTTGTTGGGAGAGTTATTTTATATATACTTCTCTGAAAAAATATATAATAAAATAATTATCTTAAAAGTTTTTCCTGAGTAGTATATTAATAGATATATAGCTTGAATATATCAATAGATTGGCCTATTTTATAATCTATTTTTAGAAATTTTAGTAAAAATTTAAATATATATAAACAAATGTTTTCAAAATCCAATCATAACATTTTCCTCAATTCATATTTTCTTTACACTATTCACATATTTTGGGTTGGCCAAAAAATGTCTTTGGTTTGTAAGTAAAAATAAATGACACATTTTTCATTTTCACCAAGAACTTTATTGAACAACGTATTCACCCTTTTGTTCCACTACCTTCTGCCATTTTTCAGGCAACTTCATAATTCCATCTTCTCAAAACTTTTTATCTTTTTGAGCAAAGAACTCTTCCAGGTGCCTTTTATAGTCCTCCAGGAAATTGAAATTTTTTCCATTAAGAGAATTATGTAAAGACCGAAATAAATGGAAATCTGAAGGTGCACTGTCTGGTGAATACAGTGGATGAATCAGAACTTCCCAGCCAAGCTGTAACAGTTTTTGCCTGGTCGTCAAAGAAACATGCAGTCTTGCATTGTCCTGATGGAAGATTACGCATTTTCTGTTGACTAATTCTGGACACTTTTTGTTGAGTGCTGCTTTCAGTTGGTCTAATTGGGAGCAGTACTTGTTGGAATTAATCCTTTGGTTTTCCAGAAGGAGCTCATAATAGAGGACTCCCTTCCAATCCCACCATATATACAACATCACCTTCTTTGGATGAAGACCAGCCTTTGGTGTGTCAGTGGTGGTTCATTTTGCTTGGCTCATGATCTCTTCCATTCCACATTATTGTACAGTATTCACTTTTCATTGCCCGTCACAATTTGTTTTAAAAACAGAACATTTTCATTACATTTAAGTAGAGAATCACATACAGAAATATGGTCAAGGATTTTTCACTTATGTGGAACTCAAACATCAAAGCGATTAACATAACCAAGCTGATGCAAATGACTTTCAAGACTTGATTTGGATATTTTGATATCCAAATTTGGATATATTTGGATATATCTCCCGCGAGGTGTAACGTTGATTATTCTCAATTAATGCCTCAATTTGATCTCTATCAACTTGACCTGGTCTACCCGACTGTGGAGTATCATCCAGGGAGAAATCTCCAGCCTGAAACTTCGCAAACCACTTTTGACACGTTTGATCAGTCGCAGCACCTTCTCCACACACTGCACAAATCTCTTTTTGCGTTTCAATTGAGTTTTTACCTTTTTTGAAATAATAAAGCATAATAGGCAGAAATTTTTGCTTTTTTCTTCCATCTTCAATATTAAAATGGCTACACAAAAATTCACCAATTTTGATGTCTTTTTTTTAAATGCACACTGATATGACAGCTGTCACATATAATCTAACAAAATTGTTTCTAATGAAGTTAAAGACAACTAAGTGCTACCAGAGTCATCTTATGGGAAAAACTGAACAAACTTTTTAGCCAACTCAATACATTCCTCATCTGCAATTTTTTTAAACTTTGTCTAGGACATCTTCAATTATTTTATTTGCAAGTCTCACAATTATTATAAATTGAAAATATTCTAGTGTGTTCTTTATTAATACACACCCACTAGATGCCAGCAATCAGGTTTAATTAGAAATTAGACAAACTTGAATTTACATCTTGGCCTTGTCATTGACTCTCTGTGATTAACATTGTACAAGTAAACCCACAAGCATGAATTTCTTTATCTGTAAAATGAGGTCCTAACTTACAGAGTTGTTGAAAAATTAAATTTTCCAGTTGTTTAGCCTGTAAAGTTTCAGCCATTAAGCCTTCTAGAAATAATAGTGTTTCAAATGTATACTGTTTGGGGTTCATGATTTTATTAATATACATTGTTCCTCTGAACTTTCTCAAAAGTGTAAAGGGCTTTATACAGAATGTAATATTTTAATTTAATAAACAATATGACAATATATTCATTTTGTAAAAATTCTAATATACTCACTAATTCTAAGAATTTTCACAAACAATTGATGTCATTTTGTTGTATATCTTCCAGATTATTTTCTGTACATTACATATTCAATACAGAATTTCTTTCAATGTTTATTTGCTTTTTATAAACTAAATGGTATTAAGTTCAATCTAATGTTCTGCAACTTTTTTCATTTAATATGCAATTGAGTCTAGAACAACGTAGGGGTTAGTGGTGCCAAACCCCCAACTAAAAATCTCCAAATAACTTTATAGTAGGCATTCCTTATGCACTGTTCCCTGGCATCCTAGGAGTCAACCAACTGGGTTATGTAACACTCTAATATTTATTGAAAAAAATCTGCATATAAGTGGACCCATGCAGTTCAAAATCCATCTATGTCTAGTAATATGAAGCTACCTCTATTTTCTAACTGCAGCATAGACTGAAGCATAGTTTATGCTATATGACTTCAATTTATGGACATTTAGGTTGATTTCAGGTTGGTCATTAGAAAATATACTGCAACGAGCATCTTTATAAAAATATCAAGCAAGTATGCAAGGTTTCTCTAGTGTAGATCTCACTAACAGAATTTCTAAGCCAAAGTATATGTATTCTTCTTAATTTTATAACCATCACAAAACTGGCCTCCAAAATATCTATAACAATATATAAAGCCATTATCTAATTGTAAGGTTTTCTCTTTTCCCATGTACATATCAATAGAAAATATTTAACTCCTAATTTTGAGAATTTGATGGGTAAAAATAATGCTCTTTCACAGTTGTTTTAATTTGATTTCCCTAATAATTAATAGACTCAATTATTTTTTTATTCTTAATTTTCATTTATATTTATGCTTCTATGAAATACCTGATTTAAATCTTTGCTTATTTTTCTTTTGAGAATAATCATATTGTCATTATATTCTGGATATCACTTGGCTATTATAATATTGCAAATATTTTCTCCTTGAGGGTCAATAGTCTTTAAAATTTGTTTGTGGTCATTTTTTCCGATGAGGAGGTATACAATTTTTATTTATTCAGATTTGTTATATTTCCCTTTATGGCTTTAGTTTTTCACATGTTCTTGAAAGATTCCTATCTTGGCCAAGGGCATATATTTTGTTTTCCATATTTTCCTTTTTTTTAAATAAAATATTTATGATCTTTAATACATCAGGAATTATGTTTGGAAGTGTGAGGTAGAGACTTAATGGATATACTTTCCTAAACATTTCCCAGAATCATTTATTGAACATCTTTTCTGATTTGAAATGTGACCTTTATATCATAATAAGTTCTCATATCTGCATGGGCCTATAAGGAAGTTTTTCTTTTTATCCTCAGGTCCTTGCTTTTTTTAGAGACCAGGTATAAATTTTAAGGTTCATGAAATTCCATATAATTTTGCATAAAGCTTTGTTAGTTCAAATGTGCATTTCTCTCCAGTGAGTAACCTTAACTTTAATTAGATCCTTAAATAATTACACACACACACACACACACACACACACACGCAATACAACATGTTAAAAGACATTGCATTAAATGAAGGAACAAGTATGTGAAACTTTCCACTGAAATCGTTGCTGTAGAATCATGTTGATTCTATTAAGTAGGCAGAAATCAAAATGCATTAGAAATGATGTTGAAAGTTATTGTTTGCTGGGTAGGTAGTAAAGTGTTGTTTCATCATATGTAAAGAAAGGCTTTTTAATGAGTACACTTAAACTTTCCTTGAAAGTTTTATAGTTTGCCCTATAGCAATCTGGATTCAAGGTTTTATTTCTTTTGAATCACTGATCACTGCTTCTAGTTCTAGTACCACAGGGGCAAGTAGATTTTCTGCTTGAGCTCTCGAGACCTGAGGAAAATCTGAATTAATCAAAAATTGGCATGTACTCTCTGCTAAATTTTCAAGGGAGTTTCTTCTATACAGAGTGTTTGATAATATTGAAAGCAGCATCTGTTACAGTTTTTGCTTTGTTTGCTGTTTTGTTGAGATTGGATTGTTGGTTCATTGTCACTATGTTGAGACATTGTTTTCTTAATTGAAAGGCCAACAGCTGGCTCTTTTTGTTACACTCTTTTCCCTCCATACTGTTAAAACATTCCTTGGTTTAAAATGCAGAAGTGCAATTATAAATACCTAAAAATTCTCTCTCACATATATGTAACAGAAGGTTCTGATGCAAAACAGGAAAAATAAGATGTTAAAATTTCAAGAACACCTATGTTTTAAGCACAGATGCTATTTGTTTAAAATTTCTCAATAAATGAACATTCTTTCAAATTAAAATATTATATATCATATAAAATACTTTAACTTGCAATATTCATTAACTTTGTACCTTTTGTGATATACATGTGTTTATCCCTGAAGGAACTGTACTATGTCATTGCAAGTTGTCAGAAATTCAGAAATTGTCTATGAGGAGGAGGGGCAGAAAAAAAACTACACTTTGGACTTAATTGTTGGTTTTGCATGATACTTAAATTATCAAATTAAACAAAATAGGCTCATGAAAAAGGTTCAATGGGGAAAGAGGAAACAATGGGGCTTTTGGCAGCCCTGTGGATACAAAGTACAATACGGAAAATTTGAGAGGCCTCAAACATACAGCTGTTCTTTTCTATAAGGTATTTGCTGAGTTTCAAGGCTTTACAAGAATTTATGGAGCGAGGTCAATAGCTTCTAGAACACAGAGTGAAAACTCCCCCTGTATTGTGGTGGTTAGAAAAGAAAATACCTGCTAGAGGGAGTGGGCCTGCCCCAAACCCTCTGCTGTTTTGCTGTTCAAGGCATTTGCCAAATTTTGAGGCTGAAGAGGGAGGTGGTTGGAGAACGAGATCTGGGAACCTGTAAAGGGCAAAGCTGGACCTCCCTCTGTCTTTCAGTGCTATTGACAAGGAGATGTGCCCAGCACGCACTAAGAAATCAGAGGCCACACCCAGGTGCAACCCAACTTTCACAAAATGTAAATGAGCCCCAGGCCAGCCCAATGCCTGACTACACTGAGGTGAATGGACCACATCCTGTCTGCCTAATAGAGGAAAGAGGGGACACCAAGGAAACAAAACCTTCTCAGAGCCTCTGTGTTTCCTTCATCAGGATGTCCAGTATATCATAAAAGTGTGCAAAGCAGGTAAAAAGTCAACAATATACAGCCAGCAATGAAGAGAAAAAGAAAACAGAAATAGACACATTACACAAAATTCAGTTTATATTATTAAACTGCATGATATATTTGTACTTTTCCTCTTTTGATTTTTCAGTCTTTGAATATATCATACATGAATAGGGCACATAGGAATTATAATCTCATCTATAGGGCATTTACTATGTACTTATTACCTAAATCCTGAATAGCTTCATATTTATTACTTTCAATTCATAATGACAAACTCAAGCGTTGTTAAGGTTAATAATTTGGAATTATTAATAATAATATGGAATATAAGACAAATAATAACTTGGAATATAAGACAGAAAAAATGAAATAGACAAATTTACAGCTATACAATTCTTTTAATTGGCTAAATGTATAGTTGCTTTCCTTTTTCAAATACAAAATTTGTGCAGGACTTTCAGTGGATACAAAAACATCCCTTTTTAAAACTGAGAGTTTCTTTTAAGGAGAAGAAATTTAATCTATGATTATCATGAATTAAGGGTGGTTTAATGCCATTGATAAGCTGCTACTGTTGACCTCCCAAAATGAAATATGATTGAGTGGAATCAGAAAGATAATAATTAACAGAACTCAGACAGGTCCTTTTAAATATTATATAAGTTAATATTAATTGGAGCATTCCACAAGCCCCTTAAGCAGCTCATTTTTCATAGAGAGAAATTATAGAGAAATTGTAGCGAAATTATATTCAGGGTAGCTGTCATGAAAAAAGGTGATTTTTGTAATTCTCTGCTCTTTGTTGTTAGCAAGGTGTTAAGTTTGGAATATAACATGGATTTAATTTTTCAAATTAAAATTTAAGAGAATTTTAACTTATTTGCTTAAGTTATTTTATATATATATAAATATATATAAATAAATAAATATATAAATATATATATTTATATATAAATGTCAATTAACATATATTGAGCATCTAAAGTATTCATAATATGAATTTCAGCACTGGGCAAAAGAGTTAACAAAATATAACCCCAGTGTATTTTGGGTGCTAAACCTTTATTTCCAGAGATATTGTATGGATGTAAATTTCTTTTTATAATAAGAAAAATATTAAGTTCTTCCATCAATGGTCATCAGCTTTTTGTGTCTCAGCTTATTCTCTCTAATAACTTAAATGCAACAGTCTTTTGACCCAAATGTAACAATTGAGCCCATATTCCACCACAATGCTTATAAAATCCAATTATCTGTTTATAATACAATTGTACAGTATTGTTGAACATAGTTGAAGTAAAACTTAAAACCATGTTGACTGTTTTCACATTAATTTATTACTGTGACACTCAAATTTATTTTAATGCTTCCTGGAAATCATATCATAATTTCCTCTTCTGTTTAAACTTTCACTATTATAGACAACTATTTTACATTTTCTCTTCTTTCCTCAAATAGCCAACAATTTCTCTGCCATCCTCACTTTTAACTTAATATTTCTCCTCATTGATAGACTGTTTTCACTTAGCTCCTCCATTGAATCTGCTCTTTACAATACTATCAATAACTTTAATATGAGTAAAATAAATGGCCAGTTCACAGCTTTCATCTTATTTGATGAAAGGTATCAGAGCTATTTATGTTATGCGGTGGCAAAAATGTAGTAAACCACTTACCTATAATAAGTATATAGCTCTAGATCAGAGGTTGGCAAACTTTTCTGTAAAGGACTAGATGTGTGTCAGGTTTTGTGGGCCATATGGTCTCTGTTACAACTACTCAGCTCTGCCATCATAGCAAGAAACTGGCCATAAATGATATGTAAACAAATAGGTGTGTCTGTATTCTAATAAAATGTTATTTACCAATACAGGTGACCTGCTGAATGCAGAGGCTGACAAAGAGAATTTAAGAGCATAGGCTTGTAACTATTGGCTACATTAAACAAGGTACTGCAAAGAAATAAATTAGCTCTGAAAAGAGTCAGCCAGTATGAAAGCGGAAATTCAGAGACTTACAGGCTGGAGAGACAACTTCTTAAACTTAAATAGTCAAAAATTCAATTAAGAAATGCTTTTAGCCACAAAGAGGTATCATATCTCAGCCTCCTATTTAGGATAAAATAAATGGTGTAGCTGCCACACCCATGTTTAAAAACTGTGACTGGATTAAGATGGTACCGAGAAAATCTTTTCAGTAAAACAATTGTCTAAGGGAAAAGAAAAGAAGGGAGACCCAATATGTTCAAGTCACACACAATTTGGTTATGTAATTATGTCTCCAAAGAACAGGGGTTATGGTTTTCAGCACATGCAAGTGACGGAAATCAAAAATAATTAATACACCTAGCAAGTTTCTGAGACAGTTGCACTGATGAATAAAGAACCACAATCTTGGATTAAGAGAAACTATAACTAGTCAGTACTTAAAACTCTTCCTTGAGCCTCTTATCTTCTTTGTTCAAAAGCAGGTTGAGGAAGAGGCTCAGCCCAAAAACATAGAACTGAGAAGATAATTAAAAAGGAAAAAAAAAGCTCTGCATGATGACAAGCTGAGGTAAAGAATGAACTAGGAAGATATTTGCTGGAAGTAGAATCTGAGTCTAATCTAAGAAAAATTTTCATTTCTAGGATATGAGAATAAGTGCTCTGCCCAATATTTGTCAGCTGGAATTTCACTATTGTTATGAAGAGGGACTGCTGTATGGCTCCAATGATTTCTTCTAAAAAGGTGTGTGTTTACTGTGGTTATCCTGTCCCAAATCTACCACATTTTACTGAGTTTGTGGAGAGTATATTATTGATACTTGCCTTCTTAGTTCATACATTTCCAGACTTAGACCAGATATGAGATTTTCCCAATAGCTTGAACATGGAGTATGATAAATTACCATGATGGATTTTTGGGTTGTCTTCCTTGAGTAGGGGTCAGTATATTAGGTATGAGTGAAGGATAGAATATTCTATCCACTAGGATTAGTTACAAGCGTGTAGTGCTGTCACTTCAGAAACATGGGACTTCTCTTTTCATTTCTTATTTTATTTGGGCCCTGATCTGTCTCCTAAGTCAAAAGAAATAAAAGCAACAATAAACAAATGGGACCTAATTAAACTTAAAAACTTTTGCACAGCAAAGAAAATCATCAACAAAACTAAAAGACAACCTACTGGGCTTCCCTGGTGGTGCAGTGGTTGAGAGTCCACCTGCCGATGCAGGGGACACGGGCTCGTGCCCCGGTCCGGGAAGATCCCACGTGCCGCGGAGCAGTTGGGCCCGTGAGCCATGGCCTCTGAGCCTGCGCGTCCGGAGCCTGTGCTCCGCAACGGAAGAGGCCACAACAGTGAGAGGCCTGCGTACCGCAAAAAGAAAAAAAAAAAAGACAACCTACTGAATGGGAGAAAATATTTGCAAATGATATGACCAACAGGGGGTTAATATCTAAAATGTATAACATGCTCATACAACTCAATATCAAAAAAAAAAAAAAAAAACCAACCCAATCAAAAACTGGGCAGAAGACCTAAATAAACATCTCTCCAAAGAAAACATACAGATGGCCAAAAGGCACATGAGAAGTGCTCAACTTTGCTAATCATCAGAGAAATATAAATTAGAATCACAATGAAATATCACCTCACACCTGTCAAAATGGCTACCATCAAAAAGTCTACAAACAGCAAATTCTGGAGAGGGTGTGGAGAAAAGGGAACCCTCTTGCACTGTTCGTGGGAATGTAAATCTGTGCAGCCACCATGGAGAACCATATGGAGGTTCCTTAAAAAAAACTACAAATAGAACTACCATATGATCCAGCAATTCCATTACTGGGTATATATCCAGGAAAAATGAAAACACTAATTCGAAAAAATACATTCACCCCAAGATTCATGGCAGCACTATTTACAGTAACTAAGATATGGAAGCAACCCAACTTCCCATTAACAAATGAATGGATGAAGAAGATCTGGTATATATACACAATGGAATATTACTCTACCATAAAAAATAATGGATTCTGCCATTTGCAGCAACATGAATGGACCTAGAGAATATTATGCTTAGTGAAATAAATCAGACAGAGAAAGACAAATACTATATGATATCACTGATATGTGAAACCTAAAAAATAATAATAGTACAAATGAGTGTATATACAAAGCAGAAACAGAGTCAGACATAGAACAAACTAGTAGTTACCAAAGGGGAGAGGGAAGGGGGAAGGGACAAATTAAGGGTATAGAATTAAGAGATACAAATTACTATGTATAAAATAGATAAGCAACAAGGAGACATTGTATAGCACAGGGAGTTATAGCCATTATCTTGTAATAACGTTTAATGGAGGATAATCTGTAAAAATATTGAATCATTATGCTGTACACCTGAAAGTAATATAGCATTATAAATCAACTATATTTCAATAAAAAAAAGAAACATGGAAAATCTCTACCCACTTTCCATGTGATTTTATTTTGCCAATAAAACACAAACTGAAATGATATGTATCATATCTAGACAAAAACTTTAAGTGTCATCATGGGGCCAGCCATTTTTTTTTCCTCTCTCCTTCCAAAATCGTATTAGTATTTATTAAAAAGGAGCTTCTTTCAGTTGACATATATGAGTAACCACTAAGGCCCAAACCCTCTGACAGCCATCAGTGGCCATATAGCATCAGTGAAAGATACATTTTCTTAGTTTAAGCTTATAATAGAAAATTAATAACAACTTGCTAAAATTGTACACTTTCCAAATTATACTGGCAGGTATACTTACAATGCTTCTCCTTCAATCCCCTTCAATTAGCACTTTGTCAGCCTTTAAAAAATACATTTAGCTTTCTTAAAATTAAGGACTGTCTTCAAATAAATAAAAGTTATTTGGGTGGGAAACATCCTAGGCCATGAAGCAGGACAACTAGGAGATAACGCAGCCAAGAAAGAAGCCGGGGTACTTTGCCTGGGTTGGTAACCCAGGTCTGAGTAATAAGGATGCAGAGAGCCGTGTCGAGCTTTGCAGGACTCACAAGAAGTCAGGAATGACAAGGTTGCCCCAGGAAGAATTCCTAATAACTGGTTTGAGGCCACTAAACCTCGGAACAGCAACAAGGTGGGAAGACTGAGCCTGAGACATAACCAATTGAGTCAGCAGTAAAAACAAATCTTCTCTGTCAGAAAGCTTCAATACAGGATCCAGAACCCATACAGAATTAGTCAAAGAAGTACACTCACAGTCAAAGATCACCAAGTACTCAAGAATCCCAGCAACTATGAGTGAAGTTCTAAAAGAAACAATAAACAAATGGTTTTAACTCCAGGGATTATTTGTGTCTAGAAGCTCATTCACAAAATATAAAATATCTATAAATAAAGTATTAGGCAGTTTCTTAAATCAACAGAGAAAATGTGAGAAATAGATTTGGAAATAGACTGAACAAAAAACTTGTAGAAATGAAAAAAAAACTTATACTCAAAAATCAACAGGTGGTTAAGAAAATTACTAAATTATAGGAAAAGGACCTATGATCATCTCACTAAAAAAAGTTTAAAAAGTAAAAATAAAAGGTAAAATTTGACAACTAATCTTTTTTAAAAAAAATGCTTAAATAGAAAATTTTAGAATATTTGGGATACAGAGAAAATTATTTAACCTGATAACGATAAGGTGAAAACTGTTTTCAATAAATATAACTCTAAATGAGTATAGTAAGAGGTATTTCTTTTATAAACAGGGACAGGTTCATTATCATTACTTATATTCAACATTGTAGGAGGTGATAGAGGTGATAGAGCAAAGGGTAAGAGAAACATAAAAGCATGAGAACTAGAAAGAGGGCAATTAATTATCATTTGCAGTTGATGTGATGGCTCACATGAGGAGAAGAAGATACAGACATATTATCAGTACTAAAGAAAACAGGATAAAATAGTAAGTAAACATGCAAAAAAATCAGTTTTAGGGAACTCTGCTCAATACTCTGTAATAACCTAAATGGGAAAATAATTTGAAAAAGAATAGATACATGTATATGTATAACTGAATCACTTTTCTGTACACCTGAAACTAACACAACATTGTTAATCAACTATACTCCAATATAAAATTAAAATTTTTTAAATTTTAAAAAATAAAAAAAATCAGTCTACCAATAACACTTAGAAGTTTATAAACATCAAGAAAAATTAAATACCTAGAAGTTAGTGTAACAAAAGTTGTGCAAGACCTGTGTGCAGAAAATTGTAAATCTCCTGAAAAATCATAGAAACTCTAAAGCCATGAGATATACCCCATATTGAGAGATAGAATGAATGAATATCATAAAAATGTCATGTCTTCTCTACAGATTCAAACTGATCCACACACTCATTGATTCTAAAATTTATATAGAATAGCAAAGAACTGTAAATAGTTTAAATCTTTCTGAAGAAGAAAAACGTGGAAGAAGAAAAGCCTTTACTAAATCCAGAGGCTTAAGTTATAGTAATTCAGACAGTGTAAAAAGTATACAAGGAGAGGCAAATTGACATATAGAACAAAATAGTGAATCCAGAAATAGATCCACCAAACACGCCACTCTGATTTAGGGCTGAGGTGGCAAAATGAGCAGCAAATATTTGGTATCCATATGAAAAGAAAAGTGAAATTGAATTCCTCCATCACAACATATCCAAAATTCACCCCAGATGGCTTAAAATTTGAAATTCCATAGACAAAGCTTTATAGTGTTTGGAGGAAAATATAGATGAGTACATTTTTGATACTGGAAGTTAAAAGTTTTCTTAAACAGGACATGAAAGTTTTCATTATTAAAGAAAAGAAACATTTAAAATGTGGCAATATTAAGTTTAAAAACTTCTGTTCATCCAAAAATATCTTAAAGTGAAAAATCAAGCTATAAACTTGGGAAAATATTGGCAACACATGTAACATAAAATATTAGTATATATATAAATAACATATTCTAATATATAATATATGTAATATATAATGATATATATATAAAGAATATATAATAGGAAGCTAATGTTTTAATAATCTGTATAACAAACCACTCTAGAATGCTGAGGATCAAAACAGGAACCACAGCCATCTGCACTTGGGTGGCTCAGTGGTTGACTGGCTGGGACTGTCTCACTTTAATCTCACACCTAGATCCTCTCTCCATGTGGCTTCTCCATCCACCTTGTTAGTCAGGCTTCTTTACATGATGGCTTAGGGCTTCAAGAGAGTGGAAAGGGGAATTCTAAGGGCTTTTTAAGCCTAGGCACAGAAGAAATACACTGTCTCTTCTGTCTCATTCTATGTGTCAAAGTAAGTCACAGATTGGAGGGGAGGAAACACAGACACTAAATTTTGTTGGGAGAGGTGGCTTTAAAAAGCCATTAGGAGGGCTTCCCTTGTGGTGCAGTGGTTAAGAATCTGCCTGCCAATGCAGGGGACACAGGTTCAAGCCCTGGCCGGGGAAGATCCCACATGCAGCAGAGCAACTAAGCCCATGAGCCACAACTACTGAGTCTGCGCTCTAGAGCCCGTGAGCCACAACTACTGAAGCCCGCGTGCCTAGAGCCGGTGCTGCACAACAAGAGAAGCCACCACAATGAGAAGCCCACACACCGCAACAAAGAGTAGCCCCTGCTCGCCGCAATTAGAGAAGGCCCACGCACAGCAGCAAAGACCCAACACAGCCAAAAATAAATTAATTAATCAATTAATTTTTAAAAAGCCACTAGGATAAGACAAACTGTGAGGGTCATTTTTAAAACAATCTACCATGCAAACCCATTAAAAAAAAAATGAGCAAATGTCATAAGCAGGCCTTCCCCAGCAGAAAAAATAATCAGAAAAAGAATCATTCAGCCTCATCAGCCTCATGTTTAATCAGGGCAAAATAAAACCACAATGAGCTTCCATTTCACAATATTTAACCAGAGAAAGAAATAAAATAAAATCTGACAATATCAAATATTAGAGAGCTTCACATTACTGAGATTCCCTATTCTTAAGTAATGAGCGTGTTAAATGATACCACTTTTTGGTAAACAATTCAGCATTATCTTGTAAAGTTGAGCATCCTCATATGCTGTGACCCAAAAATTGCACTTATATGCATGACACAATCTTGCTGCAATGGACCAGAAGACGTGTGTGAGAATGCTCCTGATGACATTACTTGTAACAACAAAACCTAGAAACAAACTCAACGTCCATGAATGAAAAACTGGATAAATAAAATTTTGATATCTTCACCATATGGAATATTATTCCACAGGGAAAATGAATATTATGATATAATGACATGGATGAATCATGGAAACATAATGTTGAGTGAAAAGAACAAATCCAAATAGACTACATAGAATACAATACTTTTTTAATATAATTCCAACGCAAAGAAAAATAAACAATATAGCGATAAGAATTTGTACATGCTTGCATACATGTTCATCACTATAGTGATAAAATTATGCATAAGTATAAAACACAATATGCAGCTATAGACAAGACATGTGGGCAGATTTTTTTTCTATATCTTTAATTTTGTACCTATATGAGATGATGGATGTTCACTAAACTTATCAAAAAATTGATAATCAAATTTTTAAAAGACATGTAGAGAAAATTTGGGAGGATTACACAGGTAGGTATGTGTCATTCACAAATATTTCAGGACTTGGGTAATAGATTTATGATTATTATTTTTTTATAAATTATACTATTTTCTCCTCTAAATCATGCCACATTATTTAGAAAAATTGGAATGTAGATGGGCATTCACACGCAACAAGAATTTATGTGACTAGGCATTTCCCTTATTTTTACCATTATCCCTATTCTTCCTCACCTGATTGAAATTACTTTTCTCTTTGTATTATTTATTGCTGCATAACAAATTAATCCAAAACTTAGCAGCTTGAAACAATAAGCATTTATTTTATCACGCTGTGTCAGAGGGTGAGGAATCTGGTGGGAGCTTAGATATATAATTCTGACTCAGGGTCTCATAAAGTCACTCAAGATGTAGGCCGAGGCTGCAATCATCTGAAGACTTGACTTGGCTCTGTAATCTATTTCCACATTCACTCACGTGGCTGTTGGCAGGAGACCTCAACCCCTTGCTGGTTGTTGCTCGGGAACCTCAGTTCACCATGTTGGCTTTTCCGTAAGACTGCTCACGCTATCTCAGCTGGCTTCCCCTAGAGCAAGTGATCCAAAAGAGACAGCAATCAAGACGATAAAGCAACCTCAGGAGTGACACACTACCATTCTTGCCATCTTCTACTTGTCACATAGGCCAACCCTGATGTAATAGGGTAAGGGACTCTAGGCTGTGAAACCAGGAGGAAGGAATCATGGGGCACCATCTTGGATACTGGGTATCACATTCAGAAGCTAAAGGTAAAAATACATTGACAGTACCTCTCCATGAAGAAAAATGTGAATAATATATTTCTCAATTTAATTTAGCATAGTGAAATACTGGCATCATCAAATATATAAACTCATGTAATCCTCATAAATCTCTTCAAAATCTCTAAGGTAGTTTCTCTACAACTTTTAATTTCTTCCTAATTAAGTCCACTTTTCACTCACCAGCTTTTAATAAAACCACATTCACTATTTTAATTTATATTTATTGTTTTATAAATAAATTACAACCATATTTGTAATTGATTGGTATTATTTTCAGAGAAAAGGTGCAATCTTTCATATATCTTTTAAGTTAGTTTATATAAACCTAGTGTAATAGTATATAAACCCCAATCATTTTTTTATGTCCTTTCTATAGTTACATCAATTTATACCTTCACATGTGAGTATTTAAAGAACAATGTTGGAGATTGTGTTGATATTTACTGACTAATTTACTGACTAGAATAAAATTTCAAGTAATCTTCCAATTTCTTACTGCTGTGAAAATATGTGCTGTGTTCTCTCCATAAATTTACAAGTTTTTTTTTTTTTTTTCATGTCCCCCCCTCTAACCTGCTGTTGGGATACCGGGAGTTGAAGGTGCCCAATGCATTGTCATTCAATGTTTTTGCAGCAGTAGGAGGTGTTCCTTTAGTACAGAGTCTGTGCTCCTTGCCATTAGTCATCTGAAACAATTTCCTCCTTGGTACTTGATCAAGGTGCTTATTCATATATTTAGTGTTTTATGGACAATGAATGATCACAGTTACGATTATACAGTTAAATAATACTAAAACATTTCATACTTAAGCACAGTAATTGTAATGTGTGAATCAGGATAAATGATAGATGAAACTACTTCTAATATGTTTTAATTCCTATGTTTTCAAAATATTTCGTGTATTAGAGAAGTGGTTTTCCATTTTAACTGTATCATGTTGTTTGTGTGTGTGTGTGTGTGTGTGTGTGTGTGTGTGTGTTATAGATCTTTCTCCATTTAAAAAGATTGTATTTTTTTTTAAAAAATAATTGATACTGTTGTTGATTCATTTCATATAATAGTGCTATTTTTGATGCATTTGTGTTTTACAAACACTCTAAATTAACATTAGGAATTCTATTTTGTGATACTAAATGCTTTATTAGGGAAATTATTACTTGTCTAGTACCTTCTGATCCTGTAAAGACATGCTGTGTCTATATAAGCTAAGAAAGCTAGTTTTGATAGTTTCTATTCTGAATATAAAGATCTATATTGCAGTCAGCATTTTTGAAAACACCATAGAGTAATCATATTACTTACTGAATCTATACAGACATGCCACAGAAATAGTCCTGGCTGACAATATTGATGTGATATTTTGTTTCTGAGAATATTTTGGCCAGTTTTAGGAGTTTTTTCCCAAAAGTTGTATATGCCTGGCAGGCTTCTCTAACCATAAATATATGAAAACCTTCTTGACAGTTACTAGTTAATTTTATGTGGTTTCATAGGTTTTTTAAAGCTGAAAGTTTGGATCTTTTCTCAGTTCTTCATATTTAATTTTATTATTCCATCTTTACTTTTAGCAAATTTACAGCAAAATGTAGTGCATTGAGTAAAATGCTGAAAACATTTGGATGGTTAGACGTTTTAATTATGAAGCTTCTCATTTCATGTCTTTTTTTGTCAGAAAAGCAGATAATTATTGAGGCAGTTATAGCTACCTGAACATAAAGAACCTGGACTATTTCAAATGCTCATGCCAACATCATGCATATATTTAAAATTTAGATTGGGTATTCCATCTGCAATTATGTTTGATTGGTTTTATTTGTCATTTCCAGGCAGTCCCAAATGAATCACTAAAAAATAGTCCATCAATTCCTCAATATAAAATGATTCATTATTGTGGAATATGATAGTCTCAGAACATAGTTTCAAAAAATGATTACCCTGCGAAAAGTAAAAGTGTCCCATCTCCTCTGAGAGCACAATAATTCAAGGCTGGAAATGTAGTTTTATTCCATGGCTGGTTGAGCACATTTCAGCATACTGTCTAAACACATGAATAAAAGGACAGGAAAAAAATGCAAATGAAATTTATGAAGTACAGTATGTTCTTCTCTTGTTAACCTAACTTTCCAGTTGTAAAGGAATGTGACTATCTTAAAAGAGTTATTTCTCCCTATAAGCTCTACCATTTAATTGACTGTATAACTGATACTGCTAAAGAGAATATAGTAGTCAGTAATCTTTTTAATAATGGAATGAAACAAAGATGTAATCTAAGGGCATAACAGTAATGGACAAATTGACACAGATTTTAATGAGAATTCCTTGTAAAAACCTTTAGTGATTATCCTTTTGGAAGTGAAGGGACTTTTTTTTTTTTTTGTCTTAACAAGGCTCATTGTTAAAGCAGAAAGATGATGCAAGATACAGAACTAGAATACTGGAGTGTATAGAAAATCCTACGAGTTGAGATTATGGAGTCAGTACTATTTTATTGACTCAAACTTATGCTTTATTATTTCTGAAAGCTCTTTGAAAGAGTATTTTATACAGAAAGATATGCTTGATGTACATTTAAACTCTCTTTCAATTAAGATCATGTATAAATAACTCTTTTATCCCAGAGCTGCCACTTACTACCTGTGTAATTTTAGACTAATTACATGACAATTCTGGGCCTCTGTTTCCTTATCTATAAACTGGAATAATAAAAATGACAAACTATAGTACTATTATAAGAATTACATAAAGGTAGAAATGTGAAGTGGTTTAGAAAAATATAGAATAATAATGTACACTTAATCAATATTAGCCAATATTAGAATTATAGTATTATACATTCTCAAAAAAGTCTTTATATACTGATGTAAGAAACTTTTTTTTTTTAGATAGTGTTCATCATAGAGAGTTCTTGCTTAGGAAGTGTAAAGAGTCATATTGATTTCGCATCAATCTTCTTTTTCCAAATGCATGATACCGTCATCACATTCAAGGAGAACTAAAATACCATGAGAATGGTCAGGGTTAGAGTCAGGTTTAAGCATAAGTGGCTTTCGTCCCCTTCCTACTACTCCATCTCTCTGAGGCCTCCAGGAAGAACAGGACTGGTCCAGGGTCACACAACTCAGAGAGTTGGACTGAACCATTGTTTTTCTGCCCCCTGATTCTGGGCATAGTTTTGTATGCTATCTTTGTACCTTCTTTGACAGATGTCCATTTAGATCTTTCCCTATTTTTAATGGGTTTGTCTGTGTTAGAGTTTTTTGTATATTTTAAGATAAATCTTTTATTAGATATGTGTTGGCTTTCCTACCAGTCCATGATTTGTCTTCGGTTTTCTGAATAAGGTCTTCCACAGAGTAGAAATCTTGAAGTTTCCAAAGTCCACGGTATTCCTTGTCTTTCTTTCTGAATTGCCTTTTTGTGTTGTGTGTTAAAACTCAAAGCTTATGATCTACATGACCAAACCCAAGGCTCATGTCGATTTTCTTCAATGTTTCCTTCTCTAATTTTTAATAGTTTTGCATTTAAAATTTGTCTACAAATAATTGTGAGTGAATTTGGTGTTTTATTTTGCATCTACATTCATTTCATGCCAAATAGTTTTCAATTATTTGTTCCTTAAGTATTTGTAGAAAAGTGATGGGCTCGAGTCCCCATTTCGGGGCCAAGGTCCAGCGTTGGATGGATTTGGCAGTTCTGCCAGCAGGGGGAGCTGTGTCCAGTGCCCTGTGAGGTAGGCGTGCCTGCACTTCCCACACCGCCTACAAGAGGGCCCAGCCCGCCTCGCTGACCCACAGAGCATGCGCATTCCACCCTTGGCCTTGGCTACTAAGGCAGCTGAAAGCAGTTCTGTCTCCTCAGGCAATGCCGAGGCTTGGGCATCGGAGGCCGCGGCTCAGTCTCTTTAGGACTTGCTGGGGTTTCGGCTTCAGGAACACAAAGGACTGCATCCAGACTGACAGGAGCTAGGTTTCCCGAGGACCCAGGCGACCCCAGGAGGAAAAGATGAGGAAACAGTGAGGAGAAGAGAGGAAAAGCTTCCTGTAAGTGACTGATGGCTGGGGGAGGCGGGGCGTCCGTTTTCAGGTGACCCAGGATGAGTTTGATGTGGAAAACTGGGGTTTTCGTCAGTTTTGTGGGCGGTGTCGATGGCACGTGGTATGTGGTGTACAGGTTTCCCAGCACAGGCTCTCGTGGGAACTGTCCTTTCCCCTTGGTGTGTGCTTGACCCCCGGCCACCTCCGTGTGGGGTGAATTCTGGGCTCTGCTCGGTTCCTCTGGACTGTGTGCCTGTGTTTGTGCCGATTCCACCCTGTCGTGGTGACCTGAGCTTCGCGATATAATTTGAAGTCAGGGCAAGAGACGCCTGCAGCCTGTTCTCCTTTATGAGGGTCGCTGTGCTCTTTGGGGTCCCTTGTGGTTCCACACAAGTATTGGGAGGATTTGCTCTATTTCTGTGAAAAATACCATTGGGATTTAGGCCGGGATTGCATTCTATTACAGAATTATCAAGAAACACATGTGCTATAATGTAGGTCTTGTGGAGACCCAGTCAGAACTTGAGTTGGTATAAAGATTATTTTAAGCTGAAAGCATATGAGATTTAAGAGATGCAGGAAAAACAGACTTCTTGGAGTTTTCCCTATTCGCCTAAAAGCAGGGCTTAAATTCTGCTTATGAAGGCCACCCCTCTCCCTTACCAGGAATGAGAGAAGAATCCTTATCACCAGAGATGGGGAAGGCACTAACGTGAGTCTGGATAAACAAGGCTTGCTAAAGGAACCCTTATCTACCATTAGTTTAACCCATATATTTACTGCCCCCAGTGTATCATCCCCAGAAACCCAAACCCCTTTTTCTTTGTCTAGTCACTTCTTTTTCTGCACTTTTAAAAAATGGTATACAGTAAGTCCCGTACATACGAACAAGTTCAGTTCTGAGAGTACATTTGTAAGTCCAATTTGTTCGTTAAGTCCAACGAAGTTAGCCTAGGTACCCAACTAACACAATAGGCTATATAGTACTGTACTGTATTAGGTTTATAATACTTTTCATACAAATAATACATTTAAAAAACACAAAAAATAAAACATTTTTAATCTTACAGTACAGTACCTTGAAAAGTACAGTACAAAAGCTGGCATACAGAGGCTGCATCTAGTGAACACACAAGAAGAGTTACTGACTGGAGGAGGGATTGGAGGTGGGAGATGGTAGAGCTGAAGGATCATCAGTAATAGGAGACAGAGGGCAAGCTGTAATTTCACTGATGCCTGAAGTTGATGGCACAGGTTCTGGTTCTTTGCTGGATTCAATTCTATCTACACTCTTGAAAAAATGATCCAGTGATGTCTGGGTAGTAGCTCTTTTCTTCTTGTCACAGATGACACGATAGCACTGGATTGCATTCTGAATGGTGGCTGCGACCTTTGTGTACTGTTCTATGTTCAGGTCCTGTGCCTCAAAAACTAACAGTGCCTCCTCAGATAAAGAAAATCCCCTTGCCATTTCCTGCATCGTCAATCTCTTTGGTTCTTCAGTTACTTCTTCCTCTTGTCCCTCTTCATTCTTGTCTCTGGGCCTCCAATTGCATCAGGTCTTCATTAGTAAGCTTCATTTTCACATCTTTGAAAGTTTGCAACTTGAAGGTTCGTATGTACAGGACTTACTGTATAACCCCCTGAGTCTAATTGCTTCTTTCGGTTCTCACTTCTTTTCTGGGAAGCCTCAGAATATAAAAATATTAAATCAATAAAACTTATATGCCTTTTCTCTTGTTAATCTGTCACTTATTAGTTTAATTTGCAGGCCCCACCTACATATATTAAGAAGGTAGAGGAAAAGTTTTTCCTCCCCTAGAGTGTACACAGGATGCTCTAGGGAAGTTGTTAAGTGTGAAGAGTGGCTTTGGGAACGGTTTCATATTTCATAGGAAATTGTATTTGGAATATTAGGGCTGCATGACGTTAGAAAAGAAATGGTTAAAAGGGAAAACCTGAACTGCTCAGGTGGGGTAGAAGGTGACACAGATAGAGGTATTTTAATAGTTTCAGCCTCTGCATATCTATGTTTCTGACTAATGAGGGAGGCTCCTCCCAAAAAACTAGACAGAATATAACTCTCCCTAACCACACCATTACAGGCAGAAGGCAGAAAGTTACAAATCAGAGCAAGAACAAAAGGTAAATCCAGGTCAGTCATTTCCAGGTTAAAAACAAAGAGCTTATTGGAAGAAAGAACTCTCATTAACAGCAAAGTGGTGACACTATATTTAAAGTTAACTTTAAACAACTGTATACAGATTATGAATACCTTGCAAATAGCACTAAAAACTGACATAAATCAAACCAACCTAAACGTCCATCGACAGATGAATGGATAAAGAAGATGTGGCACATATATACAATGGAATATTACTCAGCCATAAAAAGAAATGAAAGTGAGTTATTTGTAGTGAGGTAGATGGACCTAGAGTCTGTCATACAGAGTAAAGTAAGTCAGAAAGAGAAAAACAAATACCATATGCTAACACATATATATGGAATCTAAAAAAAAAAAAAATGGTACTGATGAACCTAGTTTCAGGGCAGGAATAAAGATGTAGACATAGAGAATGGACTTGAGGACATGGGGTGGGAGGGGGAAGCTGGGGCGAAGTGAGAGTAATGTCAACATATATACACTACCGTATGTAAAATAGCTAGTGGGAAGCAGCCACATAGCACAGGGAGATCAGCTCAGTGTTTTGCGATGACCTAGAGGGGTGGGATAGGGAGGGTGGGAGGCAGGCTCAAGAGGGAGGGGATATGGGGACATGTGTACGCATATGGCTGATTCACTTTGTTGTGCAACAGAAACTAACGGTATTGTGAAGCAATTATACTCCAATAAAGATCTATTAAAAAAAATACAAAACAGAGTAACGCAAATTTTCCCTTAAATCTCTCTCCCACTAGATTATAACTTCCAGAACAGAAATTGTATTACTATTTATTTTATTATTCCTGTGGAACATTTAAGGATTTAGTTATTATTTTTTGAATATTTATTGATTGAAAGACAGTAAAGGAGGGAGAAAAGATGATATAAAATATTTCATTAAAACATGGAAGTGAAGGATTTCAGACCATACCAGAAAAGAAACTATTCTCACAGTTAAAATTAGCTAATGAGTTTCTCTAGTTCTTTGTGAAGAGAAACTAGAGATTTATATTTAAACCCAACTGTAAATCCTTCAGAAATATATATACAGTTAAATGAGTGGTAAGATGTAACCAGGTTTTCTCCTTCAGTTTGTTCTTATTATTCTCTTTCTTATCTCCAAGTCCTGAGCTAAAGAACTCCCAGCAATTTTCTCTGGGTAGCTCTCTCAACTATGTATTATACATAACTATTATTATCAAATACTGACACCAAATAGTAAATGAGGAAAACTCACCATCTTCTGAATGACGCTTTTGTAAGACTTATTTCTCTTTGTCTGTGCTACACGTCACCAGTGCACCACAGTTTTAAAAGTAATAAAAAGAATCACAAAATATTTTAAATGTTTAGTCTGTTGATTCAGTTCACTATTATTTCAAATACTTGATCAAAGCAGTTCTAGTTGCTCATGTCCATTTTAGACTCAATTTGAATACTTGTATTCATTTCCACTGTTCTTGGTGATATGGGGATGAAATAATGCCTTTGATTCTTTTTAATTAGTAACTAATTTTACTTATCAAACTTTGACCAGCTAAGTTTATCATCTATTGATTCTTTTTTGACTCTATAATTATTTCTGTATTTTTTTATCTAATTCTATAAGGAAGAGCTTACTTTTTTCTTTCTTCATTCATACATTCATTCATTTGTTCGTGTCGGTAGGAATTTAGACTATTATCTACTAGCCAGTGGTTGCCCCTTCAGACTGGCTTCTTTGTCCTTTACATATGTCCCAGTCATCTTTTGAACTCTTTCTTACTTTGGTATAGCAAAATAATCCAGGATCAATGTGTATTTTCCTTGCCCCAGACCTGAAATCAACTTTTTCACTAAGAAACCTAGATCCATTTAGTAAGAAAATACATTCTCTTGTTTCAATTTTAATTTTTTTAATTTATTTGCTGTCAATCTCTATGTCTCAAAAAAATAAAAGGAAATATTGACAACAAATCTTTTTCCTATTTTTAAATTTACAATTACGTATAGAGTAAGATCATGAACAATTACAATAACCAAATGTAAGTTTTCTTTCTGTTGGATATGTGTAAAATATTATTTTAATTATCACAAAATTCTGCTGAAAGTAATGTTTTGAAAATATGTTAATTCCTTCAATATAAAGAGCTCAACTATAATAATTGAACACTTTCTTCGTATTAAGCATGTACTATTTTAGACAAGACAGTATTTCCAGGCACAACTCAGATTTGGTTCTGCAGGTAAGCAAACCTACAGGAAGCATCTTCAGTTTCCTTTACACGTTTTTCAATTAACACTTACCCTTTGGTTCAGCTTGCTTCTCCCCAAGGTAATGCCACAGACAGCTAAATGATGAACTTGTTTTCCCCAACTCCCTCAAAAGCACTGAACTATTTTAATTGTTGATCCACGTGGAGAGATGATTGATGTGAAAAAGAAACTAGGGTTGCTCAGTATCATACTTTATAAAATTCCCTTCCATTTATCATTCACTATACAAAAGCCCTCAAGATTAGTTTTGTTTAAAGATTATTTGCATTTAAATTGTGAGGATATTGTAGAGTATTTGTATTTATGACTGAGGTTAAAAGCTAAAGTCATCAGTGGTTTAATCTTTTTTAAAACAATATTCCCTAAAGCAACCCAATGCATTGAACATGCTACAATATCTTGTGCAAATTTCTTCAGCTGAGGGATACTGTGGAGTCAACAATGTAAAAGAGAAAAAAAGTGTCTTTATTTTCTACTAGGTTGGAGCCAAAAATATATCCCAGTCGAATAATAGTCTTTGATGTGAGCTACTCTATACAAACAAAAACGAAGCTTTTTGTTTTCTGGAATTGTATAAGCCAATTTTTTCTCAAGTATCATGCAGTTAATTGATTTCCAGTAACCTAAATTATGTTGTTACCTTACAGTTCAATTTAAAATTGTTAAGCAGAGAAATTTAGAAATGCTAGAATGAAAACATTAGACATAAAATAGACTAATGTAACATCATAGCAGTTCTAAATAGATTGTACACAATTCAGGTTATAGCTGTGAGTGTAAAACACAATTATCTATATTCTTCCATTCATTTCAGAGAGTTCATGGGACCATTCTCATCAAGTAAACAATCACACTTTTGAGTTTTACCAGTAAAGATATCTTACTGGAATAACTCTCAAAAAGTCTTTCATTTTAAAAGGTTTAAGATACTTATTAAATAGCCTATATATAATACTTCAAAAAGGACCATTTTTATGTTAATAGTTTTTTTTTAAATCTGATAAATGAATCTTGTTTTATATGTTTAAAAGGTTTAGCAAACAAGACTATTTGGTTAAGGCCTAAATACGCCTGAAGACTGTGTATATCTAAAGTGAATTTGCTGAAGGAGTAAAATGTTATTTACTCTGCCTAGTTCATGCTGACCTATCCATCTTTATGTAAAACATATCTAAAATCTAATGATTTGATTTTACAATCATGTATTTGGTTTATCATGTTTGGTAGAATCTACTTAAGAATTATGTACTATACTATATATGGTATACTAATTATTAAGGGTGAACCTGAAGGTTCTATTTTCCCTTTTTGTCTTGAAGCAGAAGACCTATGGAAAGGATCCATGTAATTAAAACAAAGCAAAAAGAAACATTTCCTCATTTCTGTATATTTGTTAAATATAGTAACCAAAATATTATGAAAATTAATCAGTTCTCCACATCAGTTTATGTTCGTGGTGTTCATGGTTACACATTCATTAAAACTTTATCAAGTATTTGCTCACAGCTATAAATATATATATATATAATCTGTCAGAACAATGATACATAAAGGATTTTAAACAAAATTCTAAAACAAATATTTGTAGTTTGTACACTGTACGCACTCTTCCCTGACTTGAGACTGAGGTACAGAGCAAATGAAATAATATAAATAAAAAATATTTTGGAAAATATAAAAGGAAGTCAAAATGGCACATAAGAGGTAATGTTATTCTTTGCTGGCCACAGTTCTCTCAAGAATTCATTACATTCCTGATGTTCCTAGATGTCAGGTAAAACCATTTTTAGGAACACTGTACATTTAAATCTTTCAGCAGCCCCTCTCCTTCATTCAAATATACCCATCATGTATTTAATCCTCTGATATTAATTAGATGTTTATTCATTTCAAGTAGACTTTAGTAGACCCAAGATGGTGAATAAAGTGGTGCTGGATCGCGGGTCCTGGAGCTAGAAACAGTGGAACATCGTTTTGGAATAAGGAGGGTTCTAAACACTCTACAAATTAACTCTTTGTGTAATTACATCCTCTCCATTTTCATAGAGTATTGACCCAAATATATCCTTGGAACAAAATTATAGTTATTACCAGAGGTTAGTCTTAAAAGCCAAATATACTAAGAGGAGTGAGATTTTGAATTTCAATATATTATAGCAGATTGTAGTGTTCTAGGAATACTGATCTTGAATGCTGCTTTGTTCCAGAGGTAGAAACTTTTTGTCTTTGTCTCTGTGTTATCTTGGCACTAGTGTATTTTCCTGGTGGTGGTGATTTCCTTGTTCTTGGTATATAAATTATTTCTTTTGTATCCTGGACATTTTGAATATTATGTTATGAGACTCTGTATTTTTTTTAAATCTTCTGTTTTATCAGAACTCCTATGACACCATGTCTGTAGGGGAAGGAGGCAATACCTCATTACTGCCACCTGGGGTTACAGTAGATGTTTGGCTCCTTGACACTCCAAAAGGAGAGGTTGTCTTGTTACAGCTAGGGGGTTTGGAATTCAAGCTCCCCATTAGATTCTGCTGACATTGTTATGTAAATCTTTATGACAGACAATAAGGATCTAAATTTGAGGAGTCTCTTTTGAGAATGGAAATCAAGGGATAGTTGTAAGAACACTGAAGTGTTCAAAGAACACTGTCGAGTATAGGTGAAGAGGCATCAAAGATGTATTCAGATTCATGTTTTATGAATCAGAAAATAGTGATACTACATCAAAAAATACAAACTCTATCATGTTTCCTTAATATTTAACACAACTCTTTTCAGCAATAATATTTAACTTTAATAATGTTTACCCAATTTTAAAGCACTTGAAAGTTTTCATTTATTCAAATTATTTATGAGTTTTTCTTTGTTATGACAAATGCAGGTATATCTGCATTGATGTTTCTGATTACATGTTCTACACATGCTCCACAATAATCTATACAAATCTGGAAAAATTATTTACTTAAAACCCAGTTTTGGACGTATCACCCTCAGTTTCAAATACCATCAATACCTCATCACCTTGTATTTGTATGGATTACACAATTTTGTTATTTAATACATCATATGACTACATTTTTTTTTAGTTTAGCCACTTAATAACTTTTAGGTAAATTTCATATTCTCAATCATATTTTTGGTCAGAAAATTTTCTCAGTTCAGTGTCTTTAATTGGATTCTGTTCACCCCTGAAATCTTTTCACCGTTACCTATTCCCTTTGAAATTTTACTTGTTGAAACTGGTTTGGGATAGGACATTAAATAAATTTAAATCCTCACTTTCCTCCATGAATCAAAATAAATTTTAGATTTAATAATTTTTTTAAATTAAAATATGGGAAAAATATTCCCAGATATAAAACTGAAATATAGACAAGTAAATTTGAATACATATAATATTAGTTACATCTAAAATAATAAACACAATGAAAGGACAAAATCAAACTTGTAAAAATTTGCTTCAAATATAGCAACAGAGAGTTGATATTTTTAAAAACATTTGCCAATAATAAAATAGAAATAACCTATTTAAAATTGGAAAGAAGATATGGATAGATAATTTTAAAGCATTTCTTTTAGAGATAATACATTTATTTAAAAATCTTTACCATAACTAAAAGTTTATTGAATTCTTTATTTGGAATTGTCTTTAGATTCATCCAAACATTATTTTAAATATCATAATATTAATAATTACCCTTTGGTAGTGGGTTTGATTTTCTGAAACCACCCAAGAAGCATGACCCTGGGAATAGAAAAGAATGTCATATATTTTCAGTAGGATAGGCTGTAAGTGAGATAGTCACATGCAACAGCATGTTAGGTTAGTGAGAGGAAAAATATCTATCAAGGACACTTAGCTCATCCTGTGGAGGGGTGTGGGAGAAGTCATTATCAGGAGGAAGTAAAGTTTGAGCTGAATCTTCAAAAATTAGTTTGAAGTAATTGACTAGACAAAAAGTTGAAACAGAGTTCTTGGCAGAAGGAATAGCATGGGAAAACATAGGAAGACTTCAAAGGTGATACAATTTTGAAAGAGTCATATGTAGTTTATTCTGGCTGTAAACGGTATGTGGCAGAAACATAAAGAGGCAAGGAAGTCAGATTATAAAGGGCTTAGGCATGCAACTTTACCCTATAACCAATGAGGAGCAGATGACAGATTTTAAGTAGGGGCCTATCTGCATTTTAAGGCAATTTGGAGGATGTATTGGAAAAGTGTATGAAAGTAAGCTTGGTTGTCATTAATCAAGTTTCTTATAGTTGGTGACTATCTCCCCAATATGTTTGTACACAATTTGATGTCAAACACTCTTCCTAGATTCTTTGTTGTAGCTGTATCATCTTAATAAGAACTCCTTTATAAAACCTATGCATATTGGATTATGGTTAGATCACATAGAAAAATCTCCATGAATTTTTTAATTTAAAACAAAAGTTTTATTTAGAAAATGGAGATATCGTATGCTTTCCAAATATATGTGAATATTAAGAAAATTTCCTTTTTAAGTTCACATCAGCCTAGTCACTAATATTTGGAATGAGAAATTTTAAAGACCATTTGAAATTTTTTCCAGTAGTTATAGCATAAATATATGTCTATTTCCTTAAGGATATTGCATAATTATCTATTCATTATTACAACAGAAAACTATTACACATAGAAGTAAAAAGTGTATATAAGTCCCTAAAAGTGTTACCATTATTTTTAAAATATTAGACATTAAATATTTTTCTGCATTTTCTCAAAAATATCTAAGAATGAAAAAAGTGATGCTTTGCTAATGTTTCAGTCTCTGAATAGAGTGACAGAAAAACTGAGTGACTCTTTTTTCTTACTTTTAAAATGTTTCAGATGCATTAGAGTTTATCCAAATAGTATATTCCACTTATATCGCTCCAAATATCGGTAAATGTTACACCGTTAAGAACCTTTTAGTGAAATTAAAACTCTCTGATTTCTTCAAGAGACTCTAAAAAAATCACTTCAACAATTATAGTAAACATATGATTGTTGCAAAATCTTTGGGAACATATTTCAACTTTTAACACAAACTTAAGTCACCATATATATATTCAATTTCCTCCTCTTATAATAATAATTCTTAGATTTTAAGAATTGCGAAGAGGATAGATTTGGAACATTAGAGATTTAGTTATTTGGTCATTTATTTAATTCTTTCTTCATTCATATTAAATTTTTTCTGGTATTTCTACACATTACAAATACTCTCTCAAGTAATGATATTTCAAAGTAATAACAAAAATCTTCCTCCAAAAATCATTTCCACCAACTATTTTTCATCAATATTTCCCCTGCAAAGCCTTTCTCTCTATATATAAAAGATGAAGTGTGAAAATGTAGTTAGGGATGAGTAGAGGAATGACCAGTTTCCCTGAGCACATGCTCCAATTATCTTAGATAATATATTGCTGTAGGTTCATAGCTTAGCACTTGGCAATAAAGAAAGAGAATAATGAGCATAACAGAATAAACAAACTGAAGAAGAAAAACTAGTTACATGTTACCACTCATTTAACTGTATATATTTTTGGAACGATTTACAGTTTGGTTCAAATATAAATCTCTAGTTTCTCATCACAAAGAACTACAGAAACTCAGCTAATTTTAACTGTGAGAATAGTTTATTTTCTGGTATGGTCTGAAATCCTCTACTTCCATGTTTTAATGAAATCTTTATATCATTGTTTTATGTCATCGCTGTCTTTCAATCAGTAAATTATTTAACAAATACTAACTAGATCCTTAAGTGTTCTACATGATGACACTGTGATTGTTAAGACTATATATATAATGTGTGTGTGTGTGTGTGTGTGTAAGAGAGAATGAGAAAGACAGAGAGAGAGAGACAGAGAAAAGAAAAAGAGGAAGAGGAAGGAGAAGAAGCAGAAGGAGGGGAGGAGGAAAGAGGAAGAGAAAGAGAAGGAAGAAGAAACAAGTCAATCAAACACCCAGATAAAAGATACAAATCATCAGCCAATCCCAGACGATGTGGATGTTCATCATCTTGTTTGTATGTTCCCTCATCTATAATCCAACGCCTCAGATTCCATCCTTAACCTCACACCACAGGCAGTTGGAACAGATCCTGGGGAAAAGGAGTTGTGGCAGATCGATTGCATGAATGGCCATTTTTCCACACCATCCTGTATCTATGCCCTTGGGTAATGCCCTCCCATGCTGACTCTACACTTGACTTTGTGTCAGTGCAACAATAGCAAACTTGACTCAAACGGAGGCTTGAAAAGGTGTTTTGCACTTTTACTTTTCCTCTTGGAACACTGAAGACTAACCTGCTGGAAGGATGTGAGAGGTATGTGGGGGGAGCAGAGTCATCTACTGAGACCTTCTGAAACCGGGCAGCACTCAGCCAACCCACCAACTGAGATGCACAAGCAAGCTTAGTCCAGATGAGCAGAGCTGCTCATCCAACACATACACTAGTGAGAAATAATAAACGGTGGTTTAAGCCATATTTTTCAGTGCTTCATTACCAATAATAGCTAACTCAAGTAGGGATGATCGTTGAAGTGTCAAATAAAGTGCTAATTTCCATGGACTCAGCCACTGGATCTCTAGACTCAGAGGTGGTACCCAAGCACTTCCAGTCATTCTGGGTGATGGATATTAATGGCACTGCTCTGCTGGTGCGGTAGCTGTTGACCTTCCAAAGACTCTCTGTAGCAGCAGCATTTGACTTGTCAAAAAAAAAAAAAAATATATATATATATATATATATATATATATATATAGGCAAAGGAGGAGACAGCAAGGTAGAAGTGACCAGAAAAAACAGTTAGATTCTCTAAATACAGATTATTTTGTAGATTTCATTTTGAAATGTAAAATATTTACACAATTATAAATTAAATTTAAAATGCTCAATTCATAAAAATCAGAGGCAACCTGAAATAAGTGAAACTTCATTAGTTCCCTATTTCAATGAATTTTAAAAACAGAATTTGCACATACTTACAGATGAAAAAATAAATATAAAGATCTTAAAATATGTTCAGCTGTTTGTCATTATATAGTAATAGTGTTGAGGTATGTTTTATTATTATTTTTATTCTAAAACTGTTATGTGTGTAGTTTCTGATAAATCAAATGGGTTATATATTTGTGTCATTTAGAACTGGGATTTTGAGGTTTAAGAAAGAATATGCATGTAAGAATGTAAGATTCATATACAGTCATCCCTGGTATCAGTAGGGGGATTAATTACAGTAAGCCCTGAATATACCAAAATATGCAGACCCTCAAGTCCCATAGTCAGCCCATATTACAGGTTCCATGTCCTGCATACAACCAACCAGGGGTGGAGAGTTCCATCAGTGGCTGGTTGAATCTGTGTATGAAAAACCCAAGAATATGGAGGGTGACTGTATATTTATTGAAAACAACCCATCTATAACTGGACCTCTGCAGTTCAAACCTGTGTTGTTCAAGGGTCCATCACAGTTAAGGAAAAAACTCACATAACTTAAAAGCAGAATTAAATGTGTTAGTATACATTCATGAGGCATTTTTAAAAAATGTTTCTTTGTCTCTATCCTCTGAAAATGTCTAAAACGATGACAAACTCAGAATCCCTGGATACCCATACCATCAAAACTGCGATTTTTAAATGGGCTTCCCTGGTGGTGCGGTGGTTGAGAGTCCGCCTACCGATGCAGGGGACACGGGTTCGTGCCCCAGTCCGGGAGGATCCCACATGCCGCGGAGCGGCTGGGCCCGTGGGCCATGGCTGCTGAGCCGGCGCGTCCGGAGCCTGTGCTCCACAGAGGGAGAGGCCACAACAGTGAGAGGCCCGCGTATCGAAAAAAACGAACAAACAAAAAACTGCGATTTTAAAATACCGTTTCTCATTAAGAGGACCTAGAGCTCTAAGGAAACTGGCTAGTTCCAGGTCTGAAACAAAATGTACGAGACTGACAAATCTTGCCAATGCACAAAACAAGGAAGCTATCAAAGTCTACTGACACGTGAATGAACTCAGAAGCTAAATGGAAGAAATTCCCAAACTTAAAAAAAAAAAAAAAAGAATTTGAGCATTAATAAGATTAATAACTGTGATGAATCAAAACATCATACATGATTAAATCCATGAGATTATAACGACACTTAAAAACAACAAACTCTTGGTCAACTTTGTGGTATGGTAGGAAACTAGACTAGTTTTTATTGTTGCATAATGAATTACTACAAACTTAGTGACTTAAAACAGCACATTTATTATCTCATAGTTTCTGTGAATAGGGAGTCTAAGCCGAGCTTAAATGAGTCCTCTGCTCAGGGAATGGTTGTATAAATCTGTAATCAAACTGTCTGCCAGGATTGTTCCCATTTGTCACTTCAGTAGCGAAGAATTTGTTAACGAACTCATTTAGATTGTTTGCAGAATCCAGTGTGTCTCTAGAACTTCATTCCCTGTGGCTAGAGGACTGAGGGTCCTTCTTTTTGGTGGCTGTGAGTTGGAGTCTCCTCTCGGATCTTAGAAGCTGCCAGAAGTCCTTGCCTGTGGGCACCTCCAACATGGCTGCCTAATTTATCTCGCCTGCAAAGAGCATCTCTAACTCTAGTCTGCTAAGGTGACATCTTAAATAACATAACTTAATCTTGGCAGTGACATCCTTTGTCATATCCTTTGTTGGAAGCAAATCACAGGTCCCATTCCCACTCAAGGTGAAATGATTACACAAGGGAGTGAAAACCAGGAGTGGAGGAATCACTGGGTGGGAACATTTTAGCGTCTGTTTGCCATAGAAAGTACTCAATATTTTACAAATTGATAAAAGGAAAGAAACAATCATTTACCTCACCTTTCTCACGTGAATGATATTCCAGAGTAGAAAAATAGTTGATGAATGAAAAAATTGATCTTTATAAAGAACATAATAAAGAAGGATTGCTGGATTTAGAATAGTACCATTTTGCAATTGGTAATAAAATGATAATCCAGGCAATGAACACGAATGCCTGCTAATATGATATTATTTGCCTTTTGATGGAAGTACACAACACCACATAGGAAGTTTTATTTTCCTAAAATGGTGTGTAAATGTAATGAAATTTTTATGTTTAACTACAAATTTATTGAAAATACAAAAGATTGTTTCAGGCAGTCAAATTCTCCAAAGCAAAGCAACGTTTTTAACAAATGAAAAAAAAGAAAGCAAAAGGGAAGTAAGTGTAAAAAGAGACTTAACATATATGTGAACCATTTTTAATGTATGGATTTTATTTGATTCCTCATTCAAACTATAAAAGCAAGGCGGGGGGTGAACCATGGAAATTTTATTACTTATTAAATATGTAATAATACAGAGAATTACTAATTACTTTTAGTTGTAAAATATTACTGCTTTTAATTTTTAAAGAGTTTCTATCTTTCAATTTACATACTAAATATTCATTAATTAAATGGCATATGCTGAAATGCATCAAAATAATTGGGGAAAATTGGAAATGGGTATAGATAAATAATAATGGGTCATGGGTTAATAAGTAGTAAATAATTAAAGGGAATATGATGATTTATTTTACTACTTTGTATGTGTTAAAATTTTTCCATAATACAATGTTTTTAAATGAATCAAAAGATTAAATATCATACTGGTGTGAAACCCCCAGTTATCCATTTGCAAAACAAACAAAATAAAAATTGACTTGCAAAAGTATTTAAGATCCAGACATTGAATTTACTCATTTTCTTTATTTATAAAAAGTTTACTAAATATGTTTTACTCAGATATATTAAATGACTGTTAAATTATACCGCTTATAATTTAATTTTACCATATTTAAAATGATATATTTAAACAGAATAAAATCTTTCCATTTACCACAGCCTGGATGAATCCTGAGGGCATTATGCTATGTGAAATGAATCAGACAGAGAAAGGCAAATACCATATGATCTCACTTATATGTGGAACCTAAAATACAAAAATGAAACTAAACAAAAATAAGCTAATAAATAAAGAGAACAGATTCGTGATGGTAGATCTGAGTGATAAACATGAAACCCCTCATCTTTTCCCTATGTGTTTTAAAATATAATACTTTGCATTGTTTTTTTCATATATTACTTAAATATGCACATATTTACCTCCATTAAAGAGTTAAATGACATATTTAACTTTTTAGAAGTTTGAAGTAACCTGATTTTTTTTGATAATACTTACAGGGCTAATTATTTCTGAATGGTTAAGGAGGTAATATGTGACAGTGACTTGATAAGATTTTAATCAATAATATCTCATTGAATCCTTAAAATAAATTTATAAAATATTAAGCATAATCATCACACTTCTAAAATTGAGAAAAATAATCTTTTGAAAAATTTTGAAACACTTAGTACTTTGTACAAGCATCTTAAGTTTAAGCTAAAAATTCAAAAAAATATTTTTTCAGTGAAAATGTATTTCTTACCCTCTATACAATAATTTCTAATTAAAACACACTATGTAATGCAACATTTTTTTAAAAAACCTAGAAGAGCTTCTGCCTTTCTTGATAATACTCCTGACTATTTATAGAGAGCATTGTTTATTATAGTGATGAGAGGGTTCCAGACTAGTGGTTTAGAAGATATATACCAACATGGAAAGATCCACAACCTATATGTTTCTCTATAAAGGAATGCTCTTTGAGGTTTCCTCAAAGTGTTAAGTCTCCTGCCCTTTTGATGACTATGTACATCCAAGAGTCAGGAAATAAAATTTATGAAGCTTCTTTAAATCAGATTGGTCTAACTTTTTTAATATCATCCCTGAAATCCAGAGATTAAACTAGCAAGTAGTTAATAATTGGAAGCCCTAATACAAACTAACTTAATGTGGTTAAAATTTAAACATTAAGAGTAGAAAAAAGTATATGTAAACCTATGGAAAGATGGCAGTTTTACAGATATTTTCTTAAAAATATATTCTCAGGGGCTTCCCTGGTGGCGCAGTGGCTGAGAGTCCGCCTGCCGATGCAGAGGACACGGGTTCGTGCCCCGGTCCGGGAGGATCCCACATGCCGCGGAGCGGCTGGGCCCGTGAGCCATGGCCGCTGAGCCTGCGCATCCGGAGCCTGTGCTCCGCAACGGGAGAGGCCACGACAGTGAGAGGCCCATGTACCGCAAAAAATATATATATATATTCTCAATGTCCCTAAATGGAGTAAGCCTTAAATCGAGAATTTCATTAAAAATGAAAAATTACCTAGAGGGCAATATCTAGAGAGTACTATGCTTAGTGAAATAAGTCAGATAGAGAAAGACAAACACTGTATGTTATCACTTGTATGTGGAATCTAAAAATAAAGCAAACAAATGTATATACAAAACAGAAACAGACTCACAGATACAGAGAACAAACTAGTTGCCAGTGGGGAGAGGGAAGGGGGTGGGGCAAAATAGGGGTATGAGATTAAGAGGTACAAACTATCATGTATAAAATAAATAAGCTACAAGGATATATTGTACAGCACAGGGAATATAGGCATTATTTTGTAATAATTTTAAATAGAGTATAATCTATAAAAATATTGAATCACCATGTTGTACACCTGAAACTAATATAGTATTGAAAATCAACTATAGTTTGACAAAAAAAATTTTTTAATGAAATATACCTAAAATGCTTATCTTTACACTAAGCACAATAGGATATTATTAAAGTGTTCTCAAGAATGACATGGTCAGATTTCTGATCATATTGAATACTTTCTTTCTGTCCAGACTGCTAGAAAACTTCTCCAGATTAAAAATAGACAATGTTAAAGAACTGATCCAGCAAAATACAAATAATTATTATATACATTGTAAATTTATTATAAATAATAATAATAATGTAATTTTATTCATAGGGGGAGCAACATTAGGTATAAGGAGACCAGTTAGAATGCTCTTGCAATAATCCAGGGGAGTAATTACAATAAGTTTTACTACCATGCAAAGAGAAATATGTATGACAGATAGTGGTAGAATCTGTAAGACATAAATGCATAAGATGTGAGTTGAAATAAAAAGAATATCATAGAAAAGTCTCAAGAGTTCTGAGGACTAGGTGAATGGCAGTGGTAGCAGACCCTGTCAGTTCTGACCTAGGCCCTTTTTCAGTGCCCTGGAGGACTACCATATGCCCCTGTCTGATTCGTTCTGTTCAATGGCTTCTCCCTGCACACCCCAAAACTGTGGAAAAACACCTATGTGCCCCAGACAGAAAGCACCAAAGGATTAACATCTTCACCGCATAAAAGCAGCTGCCAACCAAAGACTCTTGTGAACTGATGAGAAAATATCCCAGCTCCCTCAGCCCCTCACCCTTGGAGCTAGATGAAGCATATAATTTGTAGCATTTCCCAGAATTTCCCTATAGAGTAAGCTCCAGAAACCAACAGAGGCCCCTTTCCTTCCTTCTATCATTTCCCCACTCTCATCCTGTGGTTCCCAGCACTTCCCAAAGAAATGACTACTTCGTCTCAAATTCTGGTCTCAGGGAAATCCTTGGAGACTCAGACAACAGTGACCTTTACTAGACTAGAGATAACAGTAAAGCTTATCTATAGAAATAGTTACGCTAATTTGAGAAGTAAATTTTTATATGCTTAACATGAGTAAAACAATCCACCAGAAATAAAGTTTGAATTTACAGTCAGTTGATTCAGAAAAAAAAATTATCAAACTGGCTTTGAAAATATAGAACATCTGTGGTCATGTTGAATAAATAATTACAAAAATACATATTTCCATAAAGTATTGTTTTACATATATTTAATTATTAGATTAATAAATTCACCTGTAAGTAAACATACCTGGTTCTAAATAACAGCAATGGTATATTGTTATTTCATATCATAGAGAAATAATGTTACTGATAATTTACCCAATCTGCCAATCTGTTATAGCTCAAAAAATATAAATCATTTCACCAGTTCAGACATCTATATGGTTAAATCAAAAGCTCCATTCCAAAATACATGGGATTATTTTATAGTCAATTGTAAATGAAAAAATTCACTTAAAGTGAAATCCTTTCAAAGAGATAGTTGTTGTTTTGTAGATAATAAGCATATAGAGAAAAATCTCTTGTAAAATTTTCTAAACCAACCCATAGCTTTGGAAATTTTTTTCAGAAATAAAGCAAATATGTTGTTAAATTGCTCCATTAAAAGAATGATAAAGTAAACTGACAGATGCAACATTTTTCCCACCTCAAAATTTCATAATTTCATGTTGCATACATACTATTTTGTATTTTTCTTTTTAATTTAACCCTATCCTGCATTTGATGGGAACCTTCTGAAATAGTCAAGTATAAAAGGGAAAATACAAATTGCCCCAATTTTGCATTTTTATTCTCCCAGAGAGCTCCAAGCAAGGTTATCTTGGAGTCATTCCTGGACATTTTGCTTTGGGGATTTCAGCTATGTCTGACTCTTTTTTTTTTTTTCCTAAATGTCATTCTTAATTTGAATCACAACTTGATTGATACCTAACACACTGGGTCAGACACTGAACTATCTACAATGCGTATTTTTTTAAATTTGCTTTTCATAAGTGGACTTTCAGAAGAAAACTGGAAAGAGGTACTCTTCACCATTTGTGTTTGCTTGGATTCTATCCAGATGCAAAACTCTGAAATAGCCAGCCAAGGTTGGTGGAGCAATGACAATGCAGTTCTGTCCTAGGCCTTTCTATGGTGGCAGCACCTCAGTCAGTAGAACCCATATACAAGTCATGTACAATATTTTCAGAAACGGTCTTACCCTGCCTCGACTTGTAAATTCATGTATCTAAATTTCTTTTCAATTTGCTAAAACACTATATTTTATTTCTACATTTGTAAGCTTGAGGGTTATTCATTTTAGTATAATAAGTAGAAGGAAATAGAATTGAGAGTTTTTTCCTCCCCTCAATTTTTTTTCTAATAGTATAAAAGTACTCCTATGTATTAGATCTGTTGCCTTCAAGACTTTAATCATGACATTTTGATATAACAAAATGGTGTGTAAATTATAAGGCAATTTTTAAAAAAAATGAACCATTGTCCGTAAGACTACCCAGATTGTGAAGTGTTTTGTAACTCCTATGCCCCACCATCACTCCCTCTACCCCCAGATACCAAAATCCACTGAATATGCAGAGGGTTAACTATATCTCCATTTTTTCTCCATTCATCTGCCCCTGAATGATCTCTGGTGGCCTCGGCCTGCAGAGGCTTGATGTAGAGTTTCAGTTCCTGGCCAGAGATTGAGGTCAGGATTTGGTGCGGTAAGAGCACCAAATCCTAGCCAATAGACCAGTGGTCAGTGACAAGGCCCTGGCCCTACGGCTTTGCAAAGAAAAGAATTCCCACAAAGACGGAAGGTAGTGAAACAAGTAAAGTATTTATGAGGAAAAAAAAGAAGTACATTACGTGTGGATAGACACATGGGTGGACTCAGAGTCGTACCCTTGTGGCAGTTTAAATCACTTATATGGGGGCATTTCTTCTGGGTTTCCTTTGGCCAATCATTTTCATTTGCCTGGTTCAAAGTCTGTATCTGGTATATCTTAGGATCCTCCCATGGTTGTGCGCACATCTCTTAGCCAAGATGGATTTTACAGAGGAGGCCTATGGGTAGTGAGCAACAGTTGCCCTCACTCCCCTTTTGACCTCCAAGGAGCCCTTCTGTGCATGTGTAGTCGGGGAGGTCTCCTGACTTCAAGAATGAGGAATATGTGGTCTCTTATCTTCTATCTGGGCAGGGCCCAGCCTCCTCTCTCAATTGTCCTGTTATTCTTGTCCAGGAGAACTCCAGCCATTTGCCCCGGGGGCCCAGCTATCTCCTGCTTCATGAATATTAGGGAATTTTTATTTTTTTCTATCACAAATTTTATTACTATAAACATTCTTGAAAATATCTGCTGGAGTACATGTCTATATAGTAGAATACCATTTTTACAAATTTCAAACCAAACATTAAATATCTTTATAATGCCAAACTAATTTCCAAAATATTTTTTCCAACATAGATTCTGACTTGGTAGTTTCTAATTTATTATTTTTTTATCTGATGTGTGCAAAGCCTATCACCTATTGGTTTAGTTTACATTTCTCTGATTATCTGCTTCTGCGAGTAATAGATATTTTAAAACCTAGCTTATTATTCTTCACTAATCACTTAACTAAACTGTGATTATCACATTCATCATCGTTGAACTTTTTTACCTAGCTAAAGCAAACTGCACCTAACTTACCTGGGTGATTCATAGCTTGGTTGTTTGTCCCCTGCCTTATACTTGCTCCTGGCTTTTCTTTCTGTTTGTGGGTCAGGGAGGCTTAAAGCATCATTTCCCTTTATCTTCCCTGCTTTACCACATGCTTTACCCGTGTGACTGTAATGCAAAAAAACATCCGTCCTACCTAAATTACCATTCAAGCGTCAGACCTTTTTTATTTAACCCTGAGTGCATGACTGCTCCCTTTAATCCTACTCAGTCTACCCTGAACAGGGAAATATCTAAAGGAGAATTTATGGTCCCAAGCTTCAAATGCTATTTCTCTGTGTACTTGGAAATGGTTTCAAAATTGCTGTTCACTGAAGTTTTAGATCAAAAACTGAGCATAGATAAAGCCAAGGTCATGACTAGTCAGCTTACAATTACTTCTGTAAAAGCTTACCTAGGGAGAGTAACCCTGCTGTGCTTTGTATCTCAAATGATGAATTATCACGAGACGCCGAATTCAAGTATTATAGAATATGGGCCCGTGATCTGGCCAAAAAAGAATTCAGTCATGACCTCACTAATTAAGCCAGTGAAGTGATATGACAGATGGGTCAGACTGGCTTAAAGGGTGTCCAGAACTCAAATAGTAACCGGGTTCAAGTGAGCATGCATAGAACAACACGACAGATTAGAGCAATCGTTTATGCATTTTAAAATAAAAAGTCAAAACTGCTGGCATGGGCTCTCTAGAAAGTTCTCAGCAATTATGCTGCTTGACACTAGAATATTTTCCTCTTTTTTAGACACTTGATAAGCCTCATTTGCCTCCCAGTCCACGGTTTCCAACACTTGCAAAGCAGATGCAGTAATGTATGAATTTATATTATCTGCGGTTAGGGAGAAAATATTTTTCTCTGACACCTTCTCTAATATGCAAAGGACCAACAAATAATCACCAGAAATTGCTAGTGATTTTCTGTATATAGTGTATTTTACCTTTTCTGTATTATAGTGTATTTCTTGAGTTTTAATTCACTTATATGAATATCTACATAAACATATATGCAAATTCATCACAAATTTATGCCCAAGTTTTAATGAGATGATAAAGGATCATATGTCTCAAGATTTTGAATAAATATAATTTGTGGAGATAGGAAGGGAAATTTGGATAGTAGCATACAATTACTTTTTAGTTATTGCATTATTTTGTATTTCAGCATCCCCATGCAGAGAAAAAAAAAAATTTTATTTTTTTTTTGAAAGACCACATTGTATCAGTTTTCATTATTCTTTACCACATTTTTTCCTCAGAGCGTATCTTACAGCTACCTAAGCTGTGTGTTCTTTGACTCATTGTGAAAACTTATGCAGCACATATCTGTCTGACCCATGAACTGTGAAAAATCATTTCTGACTTTTTTAACCCAGGTTTGAGATATGGATCAAGCAGGGACAAGATATAGGCAAGCCCATAAATAGAGCAGTGCAAAACTTAAGGAGCAGAACGAAGATGAAAAAATGATCAAATCAAAGTTGTCTAACTCTCATTTTGTTCCCCTACATCAAATGTCCTCATATTGAAGTAAGAGAAAACATGAGTGTAAAATATGACCAAGACAGGTATAAGAGTGATGTTACTGAAGCAGGTTAATTTACCTAACAGAACGGCCTAACCATGTTCTGGATGTCGAGAAAATAATATAATTTTGTGATTTTCTTTATAAACCCACCCTTTCCCTACTCGGTAGGAGTAAATGAGACATAAGAAAGGCTGGATTCTAGCCCTCACATTATGTGAGTCCAGAAATGAGGTGATAAGGATAGAGCCACTTTGAAAAGTATAAAATGACCACCAAATATTTACCAGTTTTAGGTTGTTTCTTCAGTTTCAGAATAAATATATTAGCCAACATAGCAATGCTTTGATGAGTTAACCACGATTTTTCCTAAAATGTGAATGTAATCAAGGCCTTTACCACGTCAGCATGCCTGCCCTCAGAGACCCCATTGCTTCTAGGACGCCTTCCAGACTCACCAGCACGTTGAACAACATCCTTGATGAGTTGACCCCCGTGCCTTTCTCCAGCCTCAGGGCTCGCCATTCTGCAACTGATTTAGAATTTATCTCCTGGCCTTTTGGGTTATTTAATAATGCTAAGAGATGCTAGAATATCTCAGTGCATTTGCCAAATGATTCTAGTCCTATCATGAGTACGTGTGCCCTTTCCATGCTCACCTCATATACTACCTTCTCGATGGAACTTTCCCGACTATGCAGATATCATTTCCTTTTTCGTCACATGGGTCTTTATTTATCTTGTTTGTATTGTTGCATGAAAAATATGATATTTTAGCCTTGATTTGTTACTGTGTCTGCTTCTTTTCACTAGGGTAAGCCCTTAAGGACAGAGTGTGTTTCAGAAGATTTTCTATTCCTAATCCCCAGGGCAGCCCCTGACATAAAAATGTTTATGAAATGGACTTGAGTATATATCACCATAAGTATTACTCTCTTTTCTTTCATAAGATGACATTATAGCTACTCTTCAATATAATAAATAGAAGAGAAAGTGACTATGTAAATAAAACTTACCTGCAAAATAAATAAAAATGCTCTGTTGGAATGAAATGAAACTTTAGAGTGCCTGATACCTTCAAGAAAGTTTTACTAAGGAATATGAGTGATGTTCACATACACTCCGACTTCAAGGTGCTTAAAATCTAGCAAATTAGATAGCTGTGCAATTCTCTGTAAACCAAAAACAAAACAAAACAGAAATCCATCATGCATGAACCTCTTTGGAAGTTAATGATAATAAGAATATTATCAGTTTAGAGATTTCAAATTAAAAGTACTTTTCTCTGTGACATTCAAGAAGAGATTTAAGGACCAAATTGACTTTTGGTGCACACAATGTATTTCATCGGTACTGGGATACTTGGGGAATGTAGGGTAGGCTATCTCCTAGATTTCAAATGCTACAGTAGTATTTTGTACTTAATTTATTAAATATGTCAAGCTAGTGAAATTTTAGGACTACAAGAATTATAGGAATACACACTTTAGAACAATTAAAACAGGCTGGTACTAACAGAGGATTGTGACAACATGAGAAAAATGTCAGGAGACAAAGTAAGGACAAATACATGACAACCATACGGAACTATGACTGGAAACAAAGTAGTGACTGCCTCAGTAGATGAGAAAGATAGGGGTGTTAACATGGACAGATGTAGATTTGAATGATCTGTCAGCCAAGTCATTCATAAAGAGCAAGGGAGGAATTAAAGATGAATCTGAGAATTTGACCCTGGATAACTTGAAGAATTATGGACAAGTAACAGACAAGAAATTAATGAGAAAGATGTCTTGAAATAAAATGATGTGAATATAGTAAGTATCCAAAGAATTGTTATATAAAGTATACTATAGTAAAAATACAATAGTAGTAGCTTCTCTTTACATTAGTACTGGGGAAAAAAAAGTATTACTCATTTGAGACCCAAAGATCTATGTAATACATTAAAAATTACATTGTTATTACATGGCAGTCAAAATTCAAATTCATGAAACTGTAAACTTGCTACAAGCTTTTTTGTTTTTTAACTCACACATGTCCACTTAGTTTACTCACTTAACTGGCGGCATACTTACAAAAGTATTGGGCAGCTGCCTTCAGAATAGACCAATAATTAAAATATTAATTCTCCTAAAACTGAAAACTTGCTTTTATGTTAGATAATAAACAAGCCCATTATTACAGCATTTGAGTCAGAGGACTAATTGAAACAAACAAGCAAAAAGGATAATGTTTTTCTCTGTTCTCTTTTAAACTCATTAAGTAGGGGAAAGATTTTACTTGATTTGATGGGTAGTATAGAGCCACTTTCAAGAGAAATAAAAGCATTAAAACTAGAAAATTTTGCCATCTCACTCACTATTTTATTTTGTCTATAGAACATCAACCAACCCAGTAGACTTTTTACACTAAATCGACTGAGCAGATTAGTTTTATCCCCGCCTTGACGTCAGACAGGAAAACAGTAAGTAAAAACAAAAAATTGGTCTGCATATGTTTCTTATTTTTTATTTAAGAATAAAAATTGATGATAGTTTAGAGAAGAAACATCTTTTTTGTGGAAAAAAAATAATCACTGTGTCTAACTAAGAGAGTTCCTAAAAGTAATTTTATTTCATGAGAAAAACATTTTTCTTGGTGATTCTTTTAATAACCTAAATAATGATTCTTTCAATCAAGACATTGCTCCTATAGATGTAAATTATATTTCATCTCTGTGTTTAGGTGACTTGGTAAAAAATTCACAGTGTGAGAGAGACTTAATTGAATAACAATAAAGATTTAATTTTTCTTTTTACTTTGCTAGTACATTTCTTTAAATTTTGGAATACACATTTTCACAATTTTCGACTGCAACAGACTAAAGGTAATAGGCCGTATCACATACTGGTTGATGGTCCTCAAGCTAGTCACGATGTTTAAAGGAAAAGCCAGCGAGAGCAGCCCCAGGACAGTTGGCCCCCCTCCAGAGAGAGGCATTGCCAGCCTGCCCTGAGGACCCCCGCCTGGGCCTGCCCCACCCTCCCCACTCCTCTTCCCCCCTCCTGATTTCACTGCCCTTCTTGACTCTGTGATGTGTCTTATTTGGTTTTTTTGGTTGTTATGCGTTTGTTTTTTGTCATCACCAGAATCAGTGATCTCTTTGTATAGCACAAATTATCTGCCTTAAAGGGTTCTGGGTTGGGGAGTCCAGATTGCCTCCTCTTTTTCCTTGAGTCTGCCCTCCCTGTGCAGAAAGGCTGACATTAAACCAAAAATTGGAGGGAGCAGGGCCGGGACAGGGAGACTAGGAGCCTGTGATTCCTGCACTTGAAGCTGGCACTGTTCATCCTTCCAGATCACTGAGCTAAGTCCTGGTACTCTGACCTGGCCCTGGTGAAGACCTCAGCCCCTTTCAGAAGACCCTGGAGTCGGGATAAGGCTGCAGGGCCTCGTTAGGGTATCCTCGGACAGCTCTGTGGTTCCAGTGCTCTTGGGTGGGCCAGGACATGGCCACACAGTGTCCCACCTCCCCAGCTGGTCCCCTCTCAGTCCACACTTCGTCTTATCCTCAGTGGGGTGACAGGAGAGAAGGACAGGGACTTGGCAATTTGAGCCCTTCAAGAAGGTTCAGATGAATCCTCTAGCCTTGCCCCCTGGCCACACCTTTACAGGCAGCTCAGAGGAAGGGTGCAGCTCCCCCTGACCCTTGCTGGGGCTTCAGAGGTAGAGGGGATCCAGGGGGCTTGGGGGAGGGGATTCAGCTCAGTCTAGTCCCACCTTTTAGGGAGGATGTTGAGAGCAACAGGATAGGAATGATGAGGACTTAAATGCTCATAGCAAAGAGAGATAGCACCACTGTTAAGCCAGGAGCTGAAAAATAGGTTGTCTTTCTGATCCCAATCTGCTTGAAACCTAACTTTGCTTCCCCATTTGTCTTCACACCTTCCTCACACCATTCATTCATTCATTCTTCATTCATTCACTCAATCATTCAACAGGTATTTATTGACAACCTATTATAAGCTTAAATTCCCCCCCCCCACTTTGCCCTGACATGAGCCATGTCCAATGTCTAATTCATCATTCTATTTCCAAATCACTCAAAACCTTGAGCTTGGGAATTAGATTGGGGTTACCTGTGTTTTTTATTATGGACTAGGGTTTTAGAGCCCTGATCCACCCTGTAGGTTAGCTGGGCCAGGTCTCTCAGTTCACAGGTGAGAAAACTGTGGTGACCCACAGGGATTAAGTGCCTTGCCCAAGGGCAGGGGTCAACCTGGAGATGGAAGATCTGGACCAAGGCCCAGGTGTTCAGATGCCCTGCCCATGCCTCATCTCTGCTCTGGGCTGCCTCAGTCAGTGATGAAAACAAGGGAAGGGGCAGAGAGGGACAGTCTCCTAGGTCAACCCTTGGGCAAGGCCCTGGGCCAGGATTCACCCTTCCCAGTGCCTCCAAGGCAGCATCAGCAGGGACCCCAGCATTGACCCCACCTGTATTCTGGAGTCCTTTCCCCGCCCACTCAAGACTTAGATGCAGTCATCCATTGAACATGTTTATTAACCACCTGTTATGGGCCAAGAGCTAAGAACCCGGTAGTGAAATGGACAGACTCATGGAATTTAGATTCTAGTGGGGAAGTCTGACCCAGGTAATGAAAGTTAGGAAAGAGGAGGATATGATGTGACTGCATTGCAATCCTGGGGCCCTAGCTGGGCCCAAGACTGGGCAAGAGTCTTGGAGAAACCTTTGCAAAACCTTAAGTGGAAGGGTGTGCAGGGGTGTTAGAGGTTGAAGCGAGTTTGAGCTCCCTATGGCTCCTCTGACCCATAATCAAGGGCCCAAGGAGCTGAATTTACAGCAGCTGGAGGGAGTGGAGCAGGTAGGGGATGGGGAAATGGCCAGGTTGGATTAATCCACTGGTCTCGACCAGTTCAGAAACAAGATTATTTGGCCATAGGCTGATCTTCAGCCTAAGAAGGTACTTCAAACGCATAAGCCTAGTTGAAGTTTAAACCCCAGCAAAACATTCTTCCCCATAAATGTAAAAACTCACCCCCACTCCCTCCCCTGCCTTTTTTTTTTTCCCCCCTGAAATCTTTAGATGAGCAACTGCCTGTCTCCACCCCTTCCCACTGCCTCTCCTTTCTGGGACAGGCTGAGACCTTTTGAGCAAGGTAATGCCTTCCTTGACTACTCCTCATAGTATATCTGTACCTCACTCAGACAGGAGGATGGAACCACCCAGGCTTATTTCAGCGGGTTGCACACTTTACAAGACAGCAGGAAACCTGCTTAAGGGAGGAGAGCAAGTGGGTGTGTCCCCAGCTTCTAGAAAGGGCAGAAAAGAGTTCTCTCACTGGATGGGGAGTGTCTTGGGAAACCCGACCAGTTCCTTCATCATTTCTTGGAATTCAACTCCCAGAGGGTCTCAGGAGTGGTCTCTGGAAAGGGGGTGGGGGGTCTGCATGTATTTCAGGTTGTGGCTGTTAGTTCTAGGACTCTTACTTCTCGGGCTAAGGGCTCAGCTTCTTAGAAGTTCAGCTTTCTTCTTTCTGAAAGACCAAATCTAGTTAATGTAACCAGAAACTTGGGGACTGCCAAGTATGGGTCTGTCCCTGCCATTCAAAAGGAAGGAGTGTCAGGCAAGTTCAAGTGGATGCAGTGTGTGTATGCATGTGCATGTGAGTGTGTGTGGTACTGGATATCATCTCTAAAGACTGGAAATAAAACAAACTTAAAAAAAAAAGAAAACAATAAATTTGAACAGTATAACCAAAGAAAGTTATATATGTTTCCTTTGGGTTTTCGTTACTCCTTTCCTAGTGCCTTATCCACAGTATTCATTCTTAATGAAGAGACTAGTTGTTTAAATATTGTATATATCCACTTTCTACCAAAACTTTTGGTTAGATTTTTGATGTTTGAGAGTCTTGTGAGCATGAAGAAGAATTTTTACTATTAATGATACATTCCATGTTTCTTTATAAGTCTTATATGTTAATAAATGGTTCTTTATATATTTAAACACTACTGTGCAGTAATTGGATTAAACTTTGGTAAAATTAAAAAAGATTGTTTGTAAAAATAATTGTTGGCTGAAAATAATTATAAACCATCTGAAGTTTTAGTCTATAATTATAAATTTAACATGGCTGATTTTTAGAACATTTAGAAATTTATTAAATAGCAGATAAAGCATAAAAAATAAGATATCACAGTACTCATATTACACATTTATATGAAAACAACGTCAAGGGTTTATTATCTTCATATGTTCTGTTATCCCCTCAGAATTCATTACCTTTACAGATATTTTTTTCTATATTTAAGACTACTGCTTCATCCAAGAAAAGGTTTTAAGTTATGGGTTACTAAATAATTGATTTGGGGAGAAGATGTGGAACTTGCTAGCAAAGCCAAACCTATACCCTGCTATAGTCAAATTCTGTGTTTGTACCAATGGCTCTTTTTAAGCTCATAGATTTTACAGAAGTGTAATTCTGAAAGTTTTGTTCTTCTTTCTCGTCTCCTTTTAGCTTTGCTTTTCAGACAATACCTGGCCAACTGGCCTGTCATTTTTTCATATTGACCCGGTAGTTAGTTCTGTGGAAAAACTGTGCCTGTTTTCTTAAGTAGCTCGTTCTAATTATCAGCATAATTGTTAAGCTTTAGTTCCCAGATCACAATGTATTATGTCTACAGAGTCAGTTTTCCCATTTAGAACATTTTGTTAATCCATAATCTTTGGAAAACCCAGTTTAAGCCCATTTTTCTTGTCATCTGGTTGATAACACAGGTTTTAAAAACGTGTCCACAAATTATTTGCTTCCTTCATCTTTAACAGATGGACCCTAATTCTCTCTTAAGTATAGGAGGACTTAATGACTTGCTTCTAACAATCAGAATCAAGCAGAAGTGATGGTGCGCACTTTTGGAAACCAGGTTATAAATAAGCACTGTGGCTTCCGTCTTCATTGTTTCATCTTGTGCTCTCTTTTAAAGAAATCTCACTCTGGGGAAAGCCAAGAACCTGGAGCCACTGAGACGGCCTTCAGTCTCACAACTCTCAGAACTGAGGCCTGCCAACAACCCTCAGAGTTGGCTTAGAAGCAGATCTTCAGCTATGGTCAAGTCTTGATGTAACTGCAGCTTGACTAAGAGCCAGAACTACCCTGATAAACCACTCCTCCCTTCCTGCTCCTTTGAAACTGAAATCATGAACGTCCCTTGTTTTAAGCTGTAAGTTTGGGGGTGATTTTTAAACAGCAATGGATAATGTAGAGGAGCAAAACTTGCACCCACAAAATGTCTCTTTGACCTGTGGATTATTTTGAGCTGAAAACAATCAAAACCTAAAAATGTCAGGAAGAAACTCTGACATTTCCTCTAACTTCCTAAAAGTATGTAGACAGAAGACTCGTTCCAGGAAGGCAGCTACTACCATAGATAATTACAGTATGAACTAGGTGTGTAGACAGGGAGGAACCTAGCAAAGTCCATTAAAATTCCTCCCTGGGTCCCACTGTCTCTTTCTGGCCCAGCAAACATTTGTTTACCAAACATTTGCTTTCCCATCTCCATGTGAATTCCCTTCCTCCCCTTTGAAGTCCCAAACCCAGACCCCCAACATCCTCTTTTGTTTTTAGCTGAAGATGGTATTTAAGTTGAGGGTTTGGGCCATTTTGGCAAGTTACACAGTTCTCCTGAGTCTCTCCCATGGATACTTCTTGTTAAATTTTGTTTTATTTTCTCTTGTTAATTTGCCTCATGTCAATTTAATTCTTAGGTCAACCAGAAGAGCCTAGAAGCATAGAGAAAAATTTCTTCCTCCCAGACAATAATCAATACAATCATATTGATGTTGATGAACACTTGTAGCAATTGTTATGACTACTCATATACTTATTAGCTCTTCCTGTTTGGGGTCTGTTTCCTACTTTTGCCAGAATTCACCTTTAAAAGAAAATAACATCGTATTCTATATCATGTTTTATTTTAGGTAGTATGTGATATTACATAATTATTATATACTTTTAATACATGTTATATTTTACATATTATAAATAATATATTGATTTTTTCATGTATTGGTGCTATGAGGTACTCATCCCTTTTGATGGACTCAACGTATTCTATAACCTAAAGTTACAATTTTCTTTTTGATGCCAAAATTATCACAATGTGGCCGAGAGAGTAGGCACTTTTGGCCTTTTAGCAATAATCCAGATATCTTTGACAGTTTCATTCTTCTGACTTGAAATCACTAAAACTTCCTAGCAAGAGAATGTTTTAAACACATTCTACTTTGAGGTGGAAGGGGGGATACATATGTAGGATGATATGTATGCCTCAAAGTTGTATTGCTTGTTCCTCTAAGTTCATAATCCAGGTACTACCTGCCTCTTACTGTCTCTTCAGTCAAGTCTATATAATTCAGCCTCCATAGAGACACTTCCCTGACTCTCCTATGTAGAAGGGATGCAGCCACCAGCACTCTCTAGTCTCTTTTTTTATGGTGTTTATCCATATGCAAAATCATATTATATAAATTCTTTGTACCCTTTTGTATTTTTAATTATGAGAACATATCTTCTTAAAATTTTGATCTATGGGAATGCATTACCTTATTCTTTTCCTAAGATAAGTAAATACATTTAAACTATGAAACCATTCCCTACTCTGTCTTTAAAGTTGTCCAGCAACAAAGCGGATGGTTATTCCACATTTGAGAATAGATGCAATTTTAACTTTCATGACTTAAAATCAAGAAAATTCCCTAGATTATTTCCTAGCTCCCTGGCCTAAGCTGAAAATAACAAAAGCTAAAATTTATTGAAGACCCGTGATGTGCCCTGCACAGAGCTATGTTCTTTATGTGTCAACTCATTTAACCCTCAAGATTACCCTATGAGAATTGTGAGCAGACTTACCCTTATTTTAGACTAAAGACATTGTCAGAAGGAGATTTAGCAACTGGTTCAAGGTCACAGAGTCAGGGCAAAGTAGGATTTGAAGTTAAACAGAATTCTCAAGTCCATGCCCTCCAATTCACAATGCTATAATTAGTAGACTACCAGCAGATTTCTGGAAAAATCTGTTTCATGAATGTGATATAAAATTTGCAACACGTTTTAATGGACACATTTTTAATTTATTACTTTTATAGAAATCGAATTCATCTAGGAATAAAGCACTTATAGCAATTTCAAGTAAGGAGAAAGTTTTTGCAATCAACTATGCAGAAGAATATCTTCAAATATTTATAAATACCTAAATGTTTACAAGTGAAAAATTAATATTTGTCCTAGTAGAAGAAAATACTGGGGGGAGAGGTTAAAATAAACTGGATACTTTTTATTACATTTTTCTTGTATTAACAGAAAAAAAAATTGAAGGATTTTTATTTTTATTCCTATCTACAGCTTCTTAAAGGTAAACTTACATGTTTGCCTTGCTTATTTTTCACATTTTATGAACATCAGCAGCTTCAGGATATAAAGATGTGATACATATAATGTGTTTCAAATTGTAAGCATCAACATTTCAGCCCAGGAAATACAAATTAGCTTAACAGAAAGATCACAGGTGATCTGAGTATAGGCTTTTAAAAAAGCACAATCTTGACTCAAATTTTGGAACTAGCTGTCCCTGGCTGATCCTTGTTTCTCCCACATGAAAGACTACATTAACTTTGAAAGTGTAAGATGTTTCATTGTCTTCAAATAATATTCTAAATTTTAGACAGTTTATAAACTATGTTCTCCTCTTCATACTATTAATTTTAAGATACATTAGACTCCCAATTCTACGAAGTTGGATTGTAAAAGTTAAAGTAGATGTTTTTCTCTTTAATTAACGTTTTGGTTTATCTTACCTTTTTACTTTTTCCTGAACCAAAGAGAACGTTTATTGGGAGTTTGATAGGAAGAATATAGGATTCCAATGTTTAAATTTTATCTTCAAAATACAAAAACTAGTGATAAAATAAATAATTCAGTGAATCATCTGCATGCCTTGAAGATACCTAGTTGTTTACATTTCCTTGGCCTTAGTTTAGTCAGCCACTAGCAACTTTCAGAAAAGAAGCAAGAAAGGAGAAAGAACAATTTCTTTCCTCTCTCTGTTCTCTCTCTCTCTTCCCCTCACCATCATTTCCCTTTGGTAAAAATATTATTAATACTTTCCACAAATGTAAGAAGCTAATAATGTATATTTGATTATTTTAACTGATCACAAGGATTTTGTTTTTTTAATTTTTATTGAAGTGCAGTTGATTTACAATGTTGAATTAGTTTCAAGTGTACAGCAAAGTATTGGGTTGGCCAAAAAGTTCCTTTGGGTTTTTCCGTAACATCTTACAGAAAATCCTGAATGAATTTTTGCCCAATGGAAGAATTCAGTTTTATATATCTTTTAAAAATTCTTTTCCCTTATAAGTTACTATAAAATATTGAGTATAGTTTCCTGTGCTATATAGTAGATCCTTGTTGGTTATCTATTTTGTATATAATCCTAAACTCCTAATTTATCTCTCCCCTCACCCCCTTTTCCCTTTGGTTGCCACAAGTTTGTTTTCTATGTCTGTGGGTCTATTTCTGTTTTGTGTATAAGTTCATTTGTATCATTTTTTTTTTAGATTTCACATATAAGTTATATCATATGATATTTGTCTTTCTCTGGCTTACTTCACTTAGTATGATAATCTCTAAGTTTATGTTTCTGCAAAAGGCGTTATTTCATTCTTTTTTATGACTAATATTCCATTGTATAAATATATTACCTCTTCTTTATCCATTCATTTGTTGATGGGCATTTAGATTGCTTCCATGTCTTAGCTGTTGTAAATAGTGCTGCTATGAACATTGGGGTGCATGTATCTTTTTGAATTATCATTTTCTCTGGATATATGCCCCAGAGTGAGATTGCTGGATCATATGGTAGCTCTATTTTTAGTTTTTTAGGAACCTCCATACTGTTCTCCATAGTGGCTGTACCAATTTACATTCCCACCAACAATGTAGGAGGGCTCCCTTTTCTCCACACCCTCTCCAGCATTTATTATTTGTAGACTTTTTGATGATGGCCATTTTGACTGGTGTGAGGTGATACCTCACTGTAGTTTTGATTTGCATTTCTCTAGTAATTTGCGATATTGAGCATCTTTTAATGTGCCTTTTGGCTATCTGTATATCTTCTTTGGATAAATGTCTCTTTAGATCTTTTACACGTTTTTTGATTGAGTTGTTTGGTTTTTTGATATTGAGTTGTATGAGCTGTTTGTATATTTTGGAAATTACTCCCTTGTCAGTCACATGGTTTGCAAATATCTTCTCCCATTCTGTAGGTTGTCTTCTCGTTTTGTTTATGGTTTCCTTTTCTGTGCAAAAGCTTTTAAGTTTACTTATGTCCCATTTGTTTATTTTTGTTTTTATTGACGTTACTCTAGGAGGCAGACCCAAAAAGATATTACTACGGTTTATGTCAAAGAGTGTTCTGCCTATGTTTTCCTCTAGGAGGTTTATTATAGTATCCATTATATTATATTAAGCATTTAATCCATTTTGAGTTTATTTTTGTGTGTAGTGTTAGAGAATGTTCTAATTTCATTCTTTCATGTGTAGCTGTCTGGTTTTCCCAGAATGACTTATTGAAGAGACTGTCTTTTCTCCATTGCATACTCTTGTCTCCTTTGTAGATTAACTGACAATAGTGTGTGGTTTATTTCTGGGCTTTCTATCCTGTTCCATTAACCTATATTTCTGTCTTTGTGCCAGTACCTACTGTTTTGATTACTGTAGCTTTGTAGTATAGTCTGAAGTCAAGGAGCCTGATTCCTCCAGCTCTGTTTTTCTTTCCCAAGATTTCTTTGGCTCTTCAGGGTTTTTATGTTTCCATACAAATTTAAAACTTTTTGTTCTAGTTCTGTGAAAAAATGCCATTGGTAATTTGATAGGGATTGCATTGAATCTGTAGATTGCCTTGGGTTGTATAGCCATTTTGACAATATTGATTCTTCCAGTCCAAGAACATGGTATATCATTCCATCTGTTTGTGTCATCTTCAATTTCTTTCATTAGCATCTTATTGTTTTTGGAGTACAGGCCTTTGATTCCTTAGGTAGGTTTATTCCTATGCATTTTATTCTTTTTGTTGCAATGGCAGATTTTAACAGAGAAAAATAAAGGAGCTATTGGACAAAGTTCCACTTAATTTGTATATTTTTAAAGTTTTACTATAAATTGTTTTAAATATTGTAGTATATTTTCAAAACCTACAATTCTTCCATATCCAAATGCAAGATAAAGAATCCAAAGGCAGAAGTTCTTGGATATAGACTATTTTCTAAATTTTCTATTTATGGTCATCGTATTAGGCTTTAATAAACTGAAACAAATTTTCCATCACTCTCAAATGCATATTAGAAATGATTAATCAGGTCTTTTTTAGTTTCAATTTATAAAAACTACATTTAAGGCAAAAATAACTCATTATCTACAGACTCAAGCACAGTTTTTAAATGCTTAAGAGAATTTCCTTGTAAACCTGCTGCACCCCACACCATCCACAGATCTCAGCTGACCTGTATTATGATGACTTAATTAATTCTCAGTCAGATGCCACATGGATGAAATATTCTGATAAGCTACCTGTGGTCCGAAAAAGCTCTGTCCTCCTGGTGGATGTCACTAGGTTCTCCCCTCACGCCTACCTACCCACACATTGAGAATTCCTTATAAGGTATCCATTTTACCTTTTTTGTATCATCCATGAATCCTATTATAATGTGCTTTGGGAGTTTCCTCCATTAATATAAGCTAAGACTTTTTAAAACACAAAAAGTGTGTCAGCTGACTTTTTATATAAAAAGGTGACTTATTTTATATATTGTATCCACATCTGTGACACCTTAGTCATTAAAAATAAATATTCTAACAAAGTCAATTACCTCTGAACCTGGCCCCAACTCCACATTTTCAACTCCTAAAAATGGAATGACACACCCCTGTCTATGACTTTTCCCTTGCTAACTATCTAGAATTACTCTCTTCATCTGTGCTCTGATAGCACTTAATTTATACATCCCTAAAGGCTCTAATCATTTTCTACTATCTTTGAGTTATTTGTGTTCATGTTTTACTTCTCCCAATGGACCCGTATTTGAGAGCCAGAATCATTTCTTATTTATGACTGAATCACCCACAGAGCACAGTGCAACATCTTACACAGAGCAGGAACTCCACAATCTTTATTTTGAAGGTGAAATTGAAATTAATAAATTATGCTAAATATATACAGTCCAAACTAAGAGAATTAGATACTCAAGATATTTTGGGAAGCTATAGACTTAGTTGCAAAAGGAAGTGCATGTGTTTCTACATCTAATCTCTTACACAAGCAAAAACGTCTAATTAATAGATCCTTCAATTCCAGAATTTTGAAGTAATTTTGAGCTTTGCAAAACAACCATAGTAAAAAGCTAATGGAATAATTTAATAAGTGTGTATAAGTGTTTAGAGAAAATGCCTTTTTATATATTAATTTCCATTTACCACTATCTGTCCTTATAAAATCAGAACAGAAAGTCAGTAAAATATGCATATTTTTATCTTTTTTGCATGGATTTAATGAAATCATTTTCTCATTCCCCAAATATACTTTTACTGAACAACAGTTATGTACTAGGCAGTATAAATTAATTTTTTCTCTCTAAATATAATTGAATATAGAGAAGATATTCTCAGTTTCAGTCAAGAGGTGTAGGAGACTAAATTTAATGCTGTTTTTCAAAATTGTGTTTTTAAAAAATTGATTGGAAATTGGTAATAAGAATATGGATTAAAGTCCACCCTTAACAACTTTCCCAAATATGCTTCTTGGTATAACACCAGTATCTTGCTAGGAGAGCCACTTTATGTTCTGCTTCAAGTACTTCACATTACAGTACTTAATTAATAATGATGAACTAATAAAAATTATTTTCATTTCTAAGTTTTCAAGATAAAGTGAAGAAGGTCTGGGACAACACATTTCAACTTTTTTTTTTACCTAAATTCAAACAGACTTTTGACCTGAATTTTGCAGTTTACATATCTAGTTTAAATGATAAGGACCAATATAAAACACAACAAAACAAACCTTCCAGTATTTTTTCTTCTTCTTCTAATTAATGGATATATTTAAGAACAAAATTTTTCTGACATTGTTTTAGCTGCTGACGTGTAACAAATCACTCCCAAGCCTAAGCATCTTAAAAAATAATAATAATCATTTATATCTTTCACAATTTTTGTGCATCAAGAATTCTAGAGCAACTTGGCTGTTCAAAACAGATCTCTGCATTTTTCTGCTATCAATATACTAAATAAAGAAAATTAAGGGAAATACAAGATGTCTTAAGAAAATTCTTGGAACTGTATAAAATATTTCTGAAAATATATCTATTATAGGTATCTATCCAAACTTCTCATTCTCAATGGGTTATTGTTACTATGAGTTTTCTCTGTAGGAAGATGTTGATGTGTGTGTGTGTAGCTCTATGATGAATAAATCTCCTGTAAATTACAACGGAAGCTGTCTGCACTGGATATAGGCAATAAGAGGAGTAAGACTTTCCCTGTAGAAAAATTTTAAATAGTTGTAAACCTGGCTAAAACTCAGCCTACCTCTTTCATCATCACTATGCACTGGAAATTCTAAATAATATAATGTCAATGACACAATATTTCTCTGTGAAAATTTTCTTCTTTGGCTTAAAATCAAAATTACTGCAGTTATCATTGAGTTTTAATAATGTGATAAAAATTCAAATTGCAAATCAGCACATTTTTATTACTCCCTTTAATAATCTTTGCATTCTACATGAAAGTTAATTTGAGAACTCTCAGTATACAGTCAAAATCTACTCAAACAGATCAGTTACACAAATTTGTTCCAAGAGTTAAATGTGTAGTGATTCAGAATCAATCAAACTAATTTCGGGGGTCAGTCTTGTCTACAACCACCATGTAATTACAATTTCCTATGTTTAACAGTAGAATTAAACCATGAAAGCACAGTGCTTGTAATCAGCAGAAACAAAATTTGAGTTGCATTTACTGTCACTCTGCAAATTATTCTCTAATCTTGGCAGAAGAATTTCTACTGGGAACCTTTCCTCTGGCGTATTTTCCCTTTCTTCAAAAAATATATTAATGGAAAAGATAAAGGACTGTTATCCAAATGTACAAAAAACTCTTAAAACCCAACAATAAGAAAACAAACTACCCAATTAAAAAATGAGTCAAAGACCTTAACAGACATCTCACCAAAGAAGATATACAGATGGCAGATAAGATATTAAAAGTTGCTCCACATCATATGTCATCAGGGAAACACAAATTAAAACGACAATAAGATACCACTCAACACCTATTAGAATGACCAAAATCCATAACACTAATAATACCAAATGATGGTGGGAATATAGAGCAAGAGGAACTCTTACTCATTGCTGCTGGGAATGCAAAATGGTTCCACCACTTTGAAAGATTAAACCTACACTGACCGTATGAGCCAGCAATCATGCTCCTTGGTATTTACCTAAAAGAGTTTGGACTTTGGGTGATGATGACCTGTCAGTGTAGACTCATCAGTTGGAACAAATGTATCACTCTGCTGTGGGATATTGATAGTGGTGGACGCTGTGGGTGTTTGAAGCATGGTAGGGGGCATATAAGAACTCTCTGGACTTTCTGCTCAATTTTGCTGTGAACTTTAAACTGCTCTAAAAGATAAAGTCTACTTAAAAGAGAAAAATTTTAATGTAATTTAATATATTAACCTATCACTTTTGTCCTTTGGTATTGTAGTGTATTTTAATGACCTTATAATATAAATTTTAATAAAAGAAAATTCTAGTGTTTGAATATTTTTTGCAGCCTTATCAATATTTTTACTTCATAAATAAGACATTTCAAAATAATCTTGCAGTATAGAGAAGAATATATTAAAAAATGATTTGTTCCAGGTGTTAAATTTTACTTCAGAATATATAACTATTGGTACTTTGCCTCAGGCGTTCACTTTTAAAGTTATCATTCCCCTCAAAAGCTAACTCATTGCTTTAGTCAATGAATGTACTGAAATTTATGTCCATTTAAGATCACTTTTTTTTTTTTTTGCTGATCCTACCAGTCTACCAGAAATTACTACTTTGAAGAAATTTTAGAAGTTGAATCTTGAATTTCTTTTAAGAAATGTTTTAGGAGCAGCGATCTAATGAATTTGCATATAAGTGTATTTTTCTCTTAAATTTTCAGTTTTTCAGGACTAGTTGATGGTGTTAATGAGATTGTATTTATACACGTGCTCCCTAAAGCTATTCCTTGGCATCTTGCTGAAAAAAGAAATGTATGAAAATACTTTAGCTCATTGCACCGGATAATAACACAGTAAGAGCATTTATTTTTCATAAGGAGCTTTTGATCCCAATTATTTGGGTAATCTGATTTTATGGTGTCAAGAAAACTTATTTTCTTCTAAATGCATAATACAAGACTTCAGCCATCTGTCCACTGAGCTGTGTAGAGGCAGAAAACCCAAAGGTGCATAGGCCATTTATTAATAAATTTGAAAAGGGAATAAGAAAAGGAAGAAATTTAAATAATTCTACCTGATTTCATACTCTCTATATTTTATACTTACACTTTTTAAATTCTCATTTTTGTTGGATAATTTGCTGGTGATTTCATGTTTACATATTTCTGCTGGTGAACATCTATGAGAATAAAACGTTTCACTTATTTCCAGAAAGGAATCAGTATCCACATCAAGTGTATGTTGCAGTGTCTACTACAGGGACTCGCTGAGGGTAAAACAGTCTTGGTCCAAGGAACATTCAATCTCTTCTTTCTTAGCAACAATTTATGGATATAATTTGAGCTACTATTTTTTGTAGACATTTAGCCTTCTCCCTAATTTCCATTTTGATGAATAAAACTCTTAAAAATATTTTGATTCTAAGAATAATTGTGTTTAAATATCAATGAAGAGATAGATATCCAAAAATACGGAATATATTTGCAAATGTACTTCTCTAAATATATCATTAAATCCCAGGAAGAAGATAGAAATATGGATTATATTTGCTAATAAAGTCAATATTATTTTTGTTTTTGTTACTGTTAAATTTGGTTAGTTTTTTCTCCTTAAGGTTTATAATGGTCTTCTCACCACTGAGACTGTGAATTTATAGGCTATTCTGCAGGAGATATTAATTATGATGTTTACTAAGCTGAAAAGAGTAGAATTCTTTCTTACTCTTACTCTTTTTTGCAGTTCAACTCAGAATTTAACAACTGTTTTTTGAGTACAGAATTTTCTCTCAGTCTGATTAAAAATACCTGATTGTCATCCACCCAAAATAAAAGTGTAATTTTCTTAGATTTTATTTCTCATTGTGTTTTTTTTTTATGTTCTGCATTATTTATAAATTCATCATTACATAATAGTTGAAATGACAGGGCTTTAAAAAAATTAAAATGGAAATGAAAATTTTAGTAAATTAAGTTATGAAAGAAAGGATTGGGATATTCCGGATATGTACATATTAATTTATCTTTGAAACACTGAATTGATATTTAATTATCTTTTGGAAGGTGAGACAGTTATAACATTACACATTAACACACATATCAGTTAGAATTAGTACAGATTCTGAATTTCATTTAGAGCTGTACTAACTGCTGATTAGCATTGAAAGAGGGAAATCGTACAATAGTATACATACAAACACACGTTTCAAATTGTTCCCACCGAGACAAATTGGACACATTGTGTGTGTGTGTGTGTGTGTGTTTTAACTAGCATTTACAATACCTAAATTCTATAAGCAAAACAATTTGGAGCAGATGAACATTCTGTAAATGAATCATACTAATCAATAAACTCATTTGCTATGGTATGATTTAAAAATATGGTATGAGTCTCATTTATTGGATATGATTCTACAACTGAAATTTAACTGAAAAAAAATGAGACCTTTGAAAAATGTTAAACACTTTCTATTTTCAAAAATATGTGATGAATTTTACTAAATAAATCTTTAATTTTTATTACCTACAATATAATCCCAAGACATAAAGCATAAGACATAGAATACACCAAACCAACACACTGAAATTTATTCAAAAGGAGAGAAATTTGTTAGGTTCTTTTTGAATTGGCAAACTTACTCCTAAAACTTTTAAACTCTAAAAGTTTAGACACTAATTCTTAATGCTCAACCAGTCAGTTAGCAGATTTTCTGTTATGTTACCCTGAGATTGTATGAAATTGGAAATAGATTCTAAATATTCTGTGCTTACAGTGATGCAAGTAAATTATTGTGAAAACCATGTTGGATAAATACCCAACATTAACTAAATTCATCTCACTATAGATAAGGTTGTATTTTGTATAAATGAAGAAATAGAAAAGAAATTGTGATCATATTTTCAAGACACAATCAAAATTTTCTATCCATTCTTCAGTTAATTGGTTTCTTCCATTTAAAGAGAAAATCTAAAATTTTTTTTTTATCTTGGTATTATTCTTGGAATAGTTGGCTTTTTGTCATACTTATTTTGTTTACAACACTTGGAAACGCATGCCTATGTATAATGTTCTCACAAAATAGGAGGAAATACGTTTTTTCCAAATTGCCAATTTTAATTCTTTTATTAAGAGATGTTTTTAACAGTCAATATGGGGACCTATTTAAGGTTTATAAAATACATATTATTTTGTTTAGATATATTTTATTCTGAGGATAAAACAGAAGTTAACTCCTTTAGAAATAATAGTTCTAATATCTAGCATTTAATAATAAGAAAAAATTACTCTAAAATTACATTCATGTTTGGAATCCAGTGTTAGCATATACTTAACTCACTAACAAGTATAAAAAAATCCTTTCTTTCAAGAGTCAATACTTCATAATTTCATAAGCACCACCACTGCAGTTTATTCACTCTGTCAGCGTTAACCATGTTTTTGACTAACTTTCTGAAAGTTAATTATTCATTTCTGCTTTCAAATGTTTGGAAGCTTACCTGGAATTTTTCACACAGTTGGATAATATTTTATGAAGATTTGAGAGTACTGAGAACACATTGGAGTTCTTCCATCTCCTCACTAAATAGCATTAGGAAAAAATCCAAGTATGTGGCTGATAGCATTGTGAAAATTGTGTCCCTACTTCTTAAAATTGCTGAAACCCCACCAAGTTTTCAAGCTGGCCCACATCATAGTCAAATAAACTCTGATTCTCCACATCAATCGAGTTAGTCATATTCATCTCAACATTTTCAAAACTCAAGAATATCTTCTTAAATTAAATGACTTCTAGTGTTTTGTGCAAGTTCTTGAAAAATGACATCAAGAAAAGTTCAGTCTATCATGTCAATAAATTATACACGAATTTACACAATTTGTGTAAATAAATATTAAAATCAAAAGCAAACTGTGGTCTCCACAATTTTTTTTAATAGGGGAGATCTAAATTCTAAACCTCTAAAATATTGTCATTAATTGTTTTTTAATAATTGTAGACTGAATAAAGTATTCATTGATTCAACATAGAGTTTTGGAACATCAACCCTGCATGAAGGCAGCTACTAGGGGTATAGCAATAGGAAAAAAAAGGAAAAAAAAGAGCAAAACAGAGAAGATCCCTCCCTATCTACAGAAAATAAAGTATAAGAATAAAATAAATTTATTATAATGGTTTTCAAAGTTTGAGCATATATGTTTGCATATTGATCTAAACATTTCATCACATTTGAATAAATAATTGTAAAGGATAGGATATACTTTTGCTTAGTATAAGTATTATAAATGTATTTGTGAAGAACTATAAAGGGTCTAAGATTTTACCCTACTTGCAAGCTGACAAGTTAGCATGGCACAGTTTTATAGATGCTGGCAAAAAACATGAGACTCCTGAGTCATTGACAAAGATCTTCATTATTCTTGGCTGAGCAGAAAGCCTAAGCTTCCAGTTTGTAAATCTTATGTGGGCCATGCAGTGGCAGGCCCTGGTGGATGCTGCATGCATAGCCGAGAAACAGTGACTATAGAAAACCCCCAGTGTGGGCTAGAAAATCTGTCCAAACTTTGCTGTGGATAGAGATCTTTATTATACTGCTCAGGACAGCAATGTGAACTCTGTCTCAGAGGGAGATACTATCTCTATCTTCCAAGGCTATTTTCTACACAAGGGTCTTGGAAAGACAGTCTGAGACAAAGCCTGTCACAAAAGTCATAAAATTGTTTTATTATAATGGACTGAATCCTTTTACTATGATGGTAGAATAAAACTGTTGCAATACTTTTAAACATATCCAGTGGAATCTGAAAACTGTTATGATTGTATAGCTGTCATTATCACTCCTTTTTTCATTTGACTCTAATTTCTAATTATGCACCATCAGAATACTATTCATTTATTATATTTCATGCAAAAGAGTATGTAAGTTGAAATTTACTTTTTCCATTGGACGTAAGACCCCAATTTTTTCTGCATTCGTTATCTTGTAATTATTATTAATAGTAATTGATTAAAATAATACTTATAAAAACATATAAATGCATTATTTAATAATTAATGTTATAAAATTTAGATAAATTTTGTTTAATGAAAAGTATAATTTTATTAAAATGTATCTCTTAATTAGATGGATACCCCTGTCCCCAATATATCCATTAAGGAATATTACATACTGATAGACTGAATCAAGTTTCAGCAGAAATTAACTTTCTGTTTAAAGAAACACTAATTTTTAGTGTTAAAAATTTTGCTCATATAAATAAGTAGATGAAGATATATATTTTGTTATAGAATTGTCACTAAGTTATTTGAATTTTTAAAAATTATATGCAAAAGTTATATAGGAATTAATACATTTATTTTTATAAGATATTAACTAACAAATAAGATTCTCTTTCAATTTGTTGAAAAAAAAGATTTGAAAATCAACTGACTTGCAAAAAACAAAATTGTTAGTGTGCCAACAGAATCATTCATGCCCCAGTTTCTGGGAAGTAAACCAAAAGTGATTTACCAAGTATTATCAACTGACTATTAATTACATCTGTTATTTTTTCACCTAGAGACCTGTATTTAATCTTATGTGTTCAAAAAGGGAAATAAAAACTGGAATACTTTTCATTCTAATTTACATTTGCCAATGAAATATTTGTTAATAATGATTTGATCCCTTCACATAACCCAATTAAGAAAGCCAGTTTTCACTGTTAAACTAATTAGGCAAATCATAGTTGGTTTCTGTCAGAATAAAGGCCTGCCCTCATTGTATAATTCATATACCTATGTTAATACAAAGTTCAAGATATATTATGAAAACCACTGAGAAAACTAATTGGACATGAGCAAGAATGTCATTGTACTATTTGTTAATAAGAGATAGAGAATGTTAAGCATTTTATAAAACATTATTTCTCCTTTAGGACTAAGTAATGCTTCCTTTAATGTTTAATATTAATATACTATATGTACTTGAAAAAACGGTTTTCTGTGTGTAAGTGAAGTGCTTTTTTTAACCAATGCAGGCTGCCATGACAGAATACTATAGACTGGGTGACTTAACTAAAATTTACTTGTCACGGTCCTGGAGACTAGGAAGTGTAAGATTAAGGCACTTACAGATTTGGTGATGTCTGGTGAGAGCCTTCTTCCTGCTTTCCAGAAGACCTTCTCTCTGTACCCTCAAGTGGCAGAAAGCAAGCAAGAGAGCTCTTTGAGGTGTTTTTTATAAGTATGATAATCCTCTTCACGGAGTCTGAATGATCAAATTACCTCCAAAACACCCCACCTCTTTCTAATTGGAGTTAGAATTTCAGCATACAAATTTGAAGACAACACAAACATTCAGTGCATGACAGTTCCCCTTCCACATTTAGTAACTGAGTGCATTGATTACACTGCTCAGATCTTCAATGGCTCTATTTTATATTTTTTAAAATTTGTAGTCTACCTCATTTATACCTTTCTGTAATAATTATCACATTTTATTAAATTTTCCAGCTAGAATTGATGATTTACCTGTTTCTCCCTTAAGTCCCTCAGTTACTATTTGAGGATCACTTGAGTTTGCATTGTTTGGTGGGTACGAGTTTAAGGTCATTGTATCTTTTTGTTATATTGTGTCACTTGCCAGTATATAATACCCTTCTTGGGCTCTTAATACTTTAACACATAATCATCGAAAGTTCATAGTTTACCTTTGATTCACTCTTGGTGTTTTACATTTTATGGTTAGCACGAACGTGTAATGACATATATTCACAATTATAATATCATAGGAGTATTTTTACTGTGAAGCCTAAAAATCCTCTGTGCTCCACGTATTTATCTTTCTCCTCTCCCAAGTCCCATAGTTGAAATCATGCATTATGCAGGCTTTTCAGATTGGCTTCTTTCACTTACTAATATACATTTAAGTTTCCTCCATGTCTTTTTATGGCTTGAGAGCTTGTGTCTTTTTAGCACTAAGTAATATTCCACTATCTGGTTGTACCACAATTGATTTATTCATTCATCTACTGAAGAACGTTGTGGTTGCTTCCAACTTTGTGCAATTGTGAATAAAGCTGCTATAAACATCTGTATGCAGGTTTTTGTGTTGACTATGTTTTTCAACTCCTTGGGTAAATATCAAGGAGCAGGATCACTGGATCATATGGTAAAAGTATGTTTAGTTTTTAAAGAAACTCCTAAACTGTCTTCCAAAGTGGGTTTACCCATTTTGCATTCCCAACAGCAATGAATAAGAGTTCCTGTTGCTTTATATCCTTGCCTGCATTTGCTGTTGTCAGTGTTCCAGATTTTGGACATTCTAATAGATCTGTAGTGGTATCTCACTGTTGTTTTAATTTACATTTCCTTGATGACATGTGATGTGGAGCATCTTTTAATATTCTTATTTGCCATCTGTATGTCTTCTTTGGTGAGGTCTGTTAAGGTCTTGGCCCATTTTTTAAATTTGGTTGTTTGTTTTCTTATGTTCACTTTTAAGAGTTCTTTATTATTTTGAATAACAGTCCTTTATCAGATATGTCTTTTGCAAATATTTTCTCCCAAACTGTGGCTTGTCTTCTAATTCTTATGATAGTGTCTTTCATAGAGCAGAAGTTTTTAATTTTAATGAAGCTCAGCTTATGAATTATTTCTTCCATGGACTGTGTCTTTGGTGTCTTATCAAAAAGACATCACCATACAGAAGGTTATCAAAATTTTCTTCTACGTTAACTTCTAGGAGTTTTATAATTTTGTATATTATGTTTAGATCTGTGATCAATTTTTAATTAACTTTTGTGAAAGGTATAAGTTTGGTGTTCAGATTAATCTTTTTGCATATGGTTTTCCTGTTGTTTCAGCACCAACTGTTGAAAATACTATCTATGCTGCATTGTATTGCCTTTGCTCTTTTGTCAAAGATCACGTGACCATATTTATGGGGTCTATTTCTGGGTTCTCTATTCTGTTCCACTGATATATTTAACTGTTCTTTAGCCAATACCACACTGTCTTGATTACTGTAGCTTTATAGTACATCTTGAAGTCAGATAGCATCATTCCTCCAACTTTTTAAATCTCTTTCAAAATAGTATTGGCTATTCTGGATCTTTTGCCACTCCATATTAACTTTAGAATCAGTTTGTTAATAGCCATAAAATAACTTTCTGGAATTTTGATTGGGATTGCATTGAGTCAACAGGTCAATTTGGGAAGAACTGAAATCTTGACAATATTGAGTCTACCTATCCATGAACATGGAATATCTCTCATTTGTTTAGTTCTTCTTTGATTTTATTCATTATAATTTTGTAGTTTTCTTCACATATATCTTAAACGTATTTTGTTAAATTTATAGCTAAACATTTTATTTTTCTTTGTGCTAACATAAATAGTGTAATATTTTAAATTCCAAGTTCCACTTCTACATTGCTGGAGTATAGAAAAGCAATTAACCATTGTATATTAACCTTGCAGGCTTCAACTTTGCCCTAATCACTTATTAGTTTTGGAAGTTTGCTTTTTTTTTTTGTCAATTCTTTGGGATTTTCTACATAGATGATTATGTCATTTATCAACAAAGACAGTTTTATGTCTTAGTTCCCCTGTGTATACATTTTAGTTCCTTTTCTTGCCTTACTGCATTAGCAAGAACTGCCAGTATGATGTTGAAAAGTAGCAGTGAGAGGGGACATCCTTGCCTTGTATCTGCTCTTAATGGAAAAGCTTCAAGTCTCTTATCATTAACTATGATGTTAACTGTAGGTTCTTATGTAAATATTCCTTATTACATTGAGAAAGCTTCTCTCTATTCCTAGTTTACTGAGAATTTTTATAACGAATGGGCATGTATTTTGTCAAATACTTTTCTGAATCTCTTGACATGATTGTATGATTTTTCTTTTTTAATCTCTGATGTGGTGAATGACAGTCCATTAGATGATTTTCAAGTGTTGAATCAGCCTTGTGTACCTGGGATAAATCCTACTTTGTCATGGTATATAATTCTTTTAATTCATTGCTGAATTTTATTTGCTGATATTTTGTTGAGGATTTTCATGAGAGGTGTAGGATTGTAGTGTCTTTACTTGTAATGTCCTTGTCTGTTTTGGTATTAGGGTAATGCTGGCCTCATATAATGAGTTAGGAAGCATAGCCTCTTCTTCTGTCTTCTGAAAGAGATTGTAGAGAATTGATATAATTTCTTCCTTAAATGTTTGCTAGTATTCACCAGTGAATCCACCTGAGCCTGGTGTTTTACATTTTAGAAAGTTATTAATTATTGACTTAATTTTTTATTTGATATGAGTTAATTCAGATAGAATATTTCATCTGTGAGTTTTGGCAGATGGTGTCTTTTAAGAAATTGGTCCATTTTTCTAGGTTATCAATTTTTGGACATAGATTTGTATAAAGTATTCTTTATGATCCTTTATTTTCCATCGTATATGTACTGATGTTCCAGCTTTAATTTTTTATGTTAGTAATTGGTGTTGTCTTTCCTTTTTTTTCTTAGTTGGCCTGGCTAGAGTCTAATCAATTTTACTGATCTTTTCAAAGAACCAACTTTTACTTTTATTGATTTTTTTCTGATTTCCTGTTTTCAATTTCATGGATTTCTGCTCTAAATCTTATGATTTATTTTTCTTCTGGTTCCCTCAACACAGTTTCTGCTAGTGACTCTCAGCTCAACTAAGCTGACTTAATTTGCTTATCTGTCCAATCTTGGTATTTGCTTATCTCTCCAATCTTGGGGTCACTGGTTTCCCCTGCATCCTCCCCTCTCACAGAACCACAAAGAGTTGGTGATTTTTCAGCCTGTCCAGCTTTTTACTTGTCGTTAGAAACAGAGGGGCTACTCTAAGTTCCTTCCATGTGGAAACAGAAACTGGAACCCTTGTGTCTTTTTTCTTATTTTTGTCTTATGTTGCTAGTATTTTACCTTATACCTTTAAGAAATAATCTTACTTTTAATTATTTGTCTTTCTCTTCAAATAGCTTCCTTTCAGTGGCATATGTACTTTATTGTATTTTATATTTTTAAAGGATTTGTGTTCTTTAGGTATTTAGTTTGGGCCTATGAGTTTGTGCTCTCTTGGTAGCATGTTACTTTGATAATAAGATTGGTCCAGCAACAGGTTCTTATCCATGAGTTTCAAGAGGAGTGGAAGGCCCCAGGCACCTCCAATCCAGTGTGATCCCTCCTACTTGTGTCCTCACCTTAGTACTCCTCCTTCCTCACCCCCACATGTCAGGTGAATATCTTTAGTCTTGGTTTCACCTTTAAATTCTTAGGGAGTAGCAGCATTTGTAAAGCAATTTCCTGGGTATAATTTACCCTGAGAGGGGAAGTAAAAGTGAAAACTCAAGAAGCCAAAGCTGTGACCTTTGAACAAATTCTAAAACCAACTCTTTACTCCAGTAAAACCTTTGCATTGCCTTGATATCCTGTGGACACTAGTATCAGCTGTTTTTGCCAATTTCTGCAGCAAAAGGACAGGTAGTCATTGTTCCAAAGCAATGTGGAGAGTAAAAGCAAGAGCCAATCTTTAAAAGAATATCTTCAGGGCTTCCCTGGTGGCGCAGTGGTTGAGAGTCTGCCTGCCGATGCAGGGGACATGGGTTCGTGCCCCGGTCCGGGAAGATCCCACATGCCGCTGAGCAGCTGGGCCCGTGAGCCATGGCCGCTGAGCCTGCGTGTCCGGAGCCTGTGCTCCACAACAGGGAGAGGCCCGCGTAACGCAAAAAAAAAAGAATATCTTCAACCTAATCTCAGCACTTCATCTAGTTGCCCTCTGATCCAGGACAGCAGCCATGCATCTCCCACACTTACTGGTCATCCTGCATTGTCAGTATGTATACTTTGTTGTTTTTATTAGTTTCTTAAATCTGCGTTCTCTTCTTGCTTCTATAAATTCTTCAGGTTTGATTTTCAGTAAGGAAGCCCATATTCTATGCTATATACCCTCCTGACAGTAACTAGTAATCTCACTTTCTGAAATATCTAGTGTTTTTTAACTATAACCCCTACACAATATGTATATACAGCTCCCCACTTTATATAGATATAGATTTTTTAATGAAAATTACTGATAAATAAATCCTAAGATGTGGCAAAATAGCAAATGTATGGAATGCAGTAAGAAATGTGTGTATGAAAGGAGGCAGGGCTAGCCAGGTTTTGAAATGAGCAAAAGATGTTTGCAAGGCAAAATACCAGATTCAGTCAAACAAGACACTGGCAAAGTCAAGAAATCCCAAATGAAGGGTTAAGGCCAAATAAATATCAACAAAAGTGCTGATTAATGTTTATTACATTGTATATATTATAAAAATAACATATAATGTAATAAATTCATATTTAACAAGCTGATTAAAATGTACAACTTTTACAAGTAGCAGACAAAAAGATGAGTTAAGATTTACAAGTTAGAAATTTGATCATCCTGTACTGTTATCAATATTGTTAAGAGAATTTTAAATCCCCTTATCCAGAAAACTATTTTCAAAATACAATTTATCTTTTACCTTGACTGACAGAAAGTTCGGCTTTAAAAGCATTGTGTCGTTTTCCATTTTAATGTTCTATATGCAAGCTGATGCATATATTTTTCAAAGTAGGTACACTTTAATGATAAATGAAACATACATGTGATGCACAGAATTCATTTGTTTTTACTGAGCAATGCATTCAAACAACGTTAAATGTCTTAACATTCTATTTCTACAGTCAGTTGTTGCATTCATATGGCAGATTGCAGAGGCAAAATTATTTCATTTCTTTTTTTTTTTTGACATGCAGGATCTTAGTTCCACATCCAGGGATCAAGCCTGTACCCCCTGCAGTGGAAGCACAGAGTCCTAACCACTGCACCACCAGAGAATTCTATTTCTATTTTATGCTATGGTAAAACTTTGCCTGTCTATAATCTGATTAGTGAATTATTTCAGAGAATGTAAAATATTTGTATGGTTTTCCCAAGAAAAATTCCAAGAATTAAGTTTAAATAATAATGCTAGACTTAAAAATTACAACTTTGAAATAGTTGTAGAAATTGTGTTCTCTTAGCCATCAGTTCTCTTTACAATACCACAGTTGCACATCTTCCCCAGTCTGTATTTCATACTCCACACAGCACTGAGGGCATGCACTCCATCTAAATTGTCACCTAATTAGAAATTTCACCTAAGTTTGCTTAGTATGGATCAATTGCTTCTTCCATTGAAGATGCCACTGCCCCTGGAACTAAAAACATAGACCCGATGGCATATCCTATGTTTTTGGCAATGATTCCAGAGAAGGCTATGTTGTCTTTGAGTTAGTTATTACAGTAGTAGTTCTTTCAGCTTCAAAAGGTGCATCAGGTTAAATTTATGGAAGAGACAGTTTGGAGCATAGAAATTTACATGCAATGTAAAGAATCACACTCTTATTTGAAGAAATCTGTCATACAACAGTAGTCTCTGAGTCACAGATATAGACTTCTGTAATCTTTGTGTATCCAGGGACACCTGTATCTGATGTGGCTTTACAGCTATGTTTTAAATTTTATATTACCATCTCTACAGTTACTTTTGAAAATTAGCTTTCAAAATACTGATTTTTTAAAAATTCTTAGGGAACATTTGGATTATCTTACTTAAAACTTGGAATTCACAGCTGCCTGTAAGAAAACAAACACATACCGTGAAACTCCAAAAGAATACTCCAAATATTGACTTCTTCAACTTTAATTTGTCTCATAAAATATAATGTTAACCAATAGTAAAATCTCTCTATGGAAACCCACCTCCTTAAACTATGGTGGTTAGTTGATTTGTCTATGAGTCTGTCTAGGTTAGTTCACTTTAACCTTACCTTTTTGACTTCTGTATGTGGCCAAATGGGAAGAATATTTATGGTTTCTTCCCTTACAAAAGAAGAACTCAGTAAAAGCATCAGGTATAGTGTTGAGCTGAATCCTGCTTACTTTCAAATAGTGGCGAAATTTGAGGGGCTTCTTGAGGCTGACACTTTGTGGAAGACATTGACCAGGAAACTGTGAGAGACCCAATGAGTCTCAGGAACACTGAAAATAGACACAGTTTATCAGTTTAATTAACATTTTAAAATATTTCCATCATTTTCTGGAAATTCTGAAAGTTACTCTGTTATATATAAGAATCCTTGAGCCATTTATTAATCCCACAGAACTTTGGTTTTCTTAGGCAAGTGTTATAAACTTTGCCTGACCTGCTCTGCTGCAGGCATTCTTTCTGAGATCTGATAAGCATTTAAATATAATCACTCATTGTGGTTTCAAAGACAAGTTAACACTGGAGTTTTGGGTTTTTTTGTTTTTGTTTTTGTTTTTTGCGGTACGCGGGCCTCTCACTGTTGTGGGCTCTCCCGTTGCAGAGCACAGGCTCCGGATGCGCAGGCTCAGCGGCCGTGGCTCACGGGCCCAGCCGCTCTACGGCACGTGGGATCTTCCCGGACTGGGGCACGAACCCATGTCCCCTGCATCGGCAGGCGGACTCTCAACCACTGCGCCACCAGGGAAGCCCAACACTGGAGTATTTAACTAGATACTTGGAAATATTTTGTTCAGGGATTTAACAGTGATTGTTGTCTTAGTTACTCTGGGTTGTTATAACAAAATACCAAAATCTTGCTGCCTTATAAACAAAATCAGTGTGCCAGCACAGTTGGGTTCTGGTGAGAGCCCTTTTCTGCTTTTCAGAGGGCGGTCTTCTCATTGTATCCTCACATGGTAGAGAACAGAGCAAGATAAACAAGCTCTATCATGAATCTTATAAAGGCAATAATCCCGTCCTTGAGAGATCCGCTCTTATGTCTTCAACTAATTCTAATTACCCAGCAAAGACCCAACTTCCTAATACCATCACATTACGGGGTAGAATTTCAGCAAGCTATTGAGAGAAAAACAAACATTCATTCCAGAACAATTATATACGTATCAAAGTAATGATCAGTTTACAAAGACTGTGTGTTGTTTTTAATATTTATATTTATTAATATTTTCCTGAATACAAACACGTGGTTTCTGGAACAAAGCAGATCTTTATTTACTTACAGGCAATAACCACGCGCATTCTTCAAGGCCCAATTTTCCCTTTCAGGGCAACATAATGTGAGCATGATAAGAGATCATCCCAGAGTTTGTACTGTAGGCAAGACCTTGAAAATACGAATCTAGGGGATTACATAGGAGTGGGTCAGCTGTCCCCTACTCTCTTCCTTAAAGATGGAGAGAAGACTTTTGCTCCTAACATAAACAATTCTCTTGGAAGCTCAAAAGGAAAGGAGCTCAGAATATAAATTTATGTTTCTAGGGGGAATATCAAACTAGTATCTCTACGCTTTAGAACCTCTGGGATATCTCAATGGTCTTGTGCCTCATCTCCCTTGAAATGCAAACAGATACAGCTCTGGAGGTAAATCTCTATCCAGAATTCTCTATTTAGTCAGTCATAAGTTAATTTTCATGAGCTCTTTTAATTCAGGTCCCAAGTTTTAGTAAAATTGCACAGAAAGCCCTATCTGTGCAGAAAGATAAAAATATTTTCTCCATAGTTCCTTATTATAACTTTAGCTAATAAAAATAACACAATAGTGTTGAAGAGACAATGCATGCTTTGTCATTTTGTTCACAAAATTGGCAACATTTGATATAACAAAATGAAAAATCCTTAATAAAATAAAAACATATCAGATAAAACACATCCCTCAATTATTCATAAAATCACTGTAAAATCTATTCCAGACAGTTGAACAAATAAAGAAAATGTGGTCATTTATTTACTTTTGCTTCATTCATAGAATAAGGAACTCTTCTTCTATAAAAGACAATTCATAAAATTATTTTCATAATTATTTTAAATATTTTATTGTTTGGTGGATAATCTTAAACAGAAATACAATCTCATAATACTTAGGTGTATAGTTTTGTTATTTTAATATATTCATTAATGGATAAAATATCTTGTGGTTCAAGAAGAGAATATCCCTCTTTGGAAAGTCTTAAGTAGGTAAAGGTCACAGCATATATAACTCTGCATTACAAAGAGGTATCCATATGGATATGATACTGACATTGCTCATCAAAAAAGAAGGGGTCTTTAAAAAACAAAATTTTTTAAATTTAAGACTATCCTTTGAAAAACAAACTTCAAAAATGTAAAGAATACACTGAAGCAGAAAGAAAAAAACCCCACTTGGTTTGTATAACATCAATGCATTTTTGCATTTGTATTCAACATTACCCTAATAACTCAAATATATTGTTATTCTCAGGAATTTCATTAGATGATTTTTTTGTGTGTGCGATATCCAACCGCCAGGGAATGGAACCATCACAATGGGAATAAAGAAAACAATAAATTGCCTCTTTATTCTTGCAAGAAGAATATTAGATCAAATCATAAGGAGAGACAATCATTTTAAAATATTTCCTTTGTAAATCTAGTAAAAAAAAAAAACTTGTATACTAATTACAAGAGGGGAAAAATGAACCTTATGCAGTATTTCTTAGGAAAAGTAACCAAACTTCCAATAGCATTAGGTAATTGCATTTGTATTATAGTGGTATTGATTGATAGTTGTATTTTGCTAAAATAAAGAATTATACCAGTGGGAACAGATAAACATTATACAGATAAACATTATACCCTGTGAATAATGCAAATGGAATACACTAGAAATGATGATACACATGGCTAAGTAGAACTATCTTTCTTTAAGCTATAATTTTAAAATCTTTAAAGCAATCCTAACTAAGTTCATGCTATGAGTACCCCAGTCTATACACTTTGCTCTTCCTGAAAGTACGCTTTTCAGTATCCACATATTCCTTGTCAGAACTGTGCTTTAGCATACTGATAAGTCAACTTCTCAATCTTCTGAAAAGAATATTGCTGTGTTAGTAAGCTAACTTGATTGCCTTTCTATGTTTCTAATAGGTTAGCTTGAATAGCTTCATAATGTCAATAGTCATTTAGAAAACGGTGTTATTTGGAGAAAATGTGATCTCCTTTTCCCTATTGCCATCACCAGGCCAGACTTCCACAGCCAAAGGGATGAGGAGCCATGAGGCAATTAAACAATAAATGTGAAGTCAGCCTCCTCACTTTTACTCAGAATTGGACTAATTCCATCAAACAGATTGGGACAAACACCCATGGAAGCCAAAACCAGAGGCAATGATTCCAAAGAAGAGACGATGTTGTAAAATTCCAGGCATGTCCTCTAGGCCACAGGCCAAAGGGAGAATTTTCTAATGGTTTATGTGATGGTACAACCCTCTTTCATTCTTAAAATTAAGAATGATTGCCTCAGTCATACCCTCATTTCATCTGTTCACAGAAAAAAATCGTATATACTTTTCTATTTTTCTCAAACTGACAGTCCAAATCCATGTTAAATATGAAATGTTCCACATGATAAACCAGAACTATATAGACAGGTAATGTAAACACAAAATCATCATTACATTTCCTAACCTTTTTTAAATGATCTATCCTTTCTCTAGTCCTTGATGTAGAAATACTAACATTGTGTCTTCAAAATTTGTAAACTCTGAGCAACCTCTGAGACTCTCAGTTTTACTCTGACTTTAATCTGTCAGAGTTAACTACATCTTCTTATCTATTATTCCTCTTACATTTGTAAGGGGAAAATTATGCTTCAATGGAAATCTATGCATTGTCTATAACACACCCTCCCAGGTTACCTCATTCTGATTTTATGAGAACTATTTTATAACTTTGTAAGTTGTAGGTAACTGATAGCAATGCAAACATCATTCTTTTCTGTAGACATAGAAGTGATTTTTGTCCTGTGGAGGGACACCCTGTGGAGAAAACACTAAATAATAAAAACTTTAAAGTGTGTTCCACTTTACATTTGTTTGAGAGTCACGATTTCATCCTTTAAAAAAACTCTGTTCATGTTGGCTCCATCATGGCTGGGTATACTTTGCCAAGTGGTCCACATTTTATGCAGCTAAATTCACCAGTAGAATGAAAGGACACAAGTAGAATGAAAGGACATTTAGTATCCAGTACAATATTTCATTTCTTTACATGGTCTTCAAACTTCTTATGTAAGAATAAACACCATTATAAAGTTTCATTAATCACCTGTTACAGCAGGTTATTGAGTTAGTCAAGAAAAAGAAAAATAGGCGAATAGCCTAGAACCCTCAATATAATGGAAATGACATTAACAAACTCAAGGAGATCAGAATGCACAGTGTAACAATAAGTACATCAGATTAACTAGAATTCTGACTAAATAACTAGGAGAACTTGCAATGCAAAATGTCAGAAAAATCTCAGGAAAATATTTTAAGGAGGAAGAGTGACTGGTTGTACGCAATACTTTGTCTTAAAAATTCCCTTTATTTTTGTATTTGAATAATAGAAATGGTGGGTGACTTTAGCTTATACTTTTATTTTATATGTAAAAATACTGTATTTAAATTAATTAACCAAGGAGCTGATGTACTGTGTGAGCTTTTGGCTTCTCAGATTTTCTATTAGCTACAGCATTACAATGAAACATATGCATATTTAATTAATATATGAAATACATTATCCAATGATTTTGACAATAGTTGGTTAGGAGAATCATGCACAAATAATTATTTCAATGTACATTGAATAATGTACATTTTATACATTTTTCCTTATTAAATTTCTTTAGTACTAATTACTGTCCACACTATGGTCCTATATGGTCATATATTTCTCAATTTTCTTAACTCTGTAAGTCTGTAACATATAGTGACTCTACAGTGTCACAGAGTAAGGATGTTTGTGAAATGCTGCTTTCAAAAATGACAAATGAAAATACACACTGACAATGGTATAGACTTTAGTATACTATGGTGGGTGCTCTGTCTCTTTCTCTCTCTATATTTAATGAACTCTGTACCAGGGTACTGCTCAGAGAAGGAGCAGTCAAAATTGCTTCTTCCTTTGGCTCAAACATCTTAGAAAAATTGTAAACCCCACAGAGCTCAAAGCAAGAACACCCATAGAGTTGTGCAACTTTCTCATTTTTAGTTTTCTTTTCCTTTGTTATGGACCTTTAAAAACTAAGATTTGTTATGGTTTAAAGAGGAAGGATTTCAAAGAAAAGCAAAACATTTGTGAAATGATAAATATTATGTTTATACCTTGTTAGTGAGCTTCTTGAAAGTGCTTACAGCTTTGAGATAGAGTAAAAGTAAAGAATATTGGGTAAATAATATTCCCTGCAGAGTGAAAGTCATGCAGAGAGAGAAATCAAGCAGAGAAACTTAGAAAGCCTACATCACATGAGATGGTTTTCCACAGGAATTTCTCCCTCTGAATTTACACATAGTTTGGAATGACATAAAATGCTTTTTTATTGATAATGACAGAAGTTTAAATAATTTTCAGGTGATGTCTATACAAAAATTATAAATTGAATCATAATTCAAAGTTTCAGTTCAATCCAGTAATCCTACTTCCAGAACACAGAACACTTCTGATGTGATAATTCAAAGTGGAATACAGAGTTGACACAGTTTTCTTGTGAAATATTGCACTTTTTTCTCAGAGAACTACTGTATATAAAAAGTTAAAAATCAAACTAAATTTGACAAAACTATTCAACAAATATGTGTTACTTACCTACTATGTGTAGGCATGATTCTAGGAGCTGGAAATACAATAAGAACAGATATAATATCTGCTTTCACTGAGTTACATTCTATTGGAGAAGGCAGGCTCTAAACATATAAACAAATGATACATAATATAATTTTAAAGAGTGGCAAGTGTTGTGAAGAGGAGATAGAGTAGTTGTAGGGAAGGAATAACTAGAAAAATTGAAGAGTGGAAGCTACTTCGGCTAGAGTGTCCAGAAAACTCTGACAGAATAGGTGAAATCTGAACAGAGATCTGGATGATGAGAAGGATTTAAGTATATGAAGATCTATGGCAGAAGCATTCAGACAGAGAGAGTAATATACACAAAGATTTTGAGGCTACAATGAGTTTATATATTTTGGAGATGGAAAAAATTCCAGGGTGGCCTGAACAGCACAAATACTGAGGAAGGGAGAAGTAGAAATGAGGACAGAGTTGGCTTTCTCAGGAAAAGGTTGACAAGGTCCAAACAAAATGAAGGACATGGGTCAAAAAAATGGAATTTGGCTAAACAAATCTCCTACCCCCTCCAAAAATCATACCTATTCAAAACTAGGAGACAGGCTTTCTTCAAAACCTGTGTTTACATACATGTGACAGTTAATTTTATGTGTCAGCTTGACTGGGCTAAAGAATACTTAGATAGCTTGTAAAATATTATTTCTGAAGGTGTTTATGAGAATGTTTTCAGAAGAGATTAACATTTGAATCAGTAGACTGACTAAAGAAGATCTGCCCTTACCAATGTGAGGTGAGGCATCATCCAACTGTTAATGGCCTGAATAGAACAGAAAGGCAGAAGAAGGACCAATTCTCTCTTTCTTTTTGAGCTGGGAAACCTATCTTCTCCTGCCCTCCAACATTGGAGTTTCTGGTCCTCAGGCCTTTGGTCTCTGGGACTTTATTGAGAAATGGTCTAAGAACCATTGAATCAGAGCTGAATACTAAGGAATCTAAAAGCTTAGTGTGGTAAGTGTGTTCACAGGCACAATAGTGTTTAGAAGATACTACTTTTGATGAGGAGGAAAGAAACTTGGAAGAGAAAGGCACCACTTAGAGGCCTAATGGTGGGGAAAAAAAAAAGAAACAACAAATCAGAGGATGAAAAGTAAGGGTCCTATCACAAAATCAGCAGATTCACCAAAACTTCTCAATCAAAAAAAGGTGCCATGTATTTAAGAAACTTCGTTTAACTACCAACAGAAAAGGGTACATAGAATGTTGACTTCTCTTTAAAAATATTTGTAATTGTTAGTGCAGAAAAAAAATTAGCACAAATTAAAATAAATGGGACAGGGCAGGCATCACCCATAAAAAGATACAATTAGAGTAAAACAGGAGACCTTCAAGATGGTGGAGGAATAAAATGTGGCGATCACCTACCTACCCACAAATACATCAAGAATACATATACATGTGGAACAACTGCTACAGAACACCTACTGAATGCTGGCAGGGGACCTCAGACTTCCAAAATTTTGCTTTCTGTGTTTGATTTGTTTCTGGTTGCATGTTTTTGTTAGTTTAGTTTTTAGTGTTTGCTTTCATTTTGGGGGTTGTTTATTGGTTTGGTTGCTGTCTTCTTTTGGTTCTCTTTCTTTTTTTCTTTTCTTTTTGTGAGTGTGTCTGTGCATGTTTCTTTGTGTGATTTTGTCTGTTTAGTTTTGCTTTTACCAGTTGCCTTGGGGTTTTGTCTGTTCCTTTGTTTGGGTTTGTTTGTTTGTTTTCTTCCATGCCCTGTGGCTTGCAGGGTCTTGGTGCTCTGGCTGGGGGTCAGGCCTGAATCTGTGAGGTGGGAGAGCCGAGTTCAGGATGTTGGACCATCAGAGAACCCCCAGCCCCACTGAATGTTAATCAGCAAGGGCTCTCCCAGAGTTCTCAGTCTCAACACTAAGACCCAGAGCAACCCAATGGCCAGCAAGATCCAGTGCTGGATGCCTCACACCAAACAACAAGCAAGACAGGAACACAATCCGACCTATTAACAGAGAGGCTACCTAAAGTCATACTAAGCTCACAGACACCCCAAAACACACCACTTGAAATGGCTCTGCCCATCAGAGGGACAAGATCCAGCTCCACCCACCAAAACACAGGCACCAGTCCCCCACCCCCCTGCCCCCAGGAAGCCTACACAAGCCACTGGACCAACCTCACCCACGGGGGACAGATAGCAGAAATAAGAGGAACTATGACCCCTACAGCCTGTGGAAAGGAGACCCCAAACAAAGTAAGTTAAACAAAATGAGAAGACAGAGAATTATGCAGCAGATGAAGGAGCAAGGTAAAAACCCACAAGACCAAACAAATGAGGAGGAGATAGGCAGTCTACCTGAAAACGAATTCACACTAATGATAGTAATGATGATTCAAAATATCGGAAATAGAATGGAGAAAATATAACATAATAATAGCAGGTGTAACATAATAGTAACATAATAATATGTAACATAGTAACATAATAATAGCAGGTAACTTTAACACCCCCCTTTACGCCGATGGACATATCATCCAAACAGAAAAATATAGAAACACAAGCTTTAAATGACAGAGTAGACCAGATATATTTAATTGATATTTATAGAGCATTTCATCTGAAAACAGCAGATTACACATTCTTCTCAAGAGCACATGAAACATTTTCCAGGATACATCACATCTTGGGTCACAAATCAAGCCTCAGTAAATTTAAGAAAATTGAAATCATATCAAGCATCTTTTCCAACCACAACGTTATGAGACCAGTTATCAATTACAGGGAAAACAAACTGTAAAAATGCAAACACATGGATGCTAGACAACACACTACTAAATAACCAAGAGATCACTGAAGAAATCACAGAGGAAATCAAACAATACCTAGAAACAAATGACAATGGAACTATGATGACCCAAAAGCTATGGGAAGTTCTAAAAGGGAAGTTTATAGGAATACAGTCCTACCTCAAGTAACAAGAAAAACCTCAAATAAACAACCTAACTTTACACATAAAGCAATTAGAGAAAGAAGAAAAAAAAAAACAACACTAAAGTTAGCAGAAGGAAAGAAATCATAAAGATCAGACCAGAAATAAATGAAAAAGAAATGAAGGAAACAATAGCAAAAATCAATAAAACTAAAAGCTGGTTCTTTGAGGAGATAAACAAAATTGATAAACCTTTAGCCAGACTCATCAGGAAAAAAAGGGAGAAGACTCAAATCAATAGAATCAGAAATGAAAAAGGAGAAGTAACAGCTGACAGTGCAGAAATACAGACGATCATGAGAGACTACTGCAAGCCATTGTATGACAATAAAATGGACAACCTGGAAGAAATGGACAAATTCTTAGAAAAGTACAACCTTCCAAGACTGAAACAGGAAAAAATAGAAAATATGAACAGACCAATCACAAGCACTGAAATTGAAACTGTGATGAAAAATCTTCAATCAAACAAATGCCAAGGACCAGATGGCTTCACAGGCAAATTCTATCAAACATTTAGAGAAAAGCTAACACCTGTTACTCTCAAATTCTTCCAAAATATAGCAGAGGGAGGAACTCCCAAACTCATTCTACAAGCCCACCATCACCCTTATACCAAAACGAGACAAAGATGTCAAAAATAAAAAAGAAAACTACAGGCCAATATTACCGATGAACATAGATGCAAAAATCTTCAACAAAATATGAGCAAACAGAATCCAACAGCACATTAAAAGGATCATACATCATGATCAAGTGGGATTTATCCCAGGAATGCAAGGATTATTTGATATATGCAAATCAATCAATGTGATACACCATATTAACAAATTGAATGATAAAAACCATATGATAATCTCAATAGATGCAGAAAAAGATTTCAACAAAATTCAACACCGATTTATGATAAAAACTCTCCAGAAAGTGGGCATAGAGGGAACGTACCTCAACATTATAAAGGCCATATATGACAAACCCACTGCCAAAATCATTCTCAATGGTGAAAAACTGAAACCATTTCCACTAAGATCAGGAAGAAGACAAGGTTGCCCACTCTCACCACTATTATTCAACATAGGTTTGGAAGGTTTAGCCACAGCAATCAGAGAAGAAAAAGAAATAAAGGGAATCCAAATCAGAAAAGAATTAAAGCTCTCACTGTTTGCAGATTACGTGATACTATACATAGAGAATCCTAAGGATGCTACCAGAAAACTAGTAGAGCTAATCAATGAATTTGGTAAAGTAGCAGGATACAAAATTAATGTACAGAAGTCTTTTGCATTACTACACACTAATGATGAAAATTCTGAAAATGAAATTAAGAAAATACTCCCATTTATGAGTACAACAAAAAGAATAAAATATCTAGGAATAAACCTACTGAGGAGACAAAAGACCTGTATGCAGAAAATTATAAGACACTGATGAAAAAAATTAAAGATGATACAAAGAGGTAGAGAGATATACCATGTTCTTCGATTGAAAGAATCAACATTGTGAAAGTGAATATACTACCCAAAGCAATCTACTGATTCATTGCAATCCCTGTCAAACTACCACGGGCATTTCCCACAGAACTAGAACAAAAAAATTCACGATTTGTATGGAAACACTAAAGACCCCAAAGAGCCAAAGCAGTCTTGAGAAAGCAAAACGGAGCTGGAGGAATCAGGCTCCCTGACTTCAGACTATACTACAAAGCTACAGTAATCAAGACAGTATGGTACTGGCACAAAAACAGAACTATAGATCAATGGAACAGGATAGAAAACCCAGAGATAAACCCACACACATATGGTCACCTTATCTTTTCTAAAGAAGGCAAGAATACACAGTGGAGAAAAGACAGCCTCTTCAATAAGTGGTGCTGGGAAAACTGGACAGCTACATGTAAAAGAACGAACTTACAACACTCCCTAATACCATACACAAAAATAAACTCAAAATGGATTAAAGACCTAAATGTAAGGCCAGAGACTAAAAAATTCTTAGAGGAAAACATAGGCACAACACTCTATGACATAAATCACAGCAAGATTCTTTTTGACCCACCTCCTAGAGAAATGGAAATAAAAAACAAAAATAAACAAATGAGACCTAATGAAACTTAAAAACACAGCAAAGGAAACCAAAAACAAGATGAAAAGACAACCCTTAGAATGGGAGAAAACAGTTGCAAATGAAGCAACTGACAAAGGATTAATCTCCAAAATATACAAGCAGGTAATTCAAGTCAATATCAAAAAACCAAACAACCCAATCCAAAAATGGGCAGAAGATCTAAACAGACATTTCTCCGAAGAAAATATACAGATTGTCAAACAACACATGAAAGAATGCACAACACCATTAATCACTAGAGAAATGCAAATCAAAACTACAATGAGGTATCACCTCACACCGATAAGAATGGCCATCATCAAAAAATTTACAAACAACAAATGCTGGAGAGGGTGTGGAGAAAAGGGAACCCTCTTGCACTGTTGGTGGGAATGTAAATTGATATAGCCACTATGGAGAACAGTATGGAGTTTCCTTAAAAAATTAAAAATAGAACTGCCATATGACCCAGCAATCCCACTACTGGGCATATACCCTGAGAAAACCATAATTCAAAAAGAGTCATGTACCAAAATATTCTTTTCAGCTCTATTTACAATAGCCAGGACATGGAGGCAACCTTAGTATCCATCAACAGATGAATGGATAAAAAAGATGGGGCACATATATACAATGGAATATTACTCAGCCATAAAAAGAAATGAAATTGAGTTATTTGTAGTGAGGTGGATGGACCTAGAGTCTGTCATACAGAGTGAAGTAAGTCAGAAAGAGAAAAACAAATACCATATGCTAACACATATATATGGAATCTAAAAAAAAAAAAATGGTCATGAAGAACCTAGGGGCAAGACGGGAATAAAGACACAGATCTACTAGAGAATGGACTTGAGGATATGGGGAGGGGGAAGGGTAAGCTGGGACAAAGTGAGAGATTGGCATGGACATATATACACTACCAAATGTAAAATAGCTAGTGGGAAGCGGCCGCATAGCACAGGGAGATCAGCTTGGTGCTTTGTGACCACCTAGAAGGGTAGGATAGGGAGGGTGGGAGGGAGGGAGACGTAAGAGGGAAGTGATATGGGGACATATGTATATGTATAACTGATTCACTTTGTTATAAAGCAGAAGCTAACACACCATTGTAAAGCAATTATACTCCAATAAAGATGTTTTTAAAATAAATTTAAAAATTTTTTAAAGAACCCCCCAAAATAATAAATAAATAAAATGACATTTGGCAACATATTATCACCTTAATCTAGTTTCAGATTTTGAGATTTTAAAGGACAATGACTCTAAGCAGGATGGAAATTCTTATCAGGGAAAATTTATGTCTGATTTGGAAAGTCCCTCACATTCATTCCTGCCAAAAGCCCTCTTCTATCTCAGCCACGTCTGAAATTCCCAAATGCTTCCATTTACTGGGTTTATCTCTTGAAAATTCTGTCTTTTTCTCTATTGTGGCTAGTAATTTTTCACTATATTGTTACTTATTTGATACATGAGAGGATATTTAATTAAAAATAAATAGTTAAATTTTAGGTCAAGAAATATACAAATATTATCTTTATTAGACAATGTAAGTTTTATCATCTTTGAAAAGCACTTATTCAAGTTCAGGATTTCGTTCAATGGAGTTTTAGCTGGTTTAAGTCTGCTCTGTTATAAATGAACTCAATTAAAGGAGACTATTATTTGCTGCTTTTGTGCCATTTCATTTACAAGGAACTACCAAAGCCAGTACAACACTGAAGAAATGACTTTTTTTTTTTTTCTCAAAGCAGCTGGTCATAGAGAAGGATTGTTCCCTCAAGAACCATAAATTCTTCCATTTGACAGCTAAGCAGAAAGGTGAGAACAAAATAAACAGCACTGCTAACAGGAGCTGTCACCATGATGAATGCTGATGAGCAGTAATTAATGTGGATACTTTTAAGCAAAGCCTAGAGGTCTAAGCTGATGCCCACTCAGAGATGGGGAGGCAGGAAAAAGGACTAAGAGTGAAGAAACCAGAGGAAATAGTGCTTTTTTAAAAAAAATGGAAAGCAAGAATATTGGAGCTGTGTAAATGTCTGATCCTCCTGCATTTCTTTGAGCTCTTGAATATTATTCAGTTCTAGAACCCATGTTCAACAAATATTACCTACAATACATATGATTATGCTGGCTATATTTATTTACTTATTCACTGTTTGTCATACTGATACATTTTCTGACAAATACCTATTAACCATTCAAACTTACATGAAATTATTTCAGTAAAATTCTGAAGGAAAAATGATCACATTAAAAAAAATGGCTAGTATTATTGTTATGTGTGTTAGTATAAATGATATTTCATAAATGTTTGTATAATCACATTAGCAATGCCAGAGCTTAGAAATAAACCCTAGCATGCTTTTTGAGACATTATCAAGGCATTTAATGTCTTCAGCAGGCTAGGATTTAGGTCTTGGATTATTAGCATGATCTCCATTAATCATTACTGTACAGGTATGTGCGATACATTTAACATGTCAGGGTTCACACACAAAGCAGGGTAGCATATTCCAGTATTATTTTTCTAGCCATTTTTCATCAGTTCCTTAATAGCAGTGGGCTGTGTGCCTTTATTGTAATCTCTGAGACACCTGCAAGGAGTTCTCAGAAATCATCTCTTAGGGACTGGAAATGTTACAACAGAAACACACGTTTATGATGAAGAGTTCTTTTCAGCTTTGGGGAAAACTCCAGAAACCACCACCAGGCAGTCCTTCTCTGGAAGCATATATCAATATGTTAATATCCTTTGATTAATTTTTCTTCTTTAGATATTGGTTATTTTTCCTGAATGTTATTCATTAAACAAACATTGCCAAAGGCCTATGATTTGTGAAGCAGTATTTTAGGAACAAAGAACGAAAAGAACACACTTTCTGCTCTCATGGTATTTATTTTTTTTAGGAATGCTACAATTATTTCTTTTCCAGTTTGACATTTAAGTATTGTCAATACTAGTTTTAGAGAGGAAATTTTGAATATTTATATTGTCAAATAAATAAAATATTTAAAATTGTTTTTAGATAAAACTTTTTGTCAAGTTCTTATCATAATAAAAATTAATTTCTTCACCATGAATTATATTTATTTAAGTATATAATTTTAGTTTTTTATATATTTGTGTTTTCTTTTTAAATATTTAATTAATTTAAAATGTACTGGTATAAGACAGACCTAAATTTTTTTAATTGTTAATCAACACATACTTTTTTCTACACTGCATTTATTTCAATTTTTTTTATTTTAGCAATTTTTAATGATGTAATGAATTCCTGTATACATTCTCTTTGTACACATTAAAGGTTCACAAATAAAGCCAAAATCTACAAAATCTATGGTGACTACCATTCCTGGTTCCATCGCTTGTTGTTAGTTCACTTTGTAAATTTTCAGATATTTTCTTCATGTACTTTCTGTATGTATGTATATAATCATACATAGTGTGGCTTTGTATGCATCTATTTGTATATAATTGATATCAGCTGTGCAATTTGTATAACTTTCTCTGAAATAGCTTTCTTTACTCAATAATTTGTTCTATTATTCCATATAAGCATAAAAAGATTTGGATAATCATTTTAACTGTTTCCAAGTATTCCATAGTATAATGTACCTTCTTTTTAGCTTCATTAAGGTATAATTGACAAATAACATTGCAATGTATTTAAAGTGTACAGCATGATGTTTTGATATACATGTACATTGTGAAAGGTTTAATTAACACATTCATTACCTCACATATTTAAATTTAATTTCTGGTGAGAACACAAATTCTACTCTCAACAAATTTCAATTATACAATACTGTATTATCAACTGTAGACACCATATAATAATTAGATCTTCAGACCTTATTCATCTTATAATTGAAGGTTTGTACCCTTTTACCAAAGTCAAACTTTCCCTGTTTCTACGAGTTCAAACTCTTCTTTTTTTTTAGATTCCACTTGCTAGTGAGTCCATGCAGTACTTGTCTTCTCTGGCTTATTTTACTTAGCATATTGCCCTCCAGGTTTATTCATGTTATAGCAAGTGATAGAATTTCCTTTTTTTTAAGGGTTGAATATTATTCCATTTTATATATATATATTTATATATATAAATATATGTATATATGAATGTCAAGAATATCAAGGAATGAAAGCATGAAGTATTTATATATATACATATTTAATTAAACAAATGACATTTAATCAAATAAGGTATTCAAATGGTCAATAGGTACATGAAAAGGTGCTCAGCATCACTAATCATAATGAGATTTCACCCCATATCTGTTAGAATGGCTCTCATCAAAAAGATAAGAGATAACAGATGCTGGTGAGGAGATGGGCAAAAGAGAACCCTGTACACTGTTGGTGGGAATTAAATTTGTATAGCTACTATGAAAAACAGTATGAAATTTCTTCAATAAATTAAAAATAGAACTACTGCATGATCTGACAATTCCACTTGTGGGTATATATCCAAAGAGATATCTGTACCCCCATGTTCACAGCCACATTATTCACAAATAGTGAAGACATTGAAACAACCTAAGTTTCCATCAGTGGATGAATGGATAAAGAAAATATGAGATTCACACACACACACACACACACACACACACACACACACACAATGGAATAGTATTCAGCTATAAAGACAAAAATATCCTGCCATTTGTGACAACATGGATGGACTTTGAGGGCATTATGCAAAGTGAAATCAGACAAAGAAAGACAAATATTGTAATATCTCACTTATATGTGGAATAAAAAAAGAAACTCATAGAAACAAGGATCAGATTTGTGATTACCAGAAGCAGGAGGTGTGTGTGCGGGTCAGGGGGGAGAATTGGGTAAAGATGGTCAAAAAATACAAACTTTCTGTTATAAGATAAATAATTTCTGAGGATGTAATGTACAGCAGGATGACTACAGTTAATGACACTATATTGTATATTTGAAAGTTGTTAAGAGAGTAGATCTTAAAAGCTCTCACAACAAGGAAAAAAAATGTATGTGTGTTTTGTAAAAAAGCTTTGGTAAAAGGGTACAAACTATGTAAGGTAACAGGTATTAACTAAATTTATTGTGGTGATCATTTGATAATTTATATATATCAAATCATCATGCTATACACCATAAACTTATACACTTCCGTATGTCAATTACATCTCAATGAACCTGGAAAACATAAAGAAAGAAATATAACTAAAAAAAATATTTTAAGGTAAAGCTAGAGTAAAATCATTTTAGAGTATAAGTAAATTTTCATGATAAAGTCATCAATTTAAGTGATGATAAGCTTTAAAAATAAACACAATTATTATAAAAATAAAATTTTGAAATTACAAGTATCTGGGGCTGAAACATCACCAAAGTGACAGTGAAGTGGCTTCCAAAATGAGAGAAATGAGTGATTTTTTTTTTAGATATTATTGTGATTTTTATTTAATTATTTAACTTGATATTCCAATTAGAATAAGAGAGTGTGAATTATGTTTTATAAACATTGTATTATTACTATGTCATTGTGATATGGCTTGACCTTGATTGTATACAGAGATAAAATAGCATTGGAATTAAGGCACTAATTTCATATGCAAACCAAGTACAATACCTTGACCCAGTCCTTAGTAAAAATCTATTTTGGTTAGATGGTGGTTGATATTGTTTCATGTAGGTCAGTCATTGCTTTGAGGACAAGCTTGGAATAGCTTCATTCATTCATTCATGAATCAATGTAATAAATCATATCAGATACAGAAAAATCAACTTATAAGTGATAAATGGCTCTGAGCTTTGAAATATGTCTATAAAAAATTTTCAAATCCAGATAATTGTCATACAGCAGAGGTCTAGGATTGAATATTGTACATGTTAACCCTAGACTTCAGAAATGTCCAGAGAGTACAAGCCCACCATTGCTACATGTAGAACAGAGCAACCTTAGGGGAAAGAGACAGGACAGAAAGATTGACGGTGCACAATTAACTGTTAGAAGTGTGGCAAATTAAAAGCACAGAATAGTGTTCTCCAAATGGTGTTACTTAACCTGTAGAGTGGTGCTTCAGTCATACGTGGAAAAACAGCAAGAAAAATATGTAATCACACACACACACACATACAAGAAAGAGTTAAACGCATTGAACTATGAAACATTAAATATAAAAGTCATCAACTGCAGCTTTTAATATCCTTTGTAGTCAGGCATAACAAACCTGAAGTATATATTGGCAGGAGCACGATCAGTCACATACAGTGGTTTCATGGGCAAGGCTATTGGGAATTGGTGGCTTCGATGTAACGCATCATGACGTTATATAATAGTCATCTCAACCCACAAATCAGAGAACATTACAAACAGTAATATCTTGGTGGGATACTCAGTAAAGCTATTATTTTTTGCATCGGGAGGAATAGAAACACACACACATACATACACAAGAAGCACAGCAAGAAAGGTAGAAAATGATAGGTAGCATAACAGAGCCAAAAGGACCAATTTGAGGAGCACATAGGAACACCCCTAGACACTCAAATATGAACTTGAAGACATTCAAGGAGGATCAGTAAGTAGTGCTGAAGTAACAGTGTTTCACAGCTATGGGAGATTATTTTGTTTTGTTTTTGGTGATATATGTGAGACCTTTGCTTTCTTTTTTTTTTTAAATTGAAGTATAGGTGATATAAAACATTATATGTTACCAGTGTACAATATAGTGATTCACAGTTTTTAAAGGTTACACACCATTTATAGTTATTATAAAATATTGGATATATTCCCCATCTTATACAATATATACTTGTAGCTTATTTTATACATAATAGTTTGTACCTCTTAATCCCCTATCCCTATATTACCCCTCTCCCTGTCCCTTTCCCCACTGGTAACCACTAGTTTGTTCCGTATATCTGTTAAGTCTGCTTTTTTTTGTTATATTCACTAGTCTGTTGTATTTTTTTTTTTTTTGCGGTACGCGGGCCTTTCACTGTTGTGGCCTCTCCCATCGCGGAGCACAGGCTCCGGATGCGCAGGCTCAGTGGCCATGGCTCACAGGCCTAGCCGCTCCACGGCATGTGGGATCTTCCTGGACTGGGGCACAAACCTGTGTCCCCTGCATCGGCAGGCAGACTCTCAACCACTGCACCACCAGGGAAGCCCTGTTGTATTTTTTATCTTCCACATATTAGTGGTATCACACAGCATTTGTTTTTGTCTGACTTATTTCACTTAACATAAAACCCTCCAATTCCATCCATGTTGCTGCAGATGGCAAAATTTCAATCTTTTTTATGGCTGAGTAGTATTCCATTGTGTGTATATGTGTGTGCGTGTGTGTGTGTATTTAACATTTTCTTTTCAAATGTGTTTTGTGCCTTAAAAAATGAAACATATTGGCAATCCGCATTTTATATTCTGACATGGTACTGGGCAAAATCCTGGCTCAAGGACTCAACTGGTTTTAGAAGCATATCTATGTGGTAGAGACATATTCACTGGGCTCTTACAGCTTATTATTATTAAAGCTTAAATTATGTAACTTATTTTTTCCAATGTTACACTATACTTTTGAAATTCTGCAGTATAATAGGCAATATCCCTGTTATTTTGAAATGTGTTTGAAAGTAGAGAAGTTGTGTATCTTTTTTTAAACATATGCCCAGTGCATGTCATATAGTAGGAACCTCATAAATATATGTTGAGAATTTTTTAATGAATACAGTGCTTGCCAAATGACACAAATTACTTGAAAATCTCATTTTTCCTTTTAAATTGGTCTTCTGGTTTATCTATAATTCAGTTTAGCTCTAAGTCAATTTTGCTGAGTCTGATCAGTCCAAAGCTCTAACAAGATCAAGTCTGTGAATGCATGAGGTTGACTACAGACTCCAGACAATTCTCAGAGGAAAGGGTCTTTTCTTCTAATATCCATCTTCTCTTTCCATGGTAACATACTGCTTTCCCTAAAATTTTTCTTTCAAAGAGTTTCCACCTTTTAAAATCCAACTTTAATAAGGGATAATTAGGTGTTTGACAAGTCTTGAAAAGTTTTTTATAAGCTAGTTCTACTAGCAGCTCCTGGATTGATCAGTCACCTTGATTAGTAGCAATTTATTTGATCAGTCTATATAGTAAAAGATTTCATCTATCTTTACAGGAAAAAATAAGAAGATAGAAAATTAAAGTGATACTAGAACTTATCAATGAAGTTGGTCACATACACAAAATGGGTGAAAATTCTATCCTGATTTTGCTTCCCATAAAAGAGATTCAGTGAGCAATTTACGTAACACACATTTAGTAACAGGTTAATAACTAGTAAATTCTACCAGAATAGTTAAACTTATTTGCATATATAGACATCATCAATAGTTGAATGTGTTTAGATTTTTCAAATAAGTTGAACAGGACTCATCTGAATAAACAGAGTTGACATTATATGCATTCAACAGGATTTATACACTTATTAAGAGAAAACTCTCATTAGCAGTTTCATTAAGAAACAAAGAAACTAAAAACAATTTTGAAAAGTTTGGTTCAAAGACCTTAAGAGAGAAAAGGAAAACTTGATTGGGAGGAATAATCATCTCATATCAGGTTCAGGAAATAATACTTCAAAGATTTTTTTCTAGACCAATTTAGAAAATGTGTTATACACATGAATTTATATGGCATAGTAAACAGAATTGGGTATATGAGGTATTTGGTACCAATGATGAATATATGGCATGTTAAATTTTTGAAAAAGAGAGCTCCAAATAATATTACACTCTACCTAGTATCAATAATTTTTGATTGATATAATGAATTCCCTAGAAAACCTCTTTATTTTGAATATTTACCTGAATATCTCTGTAAAACATTTTTAGATCCCATACATTCTATTTACAGTTCTCTATGTGTAGCTCCATCCTTTGTTTGCTTCATTTGAAATAATTTTCTGCTTGGAAAAATAGGCTGCAGAAAGTAGAAAGAAAAAAAAGCACTGTCTTGTGTGGTACAATGGTTATTTTATAAGAGCTATAACTCAAGGAATAAAAACAATTTTAAAGGGTTGATGTTTCAGGAGTTTTTCTCGGGAAATAATCAGGTAAATACATGAAAGATGTAGATAGATCTGATAAAAATATTATATGTTAGGAGCCAAAACCAAAGGAGCCAAAATACATATATGTTAATGTACTGATACATTAAATAAATGTATCAATAAGTACCTGTTAGATATTTGGTTTTAAATACCATTGAGAAAAATCTGATTCAACCTTTTCACTTATTACTGACAAAGTTGAGTGAAATAAGTATGATAGATATTTATTTGTATATATATTAAACAAACGTTAAGTAATTTAAAAGTTATTGTGTGCCAGTACTGCTCTAAACATTTTACAAATATTAGCTCACTTAACCTTCATAGATGACTTTATAATCTTCATGAGGTAGGTACAATTACTAACCTTATTTAATAGATAAGAATATTGTGGTAGAAAAATGTAAAATAACTTATTCTAGGTCCTACTGCTAGAAAGTGGCAAGGCTTTTCATGCAAACCCCAGGCTACCTGTCTCAAAGTCTATATTGTACCAACTTGCCAGGGACCCTGAGGAAAATATTAGAACCAAGAAGGATGAATTGAAATATAATAATTATTTCATTCTATTCACCTAATTCCTTTACATTTCTGTATCTTACAGATATTTGACTTCATTAACCCCCATGCATCCCTCTCCTTCATCCTGCCCTGGTGTATACTAACAGGTATTTTTTTTTTAACTTACCATATGATCCAGCTATCCCACTTCTCAGTATTTATTCAAAGAATAGGATAAACACTAATTCTAAAACATATATGTACCCCTATGTTTACTGCAGCATTATTTATAATTAGTTGGGTTTTTTAGGGTAGTCAGGACCATTACATCCTTTCATTCCCCAGTAAGTAACTTCCTGGGAATCAATTTCCAGCTGGCATTTATGTAAGAAGACAAGTTGCTTCCTAATGTGGATTGTCACAGTGAAAAGAGACTGGAACTGAATAAATTTTAGTAACAATATACTCTGGGATTTTTAGTTTTCATTTACTTTTTACAACGAAGAGACATAACCAAAACTGAAAACTGCTTCATATTATTCAGAAATGAAATCCAATCCTGAACATTTCTGGAGAGAAAAGAAATAGATCCTTCTTTAAGGGAGCTGATCCAGATATTAACTACACATCTGCAAAAATACCAGAGAGTTTGCTGTGTACATTTACCAGTCTACAATACATTGTCACTAAGGAGGATTCTGAAAGCAGATTCATGTTTAAAAAGTGAAGATAAGGTAATCCATAGGCCTATTTTGGAAAACAGCAGGCCTGAATAGGTTTTTCATCATTCACAGATGTATAAACAGGAAAAATGTAAAAACAAAATCAGAATGAGCATTACGGTATGAACCTAAAACAAAGCAACGTGTAACTTTCACTCTGTCGATGCACAACTGCTGTATTTTGAAATAGATTTATTATTGAACGCAGAATAAATATTAGAAAGCATCTGCTTTTCACATTAGGAAATTTGAGAAAATGGACTATATGAATCAAGGGAGAAAAAAGGTAATAAGAGAATAGCTGAATTTAAAGGGGAACTGAGATTCAAGAAAAAAAACAAAGTAAGGACACATTATATAAAAGCAAAAAATACATTTAGAGTAAATATTAGTATTATTAGAAGTTTAGATCAGAAACAACACTATAGAAAAAAATTGTGATGTAAAAGACATAATTAACACCCAGAATTTAGAGAGAAAATCAAAAAAAATTTAAAAAGAACAAGTGAGATGACAGAAACATGTAAAAAAGAACCAGTGAGATGACAGAAACATGTGTCAGAAATAGAGATGCATCAAATCATTATTTATATTATTGATTAAAAAGAAAGACCAAGGATTGGTTCAAGATGGCATAGTAGAAGGACGTGCTCTCACTCGCTCTTGCGAGAGCACCAAAATCACAACTAACTGCTGAACAGTCATCAACAGAAGGACACTGGAACTCACCAAAAAAGGTACCCCACATCCAAAGACAAAGGAGAAGCCACAATGAGGCAGTAGGAAGGTGCAATCACAATAAAATCAACTGCTGGGTGGGTGACACACAAACTGGAGAAAACTTATACTACAGAAGTCCACCCACTGGAGTGAAGGTTCTGAGCCCTATGTGTCAGTCTTCCCAAAGTGGGGGTCTGGCAACAGGAGGAGGAATTCCTAGAGAATCAGACTTTGAAGGCTGGTGAGATTTGATTAAAGGACTACAACAGGACTGGGGGAAACAGAGACTCCATTCTTAGGGGGCACACACAAAGTAGTGGGTGCACTGGTACCCAGGGGAAGGATCAGTGACCCCATAAGAGACTGAACCAGACCTACCTGCTAGTGTTGGAGGGTTTCCTGCAGAGGTGGGAGGTGGCTGTGGCTCACCATGGGGACAAGGACACTGGCAGGAGAAGTTCTGGGAAGTACTCCTTGGCATGAGCCCTCCAAGAGTCCGCCACTAGCCCCACAAAAGAGCCTGGAAGAAAATATTTGCATATTAATCAACGGACAAAGGATTAATCTCCAAAATGTATAAACAGCTCATGCAGCTCAATATTAAAAAAACAAACAACCCAATCCAAAAATGGGCAGAAGACCTAAATAGACATTTCTTCAAAGAAGACATACAGATGGCCAAGAAGCACATGAAAAGCTGCTCAACATCACTAATTATTAGAGAAATGCAAATCAAAACTACAATGAGGTATCACCTCACACCAGTTAGAATGGGCATCATCAGAAAATCTACAAACAACAAATGCTGGAGAGGGTGTGGAGAAAAGGGAACCCTCTTGCACTGTTGGGGGGAATGTAAATTGATACAGCCACTATGGAGAACAGTAGGGACGTTCCTTAAAAAACAAAAAATAGAATTACCATATAACCCAGCAATCCCACTACTGGGCATCTACCCAGAGAAAACCATAATTCACAAAGCCACATGCACCCCAATGTTCATTGCAGCACTATTTACAATAGACAGGACATGGAAGCAACTATGTGTCCATTGACAGATGAATGGATAAAGAAGATGTGGTGCATATATACAATGCAATATTTCTCAGCCATAAAAAGGAATGAAATTGGGTCATTTTTACAGACGTGGATGGATCTAGAGACTGTCATACATAATGAAGTAAGTCAGAAAGAGAAAAACAATTATCGTATATTAACGCATATATGTGGAACCTAGAAAAATGGTACAGATGAACCAGTTTGCAGGGCAGAAATTGAGAAACAGATGGAGAGAAAAAATGTATGGACACCAAGGGGGGAAAGTGGCAGGGGGGTGAGGTGGGATGAATTGTGAGGTTGGTTGTGACATATATACACTAATATGTATAAAATGGATAACTATCAAGAACCTGCTATATAAAAAAATAAATTAAATAAAATTCAAAAAAATAAAAACAATTTAAAAATAAAGTTGAAACTTTTCCCCACAGCTGTAGTCATACAATAAAATGCGGTTCCTCATATATAAAAAAAAAAAAAGCAAGACCAATGAACATGCAATTGAAGAAGTTTAAATAAATAGAAAAAGAATCCTAAGCTGAAGAAATGTTATCTTGCGTGAATTGAAATACTCTGCTTTCACAAGAAAAATTAAGAAATAGTCCAACATACACAAAGACATAAAACCATTGTAAGTCCTGACTGTTGTGTGTGTGTGTGTGTGTGTGTGTTATTTTGTTTGTTTTGGTAGTGCAAGTGCCTGACTTAAGCTTTGATTGTCAAAGCATTCACTTCAAAGACAACTATCTGGAATAAACACATTGCCAGACACAGGAATAGGTAAAGAGCCTGGTCATTGCCGCCCCCCACCCCCTGCCCCCAACCTGAGGCTTCTTTGTTTTAGGGATCATGGTTGATTTAGACAACTGACCATTTGGGTTGCTTTGTTTTTTCTCTTCCCATGCTTTGAAAACCCACTCTTATGTTTAAATTCCCCAATAAAGAGTGAGTTGGCAAAACTTAAGCCCTCAACTTTGACCTCAATAAAAGCAGAACCCCCAGCTCTTACCATCTACCTCTCTCTCTCTCTTTCTTTCTTATCTTCTATCTCACCCCCATGCCCTTGCCTACAACCTCTACAACCTCACTGTGTAACCCCCAGGTATACCATGTAATTTTCAGGACTTGTAAGTAATAAACCTATCTCTTTCAAAGTTTCCTGATGGTTATTACTGAAGGCAATAATAAGAACCACAAGGGTCAGTCCAGTCACAAACATTGGTTATTGATAGGCTGAGACTGGCATAAAATAGACATTTTTACATTTTGTTGATAGGACTGCCTAGGCCACAAATATCAGATTTACTCTAAAACTAAACAGTTGTTCAGTGTGGAACAGCCCAAGATGGTTAACTTTGAGGATCAAATGTTGGTTAGGAAGGATATTGGTTAGCAAGGAAGGAAAACTCATTTTTTATGCCCTTTTTCACACCCCCAAGTTAATTTAATAAAATGGTTAATGATGCCAGACTCCTATCTAAAAAATAAAATTTTCTCATAGAAGTGGTAGCAAATGTGTTTGTCCCAAATAAATCAGAATAAGGAATCAATTCATAGCTAAGAAAAAAAGGGATACAAAATCATGCCATGATTATGGAGTGCAGTGAACTGGAAAGTAGCAGAGCTTTAGACCCAAGACACAAAGTTGGAAAGAAACAAATTAATCTGAATCAAAAAGCACAGATAAAGCTTTGAAGATAGAGAAAATCCTGTGATTATGTGTTAAGGGTCCATGTGAAAAATCATTAATACAATTATTTTGTTGTTTATTCTAAAGTTATGTATAGAAAGAAAATTATTACATTCACTGGTTTTAATGTTTCATTGGTTTCACTGAAAATTTTCTGGACTTGTCATTAGCAATTAGTGGTGATCAAAATAAATATTCACCAAACTATCAACAGCTCAGGAGGTTAGACTGTCATTAGTAGTATTTGGTCAAATAATGTGAAATACTTCATAATAGAGTCCTCTGTTGAACCTTTTCAACACATCAGCATATTAAAATCTGCTGTAATTATACCTATTTGTCTTAACATTATTTGGACTTTTTTTTTTTTTGCGGTATGCATGCCACTCACTGTCGTGGCCTCTCCCGTTGTGGAGCACAGGCTTTGGACGCACAGGCTCAGCAGCCATGGCTCATGGGCTCAGGTGCTCCATGGCATGTGGGATCTTCCTGGACAGGGGCATGAACCCATGTCCCCTGCATCGGCAGGTGGACTCTCAACCACTGCGCCACCAGGGAAGCCCTATTTGGACATTTTTGGACATTCAGTATTTAGCATTCAGTAGACCAATATTTACTGAATATCAATAATAGTAAAAGATAGATAAGAATAGTTGATAGATCGAAAGGTAAATAAGAATGAAAACTTACAGGAAGAATAAAAGCAGAAAACAAGAAACAAGATGACACACAGCTAAGTGATATATGCTTCAAAGAAGAAATCTCAAAAGAAATTTAAAGATATTTTGAACTAAATGAAAATTAAACACAATTTAATGAAAATTTGTAAGGTACAGCAAAAGTAGGTTTTCTTTTTTAACATCTTTATTGGAGTATAATTGCTTTAAAATGCTGTGTTAGTTTCTGCTGTATAACAAAGTGAATCAGCTATATGTATACATGTATCCCCGTTATCTCCTCCCTCTTGCTAAAAGCAGTTTTTAGAGGAAAATTTATAGCATTTGAGTATGTTTTAGAAAAAACAGGAAATATCTAAAATCAAAATCTACATTTTTATCTTAAAAAAATAGAGAAAGAACAACAGATTAAGTCCAAAGTAAGTAGAAAAGAAATAATAAGATTTGGCATTGAAATCAATAAAATTAGAAACAGGAAATCAATAGAGAAAAATCAGTGAAACCAAAGGCTATTTTTGGAAAGATAAATAAAATGACTAAGCCTAAAACCAGACTAAAAGAGAGAGAGAACACACTATTAATACCAGAAATGAAAGAGGAGACATTACTAAAGATACCAAGAACATTAAAAGTATGATAAAATAATATTACGAACAACTCTGTCTACAAATTTGATAACAGATAAAAACAGACCAATTCCTTGAAAGATGCATTTTGCCAAACTCACAGAAGAAGAAATAAACAATCTGTATAGGCTTTTAACTATTAAAGAAATAGAATGAATAGTAAATAACTCAATAATAAATAAATAAATAAATAAATCTCTTTCCAAAATAGAAAGCACCAGGTCCAGATGGATTCACTGGTGAATTCTACCAAACATTTAAGGAAGAAATTATACCAATTCTCTACAATCTCTTTCAGTGGATAGAAGCAGAGGTAATACTTCCTAACTCAATCTATGTGGCCTGCATTACCCTAGTACTAAAACCAGACAAAACTATTACAAGAAAACTATAGTCCAATATCTCTCATGAGCAGATGGGATACAAAAATCCCTAACAAAATATTAGCCAATCAAATTCAACAACATATAAAAAGAATTATACACCAGGTACACAAGGCTGATTCAATATTTGAAAATTAATTCATGTAATCCATATCAGCAAGCTCAAGAAGAAAAATTACATGATCATATCTATATATTGTATAGAGTCAGTCTCAGCCTATCTATAATGATGATGTAGGCTAGGAAAACCTGAAGCACTCACCTGGGCCCATATTTGCTGTGGTGAGCTTCCACAAACATTTCCCCAATCAGAGCCAATGTAGTGGCTGGACCAACACTTACAGCTCTTATAATTGCAAGATGCACCTCAGGAATAACATCAGAGAACTTCGAAAAAAAATTATTACTTACAAATTCTGTATGGCACAGAGCACATCCAAGGACCACAGAGTGAGGTCATGATTAGAGCAGGGGTGAGGGTCACCATCTGCCTTTATTGGGTTCAGAGAATGGGGAAACTAGGGTTTTGCAAGGTTACTGTTTATTGGGAAATTAAAACATAAGAGCAGGAATTAGAGTGCAGGAAGAGAAAAGTGGAGTCACTCAAGTGGTCAGGAGTCTAAGTCACCCAGGGCTTTTTATGAGGAAACTTCATGGGTGGGACAGCCTGGTTTCTTACCTCATTGTTTTACTACTAGCTGTGTCATACAGCTGGTAATATGTTTGTTCAAGATGGATCTTTGAAATGGATGCCTTGTCAATCAAAAGCTTAATGTCAGGCATAGAAAAAGCATTTGACAAAATCCAACACCCATTCATAATACAAACTCTCAAGAAACTAGAAAAAGTGAAGAACTTCCTCAACTTAATAAAGAATGCTTTTAAAAATCTACAGCCAACATTATTTTTTAATGGTAAGAAACAAGAATCCTTCCTACTAAGATCAGGAACAAGCCAAAAATGTCTTCTCTCACCATTCTTTTTTAATATCATACTGAAAGTTCCAGTTAATTCAATAAGGCAAGAAAAGGAAATAAAAGATAGATAAATTACGAAGAAATAAAACTGTCTTTGTTCACAGATGATATGATAATCTCTGTAGAAAATCTGAAACAATTTACAAAAAAAACACCTGAAACTATTAAATGATATCAGGAGTGTAGGATACAAGGTCAACATACAAAAATAAATTTCTTTCCTCTATACCAGAAATAAACAAGTCAAATTTGAAATTAAAAACACAATACCATTAAACTTAGCACAAACTTAAAATACTTAGGTATAAATCTAACAAAATATGCACAAGATCTATATGAGGAAAACTACAAAACTCCAGTGAACAAAATCAAAGAACTAAATAAATGGAGAGATGTTCCATGTTCATAGATAGAAAGATATAATATTATCAAGATGTCAATTCTTCATAACTTGATCTATAGACTTAAGACAATCCCAATCAAAATCTCATCATTTTGTGAAATAAACAAACTGACCCTAAAGTTTATATGGAAAGGCAAAAGACCCAGAATAATGAGCAGAATATTGAATTGAAGGAGAAGAAAAACGTTGGCGGATTGTTACTACCCAACTTCAAGATTTACTGTAAAGCTATAGTAATCAAGGCAGTGTGGTGTTGGCAAAAAACAAAAAAAGAGAGAGAGAAATAGATCATTGGAACAGAATAGAAAGCCCAGAAATAGACCCATATAAGTGTACTCAACTGATCTTTGCCAAAAGAGCAAAGGTGATACAACAGGACAAAGAAAATCCATGAACACAGGATATATTTACATTTATTTTTGTTTTCCAATTTTTTTCATCAATGTCTTATAATTTTCAGTGTAGATTTGTTTCACCTCCTTGCTTAAATTTATTCTTTTTAATTGTTTTTGATGCTACTGTAAATGAAATTGTGCTCTTTATTTAATTTTCAGCAAATTAATTGTTAGTGTATAAAAATGCTACTAATTTTTGTACGTTGGTTTTTTATCCTGAAAATTAACTGAATTTATTGATTAGATCTAACAGTTTTTGGTGGAGTCTTTAGGATTTTTTTTTTATGTAAAATCCTGTCAACTGCAAATAGAGACAGTTTTACTTCTCTGGTCCAATTCTGATGCATTTTATTTCTTTTTCTTACCTGATTTGCTTGGTTACAACTTCCATACTATGTTGAATAGGAGTAGTGAGAGTGGGCACTTTTGTCTTGTTCCTGGTCTTAGAAAAAAAAAAACATTTAATCTTTTATCATTAAGTATGATGTTAGCTGTGTGCTTGTCATATACGGTCTTTATTATGTTGACGCATATTATTTCTATGTCTAATTTGTTGAGAGTTTTTATGATAAACGGATGTTGAAAAAGTCAAACACTTTTTCTGCATTTATTAAGGTGATCATATGATTTTTTTATTTCATTCTATCAATATGATGTATCACATTTATTGATTTATATATGTTGAACAAATTGGCTTCTTTACCTGGGTTTGGGCACAAAACAGATCCCTAGGCTGAAAAGGTTCATTCTTTGAGGACCAAATGAAGCAGAACTGTTCTCTAAGTTCCCTGGCCAAGCGGGGCCACTGGTTTAGTTCTGCATATGGGCAGAGCTACTGGCTGGGCTTTCTGCTGGAGTGCTGTTGGGTCACACAGCTCCCCTGGTGTCACAGCTCTAGCCATGTTTTCTGTTTACACAGGGCTGAGGGCTGAATTCAGCAGTGGGTGAGGATATTAATTAACTTCCTTTCCTGGGTGAAGAGGCAGAAGAGGCTCCAAGGCCAGCAAGCCTTGTTGTTTGGGGTCCCAAAGAACTGTGCATCAAGTTCCCGGGCTAGATGGGAACACCATCTTAGCTCTGCAGATGTGTAAAGTAACTGGCTGGGATTTCTACTTGAGTGCTGCTGTAGGTAGAAACTCAGTCTGACAAGATCTGAATGCCAGTTCTTGTATGTCCCACCCTCTTTCTCCATCACAATCTGATCTCCAGTATTCAACCCCCACAAAATTCCCCCCACGATCCCTGTGAGGCAAGACCTGAGTGGGCCCCCTGGGAAGTGCACCACAATGTTGGGGGAGCTGGATGTCTACCTGGAGCTCTTTTCTTCCCACTAGAGAAAAAATAGGCCCAGATGGACCCTCTTGGTGTGGCTGTGTGCCAGCCTGGGGGGTGAGGCGGTATGGCTAGAGGGTGGCCACTCCTCTTACCCTGCTAATACAGTCCTTCTCAGTCTCTTTGGTCAAGGACTTGCTTCAACCTCACCTCCATATTCTAGAATTTTCACATGGTGTCTCTTCTATGGACAGTTGCTAATTGGTCTTCTTGTGAGGGAGACTGAAGTCAGGATCGACCTATGTTGCCATCTTGATGATATCACCCTTTAAAAGATAATGTACTCTAAAATTTTAATTTATTTTTACTCTATAGGTATTTTAGTCCAGGCAATAAATAACTGTCCACAGCGGAATAAGTGGAAATAATACTGGTTCTTAAATAATAAGATGAGTCTTCCAGTTCTTAGTCTACCATTTATGAACTGGGACCCCTTGGGAAAGCCATTTAATTCTCCAGTTGTTATCATGTGTAAGGGAGGGGTGATATTTGGTGGCCCTTCCACAGCCTACTATTGTTCTGCTGACGATGACAATAATGGACACCAAAGGAGTCCAAGAGAATATAAAGACTATTCAGTTTTCTAATGGCTATATTTACCAATAAAAACATCTGCTGAACCTTACTTTCACACGTTTCATATAATGCTAAAATAATATATTGAATAATTGGGGATAGTAGGACAGGAGAATAGAAGAATGTAATCTATTTTATTAACGTGGAACAGATACATCTTTATGGCCATGTAAAGAATAAGAATAAATAGGTCACTGGGGGTCTATCTTTTCATGTATAAATTTTACCTCTTTTACCAAGAGTCTCTTTGCTCTAGCCTTTGCTGACTTCTGAATAAATATGCAAATGAAGAACAATGAATAGTTAACAAGCATTTATAAATAAGCATATATCCATTACTATATTCATGAACGAATAAGCATTTTTGTCTATGTAGAAAACACATAAGACAATGCTCTGTTTACTCTAAAGCAGCATTCTAAACCTAGCAATTTTTAAAATCTATACTTTTTTCCATTTGTCCTTTAATATATTTATTCAATAAATATTGAGTGACTATAAATTATCAGGCTGTGAGATATGAAAGATACTGCCAACATTTTCTTCACTTTCTAACTGGGCAAATTTAGCATATGAGACTATCAGAACCAATCCCCATAGAAAACACTAATTACATATAACTCAATCGAACTGTTTTCATTATCTATCTAGATGGAAGTTTAAAGAAAAGTACTTATAGAACCTAACAAATACATAAATTTTTATGAATGAATTTATTAATATATATATAAGTGAATGAATACATGAAGGAAGAAAAATGAAAAGGCTCTGTGTAATATTCTTTCTTCTTGGGATAAGAATTTTTTTTTAATTTAAGGCAGTAAATGATATACTTAATCTTAAGCACTAAAGTATTTTATATGCACATTTCTCTTAACAAAACGTGTGCCTAACTTCTGGTTAGTAACTGGTGAATTGACTCAGGGATTTAGACATAGTGATGATGAAATAGTCAAATCAATACATCTATCTTGGTATAGCCATAATCAGTGAGGGCATTTAGTTATTTTTATAAGCAATATATCAAAAACAGTATTATACTTATTATTTCCAAAATGTGGGTCTTTGAACATATACACAACATCCATGTATTTTGCTTGATGGCATTAGCTGTAATAGTCATCTATCATGCAGAGAAATAGCATTGGTGTTGTGTGTAAAACAAAATATGGAGCAGCTGCTTCAACAGATCTCTTGTTAAATATGGCAGTCCATGTATAGAAGAGCTAAATTCCAACAGAAAGCACAGGCCAAAAATATAAGCTTAAAATATAGAATTACATTAGATACAAGAGGGAATCTTTAGCTGGGAATGCCAACTCTACAACTCCACAACTTCTGTTAGTAAATATACACGGACACAATATTTTTACTTGTTTCCTTTGAGAATATTACTTATTTGAAATCTTGGAGGCTGTTTTATATATATATATATATATAAAACACTGTACTACATAATTTGTAAATTGCTATTTGAACTGGTCTTCTATATTTAAATATTCTCTTTCTCATTCCCAAATCTCAGCAAATATATACAATTGGCAAATTCATTGTATCTGAGTTTGAAACTGCAGTAAATCCTTACTCTTGTACAATTTACTAATATGTAATGTTAGGTGATTAAGCAAGTGTACTTTGGGATTCTCCTTAAACAATAAGTACTTGAAAAGAAAATTATCAGAGTTAGTTCCAAACTGCTACTGGAAGGAGCTCTTTTAATATATATATATATATAAAATCATATAGTATATATATGATTATATATATTGGAAGGGTGTATATATGCAAGGCACTCTTTTACATTATATATTAGGTTATTATATAATTAGATATTACAATTCAATTGTATATAACATATTACATTATATATGTATATTACATTATATATATAATATAATCCCCACTTACGGTTCAGATTTAATTTCTTGTATTTGTCTTTTAATTATTATTGATACCTTGATTAGTTGCATAGACCTATGACAATTATGTTTTGTTTTTTTTTTTAACAATTTGTAGGTTTATAAGATTTATAAGATCTAGTGTGTAGAACAGACCTTTTTCTCTAACTGTTGGATCTTGGTCATGTTGTGAAGACTAAGAAGGATCTAAGATTTTGTTCTCCTTGCAAACTAACAAGTTAGTCTAGCTATCTTCCATGGCTGTTTGCTATATAAACATATCTGGAAATCTAGTTTGGAAAAAAAGCTATGGAGGCTTCTCCTCACATGACGTACAAAAATATTAGGCCCATGAAGAATTATCTTCCAACCCACAGCCTTAGCCTTCTATATGCTAGAGTTTAATCCACTTATTTATTTAGGACATTTGGACTAGTTATTTGTATCAATCAGCTAAGGCTGCAGTGATATGTAGCAACAATTATTTGAAACTCAGTGTCTTAAAATATCAATGTCTTAAAATAGCAAGAAGATGTACTTCTTGGTCCTGTGTCTACTGCTGCACTTTGGCTGATCTAAGCTGCTTCAGGCTGTTGAGTCAGCTGAGCTTGCCCAGGTTTTTGTTAAATTCTGTGTATGGATCTGAGTCCCAGGCTGAAGTAGCAGCAATCACCAGGAGGTTGCTTGTCTCATAACTGATGGCCAGAACCCAAACAGTAGCCCAATCCCTTGAGTGCACTTTGATGCTTTGCTTACATAATGTTCTCTCTCATTCTGTTATCCAAAGCAAATCACATGGCCAAGCCCAGAGTCTGTTGGGCATGAAAATATACTTTTCTCTGAAAGGGAGGAGAAGGTGAGAAGTTATTTGTTGAACAATACTCCCATCAATCCCAATGTTTTTAAAAGTGTTTTCTAAACATCAATGACCATAATATGACTTTTCATTTGCTGAATATCCATGGCAAAAATAGAAATACTCAGACAAAGTTTGATCACACTCGCTGACAGCCTGATTTAAGGGCCAGTCATGCTCAGAGTAATATATTAAAAGACAATGCAGTAATATTTCAGTCTCTCTCTGTTCATAAAGAGATAATATGTTCACAAAGCCAGTACATAAAACATGTTTATAATTGCTCCACAACATCTTGAAAAGCATCACATACATTTTGTTATAATACAGAACTGGAGAAAAATAATAACAAGAATAGCAACTAAATTATGCATGATTTTCTAGTTTTAAAATATTTTATGTCTAGTTTTTCACAGGATGCCCCAAGCAACAATGTAGATGGGAAAATTTACAATAGCCCACATATTCCAGTGAGGATACTAAGGTTTCAGAGGTTAAGTTGCTTACCACGACCAAACTGTGCAAACCTGGGGCTCAACTGTTTATCTTCAGAACCGTGCTGAGTAATTAACATTAAAATTTAACACCATGTCACTAATTAAAACGTTTGTCTTATATTAAAACAATATATTTAACTTTAAGACACTTTGTTGATCCGGTTCCTTGGGTTTAGAATTAGTATTCTTTTTTAAAAATCTGTAATTCAGAATGCATCATCATTTTTTACTGACCTTAAGCTGATTTATTAGTGTTTTATATAAGTCAAATTACTTTCATATACATTTTATCTTAATTTACTTTTCATTGTCACTGTTCACTATATTTATTTATTTTAATGTGACATTAAATCTCTTTGTAAATTAAATCTAACAGAGATGTGTTCACACAGAGAGATTGTATAACAATCTGAACTTCAGAAAAGTCCTTGCAATTGGATTTTAAACTCTGTGATAACGTCCATTGCTTTTAGCTTAGCTTTGCCTTCAATCTTCCGGAATCCATAACATCCTACCACGCATGAGCATCTTAAACTTCAGCCCTGTTTTTGGTCATAGCACATCACAAAACAGTAATTTATTCAGTGAAGCCTTGTACAGCAGAGCTTTTAAATGTGTGCAGGATTTGTGAAATACAGCATAAATGCATATACATTTATCTGTGTATGTATAATTCAAATTATATTACAGAATAGTTTTCTCTCAATGAAAGGTGGAAAACACTACATATTTCTTCAAGTGAACTTCAGTTTTCTTCTAAATGTTCATTGTGATAAATTTATGCTTTAACCTGCCTCTTTTTTTTTTTTTTTTTTTTTTTTTTTGATGTGTGTGGCAAGGGAGTCTACAGCTGTGGTCCAACCTTTAGTTTTCTATGCTTTACATTTAAAGTGCTTCATTAGGTTTGAAGATTGTCCACTATTTTGTTAAACTCATTAAGCTGAGAGACTAACTGCCACTTTACACGCAAAGAACAAGAGACTCAGAGAAACTTCACTGCGAGACCAAAAAGCCTTATTATCATTACTGTCTGTGTAATAGCTTCAGATTTTTTTGATAGTGAAACAAATTAAAATCACAAATGCAGAGTCTACTAAATAATTTGTCAAAAAATTTTTTTATCTATTTGGCCAAGTACTTTTATATTTGGACTGTTTCCACAGGTGAACAAGTTGGAGCCTTTCTGCACATGCTTTTATACATATTTTTAAGGCATTTCATTGAGATATATAAAAATAATTTTCAACCTTGTGTCTTTGTACATAATAGTTTTCCCAACCATCAAAAATTTTAGATACTGTAAGTACAATTTTGTAATCTTTGAGATAGTAGAGGTGAAAAAATTTTTTCTTACATCTTAGCTTACTCAAATGGTCCTTTTGACATGTGTGACTTTGTTCAATGCATCTCTTTGAAGGATTGAATCGATTTTCATGAGCTAAAGTAATATATTATGTAATATAATTTTACAATGGAGAACACATGCTGGGATTATTTTTAAAAAGAGAAAAAAAATTGTTGGCCTCTTACTTTCTACAAATCAGCCTGTAAACTGCTAAATTAATGAGATAGCCTAACTCAAGTTTTGTAGGAACACCTTGGTAGATAAGATAAAATCCTATAAGCAGAATGTCTAATTCCCTGGAGGAAATCACAGAAGAGCATAATCTTGCAGAATCACTTAACTAGAAGTTTCTTAAAGATTTAGAAAAATTTGGCATTGGAAATATTGAACCTACAAGCAAGAACCTATGATAATAAGGTAGAGATTTTATAAACTGGGCTATGATAACAAGAAGCCAGGAACTATCAGGACTGGTATTCACTTTTATCTATAACTCAGAAGGTCAATCCTGAGTTAGAATTCAACCAGTATTTGGCAATTAATAAATTAATGAAACAAATATGGAGAAACCTCAGATGTGTTGATGTTTCTTGGTCTTTGTTCTATTTGACTTTACTTAATGCAGTAAAACATGTAAATTTATAAGAAATATATTCTCAGTCATTGAGACAGCAAGGGAAAATAAACTCTTCTACGAAAGCCATCCATCTTTTATGCTATTTGTGACTGAAGTCAAAAGATTACTTGCTGAAATACAAGAAATTTCTTGTAAAAAAAAAATCTAGCAAGTTTTAAGAAAATATTAATCAAATATTCATTGAACATTTATTTTAACTTGAATTCTATGGTAAGTAATATGAAGGCACAAAATATTTATATGATAAGGTAGTTCCAATTCTTAATAAATTTAAATTTTATTTGGGGAAAAGAAACATGAAATAATACTTTTTCTTCTGTCATACCCCTATTTTCCTGTACTCATTATGATACTTCTCTAAATTCTTCAAATAATTACAATTTAAATATATTAATATATATTTATTTATATAAATATAAAAATATAAATTAAGGGGATATATATATATATATATATATATATATATATATATATACCTATATCCACATATAGGTATATATAGTTATATATTTGATTCCACTTCTATTTATCCTAGCCCCTTTGAGTAGAGTCAGTCTTTCTTGGAAGCAGCAAAGTGGAAATTAAGGCAGAAAGATCCCCAAATTTGTTAAACAACTAGGCTTATTACCAAAACCCTCCACATTAATGGAATGAGACCTACAGTCTGTCTCCCCAATCTGGATTACCTCGTATCCCACCAGCTAGAACAGCTACAGTAACCCAGGAGGCTTTACCTTCTATTATTATATATCTTCACTTTGTGATCTTATTCTTTGAGCACTATTCAAATATCTCCTAAATTCCTCTACAGACATTTCCCCAGCAAGATCGCCTCCACTTGCTTCATTTGTATGTTCCTTTTTAAAATTATATTTTGTTAATGTCAGAGAGGTACCCTGGACCTGGACGTCCAGGAGTGGTGTCTGCACAGTTTGGTCTCATTTGGACACTTTGTGCCATTTAGATGGATTCCAACTCATAGTTCACCTCATTCATCCACTGGAGCTATGTAAATACTGTGCATATTCTCCTTATCCTACCCATTTCTTCTAGTATCTCCTCTGAATTCAGTGATGTTATGCTTCCTATTTTTGCTAGCAAAATCTAAAACATATTCCTGTGGATTATGATAAGTACTACCTCCATGCTTATTTCTAAAATTTGCATCTCCCTATAAAAATTAACCTAACTTTGTCTTTTTCAAATCTTTTTATTTTAAACAGTGGTAGTTATCATTCCTCTGTGACTTTAATTTTGGGGAAGAAAAGTATACATGAGATACATGAGCTCAGAAAAAGACCAGATTAAATATTTTAGTGATCTTATTGTGATAAAGTGACACGGTTGGTGTGCCTGGCTAATGTTGACCCAGAGGACCCATTTTCTTCTGAGCAAAAGAACCCTAGATGTTTTCCTTCAATCCTGGATCATCAGACTTTGGAGTGCCTCCGGGATTATTACCCAGTTCTGAGTTCAAACTGTTTTGACATACCAGTAGAATCTGGAAAATGCAATATACTGGCAAGAAAACTCCTTTGGAAGAAAATATGTATTGTAATAGGAAAACCTGAAATGAAGTTTGAATCTTACTTAACTTTTTGTCTGCAAAAAGAATTATTAAAAAACACTCAGGAGCTAGCAGATAAAAAAGTTAGAAGCAGAATGACATTGTTTCATTAGCTATAAATCCCATAAAATATTGTCACAATGTAATATATGTTTACCTTACCTTAAATGCTTAATTAATTTTAGAATGTATATATTTAGAATATAATATGTCACTGTTTTCTACTTAGATAACTATAGTTTGTCCCATTTTTACATTCTCAACACTTTTACGTTAACTATTTCAAAGAAAAGTAGGATACAACTTATTCTCCATTCCATATCCATATGTTTTTCAAAAAATCAAATGCATAAAAAAGAACAAATTAATTTCCTTTCTGTCACTTGTGGGTTTTTTTAAGGAATTCTACATAGAAAGCTTTGAATTTGTAAATAAGTAAGTTAAAACAACCAAAAATATTTTCTAGTTATCTATCATATAAATAAATTTTTTGGATTGAAATAAAGCATAACAACAATTTCATAGCTGACTTATGCACTAGGTATATATAGCAATATGTTGTATCTATCCACAGATTATTAATAAAAAATTTGTGGACAAGATGACTAAACAAATGTAAGAAGTCTCACATCTCTCTACAAATATGTATACAGAAATGCTAAATATAATCAATAAGTATACTTTTGAAAATTTTAATTCAATAAAATTTTCTGGATATCAAAAATTAATAGCTATACACCACAGAGTGATTATCAGTTGTCATGATTTATCTGATGGGGACAAAGATCAGGTACACTCTTGGATGACTGTAGTGAAAACACCATCATGGAAACTGCAGTTTAGGTAACAGGACTGGAGCTGAGGTGAAATATTTGGGATGGACCAGAAGGCATCTATCACACCCAGGAAAGAAAACTCGAAAATATCTGCCTATTGTCTTAGCATCATTTCTGAGGTTAGTCTGTGTGTAGAAATGGAGTTACCTGTGAGAAATTATATCCCCAGCCTCAAAAAGTTGAGTTACAGGGGACAATAAATATAATCACAGAGATGCAAAAGTACAAAAAGAAAAAATGGACAATCAAGGAAAAAGATAATAGAGCAAAATAAAAGATATAAACAATGCTTATATTTAAAATATGACATCAGGATGAAAAAATAGATCACAAAATAAGAAAGTGAAAATACAGAAATGGTATTGGTGGATATTAAATGATCGATATAGAATTGAAAAAATATTATTAAAATAAAAAATACGATATATTTTTAAAACTTTAAGATAGGTAGGTAATTCAGAGGGTAAAAAATTTTATAAACATTCAAATATTTAACTTTATTTAAAACATTAAATTTGTAGTCACTCATATATTCATCTATTTATTCACCATTCATTTATTCCTCCATATATACAATACAAACATTTACATAGTTATTAACAGTTTTGGCTAGCATTAACAAATTATACTTTTCTTCTGACAAATATAAAAACTTAAAAATATAAAAAGTAAACTATGGTATTAAATGCAGTATATATTACACACATCTTTTAATATTTTTTCCAAAATCTATTTTTCCTTATAATGAAATATATTATTGATCTGAATAATGTATTTTTATATAATGTGAGGAAAAAGTCAAATTTTGTTTTAGTCCAGATGTATAGCTAATTATCACACCCACAATTTTTTTTAAAGAAACATAGTTTGCTCATTGAATTTTTAAAAAAAATTGTGTTACATATCAAACTCAGAAATATACTCAGGAACTTAGAATGGTGCTCTAAGAACAATAAAAAAATTCGGAAGATAAAGTAAAATATAGACATATTTGAATTTATACATATTTTTAAACATTATGCAGAAATTCAAAAAATAAACAAATGCCAATCAAAATGACTGGGAAGCTTTTTAAAACATGTATTAAAGATAAAGAATTCTTCTACAACGTATAGAGATTATTTCTACCAATTTTTAGGGAAAGATAATACGTAAAGAAAAGTGGACCAAGGAGAGTTGACTAGAAAACTCACAAACTAAGCACTGCAGCACACACATTTAAAGGTGCTTTCAACATCTATACTTGTAAGGAAATTTCAATATAATTTAAAATTAAAAGTTCACATATACAAAAGCCAAGAAATTTTAGTTCTGGAGCTCTATATGAAAAAGTAAAATATACCACTACCATAATTCAAGGATGATGTATACAAGATTTAGAAAAAGATCAATTAAACCTATTGAAAATAATGAGACAAATCTTTGTCTAGTAAATGGTAAGAATTTTCATGTTACATTGTTTATTGAGAAAAATTAAGCTCTGTATGGAATGATTTAACATTTGTAAAATAGAAAAGGGAACAATCTCTCCTTTGTACGTGTGTGTGCACACATGTGTGCATGTGTTTATGAGCTTGACAGTATTGCTACTTTGAGGTGATAGAAGATGGAGAAGATTGGCAAAGGAGAAGAAGAAGAAAGGTATCAGAATTGGAAAGGAAGAAGTAAAATTGTCTCTATTTACAGATGACATGATTTTATATAGAAAAGCTGGATTAATTTTTAACTGAAAACAATATCAAACTATTTTTTAAGTAATTCATACACATTGAATATGTGTATGGCAAGGATTACAAATCGAGATAGATAAAAATGTTTGAGGTCTATACAAAGCTAGTTTTGGACTTTCATCATCTTATTATTGTGTCTACAATAAACTATTACTTTAAAAAAAGTTATATTACTTTTTATCTTATGCATATTGCACATATTCAAACATCTTGTTAACTGAAGATGTCCATTAAATAGAGCTATAAAAGTTATCTCACAGGGTTTATTAGCCTTTCAAGTGCAGCCTAATCCCAACTATTAGTCACTTTGGAAAAATAACTCTATTGTTTTCTCATACTAATAAAGATGTTCATTCAAATTGTCAGCTAGGATAGATATAAGAAATCAATTTTAGCTGTGAAATTACAGTTTCACCTGGCAGCGGTCTAGGAATATCACTTACTTCATTTCTCATTCTGAGATATCTACAAGATATAACTTGGCATTTGAAATGCTATAAAATATGTGTATCAAGGAAATACTGGAACTTAGATTTTATCAGAAAACCTAGATTTCAGATATGTTTCTGTTTCCTCAGTAACGTATAATTACTCATTTCAATTAACTGGTTTTGAACCCAATCACCACATCAACAAAATTCATTGATCACATTAAATTATTAAGTTAGCTCCCAGCTCTATATAGTTTCTTTAACATTTATGCTTTTAATGAATTTCAATTTTCATTTATAAAATAACAGCCACTATTTTTAAAGTTTTTGTATAAATTTCACTGAGTGTGAGAAATGCATTGATATTGTATTTCTGGGGGACATTTTTTCCCCATATATCTGAAAAGTCATTAATATATTCATGCCTTTTGATCTTGCTATTCTAGAAAGTTATTCTAAGGAACTAATTAGAAACACATGGAAAGTTTTCTCAACAAGAATTTTTACCACATGTTTTTACTATAATATAAAAGAAGAAACCAATTATATGGCATTTAATTGATAGTGTATCATGCAGTTATTTTGCAGGATGTTCTAAAGTTCTAAAGTCTAGAAACAGAATAAACTTGTGTTTAAAAACAATTTTAGTTAAAACAAATAATATACCATTTTACTTTTTTTCAGGTGAAATGCCTTTAAATTCAGAGCACTGAATATAATGGGTAGCATAAAAGAAGTACAATAAATATACTAACACGTTATTCTTCTCTGCAGTAGTTATTTCCACTATTTTATCTTCCAGGTCACTTATCCGTTCTTCTGCCTCAGTTATTCTGCTATTGATTCCTTCTAGAGTATTTTTAATTTCATTTATTGTGTTGTTCATCAGTGTTTGTTTTCTCTTCAGTTCTTCTAGGTCCTTGTTAAACGTTTCTTATATTTTCTCCAGTCTATTTTGGATATTTTGGATCATCTTTACTATCATTACTCTGAATTCTTTTTCAGATGGACTGCCTATTTCCTCTTCATTTGTTTGAACTGGTTGGTTTTTACTTTGCTCCTTCATCTGCTACATATTTCTCTGTCTTCTCATTTTGTTTAACTTTCTCTGTTTGGAATCTCCTTTTTGCAGGCTGCAGGGTCGTAGTTCCCATTTTTTTGATGTCTGCCCCCAGTGGGTGAAGTTGGTTCAGTGGCTTGTGTAGGCTTCCTGGTACAGGGAACTGGTGCCTGTTTTCTGGTGGGTCGGGCTGTCTCTTGTCTTTCTGGTGGGCACAGCTGCATCCAATGGTGTGTTTTTGTGGTGTCTCTGAACTTAGTATGACTTTAGGCAGCCTCTCTGCTAAATGGTGGGGTAATGGGTGGGGTTGTGTTCCTGTCTTGCTAGTTGTTTTGCGTGGGGCCTCCAGCACTGGAGCTTGCTGGCCGTTGGATGCACCTGGTCTTAGTGCTGAAACAGAGATCTCTGGGAGACCTCTTGTTGATTGATATTACATGGGGCCAGGAGGTCTCCTGTGGTCCAATGTCCTAGACTCTGCTCTCCAACCTTGGAGGCTCAGGCCTGACACCCAGTTGGAGCACCAAGATGCTGCCAGCCACACAGCTTAGAAGAAAAGGGAGAAAAGGAAGAAAATAGACAACAAAAAAAGAAAACAGATAGAACCCCAAACTCAATGGTAAAAGCAAAACTAAACAGACAAAATCACATGAAGAAACATACACAAACACACTCACAAGAAGAGAAAAAAGGGGGGAAAAGTAAGATAAAATTAAAAAATAATAAATTTAAAAATAAAAATTAAAAAAAGTAAGAGAGCAACCAAACCAATAAACAAATCCACCAATGATAACAAACACTAAAAACAAAACTAAGATAAACATAAAACGAAATCAGACACAGAAAGCAAACCCCAAGTCTACCATTGCTCCCAAAATCCACTGCCTCAGTTTTGGGAACATTCATTGGCTATTCAAGTGTTCCACAGATTCAGGGTTTATCTAGTTGATTGTGGGGATTTAATCTGCTTCTCTTGAGGCTGGATGGAGAAATTTCCCTTTCTCTTCTTTGTTCGCACATCTCCTGGGGTTCGGCTTTGGTTTTGGCCCCGCCTCTGCATGTAGCTCGCCCTCAGGCGTCTGTTCCCCATTCAGACAGGAGGGGGTTAAAGCAGCAGCTGATTAGGGTTCTCTTGCTCACTCAGGCCAGGGAGAGGGAGAGGTATGGTGTCATAATCGGAATGCAGGGTGAGCCTGCTTCTGCAGAGGAGTGACGTTGCAACAGCCTGAGGCATGCCCTGTGTTCTCCTGGGGAAGTTGTCCCTGGTTCACAGGACCCTGGCCGTGGTGTGCTGCACAGGCTCCCAGGGGGTTGTGGGTAGTTACCTACGCTTGCACACAGGATTCTCGGTGGCTGCAACAGCAGCATTAGTGGTTCATGCCCATCTCTGGGGTCTGAGCTGACAGCTGCGGCTCATGCCCATCTCTGGAGGTTGCTTAGGCGGTGCTCTGCCGTCTCTGGGCACGTGAAGCAGGTAACCCATCTTCTCGTGCAGCCTGAAACAATCGTCTCTTGCTTCTCTGGCAGGTTCAGATTTTTTCCCAGACTCCCTCCTGGCTAGCTGTTGTGCACTAGCTCCCCCTTCAGGCTGTGGTCACACAGCCAACCCCAGTCCTCTCCCTGGGATCTGACCAAAGCCTGAGCCTCAGCTCTCAGCCCCCACCCATCCCAGCAGGTGAGCAGACAGGCCTCTCAGGCTGGTGAGTGCTGGTCAGCACTGATCCTCTGTGTGGGAATCTCTCCACATTGCCCTCTGCACCCCTGTTGCTGCGCTCTCCTCCGTGGCTGCAAAGCTCCCCCCGTCCCCCAACCCCCGTTCCCACCAGTGAAGGGGCTTCCTAGTGTGTGGAAACATTTCCTCCTTCACAGCTCCCTTCCAGAGGTGCAAGTCCTGTCCCTATTCTTTTGTCTCTGTTTTTTCTTTTCCCTTTTGCCCTACCCATATACGTGGGGAGTTTCTTGCCTTTTGGGAAGTCTGAGGTTTTCTGCCAGCATTCAGTAGGTGTTCTGTAGGAGTTGTTCCACGTGTAGATGTATTTTTGATGTATTTGTGGGGAGGAAGGTGTTCTCCACGTCTCACTCTTCTGCCATCTTGAAGGTCTCCTCGAGATTATGCTCATTTTTAAGATTATCATTAAAAAGAAATAATTATTAAAACCTATTTTAGACAGAAATTATCTTCAAGTATATTTACATGAACTCACCACAGATTTGTACAAATTTTCATTTGAGAAACACTGATGTATAGAAAATTACATTGTTCAAGAAATAGCTGTCCAGATAGATTTGTGTTTCCTTTTCCATTGTGTACAGTTATTGCCGGGAATAGGCCATTCAGCCAAGGACTCTGTATTCCAAGTGCCCTTGTGATTAGATGCTATTATGTTTCTCACCAAAGAAATATTAGTAGAAATGATGTTACTGTGTAGCAGAGAATTTAACTTTGCTCAAAGAAAGGTCTAATCTTTGTCCTTGGCTCCTAAGAGATAATTGCTGAACCCTTGGGATGCCTTACCTTATAAATGTTCCTCTGTTTACCTGAGGGCTTTGGGCCATGCCAAATAGTCTAACTATGTGATTTAGCATGAAGTCTTTAGTTCACATTAAAAGAGCTTGACCACTGGAGGCGGAAAGGTGGTTGGAACTGAGGTCAACCATGTAGGCAGTCAACCAGGTCTTGTGATATGCTCCAATAAAAACTCTAGAGACTAAGGCTTGGGTGAGCTAACATGGTGGCATATTGTCACACATCCTTGCTGGGAAGTTAGCATTGTCCATGACTCCACTGGAAGAGGACAAACAGAAGCTCCACACATGGAACTTTCCTAGACTCTGCCCGGTAGTGTCTTCCCTTGACTGTATTTAATCTCTATCCTTTCCCTGTAATAAACCATAACTGTGAATGTAAAAGCTTTCAATGAGTTCTATGAATCCTTCTAGCAAATTATTGACTCTGAGGATAATCTGAGGGCTGCAAAACTCTTCAGGTGTTGTCAGGAGTGAGGATGTTTTAGTGGATTATTCCCTAACCTCACTGTCAATTTCTGGCTAAGGAGTATAAGAAATGTGTGTACCTTCTCTTAGCTTAGAGCCTGTTCACAAACTTGATCCAAAGTATTTTTGACCCGAAGGGCAGATAGATCTTTAAGATGAAAGGAGTCTGGTCCATGAACCAGGCTTGTGGACAATTAGTGGGAATGCTGCCCACTGACTAGGAACATCCAAATGACATTGTTTTATGAGCAAAAATTGAACTTCTATTTATTTAATTGAAATTATTGCCAATATTATAACAGTATTGGCATAATTAATACACTGTTTATCAAGGTTTTAATATTTCTTTGATTGAGACACATTCTTTGAAAAAATGACATAAGTTTAAACAAAAAATAAACAAACTTGTTGCAGACATATCAAATAGTGTCTGTTAACCATAATATGTTGACTTTCGAATCCATATTTTCTTGACTCTTTACATCCGGAGTTCTGTTAGATGCATTTAGGGGTATTTTGGGTAGCAAAACTATTTTACTAGTAGTGACTATTCTACTCAAGTGAAAACTATAACTTTCTTATCACTTATTTCTTTCAATTATAAATATACCTCCACATTAAATTATAATATGAAGGAGCAAAAATTACTATCTCTACATCCTCTATAAATTATTTTAAAAGAACATAATATTTTGAAATTTATTTTAAGACACCAAACCAAAAAAAAAAAAAAAAATTAAAGACATTAAAATTGTCTGTCCACAACTTGGAATTTAATTCTACTTCATTGCTTCATTATTTCAACCAGTATCAATTGCCACTTAATTTACTCTAACTCTGTTTTCCTCTTATTCCTATTAGAATTTCCTTTGAAGCTTCCTGGCCATTGAAATGCAGCCCCAGGTTTTGGCCTCTATGTAGCCAGTAGTGTTTCAGATGTCAATACAACAGGCTGTGAAACAGAGTTTCATTAGCCTGAAAAAGGTGATTTATTAGCTTGCCTTCTAGCAAGTTTGAACATTCAATAGCTGCTAAAAATCTGCAAGTAAAATAATACCGCTCTCTACACTGAACCTTTAAATATTTTTTTAACACAGTATGTTCAAAAAGTAGCTTCCTCATACAATGTTTCAAGCTTTTATATTAATTATTGACTATTAGAAGATGATAAATAGATAACAAGAGGAATTCTTTTATAGCTGTAGTTAGAATTATGAATATGTTTTGGTCTTATTGGTTTATTTAAAAATCAATTCAAAATTGTCAATAGATGTCCATTCACTTGATGGTATAACATTTTGCTAGGCTTAAGAAATAATAAGCAATATATATCAAATGAAAATGGGCAATCTACTTTCCGTGGTTCCCTTTTACAGTCGAGTTACTTAATAGGAATTTAGAAAAGTGAACTTAGGAAACACAGAAAACTTCCTAAGCAAGTAACATAAAATGTTTTTTATTTCCACATCTCATTTAAATATGACATACAATCCTAGTTGAGAATTTCAGGTTTTCACTAGATTTTGTGAAGACAGAGGCACTATATCTATCTATCTATCTATCTATATGATCTGAAAACAAATTCAAGCTTTTTGGATCAATTCTTTTGAAAATATACTGTCATGAAAGTTTTATTCATTTAGAAATTCTTGCCCATACTGATATTGCAGCAAATTATTGATGTGTACTCTATAAAATTTTGACTAGGGAGAAATATGATTCAAACCCTTTTAAAATTCTTTTTGTTTCCTTGTAACTTTTCTCTCTTACAATGTTTGTTCATGTCAATGAGAAAGAATGGCCTGAAGCTTTTTACATTCATAGCTAAGTCAAGAATCACCTAAAATACACTTTAATAATAATATGATTCTCCCAAATCCAACCCTGCCTTTTTAAAAATTAATTTTTATAGGAGTATAGTTGATTTACAATGTTGTGTTAGTTTCTGCTGTACAGCAAAGTGAATCAGTTATACATATACATATACCCACTTTTTTTAGATTCTACCCCCTATAGGTCATTACAGAGTACTGAGTAGAGCTCCCTGTGCTATACAGTAGGTTTTTATTAGTTATCTATTTTATATATAGTTGTCTATATATGTCAATCCCAATCTCCCAATGCATTGGGGCCAACCTTGCCTTTTAATAACATTGATTCTGGATCAACACTTCCATCCTCCTCGGGATCACTCATGTACCCATATGTGCCCACTTATATTGTAGTGATTCCCTTGAGACTCTAATTTTTACTATTTTTCATTTCAAAAGCTTGTTACTGTATGTAGTTAAACCAACAATGTTTGTGTTTACCGTCTCATCACCATAATTCTCTTGATTTCCTTTCCTTCATGTACCTTCATTCTTTCAACTAGCTCCTTATCTTGGTATATGCATGTGACTGTGCTTTCCAGTCTAAAGTACAACTTTACAATAGCAATTTTACCATGACTCCTCTTCGACATATGGGATCCATTCCACTGCTTCCTAAGGAGCTCTTAGGAGCTAAACTTTCCTCTTTGTACTCTACTCTCAGTGTTTTCCCAAAAGGCTGAGAGGCGGGGGGATGTACCAAGGAAGCCAAAAACCAGGAAAGGCATTATAACATTGGTACAAAGTGGAGGTAGCAGTAACAGGAGTTGACTTATGTTGGAAGATGTGCAGATACTCATATATGTTTTATTCCATGTCTTGCTCCAGTTCTGCAGGAATGTATTTCAAAATATCTGCAGATGTTATTGAATACCTCTGACAAAATATGTAAAGATATTAGAAGGCCAATATAGACTGACCCTTAGCCCAGATAACATAACCAAACTTTTTAAAAAGATACGCTTTCTGACCTTTACTTTCTCATCATCCATCCTCTCCTTCAATAATGAAGAGTTCCATCAGATGATTTCATTGACTTTCTATAGCTAAGATGATTAAGAATGACAATCTTTGTCCTAGCTGCTACCCACAGTCTGTGACTCTACTGAGCGTCCTCTCCTTTTACCTATTGGCTTGTAGGAAGAAACCAGGTTTTTCTATTTTTTTAAATTATTTGTTACCACTTCTTTGTTTCCTCTGTCAGCTTCTCTTCTTATATTTATTTGTTTAGAGTTCCATCTGTGATACATTTCTGATGATTCATACTTGTTCTATAATATTTTGTCCATGCCTCTGGCTCTATACTACTGATATATGTGTGACATCTAATATATATTTCCAACTCAGGTTGAGCTAAAAATGTATACATCAAGATACACCTTAGATAATTTCACCTGAAAATTTCCTCAAAGTTTAACTTCAATATGCCTAAAATTAAACTCCTTATCCTTTTTGCCAAATTTGCTTTTACTGCCATATTGCCCATCCTGTTGATGATGTCCACAAAGTGGATGATATCCACTTTGACCAGATATCCATGGGCATTATGCTAAGTGAGATAAGCCAGTTACAAAAGGACAAATACAGTATAATTCCACTCATATGAAGAAGCTAATGTGGTCAAATCATAGAAAGAGAAAGGGCTGGTGGTAGGGGGAGAGGGGGAATTAATGTTTAATTAGTATAGTTTTAGTTTTGCAAGGTGAAAAACTTCCAGAGATGTGTTGCACAACAATGTGGATATACTTAACAATATTGAACTATACACTTGAAAATAGTTAAGAGTGTAAATTTAATGTTATATGTATTTTACCACAATAACAAATTAATAAATGAATAACTGGATAATTTAGAACTAAATGCTTAAACATAGAAGACACTCATATTTACACATATATTTTATCTGTCTAGACATATAGAAGTCAGCCTAGAAGCCATAATCCTGACCTTATTTGAACACTTTAATTTCGAATAAGTGTAAGAGATGCTTAGGCACCAGGCCTATGTTCATAAATCCCCTTTTCACTTTATAAGAAAACCATGGATTAATTTTCTAACAACTTTCCCTTCGTTATTATAGTAAGCTAAATAATAGCTTACAAAAATGTCAAGTCCTAATTCCTTTAAATGTTGCCCTACTTTGAAAATGGGATTTCGAAGATGTGATTACATTAAGAATTTTGAGATGATGAGATTATCCTAGTTTAGCCTGGTGAACCTTAAATGGAATCATGAGTGTCCATCTCAGAAAAGGTTCAGAAGGAGATCTGACAGCACGCACAGAGAAGACAATATGAAGTCAGAAAAGAGTGATGTCCCCAGGAGCTAAAAATGCCGGCAGCAACCAAAAGCTCAAAGAGACAAGGAATGGATCCTTCCCACAAGCTTCTGTAGGGAGTGTGGCCCTACTCGCATTTTGATTTTAGCCCAGTAACACTGATTTCTTACTTCTGGCCTCCAGAAATGTGAGAAAATAAATTTTAAATGTTTTAAGCTTACCCAGTCTGTGGTAATTTGTTTCAGAAGCTACAGGAAAATAATACAGCTGCTAACTTCATAGGTATATGAGTCGTGCTTTGAATGCAAACAAACAAGTAAAACCCATAAAAATAAATGATACAGACTGAGTCAAAAAGAGCTAAGAAAGAAAGAAATTAAGAACTAAGAGCCCAAGGGATATAGTTAGTATCTGAGAAAGTAATTTGGTTATAGTATTAAGTATGCAGTAATTTGCGTTTGGCTAAAGGAAAATTAATTTCCAGGGTTTTCATATTATCATGTGTAAATGCTCAATTATCATTTTAAAAAGCATAAGAACAACAAGTGAAGTAATTGAAGTGAATGGATAATTATTAATACAGTTTAAAAAGTTGCTAAAATTATTGCTATGAATCTAACAGCATGAGTCACTTACAGTCTCCAAGGTTTTCTTAAAATAGAGACCATGAATGAAGTTGCTAAAAAGGATATATATATATATATAAGCATATACCATATATCATATCGTAATTTTTAAAAGAGATAAAAAGTATAGTCCTTAAGAGCAGAGAGTCTGGTACTAAAATTCCTCTGTCTAAATCCCAGTTCTATTATTTACCAGCTGTGTGAACTTGGGTAAATTACTTCACCTTTCTGTGCCTTGGTTTATTCAATCTGTAAACTAGTGATAAAAATAGACTTCACTGGGTTCTCTGTGAATTAAGTAGGTTGATATTTGTATAATACTTAGAACTATGCCAGGCATTTAGTTCTGTAAAAATGCCTGTTAATAAATAAACAAGAGAGACTAAAGTACTCCATTACCACTCAGGGCACAACCTAAATTGATGATTTTTAAGACACACTGGTGATTTTAAGAAGTTTTACCAATTTTATAAAAGTCTTAGTCTGTTCTCTTATAACAAAAATATCACAGACTGCATGGCTTAAATAACAAACATTTATTTCTCACAGATCTGGAGGTTGGGAAGTCCAAGATCAAAGCACAGGCAATTTCAGTCTGATGAGAGTCTGCATACTTGTGCACAGAAGACTGTCTTCTCCCTGTTTCATCACATGGTAGAAGGTGTGAGGGAGCCCTTTGGGGCCCCTTTTATCTGGGCACTAATCCCATTCATGAGGTCTCCACCCTCAAGACCTAATCACCTCCCAAAGGGCACACCTCCAAATACCATCACTTTGTGGATTGGGTCTCAACAAAAGAATTTGGTGGAACACAAGCATTCAATCAATAGCAATAAAAAGCTGCTAGTTTTGGAAAATTAAAAGAAAAATAAAATAATACTCCCATATTAATTCTATTCATTAGGAGTAACTTGTTTCAGAAATGTTAATATAGAAAACAAATATTGAAAACAGGAAATAGCCTGATCAGGGCAGGCATGCCTCAGGATGGTATTGGAGAACTATAGATGAATCATGACCTTGGACTCTTCTTTCTTTAGCATCCATGTAGGCAACTTTACTTTTGTTGAGATATTCTTCCTTTGTAAATGGCAATTCGATTGAAAATGTCATAGCCATCTTTTACACTGATTTATTTTCAAAGTTTTTTTAAATTAACATTTCTGAATAGACAGGTGAATCTCTTATGTGCTGATTTTAACAATTCATCTTTTGGAAAGGTAGCGTGTCTCTAAATTTTAGGTATACTTTTCTGTAACCTCTTGAATCAACATGACTAACATAAATTTTCAGGAATTTAATTTACTGTAGAAAGTGAGTTAACCTAATAAATCATTCACTGTATATTCTTTCTATTCAATCTCACCCTTCAGTCATCATGGGACAATAGACATTATGATTTTAGCAACTGCTGTATTGGGAAACTTAATTGTGGCTTTGTTATAGCAGGTGCCAAATATATCTGATTTTGTATAGGAACTTTTGCCAGGGGAAAGTGGCATTAATTTTTAAATCTCTCTGAACAATGAGTATATCATTGTCTTCAGCAATGTTTAAAGTATTTTTTACTCTTCTAAAATCAAAGTGTTTGGATCAAGGGTGAAAATTAAACTTTCAAGCAATGATAAACACATATATTTCTTGTTACCAGCACATGCATTTTCATTCCTAAATTATACGTCATTTGTTTTATCTGGAATGTCCTCTCAAACCCTCTTAATTTATTAAGATCCTACTCTTATTTCAAGGCTCAGCTAGAAGCCATCATCACAATCAGTATTTTCCAACAGCTTTCACCCAAATAGAGCTTTATTATTTGAATCATTTTGCACATGAGGTCATAAAAATTTTAAAGTTGAAAAAGAACTTAAAGCACAAGTAGACATAACTTTATATGGGAGAAATCCAGGTCCCAGAGGAGTTAAGTGGCTTCCCCACTGCAACAAAATGCTTAGCGCACACACACACAAAATTAGAGTTCCTGGCTGCTATTTATTATTAAAATAGTAGTTTTTATATTGTATATTTGTGTTTTTAGGGGTCCATGAAAATCAGTCAGGTGCTGCTGAAGGGGTCAATGGTGTTGTTGAATGACCAAGGCTTAGTTTCCCACATGATACTTCAAACTAGAGTGCAAGAATCATTTTAATTTGTACTGATAACATGAGTTTTAGTTAGAAGAAATGGTCTTATTGTTAAAAAATAAACTGCTACATTGAAATTTTGCTCATTTCCATGTACTTTTTCCTTTGTGTTGCTGTCTAGCTATCATTTATATATCCGTTCATCCATCCATCTATCTGTATGAGTAGATAAGAAACAATGTATATTTCCTGTCACATGATTTTAATGTTACTGTCTTCAAAGGGAATGACAATGCCTTATATCATCTCCCACCTACCCAGTTGATTCACAACTGCCTAGAATAAACTATGTATTCAGTATAATTTCTGATATTGATGATAATAAGAGTAATGAAATCAGCTGAAGTTGAAACAGTATGTAAATTTTATATGTATCAACATTTGACATAACTGACATCAACATTAATTAATGAAATTAATGATTCATTAAATGAAATCAAATATCAGAGAAACATGTCTTATAAAGCAGAGTACAATATGCATATGCTCAACTATATTAAAGGCAGTTTAATATCACCTTAATAAATAACATTCCATCTATCTATTCAGCTTTAAATTATAACTCTAGAAATTAAACATAATGATAATGAAAAATTAACTCTGTGGGTATTGAAATAACAGAGTCAAATTTATAAGATGGCCTTTTGAAAATGTTTGCATGTAACTTTGTCATCTGTCTATAATGAAGGGATTAAAACTTATAATAGCTGATATAAAATTTCTATTTCTGTCTCACATAATATTGAAGGAATACATAGTTAGCCCAGCAATAATGGGTAGCTGTTTCATTTCTCATTACGTGGTTTTTATCTTTGGATCCATGGCTCTTCCAGGTCCTGACATAATTTTTGTATCCCAGCAAGTAAGAAAGGGATAAATGTACAAAAAACTGTTCAACCATGTTTCTTTTAAGAAAATGCAGGGTCAGCTTCAGGGATGTGCCACCGAGTTAGATTCCAAGGACCCCAGACTTAGAAGAGCCTCATGCTTGAGTTAATGCTCTATTGTCATGATCTTGAAATTATTAATTTTTTAAAAGGCCCCCAACATTTTCACTTTTGCATGGAACCCTGAAAATTTGTAGCTGTCCTTGTTAGATTGACCCATACACATTACTTCTTTTCATCTCTTATTTGCCAGAATTTGGTCACATGACAACAACTAGTCCCAAGAAATGCTAAGGAACGTACTATCTTGCTGGCAGCCAATGCCTGCTAAATCTCAGGAGTTCTAATATTAAAAGAAGCAAAGAATATTGCTGCAAATGGCATTATTTCATTCTTTTTTATGATTGTGTAATATTCCATTGTATATATATTTACCACATCATCTTTATCCTTTCATCTGTTGATGGACACTGAGGTTGCTTCCATGTCTTGGCTATTGTAAATAAGTGCTGAAATGAACATCCGGGTCCACATGTCTTTTTGAATTAGGGCTTTTGTCTTTTCTGGCTAGATTATCATATTAAGTGAAGTAAGTCAGACAGAGAAAAGGCAAATATTGTATGATATCACTTATATGTGGAATCTAAAAAATAGTACAAATGAACTTATTTACCAAGCAGATACAGACTCACAGACATAGAAAACAAACTATGGTTACCAAAGGGGAAGGAGGGGAGAGGTAAATTGGGAGTATGGAATTAACAGGTTCACACTACTATATATAAAATAGATAAACCACAAGCATTTACTGTCTAGCACAGGGAACTATATTCAATATCTTGTAATAAACTATAGTGGAAAAGAAGCAAAAAAGAATATAAACATATGCATATATATGTATAACCGAATCACTGCTGTACACCTGAAACTAATACAATATTTTAAATCAACTATAATTTGAAAAGGAAAGGATGAATATTACTTATATCTAGTGAATTCGACCACACTGTCTGCATTTTCCTTTTTCATTCCCAGAACATAGCAATAGGACAGGCATATGGTTGGTGCTTGGCATTTTGTTGTTGTTGAATAAATGAACATGTGGATCAATAACTGAATTGACAGAACAGAAACAAACTTAAACCTTTCAATTTTAGGTAAATGCATGCATGCCATCAAGGCCATTAAGAAAATGAGACTGGTCCAATCTAATAATATTAATATATCAGGTAAACATTTCCAAAGATTAGAAAATACTTCCAAAATTCTGGCTCATGATAAGCAAAAGTAGATAAGTAGTAGTCCTGTGGAGTTCTAGTCTTATAAGTATAAATCATATTTGATCAAACCATATGTTACAGAGGTTTAAAACTTCATGTTCTCTAATCACTCAGTATGTTCTATCCCTCCTGGAAAAAGAAGTCTTAATTCAGACACATTTGGATGTCCTAACTTCCTCTTTATAACCACCTTAACTAAGAGAAATATGCTTTTTAAAAAGAGCGTTAACATGACCTAGTGGCTGTTGTTTTGGACAGTATAGCATTTGGCTGGCAAGTAGGAGATAGGAGAAAAATACCTTTATATTTTACATGTGAAGCCCCATTAGAGGATTAATAAAGCACAGACATGGTTTTATATAAAGAAGAGAATTTTTTAAAAATTTCAAATAAACTTGCTCTTGACAAAGTAAAAAGTAAATATAAATAAATAAATAAATAAGAAGGTTAGAACAATTGCTACGTGATGCTAGGTACCCAAATGTAGGGTGATGCTCATAAAAATCACTTAAACACAAAAATTATAGCAATATAAGGTCAGTATAGAGCAAAAGAATTTTATGTGCCAAAATAATCGCTATGTTTTATATGCTATTACAATAGTATAAGGTAGCTAACGGTCATTTTGATTACTTAGCGTACTTGTACGTGAAATTTAGAAAAAGTTTCCTCAAAGAATTATAGCAAAATTGCAGCAAAATTACAGTGAGGAAATAAGCGGAGTGTAAAGTTTGCATTTCATATAAAAAAACTATTTAGTTCCTGCTCAGTTACTGAATAAAATGATTCTCATTTTATTGTAATTTAATTACCTCTTTAAAGTTCCTGTCTCCAAATACAGTCACTTTCTGAGGTACTGGCGGTTTTGGGGTACACAATTCAGCCCATAACAACAGTTCTTGGATATTCTGTTGTGCTATTGTTTTCATTCTTTTCCTCTTTGATTTCTAGTTAGGGAAATTTTTATTGACCTAACTTTAAGCACATAGATTCTTTGATTTTTTTTTTCAACTGGTACAATCTACTAATAAATTTATCGATGGCATTTCTCATTTCTGTCAGGGTGTTTTTGTTTTCAACCATTTCCCCTTGATACTTTATTAGAATGTTTTTCTCTCTGCTTATATTACTAATATGTTTTTGCAGGCTGTCTACATTTTCCATTAGAAGCTTTAACGTATTAATTATCGTTATTTTAAATTCCCAGTCAGAAAATTCTAATATCTCTTTTTTTTCTCTCTTTGGCCCGCATTGTAATTTTTTGTTGAAATGTAGACATGTCTACATGAAATGTAGACACTGAGGTGAATATGCCTTAGTGAAAACTGGCAACGTCAACCTGCCGGTTGGGCTGTTTAATGTTTGCTGGAGCTGTAGACGCCAGAGGCTTCAAATTCCTCTATTTCCCTTGTTTTCGTCTCCCCTTTTCACTTTGTTCCCATAGTATTTCCTCTCAGAGAGAGTCTGCAACTTGCAGCTATTTCAGCTTGACCCACTGTTATTATATTGGAGCCCTGTTGGTGTGATGGTAAGTATGGGAGAAAGAGCGGAAGTATTCTATAATTTTTTTTTTTTTTTTGCTGTGTTGGGTCTTCGTTGCGGCGCGCAGGCTTCTCATTGCCGTGGCTTCTCCTGTTGCAGAGCACAGGCTCTAGGCGCGCGGGCTTCAGTAGCTGGGGCACTCGGCCTTTGTTGTTCCGTAGCATGTGGGATCTTCACAGACCAGGGCTCGAACTCGTGTCCCCTGCAGTGGCAGGTGGATTCTTAACACCTCGCAACCAGGGAAGTCTCCTATAATCTTTTGATTAAACGTTAGTCTTTTAGTGGATCTCTGGATCTGGTGTGAACAAGTGTTTTTCTTTAGTTGTATAGCTTTCCTGCCACCACTTACACAAGAAAAGAAGTCTACTGGGGACTAGAATAAGCAGAATCCCCTTCCATCAGATGGGATAAGCTCTGGTAAAAGCTTTTCACCTGGAGAAAGCTCCGGGCATATTTCACGATGACTTCTCTTCCCCATTCTCTGTCAGACGTGGGTGGTTATCCTTTTTGATCTTCACTATGAGGACCAGTTGAGGTTCCAAAAGGTAAAATTTACAAAAATGGAAGGCAAGCTAAGAATGCCCCCAGGAGATTCTTAACATTGTGCTGGACTAAACTCAGCTTCCAGTAATTCATCAAAATTACTATTTAGATCTTCCCACCGGTTTGATTCCAGCAGCTTCTGTTCCAGAAAAGAATATCTTGGCTTTTATTCTCTAGATGCACTTGTTTCTCTAGATATGAGGGTTGAGGTTTGTTCTGCAAACACAATTCTCTAATAGAGTCAATGAAAGTCACTTATTTTAAGTTAGATCCATTTTTTTCTTACTCTGTGGAGAGAAGTGATGATTTCCAAGCTCTTTATATGTTAACATTGAATCTGGAAGTCAAATTATGAGGTTTTATTTTATATACTTAATGCATTATTATTTTACTGCATATTATTTTCCTATGAATTTAACATATAAAATTTAATTATGATATTTGATTGAGAGGATATTGCATGATTTAATTTTTAAGAGTTTAGAAGACTCCATCAGCTTTCTGTATGGAATTAGATGGTTAGTACAGCCAATGTTAAATTATATAAAGTAAACAGGATGGAAGCAAAGCATAGAAAATAAAATTTATGAATTATGGTCAAATTTTATTTGTATAATTCCACTAACCCTCTCATTACAGATATAAAAGTAAGAGTAAAGGCCCCTTCTATCCAACCCTTTCTGTTCTGTTTTTTTTTTTTTTTTTTTTACCATACTGAGACACTAAAGAGCAGTGATAAGATTAAAAATTCTTTGTATGCTCAACACCTAACACAGTCTCTGACATATATTAGCAAATATTTATATGATAAATCATTAAGTGATTTAATAAATACTGATACCATATGAAGTGAATCAAATGCAAAAAAATAGTAAGCAGTAAACTGGAAAGTGAATGATCAAGGCCTTGACACTCTATATTTATCTAAATTAATTTTAAGTAATTAATCAAATTTTGAATAAAAAGTACATGTTAGAATTTCTAAGTTAACAGCAAGTGAGTATTTTATCATTTTAGACTAGATATAGGCTATTAAAATTTGTAAAAGTCTTTCTAGGAAAATACATCACAGATGGTAATGTGGTAAGCTGGATAGTAGAAACTTGTGTTTTTTTTTCCCCTTATTTCTCTTTTTTTTTAACCAGTCCAATATTGATTAATAACAACAAAAATAACAAAACAATATTTGAATTCCTTTAGTGGGGCAGCACCCTACAATTCCCTCCTTGCTATTATTTTGCCTTATATGTTTTAATTTCCTGGTGAAACTGAATGTATTTGTGATTAGTATACCTGATTTAGATTTTTGCTATTTCAAAAGAAAATAGCAGTTACATATAATGTAAATTGATGAGAATATTTTTGTTAGAAAGAGGTATTTATTAAACCGTGGATTTAGTATAGGCGATAAGAGCCTACCTGGTAAAGTTGTTTTGTGGAGACAGAACATAAAAATGATGCATTTTATTAATTATCTTATTACTTATTAGAATTTTTCTGGCCAAATTAAACAAGACAATCTAACACACTAGAGTGTAGAGTTCCTTAACTCAAGAGGATCATAGCGGAATTTTCATAAATATTATTGAAACAACACATTTAACACACTCAATACTTCCTTATACCTAATAAGTAAAACTCCTTTTAAGTATTTTATCTCACGCATTTTACAACTATAATCTGCATTTAAAAGATTTAATATAATATTTTTTATTAGTTTTAATGTTTAGAAGTTTTCTTTTAAAGAAAGATATGCTTTTATATTTATTGAAGCTGTGTATAATTATTATATAAACATTATAGAGCCTGAAAAGCCAGAAAATTATTTGGCATGGCTAAATTTTATTTTAAAAAGTACATAAGTGTTACTATGTTTTTTTAAAATATTGATGCTGCCAGCCTGTCTTTTACCTTAGTAGCCTCAAAGTGGAGGAGGGCTGTTCACTACAGGAAATAGCATGTAGCAACCACTTACTTTAAAAGATTTATAAAGTAGTGCTTAATAATAACACAATGGTTCCATGGGCTTCCCTGGTGGTGGTGCAGTGGTTAAGAATCTGCCTTCCAATGCAGGGAACATGGGTTCAAGCCCTGGGCTGGGAAGATCCCACAAGCTGTGAAGCAATGAAGCCTGTGCACCACAACTACTGAGCCTGAGCTCTAAAACCCATGAGCCACAACTACTGAAGTCCACGTGCCACAGCTACTGAAGCCCATGCACCCAGAGCCTATGCTCCACAAGAAAAGCCACTGTAATGAGAAGCCCGTGCACCACAACGAAGAGTAGCCCCCACTCACTGCAACTAGAGAAAGTCCGCACGCAGCAACAAAGACCCGATGCAGCCAAAAATAAATAAATAAATAAATAAATAAATTTAAAAAATAACACAATGGTTCCAATAACTGTGCTTTTCTACCAAAAATACTTTATTTAAAAAATTAAATACATTAGCTTTCTTGTATGAAATGCAAAGGAATAAATTTCTTGGGAAAGTTATTTCATTTCCCATCTTCTTCCCTTTTAGGTTGGGTAGTATGGGTGGCTCTTTAAGAGAAGGACACATAAGTTTATATTTAAAATGAATGTTTAAATTATCAATTTTTATTAAATATTAAAAGATGAAGTGTCTCAGATGAATGATACTGAGATGTAGCAGTGGAAACAGCCATATGTTGCTGATATAATGACCAGTGAATATTATTGAAAGGATTGAATGATGATGTTCAAACTTAGAAGAAAAATGAGGGCTATCACTCATACAGTGTTAACTTTTAGCTGTGATGATTTCAAATTTACTATAATTTAAACAATGCAGAAACCAAAACAATCTTGAGAAAGAAAAACAAAGCTGGAGGTATCACACTCCCTGATTTTAAACTATACTACAAAGCTAAAGTAATCAAAACAGTATGATATCCCCACAAAATCAGACACATACATCAATGAAACAGAATAGAGAGCTCAGAAATGATTAAAGACTTCAATATAAGGCCTGAAACCATAAAAATTCTAGAGGAAGACATAGGCAATACAGTCTTTGACATCAGTCTTAGCAATATTTTTTTTGGATATGTCTCTTCTGGCAAGGGGAAAAAAATGTGACTACATCAAACTAAAAAGCTTTTATAGAGTGAAGGAAACTATAAAGAAGACAGAAAGGCAACCTAATGAATGGGAGACGATATCTGCAAATGATATACCGTTGACCCTTGAAAAACATGAGTTTAAACTCTATGGGTCCACGTGTATTTTTTTCACTAAATTTGTACTACAGTACTACACAATCGGGCATTGGTTGAACCAGAGGATGTGGAACCAGGGATACAGAGGGCCAACTGTAAAGTTATACACAGATATTTTACTTCACAGAGGGTCAGTGTCTGTAAACCTTGCATCATTCGAGGGTTAACTATATTCTAAAAGGGTTTAATATCCAAAATATACAAATAATTTAAAAAAGAAAACAAAAAAGAAAGCCAACAGAACCGTCAAAAGTATACAAAGGAAACATACAACTCAACATAAAAAAAAACAAAAAAACTCAATTTAAGAAATGGGCACAGTGGATTTCCTAGTATTAACAGCTACCTGCCTGTGCCCAGGACAGCAGACTGGGTGCTGGCACCCACTCGTGGATTTCCAAGTAGGGGGAATTCAGATAAACCCACACATCTATGGCCACCTTAACTATGACAAAGGAGGCAAGAATATACAGTGGAGAAAACAAAGTGTCTTCAATAAGTGATGTTGGGAAAATTGGACAACTAAATGTAAAAGAATGAAATTAGAACACTCCCTAACACCATACACAAAAATAAGCTCAAAATGGATTAAAGACCTAAATGTAAGGCTGAACCTAAGTGTTCATGGATAGATGAATATAGAAGAGAAGATGTGATATATGTGTGTGTGTGTAGATATATATATAAATTTATATATATAAAGAGGGTATTATGTTAAGTGAAATAAATCAGACAGAGAAAGACAAATACCATATGATCTCACTTATATGTGGAATCTAAAAAGCCAACCAACAAAACAAAATTAAAAGACTCATAGATACAGAGAAAAAATGGGTAGTTGCTGGAAGGATGGAGGGTAGGGAAGGTGTAATAGCTAAAGCAGTTTAAGAGGTACAAACGTCTAGTTATATAATAAATAAGCCATGGGGATGTAATATACAGCATAAGAAAAATGGTCAATAATATTGCAATAACATTGTATGGGGACTTCCCTGTTGTCCACTGGTAAAGAATCTGCCTTCCAATGCATGGGAAGTGGGTTCGATCCCCAGTCAGGGAATTAAGATCCCATATGCTGCGGAGCAACTATGTCCACGTACCACAACTACTGAGCCAGTGCACCTCAACTAGAGAGGCTGCATGCTACAAACTACAGAGCCCATGCGCCCTGGAGCTCACGCCACAACTAGAGAGAAGCCCGTGTGCCGCAACGAAGAGACCATGCGCCGCAACAGAAAGATCCCACATGCCACGATGAAGATCCCTCATGCCACAACAAAAGACCCGATGCAGCCAAACCAAACCAAACCAAACAAAACTTTGTATGGGAGGTTATGGAAGTAATCATTTCATTATATATGCAAATGTCCAATCACTATGCAGTACACCTGAAACTAACCTAATGTTATATGTCAACTATATATGCTTTCTCAGTTGATATAATTTATTGCAGTTAACACACAGTTTAAAAATACACCAACACGGGCTTCCCTGGTGGCACAGTGGTTGAGAGTCCGCCTGCTGATGCAGGGGACATGGGTTTGTGCCCCAGTCCAGGAAGATCCCACATGCCGCGGAGTGGCTGGGACCGTGAGCCATGGCCACTGGCGTCCGGAGCCTGTGCTCCGCAACGGGAGGGGCCACAGCAGTGAGAGGACCGCGTACCGCAAAAAAAAAAAAAAAAAAAAAAAATACACCAACACAACAACAGTACAAAATTAACAGCACTGGAAGTTATTCCCCCCTCAGGAAATACTAACCAAAAAGGACTGCATGAGGTTCAAATAATTACAAATAGGAGCTTTTTATTTTAAAGAATCTTTAAATTTAGAACCACCTTTCACATTATTCATTCACTGAACCAATCAGTTATTGGGCTTATACAATGTGTTATGTACTGGAAACTTTGATTTCAGGCTTGTCACTAACTGCACATATTAAAGGTTTATAAAAAAGAATATGAATATGTATGTATTCTGTCTTTTGGAATGTACAATCCATTAGATATATAAAAAATTAAGTTCAGTAAAATATCAAAAATGTTTTTTAGCATTTTTACCTTGTTGCAGTTAGGGTATAAAAGGTAATGGTTCCTTTTGCTAATGGGAAGATGAAGAATAAATTCAAATATGAGAATTTTTCATCTGACTCATGAATGAGAATTACTGTTATTATTTTTTAGAAGGCAATCAAGGGCTAGAGGATGGAAGAATGTCACAGGCTGAATGGAGAGTACTGCATAAGAAAAAGTCTGTAGTCCTGAAAAAGCATGTCACCTTTGCACTGAAAGCATGCTTATACAGGTAGCTTATAGTTCCGTGTGAAATAAATGCTTTTGAAGAGGAAGACGAAGAAATAGTCAAGGACTGGATTAAGAACGGAATTACATGCCAAATAAAGGGTAATTATAACCCTATTCTGTAGAGAGATGTCTAACATTTTCATTTTAAAAAGTTTATAATTTAAGAGTTCACTCTGGTGACTGGGTGGAAGTCTGAAAAAGTATGGAGACCAATAGTGAAGAACATGTACTGTGGGCTTCCATGAATACAGCACACTCAGCAATATGAAAATAAAAAGCTCCCTAGTAAACACTTAAAACTGACAAATTAAATAACTATTCAACTATCCTTTTAAGCAGAGCTAGCAAGAAAGCAAGAGAAATTGTCAGAGCCCCCAAGTTAAGCAGAAATGGAAAAGCAGAGGCTGCTGTCAACCTTGGGATAACGGAGGAAGCGTGGGGAGGTTGGTGATAGCACAGGGGGAGCAACTGGAATCTTGCTAAGCAGTTAGTTCAGATTTTAACCACAGTATACGAACATCAGGACAGACCTTGAAAATGTATAAAGAAAAACTTTCAACGTGCAGGTAACAAAGTTGAATCAAGATGGCAGGATAGTCTCTCACCTAGAAAACATCACTTTAGAGGTGAAGCTCTCAGGCAAAATAAGAAGTAGGAAAGTGTCACACCTTGGGGCTGCACTGTCAAAAGGGTATCCATTGGCAACGTGTGATTTTGACCCCTAGAAATGTGGCTGGTCCAAACTGAGATGGGTGTAAATGTAAAATATATACCCGATTTCCAAAACTTGGTACCAAAAAGTAATATAAAACATTCCTTTATTAACAATGTTTCTTACTGATTACATTTGAAATGATAATATTTTCAATACACTGGTTTAATTAAAATATGTTCAAATTTATTTCTCCTTTTTAAAAAAATATGGCTACAGGAAAATTTTAAATTACATACATGCTTGCATGTGTGGCTTGAATTATCTTTCTATTGGACTGCTCTGTCCTGGGGAATAATTTTTTAACACAAGGGATCTCTCTGGCTAGTCACTATATTATTTTTTGGTGATAGTGTTAACTCCCTAAGCGAATAGAATTTAATTTCTTCTTTGCTTTTGCTTTAAGATATAAATTTAATTACTGAATATCCTTTTCCAAATAGAAAATCAAATGATCCAGCCTGTATGAACCATCTTCCTCTTAATCATTTAAAATGAGAATTGTGTTATAAATGCCATTTTCACAACTATTACACTATGTTTCTGGATATTTTATTTTTTCCACCATTTATACATTTTAATGTCTGTTGATGCAAGTTCCCACTAACTAGTCTCATTTTCAAATTGATTGGTTTGTTCACAACCATTTGTTTCCCCAAACATATTTTTAATTATTATGTTATGTTTATAATAATGAGATTCTGTTAAGATCTTATTTAATTGGAAGTAAACTTAAAAATTACTTTGAGATAAGAGTTTACATCTTTTACACTATTGATCTAATTTCTGAAAGCATATATGCATTTTCCAAACTGTCAGTTTAGTTTGGTATTTTTTCTTTGCAATAATTTTATTTCTTATATTTCTCTAGTTAAGCCCCTTTTACATTACAGTTTCTTCATTAAAGACTTTGTCAACTTACGGTGAGAGAAATATCCAACTACATTAGAAATAAGAGTTTAATGGCTTATTCTTTGCTATAAAAACTGAGGCGTTTTTTGGTTCCCATTACAAACTCATCATTGGTGGTTTATCTAGAAGCATTTAAAACATTTATTATTGTTATTTTTATAATAGTTTTTATGTTAATTATGCTGGATCTCTTAAATACTAAGTATATAACCTATAGAAGTGTAGAGTATAATCACTCTACAGAGAAATTTTTACTTATTTTTTCTCTCATTGTAATGATTGGAATGGATATATTTTAAAGGACCTGCCCACGTTACTGTAAAAGAGCAAAAAAAGCTACATTTCAAAATCAACAAGGTGGGAGATACCCCTTTAAATAGTTCTGTGTAAAGTGATTATATTGATTTCAGTTTTTTCCTAGTATATAGTTAATTTTAAAATGTATTACTGCTGGCACTTAGAGTGCCGTAGCCTGTTTTTTTGCTACAAATCCTTTTTATGGGCTCATTTTTTCCTATTTATTTATTCTTGCACTTTTGAAAACCCTTTCAGGACTGCTTAATGCCCATAATAATGGTGACTGGAGGCATAGACAAGTTAGACACTCGTGGTTATGTCACTATGTTACCTCGAAATCCTTGAATTCACTACACCCTCTGAACAGTGCTTTACTTATTGTACATACTGCAGAGACATTTAATTAATCAAGTGTTATGCAGTATGGTTATTATGTGATAGTTGTGCCGTAGAATCATAGAACGAAACAGTACTTCAGCCATTAAATGGTTAGTCTGATTGCCAGCACATGAGATTAATTTCAAGTGTGGAATTTTTGCTTTGGATTGAATTTCATTTATATGTACTAATTTACCACACTTGGCTGCATGACCTCAATATCAAATGATCTGACGTGGATATTCTCATTCATCAGCCATTGATAGTTCATTAAAACGGCTAATGCTGCCTTCATGTAAAAGAAATGGAGACGCCTGTAAAAATGTTCAGCTAAGGCATATTTTCCAAATATTAGAATATTATGGGGGTGATTGAATTATAATTTGTCTTTCTATCTCTGGGAAAGCCTGGAGATAGAACTATAACTCTGAGGACATAGATGGAGAGGGGAGGAAAGTAGAACATCGATCGTTGTAGAAAAGTAGTCCGGTGAACGGGCATGGCAAAATGTAAAGTCTCAGGTTTTAAAATTTCAGATGATTGCACTATTATTGCCAAAGAATACCACATGCTTAACATCCGTGACTCTGAGTTTTCAAATTATAAATACCTTATTTATGGCCAGAGGGAAGATGCATTTTTCCTAAAGGTTTATCACTCCAGTTAAATGATCTGGGCACCAAAGCATATGAGGTTGTTATGTTAGTTTCTCTAAGGTTGACTTATTTGGTATGTTCTTTTCAATTGTCACATTGATTTGGGAGACCTATATGTAGCGTCTTAAAAATCTTAGGCCCAGTTAGTTATTTAAAAGTTGTATTTTCTACTAGGGTTCCAAAACGTTCAACTTTTCTTCCAGTTGAATTCCTGTATTCTGTAACTCCCACTTCACAAATATATATAGTGTTATTTTGTTCTCAAATTGTTTCAAATTATTTATTTTCTAGGTCTGTTCAACCTGAAGATATCTTAAATATCCTCCATAACAAAAGAAGGAGACTGATTTACAAAAAGGGGACATATCTGATTAGAGGGTGGGGCATGGTCCTGGTTCCTTCCAAAATAGTTCTTCATGTTAGAGGAAGAGGGTCTGGAGACACCCCCTCGCGTGGGCCTCGGTTCTTGGTAAGGATGCAGAGAAGAATCTGAGGTCTTACCCGTTGCAAGAGAGTTTATTGAAGTTAAGGAGAGAGCACCTCAAGAGAGAGGTGGGCCAGGCCAAGGAAGGCAATAGCCCCGGAAGGCTGGGGTGTAGAGTTTTTAAGCAAGGTTTTTGCATAATCTAGGAGGTCGTTTATTGACAGTCTTAATTGACAGCTGCCGGTTATATGAGAGGCTCTGCTGCGCATGTGCTTCCCATAATTCAGCCTGCCTGTTATAATTAGATGTATGTATTCATAGAATATTTATGAACATTTAATGAGCCCAGTGGCCGCCAAAGGTTATCTAAGGACATGATGGCGTGAGGTGTGCGCATGTGCCAGAGTGGGGAAAGTCCCTCAGTCGGCCAGTGGGGGATTTTTCCAGTGCCCTATTTTGGAGTACTGATGGGGGCATGTTTGGGGCGGGGTTAGCATATAACTTGGCGGGATTAGGCGGCTATTGGACGTTCAGCCCACGGGGCACCTTTCGTTGCTCATGGCTAACTTCCTGCCTAACATTCATATCGTGATAAGAGTCACAGAAAAAAGGGAGGCGGGAGGGAAATTACTTTTCTTCATTATTTAAATCAGAGAAGACCACCAGCTATTTCAGCATTTTGTTGTTTTTTTTTTTTTAGCTGACAATGATCATTTGAATACTGATTTAACTTGCTAAAAATCAACTTGAGGTTCCAGGGACAGGAAGGCAAATCAAACTTATGATAATCATCAAAATAGCTAGAGGAATAAGAGATGTTCCTGGAAAATCATATACTCAATAAACTGAATTTTCAGAATTTCAAGTTTCATTGAATTTATTAAGTTCAATTAATCCCTAATTTAGAGACCTACATTAGAAATATCAAAAAAGAAATCAAATACCCGGTCTTTTAAAATATGATTTTACATATATATATTTCAACTTTTGCTCGAAATAACATTTTGAGTAAAGTTATTTTTATTAAAAATCTTCAAATTCCTAAAGCAATAATGAGCAAAAATGTTTGCCTATAGGCAAATTCAGGAAAAATGAAATGTTCACAGACTGCATTTTTCCCCATACGTTGGCAAACAAATGCTGAATTAAACTAGATTATATTGTCTATTGCTTGTTGGACACTACTGGTTAACATATGAAAAATAAAAATACAAAAAGATGTTGATCCCTTACCCTTTAAATCTGTACAGGACTTTAGAATTTGGTTAGTAGGTTTATTTATATTGTATTCATGTTATCTTACATCTGGCATTCAGAGAAAGACATTCTTATTACTTTCTACTTTTAGGGGAAAAGCAGACTCAGAGATACAAAGGACTCATTGACTGACACTGTTACCAAGACAGTTAGAATGAAGATAATTTGATCCTATCCAGTTGGACTTTTGTGCCAACACACGCCAGGCACAAGAAGGCTCAGGATAGACCCGTAGTCATGTACTTCCTTACCTGTGGCTGTAGGAGCTTCTTCTCTCTCATAAGTCAGTCAGGGCAGAGCAAGCTGAGCAATAGAAGAAGTAGCATTGCTGACATTTTCCTTAAGTTCCAGGGAATGATTGCTGTTTGGAGTCCACTGGTGACCACACATGTTGCTCAGGTGGTTTCTGGGATCAGTGGTTCTGGACATCTGGGCCTCCAAGATGCTTCTGGAAAAAGTTTTAGTGGCAATTCTGACTTTTACAGCAAATGTCTTTTTAAATGTATGATCTATATTTCATAAGCTTGGTCATTTTGTGGGTGATTGATTTTGGATGATACATTCTGGTTTATTTAATTACTCCAGTGTACTGTGAAGGTATGTGTTTTATAATGATTTAGACCTCAATTTCATAAGAGATTCTTGTTTCGCCATAAACCTTTGCATGTAATGAGATTAAATACAGAAATAGGATGGTTCATTTAAAACTCAGTGGCACAGTGAAAAGAAGACAGATTCGCTGCAGAAAAGTTTGTGTTGGAATCCTGGTCTTTTAACTTGGTTTGTGATCTTGGGGAATTTGACAAACCACTCTGAGCCTCTGTTTCTTTGTATTTTCCACCAAGAACATGGGAATAATAATCTATAGCCTAGTGTTGTCAGAATTAAATGAAAAGAATATTTATTATGATATCAGAAAGATGGTGTTAAATAATTGTGTATATTTTCAACTGGATTACCTATAATAGCAAAAGTAAAAAAAAAAAAAAAAAAAAAAAAAAGCAGGTGAGTAAAGAAAGAAAAGCAGCTATCCAGATACTGGGTGTAAGAACTATGCTATACATATGGTAGATTGAATAAGTATTTGTTGTCTGAACTAACTTCTCTTAAAATGCTTTGGAATCTAAAACAAACAGCTTAAGGGACTTCCCTGGTGGGAATCTGCCTGCCAGTGCAGGGGACGCAGTTCGAGCCTGATCTGGGAAGCTCCCACATGCCTCGGAGCAGTTATGCCCGTGCGCCACAACTACTGAAGCCCGTGAGCCACAACTACTGAGCCTGTGCTCTAGAGCCCGTGAGCCACAACTACTGAGCTGGCACACCTGGAGCTCATGCTCTGCAACAAGAGAAGCCACCGCAATGAGAAGCCCGCGCACCGCAACGGAGAGCAGCCCCCGCTCGCTGCAGCTAGAGAAAGCCCGCACGAAGCAACAAAGACCCACAGCAGCCAAAAATAAACAAATAAATAAATTTTAAAATAAAACAAACAGCTTAAGAATACGGAATGTGGGTTGATGTTTTCATCATTAGTCTTACTCTTTTCATTCATGTCATAGGTTCCCCACTCTGTGCCTTGAGGAATGACCTCATGACCGCAACAGGAAAGCTGGGCTGGACGGGTGCATTTGTTTACATTACAAGAAATGTTTATGAAATATTTAAACAAGAGCTGAGGAATAAATATCATAACCACACTTCACAGATACATCCATATATCTAAACAAAAATGCAATTTAAATCCACAGATAAAAAAGTATGAATTATATTATCCGATGTTACACTAGGGGTAATATGGGAATTTCAAACCAAAAATTTGGACTAAAACTGGTTTGTATTGAAAGAGTTTGCTATTCAAAATATACTTTAGTAATACTAGTTTCTCTGAGAGGAAAGAAAATGTCTATTTACACTTGAGTTAGTTACTTGATCATTTATTTTACACCAACACACTACAATTTGTGAATTCTAGAAATCTTATCTTATTGACATCGGTACAGTGTTGGAATAACTAGGTTTTCAGCACTTGAAATGAAAATGATTGTGCAGAGTATGCTGAGTGTTGGTTGTTAGAACGCAGAAAGAGAATGACAAAGCAAGTTGCTAAGGAAATTAAGGGTTTACTTTCTCCACGATGTGCTTATAAGCACTGACTTTTCTGTATGTTTGCCAAAATGTTCTGATATTCAGCTGCGAAATAAGTTTATCTGTTTATTTTAATAATGATGGTGTCTCTAGGAATGGTTTACAAGTATAGATAATAAAGCACTGCCATTATGCTGTTAACCATAAAAATACAACTGGATGCTAAGCATTCTACCTAGTTGAGTTTTCCCTACAGTCTGTTGAAAGGGACCTTCAAGTGTTTCAATTAAAATATCTTGGGGAATCTTCCCCAGGTTCTAACAAGCTATATCAAAATAGAACTCATTTCATGGAAAAAAGGAATCCCACAGCACTTCTTTTTAATAACTGTTCAGCTACAAAATTTTATTGGTATCTTTTTATGTTCCCTCTAGAGGATGTAATGCACAAAAGCATTGCCACAGAACATATAAAATTACAAATGAAATTTATTGTAAAAAGTAGAATGTCTTCTAGACTGGCGTCAGTATTTATTTCATTCAGAAACCAAAACTGCAGTATAATATATTCATTGTCAGCAAGTTCATGTGTGTAAATTGCCATCCAATGTTATTGACTGATATGAGACAGATATTGAAAAGACAACTTAAATTTACTCTTCCAAACATAAACCGTTCCACAAAAGCACTGTAAAAACTCCTTCAAGATTTTGGGTTGTGCTTGACATTTATGGTTAACTACATAATTTGGTCGTGTCATAATCCACTGTGTTTGGCAATTTGGCATTAAACGCCTGCAGAGCAGATTGGATCCTCACCACCTCACTTGTAGACAGCTTGAGTCTATGACGAAGCAAGCAAGAGAAAAGATCTAGACGACGCTGACCGGGTGGGGAGAGTTTATTTACACGGTCTCTTATCTCTAGAAGTTGCAAAAGTGCTGAGTCCTGGGATCCCTGAGTATAGGGGTAGTCCAGCTGCAGAATCAGGTCCCGAATTGCTTCCGGGTCAAAGTGCATGCTGTAGCCAAACACTTGAATGTTATTGATTTTCATATAACCCAGGTTCCGGGAAGGGTCGATGAACTCCAGAGGTTCGTAGTAAATGCTCTCGTTGCCGTTGGGGCCATTTGACTTGATGCGACTCCTCAGGTAGATGTGCACTGTCTCAAAAAATGTCTTCCACTTGTTCCCCAGAGTCAGCGACCAGTTGTAACACTGCAGGGGGAGGTCCAGCTTAGTCCGCTCCCAGTCGGGGAAGCTGTTTTCATCCACAGGCATAAACCAGCTCTCAGAGTGGCTGCCTCCGAAGGGATTGACGTAAACGGCCAACACCGGCTCCAGGGTGCTGTTTTTAGTTAAGCAAATCTGTAAAGAGAGACCCAGGATCATGTGGACCAGGCTCGACTTGTACTTGTTGCTCTTCAAAGTGAGGAGCATCCGCTTCCGCCAGGAGGGGTCGAACCAGCTGTTCAGGCGCATGTCGTTGCTGATGAAGATGGCATGGACCTCTAGTCGCCTGTCCGTTTTCTGCAACAGGTACTTCATCTCGAGATCTTGCAGGTCGGTCTCGAAGCCGATGTAATGATCGGTGGACTCGGCGACCTCGGGCTTGCAGAGCCCCTGGCTGAGCATGTAGCCCGTGTTGCAGGCGCCGCAGCGGGTGCGGTTGTCAGGGGCGCAGGTGAGGCAGGCGGACGCGTCGCCCACCGTGCAGGGCAGGAAGGCCGTGCAGACCACCTGGTCGTTGGGACACGTGCACGAGTGCGTCTCTTCTGAAAAACTGCCCAGGAGCCCATTCTCATTGCAGTAGAGAAAAGACTGGATGCGAGTGAGCCAGTAGGTTGAGGTTCTAAGAATAGAAAACAAAAGGAATCTGTATAAATGCAAAGGCGTTTGTGTTTATGTGTCCTGCAGTCAAGTTACCTTAGGTTTGAAAGCTTCACTATCACGTTCTTAGGTCCTTCCCAGTTATTTAACTGTGATATTAAAAAAAACCCACCATAATTGAAAAGATATATACACATATAATATTCATATATTTAAGTATTATGTATATTTAAATTATGTATATATGTTTTCATTCATCATTGTACAACATTAACGATGGATACACTTGATTTGAACTGGAAAACTACATGAAATACCTTCTGAAGACATTGCATGGCATCTCACTAGTGTACTTGGAAGCTGAATGTGACTGTAATTGGGTTGGTTATAGTTTTTTCTTTTTCTTTCTTTTTTTTTTTTTTTTTTGCAGTACGCGGGCCTCTCGCTGTTGTGGCCTCTCCCGCTGTGGAGCACAGGCTCCAGACGCGCAGGCTCAGCGGCCATGGCTCACGGGCCCAGCCGCTCCGCGGCATGTGGGGTCTTCTCGGACCGGGGCACGAACCCGTGTTCCCTGCATCGGCAGGCGGACTCTCAACCACTGCGCCACCAGGGAAGCCCTTGGTTATAGTTTTGAAATGATATCCAACAACGGGAAGTAAAAATGGTTTTATCATCAAATATCTAGAGTAGAATTAGAGTGCATGAATGACGATTGTTCATTCATTCACTCTTAGTTTCACAGAGCACTAATGCTGCAGGAGGCCTAAATAGAAAGTGAAATAAAAATGAGAGAAAAACAAGAAACTTTAAATTGTCAATCAATGGATTTAAATCCTAGGGTTTCATCAACATTGAAAGAACAAGTACCTACTGAGAGGGAAAATATTATTAAAACATGTTTGATTTTTATCCTTATGGTCTGCTCAAGAAAATTGTTGAAAATATCTCATTAAAACTAACTACAAGTTCTCTTCATAAGGGTTAAGTGTGTTAGTTGAATGTGTTTGATTTGGATCATTAACATTATTTATATCCAGAAATCAGGCTAATCATGATGCAAATTTAAGATCTTACTTTTCCTGTTTTCCCACATTATTCAAACTCTTCTAGTGTGTTTAAAATCTCAGTAAAATAATGAATGAAAAGCGTGTGGCCGTGTAACCACATAATTCTTTGTTTTTATCTTGCTGCTTTCTCATACTAGCTGTATGATCATGGAAAAGTTGAATGGCCTAAGGTAGTGATATCTTCCATATTGAGTTCTTGTGAGAAATAGGCTCAGACTGGATGCATGTCTTTAGACAATTGTATAGAGCACGTGTCACAGTAGACACTAAAAATTGCATCTCTTTTTGGTGTTCTTATGCCTTTCCAGTGTGCATTATTCAGTACATAGGAGGTTTTCTACAAATTGTATATATTGTACTCAATCCTTTAGACTTATTACACTGCTGCCATTTTAAAGAATTTGTACATGCTGGTAAAATACAGGTATTAATCTGTGTAAATAATCAATACAAATTTTTTATCGCATTCAGAACAAGATACGGGCTAGATATTCATTTCTGTACATTCATTTTTGGTCTCTGCTCCTTCCCCTTTGCAATATAACACTTTTTAAGTAAGCTCCTCCCTGTTTTTCCAAATAAATTAAATAACTCCTTAATTCCCTCTCATAACATTTACTTATTTTTATTCATAGTGCCTTTTTCCACTTAAAGTGTTATATTGTGTACTTACTCGTTTATACTCCGTTTATCCCATTAAATATAATATTCAACTTGCCAGAATCATATATGCTTTGCTCATAGCTTTATATCCCATGCCTAGCAGAATGCCTCTCATACTTAATGAATATTAGATCAAAGGCATAGACGAATTAAAGGAACATTTTCTCAATAAGCATATTTTTAAGTGAAATTTAAAGCCCTAAACTGCATATTTAATACACTTTTAAAGACCTAACTCCCAACTTGTAGTTTCACAACATACACTTTGACATTTGCACACAATTAAATCTATAAAAAAATCTTAGTAAACATATATTTTGAAAAACCTTTCTTTTCCAGATTCCCTAAATGGAACTGTTTTCTGTAGACCCAGAATAAAAGGTAAAACCAAATCAAACCCAACCAAAACATGAAACATTTTCCTCTTAATTATTTCTTACACTGAAAAACACTGACTGGGAAACTACATCTACAAAATTCATTTCTAACTTTCTCAAGATACTTTAAAAATAAGTTCTCAGGAAAACTCTCCCAGGAGGATGCCCGGGGTTGTGAAATAGGAATGATTGGCACTTTGTGAGCCATACATCTCTATATGAGTATCTCTCCTCCTCTCCTCTTGTTCCTTGTTTTCTTGCTGCAGAATAAATGTGCAAAAAGTTTCCTTTTTCTGGTTGAGGAAAGAGCCTAATTCATTATTTCTGTATTCAGTCTCAGAATATAGAAATTATTGCTGACTTGTTCTTTCTGCAGTTACTGATATATTTCATCAATACGTTCTCAATGAATTAATCTCTCTCCCTCTTACCTTCTTTCTTTCTCTCCTTCTCTTTCTCCTCATTCCTCCCTCCCTCCTTTCTTTCCATTTTTTCTTCCTTCCTTCCTTTCTTGCTTGCTTGCTTTTTCTTTCTTTCTCTTCTCTCTCCCTTTTTCTCCTCTTTCTTTCTGTAGTTCTATTTGTATCTATCTACTATAAGGAATATAAAATATATATGCTATCGGATTGAAAATTATATTTTCTTCCTTGGAACCAAAGCATAAATTCCCTGAGTCAATTCATCTCTCACTGTAAGCTCTCATCATGTTTCCAAATCGTAAGGACAAACAAAAAAATAATAGACCTAAGACTGAAGGCAGAGCTCACAAAACTAGGGCACCATAGAAAGACTCATTTGGACACTTTAGAAAAGCAATGGCTTTTCTAGCTTTCAGTCTTTTCCAATCCTTTTCACATCCCCACAGATGCGTTACTGAAGGAATGTGTCCCAGCTTCATGGGTTTCAGCTTGTCATGTATGAATATTGATAACTTGGTGTGTTGTCAAAGCTCCTGTTCCCTGAGACAGAAGAGCTAACACGTGGATTTTCTTCCTTGCTGCTTCTTGTCCTTCCCCCCCATTACCTACCTTTTGACTGTTTTAGTGCATTTCGCAAGTAGGGAATAGATTTTTAAAGGAACAAATTTCGATAATTAGTCTTTACTCCTTGTAAAATCTTGGTGAAGGCAGTGGTCAAAAATAGAAAACAGAGCAAATTTCAGGACTGTACATGGATTTTTCACTTACCCAAAAGATCACTTTTTTTTCCCCTGACAAAGTAAAATTTAACTGTTTTTCTTTTTAAATGTAAACATTTTTTTTTGAAGAGAAATGTCTTCAACATTAAAATTAGGTGGTAGCAAGTATTTTTTTAAAACTCTTTCCTTTTTTTTTTTTTTTGCAGTACGCGGGCCTCTCACTGTTGTGGCCTCTCCCGTTGCGGAGCACAGGCTCCGGACGCGCAGACTCAGCGGCCATGGCTCACGGGCCCAGCCGCTCCGTGGCATGTGGGATCTTCCCAGACCGGGGCACGAACACGTGTCCCCTGCATCGGCAGGCGGACTCTCAACCACTGCGCCACCAGGGAAGCCCAAACTCTTTCCTTTTATACCTAAGTATTAAAACAAAGTAATGCTACATCTTCTATTCTCATATATAACTTTTATTCACATAAACTATTTAGGATCTACTAGGGCTAGGACAGAGGATGCAGTGTTGAGAGATGAGCTCTTGGCAGGCAGGTAGGTTTGTTTCTTTTTATCAAACATGTGGTCTTGTCCCTGACATCTACTTAATAACACTTCAATTAATATTTACTAAACAAAGGAAATAAGAAAAGAAGGAAAAAGGACGGAGAGAAGGAGTAAGGAGGGAGGGAGAGAGAAAGAAATTAAAGTGAAGGAACTACACAGATTATAGAAGAACAGAAGAAAGAAACTAGGGGAAGACAGTATTTAAAGCCATTGACTTGAGAATGACAATGATATGGAACAATTCAAGGGATATAGGAACTCCTTTTCCATCAGGAAGTAAGTGTGCACTTGAAAATAATTTCTAAAAAGCTTTAAGATGATAGTGTTACAGAAAGGAAAATACCTTCCAGAGTTAAGTTAAACTTTTGGAAAAAATATAATTAGCTAAAAAGCCGATAGCCTGTTTTTATTTGAAAAATCAGGTGGCAAACTAAGTTGAGAAGATTAGACGTACATTAAGTTCAGTTTTCTCTGTTTAATCTGTAATATTCTCTATTAGTTAAAATCTGCTCTTCTCTACAGGACACATGTTATGTGAGTGTCAAAAGAGCACTAGACTGGGAGAATGGATTTCTAGGTCAGACTTCACCTGGTGACCTGGGACAAGTCACTTGGCCTCTTTAACTTTGAGTGAAAGTTTCAGAATTCCAAGAAACATTGGTTCAGATTTTGATTCTGCATGACCCTGGGGAATGTGTACAGCTTTCTGAACCTCAATGGCTCACCCTGAGTTCACCTGTTGATCTGTTGTCAGGATGAGGTGATGTAACAAATCCCATCCCAGATGGCACTTGCCATCTGGTTCTACCAGGATTAAGTCACTAGCCACTGCAGCTGCTGTCCTTCAACACCCTCCGAAAGGAGTTCAAGGTGGAGATCGGGAATGAGGCACTCTGTGCTCTGGGGAAAACTGGCAGAAAAGGCGTTCAGATAGTTAGATACTGTCAGGAGAAGAATTTATAAGCCCAATTCTTTTATCTCCTCAAATCCAGAAAAGCACTAAAATCCTTCATGGTGACGTCTGCTCCTCGTGACTAGCAGACAGCGTCTGCCACAATGTGTGCTTGACTGTGTGTACCCCCCCTTCACTAAAATCATATAGGACACTGACCTTCCCCCCATCTCTTCAGAGCCATTTCTCAGAGCCATCTGATATGCTGTCTCCCAGGCTATAGTCCTCATTTTGCCCCCAATAAAACTTAATTCACAGCTCTCAGACTGTGCATTTTTTTCAGTCGACAATGTTAAATGGGATTGGCAAAACAGATTCCTGGACCCCACCCCAGACATACTATAAGAACCCCTAGGAGTAGGGCTCAGGAAGCTCTTTTCAAAATATGCAGTCCTACAGAGAAAAACAGTCTTGGCAAAGCAAAGAGCATTGCACTAAGAGAACTATATTTGCAAAGGACTTGAGGTTAGGAAAGGTTTTGTTTTAAGGAACTAAATGAGAGCCAGTACAGCTGGAGTGAGGAGAGTATCAGTGCAATATTAGACTGTGCAATAAGTAGTGGTCAGATCAGGCAGAGTACTGTTTAGGTTTTAAATTTATTCTATGTGCAGTAGAGAGTGGTAAAGAGATATAGCCAGAAGTCGATTGTATTAAATTTAGCAACCATCTTTCTCCTTGTATTATACCAATAGTATTTTAAATATCAGGTAAAGCTGATGTACTTTTAATAAAATGTTTTTTTTCAGGGCTAAAATAAAATAAAATAATAAAATAAAATAAGCAGTCCTGGAGAAATGTTTTGTACACAGAAGCTGTAAGTTTCCTATGTACGAAAATGAACAACCAAAACAACTATTAGGGGCTCTTTAAAAACCAATTAGCTCTCAAGCTGTAAGAATATGTCCAGAAGAAGGTAGGGAAAAGTTAAAATTTCTGTAGAGAAGAGGGCAGCAGCAGATGGCTTTGAATTAACATGCATTTGGGGCCTTGTGGCCACCGTGTATGCTAAATTTGCAAACCCTGCAATAGAAATTTTTGGCATACACATACACAGAAGAATAAACCAAACACTAAAGCCTACTTTAATAAATTCTACTGTGTTACAGTAATAATAATTAGCTATTTAGTGAATTTCTCTCATATCATGGGCCACCCACTTTGTACTTGTTATTTTTAATTCTTCACAGTAACTTGTAAAACTTAAACCCATTTTAAAATTTGAAAAATACTGAGGCTCAGAGTTTCAATGACTTTCTCGGCTATGTATCTATTAAGTATTACAATGAAGACAGACTCAGAGAAGTCTATTTTTTTATAATGTGCGTTGAATAGTGAGGAAAAATGCTTAACAAATGACTTTAGGAAAAAAATATTTCCATGCTGGACAGCTTCAAAGGTAAAATAACTTTTAATTATTAAATAAAATTAGGCACTTCAGTGACAGCCCACCATATTGGCTTCAATCCACTTTTGGGAGCTAAACTATCAACTTTGAATATTGTTTCTTAACTCATATGGAAAATGGGAATAAAATATAGGTTGTTGTAAGAATTAAAGCACAATTGCTGGAAAAGCCCTTAAAGAATGCCTGTGCACAGAATAAATGGTAAATAAATGGAAATGCTTATTCTTATAATCACTGTTATTACTATTGTTATCTTTTAAAGAAATAGCATCATATGTACTTTCTTTATTACAAATGCTATTTTCTTCCAGGAAATGGAGATTTTCGTTTTATCTTCAACAATTTGTGTATTACATGCATAATCTTACTCTTTATCTCTGCAATTCACTTTTATCAAATAGACCTAGTTATTGATAACAGCACCAAGACTGTATCACATCCCAAGAAAAAGAATATCATTGTCAAAGGTCCCTTGGTTATGAGTCTCCCAAGGAAGCATATGTATATGTATCACATGTGTATACAGATACACATCTATAAACCTATAGATGCATATATACATACACATTTTATTTTTATAAACTTGAGTTCAAGTATCTACTAAAACTTTTGGCTTGCAGGAAGACAATGGAAAAGTGAGTGAAGCAGTTGAAGATGTAGGTCGTATTTTAAAGATAATATTAGCCAAGGTAACATTCATTAAGGTTTTCTCACATGCACAGTCTTTTTACAGGCATTATTTCATTTAATTCTCCCAATTCTCACTACTCCTTGAAGTAAGGACCCTTGTTATCCCAATCGATATTTAAGGACATGAGTTGTAAAAAGCTTAGATAATTAGAACTTATAGAAGGTCAAATAGCTGTTAAGTGGTAGAACTGAAAGTGTATCCTGGTCTTTATTACTCCCAACAATTTGGGGGGTATGACACCAAAAGCACAAAAGATAAGAGCAAAAAAGTAATAAGTGGAACTACATCAAACCAAAAAGCTTCAGTCCAACTAATCTGTAATTCATTTGGTTGAATGGTGTACACAGAAAAATCTGCTTACTTCTTAGAGAGCTACTGAAACATTTTGTCCACATCTGTGCTGCATTTAATGCTATAGTTCAAGAAAAATCAATAGATATGTCTTCCTTCTACTTATAACATAAAATATGAAAAGAAAAAGTCAACATTCAGGGTATGAAATGTGAGGCACACGAAGAACACAATTACTTTACTGGACATAAAGGGAATATATAATCAAAAAAAAAAATAGAGTCCACGTCTAATTTTCCTCCAAAGATTACCAAAAATCAAAATATTTTGCCCACTAAATCACATTAGATGTTAAGTTAAAAAGACTTGAAAAGTATTTATTATGTGCAAGTTCAGTCTATTAAGTATTGTAATTGAGGAATACTGACACAAATGCAATTACTCTGCAAATATGAGTAACTCAGGTCTCTCCTATGTGCTTTTATAACATCCCGATTTTCACCCACCATAATATTCATTATACCAAGTCATTATTATCTAATCATCTGTATCCCTCATTACATTATACATGCTGTGAGGGAAAAGATATATTTGTTTACTTCACCATTTTATTATCATAACATACCTAAATCAGTTTACAGTGTTTATGCTTATGTTTTCCTGTTACAACCTTTTGAACCTATTAGTCTTAAAATATGTTATGATGAATCCAAATCTGAAAATCTGAACAATATAAATAGAATACGTTAAAATAAAATTTATGAAAAGACCATTTTATTTTATCTTTCACAGATCTGTTCATCTCTGACCCTAATATTTCAAGCTAAATATAAATTTGACATGAATAAATAAATTAATGAACAAAAAAGAGAAACTAAAGAAGCAACTTCAAGGCTAAATTGTTAATTCCTTGGTTGTATTTATTATTTTTAGTATTTCATATGATTTTCTTGATATCCAGTGAGTGATAAACATTTTCAAAAATTGTCTTATTTACATAATTTCTGTTTTTCTTTAAAGTATATTTCATGACCAATTTCTCACCAATTTAGAAAAAAACAATAAAATGTTCTTGTTGGGCACTGAAAACTTGAAAACAAATTAAACTATCATTTAAGTAATTTAATCAAATTTTAATATGTTTCTAAAAGTGATCCTATTTATATCTAAAGTATATATTTCAATTAAATAAAGAAAATATAATTTGTCCAAATTCAATGTCCCTCTAGTCATATAACCATGAACACAATTATGGTATGAACTGTCTATGTTATGCCTGCATTTGTGTGATAAGCATCTCTCCAAATTGAATGTCTCTGAACTCATTTTCTTCTCTCCTAATACAACCATGATTGTTATCTACAATGATGGATATTAACTCATCCCTTCCTGTCTCAACTAAAGTAAAACTTAGTTTCTGGAGGTCCTGTACCTGCTCTTTTTGTCATTTTATTACATTTGTGTACCTCCAAGCTAATCTTCCTAAAATTGATTTATTTCTTATTGCATGGCACCCAATATCCTTCATATAAAATATATATTTTGCCTAACTTTTAAAACCCTTTACAATAGACAACACTTAGCTTTCAGTACTCTATAAAGTATGTTTTCCATTTAGGCTCTTCCTGTTCCCCTCCCTAAATACGCCAGATCAATTTCAACCACAATGAATTTTCTTGTTACAGAGTTTAATGTCCTTTCTCCTCCGCTTCAATGCAAATTGAATCATTTCTACTGTAAATAGTTTTTCTTAATAATCCTACTTACAACAACTTAATTCTTTGAATGAGTATATTATTTATCTATGTTACTGTATTTGTAATTAAGCCACGTACAGCCATATATTACTGTTTAATAGATTCTTATTTCATTATTTCAACTAAAGTATACCATTCATTATAATAACTATAATTTTTACATGTCAGTTTTCATAGTTGGAATATAGGCTCCTCAGAAAGAAGAAAATGAATGTCGTTTCATTGGAATCCCTAGAGACTAGCAAAATTTCTTCCCATGCAACCCTGCTAAACCAAATTGCTAAAGCAAAATTGAATTATGGATTTATGTTTATGGAAAAATGTCAGAGGAAATACTTTTAAAAACTCCTCAACACAAAATGCCAAGTAATTCTGGCAAAAAGTTTTTAAATGCATTTATGATGCAGAAAAAAATATGGAGTAAATTTCAGAGGCTGAAATTGAACTAAAAGAATATATATGTAGGAAGATGTGGGTGTACCTGATCTAGAGGTTTTGGTGGCTGTGTTGTGTATAGGAAACAAAGTCCAGGACACCTGAATGGCAAGAAGTTGAATTGGAGACCTGCTCTAAGAAGCTGGGAAGACTGAGACTATGCACTTAAAGAAAGAGTCAGCTTGAAAACAAAACAAACAAACAAGTAAACAAACAAAAAGGCCTAGAAAAGGAAGAGAGCAAAATGAGTGCCTGCCCTGACCTCACTGTTAGTAGAAAATACATAATCTACAAATTCAAAGTTTTTTGCAGAAAGTACATAGTCTAAAAATTCAAAAACACCAATGAAAGTCATAACTTATTTTAAAGTGCTCCAAACTGTTTTATTGTGGCAAAATGAAATATATACTTTCTAAAAGAATGCACATCCTTTACATTTTATGAAGGACTTGAAGAATCAATATAGATGAAATTATTTTGACCATGAACTCACAGTAGAAAAAAAAGAAAGAGGAATCAGGGTCCCAAGATTAAAAATGTGCAAAAGGCATAATCTTAACACCACAGACTACAGAAATTGGAATTATGTGATATTAAAGTCAATTATCAGGAACATATTTAAATAATTTCAAGGTAAAGTAAAATATGAGAGAGGCACCAGGGGTTATCAAAACAAATCTGAAAAAAACAAAGGAACTAACAGGATGATTTTAATTTAAACCTTATTAAAATGTAAAACAGCAGATTAGCTAAGCTGAGGACAAAATTGGTGAATTAAAGATAAATGAAATAATAATACTGAGCATATACACCACAGAGAGGAAAAGAGATTGAAAATATAAAACATATCTAGAGTATTATGTTACAAAAACTGACAAATACCTAATCAGAATTCCAGAGGCAGCAAACAGAAAAAATAGGGGAGATTCCATATAAAATTATAGTAAGTGAGAATTCTTCAAAATCGATGAAATACATAAATCTTGAGATTCATGAAGCACAAAGAATTCCAAGAAAGTTAAATAAATAGAAATACATACCTATTCATATCATACTTAACATGTAGTTCTTGTTATATGTAACAAACTTTTGTTATAAATAACAAAAATTAGAGGTAACAAAACATAAAAGTATTAAAAAAATTTACAAAACATTGAAGCGTAAGTAAATCAGTGCAGTTGCATTCACAATATTCACAAATAGAAAGCCTCGTTAGGAAAGATATCAATTCTCCACAAATGTATTTCTATATCTAATGCAACTCCAATAAAAATTCCTTCAGCTTTTTTTTAGTTGAAAATCAGTTAATACTAGAGTAGTTTGTCTTCAATTAACCCTCCCAATAATAATTTATAAAATTTGAGCAAAACAGAAAGAACCACTAGTTAAAGGAGTTATAGAAAGTCCAAAACAGTCAAAAGCTAAATGAGTTTTTAACCTAAAGGAAGGGAGCAGCCTGAATGGAGAAATTGAGAGTTGCAGTCCTCCAGTTTTGCCCTAAGGACACTCCCCAATCTGGGCAACACGGGGAGGATGAAACTCAGTCAGAAACGACATTCTTAAAGGCTTGATGTGTGCAGAATGGAAATGGGGAGTTGCCAGAGAAGATATAACTTGAGGAAAATAATTCTGAAAGAAGCAAAGGAGAGAGAAAACCCTGAACAAATTCCCCTCAAATCCATGACTGATTCCTAAACTCTACAATTGTGAGACAAACTTTGAGGAGCCAATCAGAAAGCAAAAGCTGAAAGATCTGCAGTGCTTAATAAAGGCTGTATTTCTTGCCTATCACAGATGAGACGGTCGCAGTTCGGGTATCTCCAAAGTAGAGTGGTTTGGTAAAACACATTCAAATGCCAGAAAAGCCATGTCTTTGTAGTAAAGACCGTCACAAGACTAAAGATTAGCCCTAAACTAAGTGTTGAACTAGGACAGACTCACTGTAATAAAATGTTAAACCAAATATCTGCAAAGACAATGTAGTCAACAAATAATAAAACTGCCTGCCAAGTTAAAAATCAACATTATTCCAATAAAATAACATACTTCAGAGTCAATATATACTATCATCTACAATACCCAATAAAAATATGTAGTTATGAGAATTGTGAACAAGCAAGCAAATGTCATTCATAGCAAGAAGACAAAGCTGTTGATGGAAACAGATCCTGAGAGAGCCTACATCATCGGTATTTACAGACAAATGGTGACCTGAAACAAAGAAACTGCCAGATATTTCTCCAGCAAAGATGGGTTTATTCAAATTGCAATTTTACCTATTAAAATAAAACCTAAACCTCTAATTATTCAGGACAAAATACCGGATAAGGCATTCTGTGCTCTGGAAAGACAGGTCCCTTAGATAATTAGAGTTCTCTCAGAAAAGTAAAAATGAACTCAGATTCCTGCATCTTTCCATTCACAGAAAAACACTAAAATTATTAATGGAGATATCTAATCTTCATGACAAGCAGTAACCTTTTATTGAGATGTGTGTTTGACTGCCTGTTTTCCCTAGCCCAAACCACATATATCTGGCCACTTCTTATCTCTTTGGAGCAGTTCCTCAGGGCTATCTGAGAGTCAGTCTCCTGGGTTATATTCCTCAGTAAGACCCTAAATAAAACTCAACTCATAGCTCTTATTGTGTGTGTGGTTTTTTTTTTTTTTTTTCAGTCAACAGTTTTGACAACCATGAAGGACACAGAGCAGACTGCTCTCCTTCACGTGAACTCTACAAAGATCTGGATCCTTGGTACCAACAAGGGCTCCTTATGCCCATCCACCTCCTTGGTGAATCCAGACGAATTGGGTGAGTCTCTCCTGGTCTCGGATCTCCCATCTTGGCTGACAATCCTGGGCTTTATTCAGTGGTTGCTAAACTCCTTGATATAAGGCCAAGGTTTCCCTTGGACTTAAGTTCAAGAAGAGGTATCTGGATTTCCCAGTTGAAAGACACTGACAAGATTTTGCTCAGTTGAAAGACAATGAGGAGGTTTGGACTGGGTTATTAGGTAGGAGGCTGATCTGATGCCTTTGTTAGAACTGGCTATTTTAAACAGGGTTAGTTGGAATAAATTGAAGATACCATATGAGAGCTTTCAGCTCCAAAGATAAGGGCCACGGCTCTTCCCAGTCGGTACAGCTTTCTCAAGCAACTGAGAAATTTATGGGAGTGGTGGAGGCAAGTCCTCATACCACGCAGCACTCTTATAGGGAAAGCCACTCATTAATTTAAAAAAACTCTCTCGTCTAGGGATGCATGCACACATAAGGATTTGCCATCCATTGTTCCGAGCACCCATGATGGTTTTAGACTGCCAGAGGGAGAAACCAGAAACTGAGACATAAAATTGCTGAAATAACTCAATTCGAGGGTAATACGTACAGGAGTTAAGCTCACAAACAGCACAACTGCCTACCACACAGTTTTCAATACTAATTTTATCCTGACAAACCAACTTTAAAATGAGGAATAAAGACTTCTGAACAAGACAGAGGGAAGTCAGATAGCCAATCACAAACTAACACAATACATATGGAGCTTATTCTTGCAAGTGCTCAGTTTATTGGGAACTAAGAATATTTTGCCTTGAAATGGCCATGATGGAGCTCTTTTAGCATTCCAAAACTGGCTTTTGTGTATGCAGTTAAAGAAAGCCAGCTTGATAAAACATCTTCTCAAAATTCCGACCCTAAGGGAACAAAAGTCCTTCTAGGAGGCTTGCATTTCCCTCACTGTGCCTTTGAGATGTAAATGTTGTACAGGTCACTGAACTCTGACCTAGACCATCTCCAATTCCCTGAGATTAAGTTAAAACAAAAAAGGGAAAAGAGGCCTTTTAAACTTCAACATGTAAATTTAACTTATTCTAATTGTTACTCATAAACTAGTGAGTTTTATATTGTAATACCTGATTCATAACTAAGTTTTAAAAATGGAAACTATGAGATCTCTCTTTGTGTCTATCTGGATGTATGTATGTCTGTGTATGTATCAATATATTATAAATATATGTTTCTACCTTTGGGTGGTATTGCCAAAATTAATTGTAAATGAGTTCTATTTAATAACTTAAGAGAAAATAAGTGCTTGTATAAATTCTCAGAAACATAACAGAAACTAACCCAAATGAATTTCAGGTTCATGTGATCTGGGAATTATTCAGTATTAAATTAATATTTTGGTATTAAAGTTAGTTTAAGTTTGTTGGTTTAATTCATATAGACATGTCTTTAGAGTCATCAACAGTAAGTATAGTACTTTTATTGTACGTAGGTTTACTAAAACTCAAATAAGTTCACGTTATCTCTATTACAAAATTTGTTAGCAAAAAATTGGGGGATGGTGGCTGGCTTGGTCCAATGTCTCATGAAGTTTTCATGGGTAATCTAAGTATAATTGTTGGGAACAAGTGAATTAAATAGACATAAATGGAGTAAGAGCTTTTAGGTGAACTCTTTAAGAATAATTACGTTTTATGGTGCGTCTACTTAAAAATAGTTTCTCCAGACTTTTGGTAACCTGAAACTAGAGTTTTTCTAAATTAAGTTAAATGATGGAAGTTTATTGAATATCTAGATTCCCAAATAAAATAAGATACTGAAACATTAATTACTGAGCATAGGCTCTTACAAAGAAACTAAAGTTATTTATGACTATTAATAAATATGTTTGGTACCACACTGAGACATTTTCTATAAGAAAGTACATGTTTTTGAAATTATGAATAGTATTTATAAGTTTGTCATTCTACAGAATGCTAATGTAAAAGACAGTTTATAATTGCTTACTTCTTAGTTTTCACTAGGGCTTAATATTTCTAAAAGCTTAATATTAAGCTTTTAGAGCTTAATATTTCTAATTAAAACATTTAATTAAAACCACTAAAAATTAAAAAGTAAAACATCTTTGTATGCAAGGAATAAAGTAGGTATAAGGAATGGAAATGCATTTTGTAAAGTGAAAAGAAAGAAATTTTGTCCTAAAAAGAGGCTAAAATGACAAAAAGAGACAATCTGAAGGTGAAAAAGGAAGTTATAGAAGGTTTGTGGAAAGGAGACGATGGGAAAAGAGTTTAATGTGTGGTCAGGACTGGCTAATTTAGAATAAATTTGACTAAATAAATTTTAATATTAAAGGTAAGGTGGTACAAAAGTAGAATTTGGTTTTCTCTCTGTTAAGAGGACAAGACTTCTTTATCTGCTTTTGATAACAGATTGTAAATTTCTTCACTGTTTAAGTAATCTGTTATAACTTCCTGTATTTGCCTTTGAAATATTTTATTGTCATTTTAAGTGAATAAGTATTGTTTCACAGTGATTTATAATCCTATTTGACCAAGTGTTTTAAAACCTTTTGATATCTTTGACTAACTTCCCAAATCAAATTCTAAATAAAGTTCTTCTGACCTCTATCTAACTCTGGGATGTTTCAGGGCCCCTGAAACATCTCAAAGAGAGATATTAAGTAGCCTCATTTGGCATGTTCAATTAGATGGAAAGCATTGTCAAATGAGTGGTAATAAACCTTCTTAGGTTATATTATATGGATAAATGTTAATATGAATGTTCTAGAAACTATTTGAAATTTCTAAAATTTGGATATGCCCTGGTATAATGTTATCAGTCATAATTCTAGTTATTATTTTAAGAGGTTGTATGTCACAGAAATAACCAAATTTCTTTGGCAATTGCATTGTAATCAGATATTCAACCATGCCATGTTAAGTCTCGTCACTTATAGTTATTGTTTTACCCTGATGCTTTTGCAAAAATGCTTCATCTTCTAGAAGATTCACAGAAACCACTTTTTTTTTTTTTTTTGCGGTACGCGGGCCTCTCACTGTTGTGGTCTCTCCCGTTGCAGAGCACAGGCTCCGGACGCGCAGGCTCAGCGGCCATGGCTCACGGGCCCAGCCGCTCCGCGGCATGTGGGATCTTCCCGGACCGGGGCACGAACCCGCGTCCCCTGCATCAGCAGGCAGACTCTCAACCACTGCGCCACCAGAGAAGCCCCAGAAACCACTTTTTGACAAGTATAAGTTTCTGATAACTTTCAGGTCCTAAGAATGAACTGGATAATAAATCAAAGAATTCTAATGGAAAATCTGATGGTTTCATGAAACTGTTAACAGAAGATATAGGTCAACAATAATTAGTTACATATGGCTGAATAATAATTTTTATTGCTTTTTGTCTGAAATATTACTGGCTTTAATCTTTTTTTTCCCAGATATAAGGAAACCTTTCTCTTTAAGCTAATTATGACTTACAGCAACTTGATAAATTATACCTTTGTAAATAGAATTGAAACATTTACCTTTTCTCTCTACCTGATCCCTCCAGAATTTGCAAACACTGATTATATTAGCATGAGTTTGACTACAATGTCATATTTGAGAATATGTATAGAATCAAATATGACCAGACAGTTTTAAAGAACTAAGATGGACTTTGTGGAGCCATAAAGCCCCTTGGAAAATCAACCTGGTACTTTGCTCACAGGGTTCCCAGAAGCCTTATCAGCTACGTAAGGAAAGACACTTCCTGGCAGGTGCAGGAACCCCAACATATTTTGCAGACCTCGAGAAGAGAGGAATCCATCCAAATCTGTAGGTATTGCAGGCAGAATCCAATGGCCATTCCTTGGCATGGCTTTTCTGTCCTTGAGAAGCCTTTTAAAAGTTCAACCTGAGATTCCTTATGAAAAGCTCCAGTAAAGGCAATTTAAAATAACATATGTGATCAACTGCTTATATAAATAATCAGGCCATATTTACTGAAACAAGATTCATTTTGCAAGCAAATTAAGCTATATTTTGGTAGAAAATTTGGCTATATTTTGTAGAAATGAGGGTAACTTTAGAAATAAAAATATGTTTAAGTGGATATTAAGTTCTAGTATCATTAATATTATTTGGGATTCTGTATTTACTGCATAAGACTCACTTCCAAGATGGTTCCTTGTTACTACGTTGCATTATTGTAAGGTTTAATTGAATCATTAAAAGGATACTCTACGCTTGTTTCTGAAGCTTATCACAATAATCTGTCTTTGGACAAAGATCAGATACTCCATGACCTGTAACCAGGAGGTTATGCATACTGGAAATACATCATTTAAAGGACATTTTCCTACCTAGATGGAAGGACCCTTATCAGGTCTTCTTAACCAGTTCATATATAGCAAAACTGAAGGGAATTGATTTTTGGATTCATATTTCTCACTTAAAAAAGGCCCCTGCATCAGCCTGGTCTACAGAGAGGACCACCTCAAACTCACTTAAAAACAATGCTCAAACAGAGGAAAAATCACATCAGGACAAGAAGATGACATCAGAAGTAGACAGCTATCCCAAGATGCTGAACCTGACCCATATGATTATTTATAGCATTTTCTTGATTTCTTAGACCTTCTGCATATAAATCAAATGTTTTTCTATCATGTGCACAATCCTGTAAAGAGTTTAAAAATCAATCAAATTCTTGGGTTTATGGTCAATTACCTATGTCTAGTACTTCTGGTTACCTTGGTGAATTTCCCCTCTCCTAGGTTCTGACTGGATGACCCTTAGGAAATTTATTCTAAAAAAAAGAAGTTATACTTCTGTCTGAGCCATTATTGATACTACTAGGTGGGTCCCCTCACTTGGCCAATAATCATACTTGCTCTGATTATGGCCATAAGGATGAATTTTCTTTAAAAGTCAGTTAAGCTCAATCAGAGCAACTGGCTAAATTTCAGTCAAAACCCATAACTGCCTCATTTATTAGGAGGGACCCTTCCTCAGTTACAGGATAGATTTATATGGGTAATAGCAGGCTTCAGTCACTTACGTTTAAAACTCCCCTTATACTGGGAACAACTGAATCATGCTAAGAGTAATCAGCATAATGACACTAGGAAATTGGGCTGAGTGCCTTATGAAAAATGCCAATATATCATGGCCCTTAAAGGTAGCAATTGGTATGGAAGAGACTGGGTCAGATGACGGGGGATATACTGGGCTGCACCTAATGGAAGTTCTTGGCTTAATTTCTTACTTATGGCTTTATTAATGCCACTAGCTATATTACTTAAATTCTGCCTATTCTATAAGATTGTTCTTTCTTTTATTACCCAGTATATAACTGAGCCTCTGACAAAAATAATGATGACTAAGGAACTGGAAATCATTGACTAAATATACAGTTTTATACGAGATTAAAATGATTGTAATAGTGTAACTCCGCATTTGGGAAGAGGCCACAGAGAGAATCATTTCCTAGAGCATAACAGACTAGTAAGACAGGTGGTCCAGAGGCTTTTATGGCTAACAATAACAGGACAGACCAATAACAGCACACTGAGTGGCCTATTGAAAACTTTTCCTGACCTAGGAAAAAGCCTTCCTACCACTGTGGAACAAATTGGTCAAGAAACGCTTCCCAAAGCTTGGTTGAATTAATGACCAAAAGTGGGGGGATTGTAAAACAAAGACTGTTGCCCACCATCTAGTTCTACAAGGATCAAGTCATTAGCCACTGCATTCACTGACTGACAGTACACCCTGAAAGAAACTCAGGACAAAAACAGAATAACGTACTCTGTGCTTTAGAAAAACAGGCCCCTTAGATAGTTGGAGATACTTCAGCGAAAAAAAATCAACAAACTTAGATTCTTGCATCTTCCCATACATAGAAAAGCATTAAAATCATTAACTGAGCTATCTGATCCTTGCAACTAGCAGTAACCTTTTATTGAGATGTATGCTTGACTGCATGTATTCCCTAGCCAAAATCATATATACCGGCCATTCCTCCTACCTCTTTGGAGCAGTTCCTCAAGATTTATCTGCGAGACTGTCTCCCAAACTAGAGTCCTCAGTAAGACAACAAATAAAATTCAACTCATAGCTCTTACATTGTGCTTTTTTTTTTTTTTTCAGTTAACACATAGTACCCTGTATTTGCTCTAAGCTCTGTATATAACGTAATTTATTATGATTATCTGTTTACCTTGTGCCCTCCTTTAGGAGAATGAGGTTCTTCAAGATAAGATTTGTGCCTAGTACAGCACTTGGCACAGGTTAGATATTAACAAAAAATTATCTTGATAGTAAATGACAAGAAACTGGTAAAATCATGCTTTTATGTGCCACACAAGGAAATCTAAAAATGTGCAAATTATAATTTATAAAGCATCAGTATGATGGAGAATATTTTGTCATTCAAATTATTGAACTATGGGTAATATAAATGATGTTTATTCTATAAGAAGAATACCAGTGCTCTACACTAACCAGAAAATTGCAATAATTTTATTGACCTTGTGAATTATGAGTGTGATAGTACACAGAAGCACTCAGAGTGCTGATTTAATCATTAATCTTTACAGACAAGACATATGTGATGTCATTCTGAAAAAAACCAAAGTATCTGCCAATTCAGAAACTGGAACAAAAGAATATAATGTCAGACTAGTCAATGGTATTAACAAGTATTTAAAACTATCTAAATAAAGGGAATGGTAACATGAGAACAAAGAAAAGTGGGGATTCAGTGAAGTGATATTTGGCAATGTTTATCTAGCATCATCCAGGGATGAAGTTGTACTTACAAAAGGATGAGTGGGCTCAGACCTCTTGGCAAGTGATATGTGTGTCTGTGAATGTATCCAGATATCCAAACGTAATGTTATTAGAGATGTGTAGGGGAGCAAAATTTGACACACCAAAATGTCTCTTTGGAATGTCGATTATTTTGAGCTGAAAACAATCAAGGCCCAAAAGACTCAGGAAGTTTTTCTTTTTAGTTCTTAGCTGCCTAAAGAACTTAGATAAAGTGACTGTTCCCAGAATAGAGCTTTCACCAGAGAGAGCAGAGTCAACTCTGTGTAAAATTGTTTCTGCATGGCCCAGCAAATATCTGTTTACAAAATACTTAGTTTTCTATCTCCATGAGAACTGTCTTGCTCCCCTTTGAAGCCCCAAACCACTACCCCCAACATCCTCTTTTGTCTTTAGCTGAAGATGGTGTTTTAGGTGAGGTTTTTGGCCATTTTGGCCAGTTACTCAGCTTTTCTTTGTCTCTTCCATATATATATATATTATTCAACTTCTGTTTGACTTTCTCCTGTTAATCTGTCTCATGTCAGTTTAATTCCTATATCAGCCGGAAGAACTTAGAAGGGTAGAGAAAAATTTCTTCTTCCCTAACAAATGAAAGCCAATTAAAATTCTCTCTTATTCTATGATATGTAAAGTTTATGATAATAATTTGGTTTCCCATGTAAGTTTCCTATAAGAATAAATCTGACTGACCAAATTATATAAGTATTCTAAGTCACGTGACAACTATGTCACCAAATAACAATATGAACTATATATTCTTCTTCAGGAACTTGACTGCCTGGGCTATGATCCTTAAATTGGTCATCCTTAAGGACCTAATGTGGATGGAGATCCTAGAGCTTTATAGTTTCAGAAACTGGACCATTGAAAAAAACACCAGGGAAACATCATCTTCCAGGGGTCCTGCTTAGGTAACGTTCATCAAAATATCTCAAAAGTCATACCCTCAATGCAATGGCTCTATATGAACACTGCTTGTGCTGGCTACAAGGCCCTGTGCTCTGAATTATAAATGTGGTTAATGGTTACATCATGGTATCACCAAAAAATGAATGGGTGTCCATGGTCTTTACACATGTCACCTTTTATGGAAATAAGCAAGTACTGTGGTTGTGTATCTGTTAAATGTTGCAAAATTTATACAGAGTTTTAAGGAATGACAATTTACATCTCTAAAAGTTGGCTTGCTTAGCGTGCTAACACCTTTGACCCTATTTCATATGATATTGTTCATCAGGATGAAAAAAAATATAGGTATTGCAACAGATGGAATGTTTGTATTCACTCAAAATTCATGTTAAAATCCTAATCTCCAATGTATACTATTGTATTGGGAGTTAAGGTCTTTGGGAGGTAATTAGATAATGCGGGTGAAGCTCTCATGAATGGGATTAGTGTCCTTATAAAAGTTTCTAGAGAGCTATCTCTATCTTTCTACCATGCAAAGACTTAGTGAAAAGATGGCTATCTAGGACCCAGAAAGAGATTTCTTACCAGACACAAAGACTTAGTGAAAAGATGGCTATCTACGACCCAGAAAGAGATTTCTTACCAGACACTGAGTCTTCCAGTGCTTTGATCTCAGTCTTCCAGCCTCCAGAACTGTGAGAAATAGATTTGTGTGATTTGAGCCACTCAATCTATGGTATTTATGGTATAGCATCCCATACTGACTAAGACAAGTATTATCTTCTAATTTTTTTAGCAAACGGAAGCAATCCAGCATGTCTAGTCTTTGGCCTCATTATTTTCTAGATGAGACTACAGAAAATGATGAATTAGTTTAAATGACAGTCCCACATCTATTCAGAAAACAAATAGTAGAGGAAGCACTTTAATCTGTGGGTTCTCAGGCAGACATGAAATGTAGAACATCCCTTTTTTTCAGTGCACAAGATGTTCCATTAACCATAATGTATCTGATTGAGGAAAAAAATGAGTCACTCCAGATGATATCAGCAGTGACACAAATCAAATGGGTATTCGAAATGTACTGTTCTCTTTTATTTGCAGGGTGAACCACGACAATACAAATGGGAGCCTCTTATCAAGTGGAAAGACAGAAACTTGTGTCACTTGAAGAACTTAATCTGTTCTGTTGGCAGGGGAAAAATCCCTGAATTCATTCCTTAGTGTTGCCAGTTTAGCCTTAATTTAATTTTGGATAGTAAGTCCACTTTCAAATCATTTGAAAGTGAGACATTATTAACTTTTTAGTTACAAATTTATTTTAAATTAACTTTGTTTTTCTATTAATTTATTACCTTTATCATTTATCACCTTTTGATAATAAAATGATTCCTTGGGGGAATAAAAGGAAAAAGACACATTAAAAAAAAGCCAAAAAAACCTGCTGAGACCATGGTGTAAAAAGATATGATTACTTTCTTTCATGTGTTTACATATGATACATAAAGTGCCTATTCTAATAAAAATGGTTTGACTTAATCAAATCATATGCCATCTGCAAGTCAAGGATTAACAAAGGCCATTCCAGACATAGTTCATCAGATCCATTAGAATGTAGGTACTAGAGGTCAAGGCCACATTCTCTCCAGTCCTCAGGTGTGCCGTTGTGTAATAATCACAAATACATAAAGAGCACTTACTATGTGCCAGGGACTACTTAAACATTTTACATATATTAACAGTCCCTGTAACAACTCTGTGAGGTGAGTACTATCATTATTCACATTTCTAGGTGAGGAAGGAACTAAGGTACACAGGGTGCCCCTTAAGTGACAGCACAGACTCTAAAACGAGCCAAAGCCCATGCTCTTTACCACCCTTCTGTATGATCTATGGTACTACTGGCCCAAGAAATACATACAAAGTAAATAAATGTTGAGAAAGGACATTTTTCTAGATAACTATAATTTCAGTCTACCTTCTAAGGTGACAGTTGTCTAAAATGTTTTGGCAGCCCAGATTAGCTTTGGAAAAAAATGTGAAGTACTATCCTGTTTCTGGGTTAACCAACACAAAGTGAGATGAGAATGTCACTCACGCTGGCATCTTACTATCATCATGGTATTTAATAATCCTTCTACTCTCTAGCCAAGGGCGCTCTAATAAAACCCATATTTGATACATCATGTGAGAGGCAGGAGACAGTGAGAATCATGCAGTATAAATGAAATTCTGAAGCGACTTGGGTCAGAGTGTCCCAGAATCATTTTATCCACGTAAGCAAAGGAGGAGTGAACCCACTTCCTCTTCTGTTTGCAACTATAATGAAGACATTTTTAGGTCATGTGGATCTTCCATGTAAGAGAAACAACAACAAAAACTAAGTGGTTACAGGGCTAAAACCAACTTGCCTTTGATTCTGGAAGTTAAGTTATCATTATGTAAACATGAAACTGAGCAGGACTTTGTGGAGTCCTCCACAAAAGCCTTTCTGTCCTCCTCCTTTCTTGTTTGTAGGAAAAAGGCTTTCAGCCTCCTAGACCTTCCCTGAGTTCCAAAGGGCAGATTCAAACAGTTACTAATTAGAGAAAGGAGAGAATGCAGAAACAAAGGAAAGGCAGTCAAGAAACAATAGTGCAGTGATGGGGCAAGGTCCTGGTTCCTCATCCAGGGACATGCATAGCAATCGGATACATATCTCTGAGGTCTTCTGCAGGAACTAAGGCTCTCACCCAAGTTGAGCATGGTAACTTTAGGCTAAGCACAAGCATGTGGACCCCAGACTGGTTGGAACCGGAAGGCTGAATTTTTTTTTTTTTTTGCCTTGCAACATGGCATGTGGGATCCCAGTTCCCACACTAGGAATCGAACCTGTGCCCCCTCCAGTGGAAGTGTGGAGTCTTAATAACTGGACCACAAGGCAAGTCCTGAGAAGGCTGAATTTTGAGATTCCTGGAACACCACTCTGTTACCTCACCGCCAACCAGTTAGAGGAAGATCACACACCCAGCAGACCTCCCCACAAATTTTGCCTATTAAAAGCTCTTCCCCCAAAACCATCAGGGAGTTTGGGTCTTTTGAGCTGAGCTGTCCATTCTCCTTGCTTGACCCTCACAATAAACCTTTCTGTGCTCCAAACTCTAACGTTTCATTTTATTTGGCCTCACTGTGCATCAGGCACATGAACTTGGGTTGGACAAGCACTTTTAACCATGTTTCCTGATTCTTCTAGAATAGGACAAATCTGTCTGAAAATAATCATGAACTGGAATAAACCGTTTCATTAAATGTTTAACCTAGGAAAGGGAATTAGCTTGGTCATTATGATAATCACATACTTCTCTAAATGCAGTAGTTTATTCACAACTTCTTCCCATTCTCTTTTTACTTAATGAGGTCATCTTAACATACATCAGAGTGTTATAGTATCTGGTTGTGTGCGGGCCAAGGGAAGCTGAGGAGGTAAATGAGAAACAACAGTATGATGTGTCAGTTAAAAAAGGGTGTCTCTGGTGACCAGTGCCCTCATGATGCAGTACAGCAGAGACCTGAAGTGCCACTTGGCTTCTCTGTTTCTGAACGAAAACATCAACCTGGGTAAGAAGTATGTCTTCAATATTAAAAGAATCTCCAAGGACGAGTATGACCATGCCAGCAGGGCTCTGTACAATGCGGGTGTGGTGGATCTTGTGCTGAGTAGCGACCCCAGCCCCCCGAACTCTCCCCTGAAGTCCTCGCAGAGCAGCATGAGCTGCGGCAGCTGCCAGCAGACCCGGGCCCTCCAGGAGAAGCTGCGCAAGCTCAAGGAGGCCGCGCTGTGCGTTCTATGCTGCGAGGGTGAGGTCAACTCAACCTTCCGCCCCTGAGGCCACACTGTGTGCTGCAACGGCTGTGCCGCCCAGCTCCAGCCGTGTCCTGTCTGAAGGTTGCGGGTGGACCACGTCCAGCAAGTCTACCTGCCGACCCATACCAGTCTTCTCAACCTGACTGTGATCTGATCCACTGTGCACTTACTGGACATGCCACGACTCCATGAACTGCACTAGTGTAAACTATAAACATGATAGATTGTGGACAGAATAAATCCTCCAATGCCCATCTGCCATGCAACGTTTAGGGAAGGAAAGAAAAACACAAAAAAGGAAGAATAGAAAGACTACTACTACTCCTCACCACGAAAACGTACCATGCGTAGATCAGCACCTCCCAGGTGGCGATCAGGAAGAGCTCTGAGACCCAGACACATTCCTTGGACTTTTCTACTTTTTATGATCAAGTAAAGAAATCAGGAAGATCTTTGACGTCAGTTAAATGGCAGCATAGCCCCAAAGTGGGTACCTTTTAGAAACTGATATTTAAGTCTCCTTTACGTATCCCAAGGTAAGTTTCCTACTTGCAGCCAATTTTCTAAGAATTCGTTTTAAGGATTCACTTGGTTCTTTTTGTACGGGTCACGGAGCTCTGGACATTTTTAATAGGAAAATTTTTCTTAAAGACATAGTCGTCATTTTAATGTCATTTCTGTTTTTCTAACTTGTTCAAGAAAGATTGGGAGGCAAACATATTTAAAAATCTATTCTGGGACTTTTTTAGAGTAGACACAAAGTTGTCAGATTTAAACCAGTCTGACCAGTGGAAAACAGATCACTCCACGTGGATACTTTCCTATTCTTTCTCCCTCCCCCTCTCCTTACCCCGTCCCGAAGCCTTTCAATTATAAAATGCTACCAGTTTGGTTAGACGATTTCTGTGGAGTAGTCGGCACTCCTTGGGCCTCTTGAGTTGGTGGAATATTTTAAGATTGAAAAGGGAGCACATGTTCCTTGGAAGGAAGAGCATTGCTCGCTGAGATGAGGCTTCGTGGTGTGCAAAGCTGGGGTAGTTCGTGAGTTCTCTGATGCACCCTGCTCCAGCTTCACCTGGTGGGGTTGCTTTTGCTTGAGCCATCATGCCTTTTACAGACTTATCATAGATATCCTAGATATTGCAAGCTTTTTTCTTTTTTGGGGGGGTAGTAAATGCTTAAGTATTAACTTTTTGTTGCCCCTCTATATATTTTAGAGGGGTTTCGGGTTTTTTTTTTTCTATATTCTTAATCATGTTTTCCACTCCTACTTGGGCATTTTGGACGCTGGTCAGCTTGTGGGTTTTCTAGGATGTCTTGGACCTAGACGACTTTACTGGGTACAATACTAGCTAAGTTAAAGCTAGAAACCTACACTGTCACTTTACTGAGATTTCTGAGTATACTTTTCATATTGCCTTGATGTAGCAGTAATGTATTTATGCATTTATTTCTTTGCACAGACATTTTCTCAGATATTAAAGCTCTACTTTTTATGGCACATATTAGCATATAAGCCTTTATTCCAAGAGGTATTTATTTTTTCACTTGTAAAAAAATGTTTTACATAAAGAACACTGTTAATATCTTAAAAGGACTTCTGTCTTTTATATTCAGAATAAAGACGTTAAAGAAAAAAAAAATGGGTGCCTTATTTGCTGTTAATTTCCTCTCCAATATCCACAGGTCCCTTATTCCTACTAACAGAACCTTGGTTTTGTTCAACGCAAGGTGCCCAAATTAAACTACTTTCTCAGTTTCCATTGAAGTTACAGGTGGCTACATGGCACAGTTCTATTGTGAGAGAGTCTATGATAGCTTTTTTCTCCTGAAAGAAGTCAAAGGCCGTGGCTTGCTGCACCTCTTCTTGCTACTTATGTAATAGAGAAGAACAAATCTGACTCCATATTAGATCTGTTCCTTTTACTTTACCCTTTGTGCTCTGTTGCCTGGGCTGAGGCATGCTGGCTCTGCACCTTTTGTAAAAGAATGTTGCTTATAGCCTGAAATATACAGGATAGCCTATTCTCAGGGCTCTGACCTTTAAGAGTCCCTTCGTGTAGAGACAAAAAGTTGCAGAAACATTTGTTTTGTTGGAGACTTAAAGGAACATCTGAGCTGACCTACAGGGACAGCTGCAGAACAAAGGATTCTGTCACCGAGAAGTTTGTAACAACCAGCCTCACCCCCCTCCCTCACCTTGCTTTAAAAGTGCTTTGCTGAAACCCTTTGGAGAGTTTGGGGTTCTCGGGGGCATGAGCCACCCGTCTCCTTGCTTGGCCCTGCAATAAACCTTTCTCTGCTCCAAACTCCAACTTGGCCTCACTGTGCTTTGGGCACAAGGACTTGCATTCAGTAACACACTGAAAATGGTTGTGGTGTCTTGAAGCTACAGGAGCCATCTTGTGATTTCAAGAGGAAAAACCCCCAAAAAGCATGTAAGGTATGTTGAGGGAAAGGCCAAAACAAAAAAACCAAAAAATAGAGATAACAGGTCCTGAAATCATCAAGTTGCAGAACCATTGCCAAGTTACTTTCCACGGAATTTTTTTTCTTTGAAAAACAAAAATCCTTATGTTTTTAGGCTTCAATTAATCAAGTTTTCACTTACCTGTAGCAGAATATTGATTACTAGGAACCATTTAAAGTTTCTGGTAAGTGTTTGAAATTTGAAAACAGATAAATAGTCCCTTGATCTTGCTCCTGAGACATCAAGAAACCTGCTGTGCTTGGATACCGAGAGATAGATGTCTCAGGTGGAGCAACTTGAAATAATCTGAATCCTAGCTGTGAAAGCTTTTCGAAGGAAATACCCCATACTTGTATTCAGGAACTCTAAAAAGAAAGCCAAGCAGGCCAAATCCTTGGAACAATTGGCAGAATTAAAATGTGTAAAGATTGACAACCTGAAACAGAAAATTGAGTCTACTGGTTCCACCTACAGGTGATTTTATGTCACTGAACAGAGCCTGAAAACACCTAACACAACGATCAACAAAGGTATTATTAACAACCTGGGAAAGAATGTGGCGTCTTCAAGCATTATTGGATAGACCTGAAAGCTTTTTAATTCTTGTTTAAAATAAAAGCCTTTTTAAAAATTAAGTGTTTTTAGCCTCAGTTAGCTGTAACCCTATAATGCATTTGTTTCTAAACAAAGTCAAATTAATGTTGAAATTATATGCTGTTTTCTTGGTTCATGAGGGTTTATTCAAATTTCAAATAATAATACATCATTAACTTAGCTGATATTGAAATCACTGAGTATTTCAATGTATTAGCATATTATGAATTACTTGAATATGGCACCACAGAATCCAAGTAGAATACTGTATCTAAATACTTCACAATGCTTTTTTCGTTTTGCACTGAAAACTTTAGAGAATCCATTCACAGTTTTAGATTGTGAAACAAAGTCAGTAGGCCAATGAATACATACTGAATTTTTTAAACCAGTGTGTGCTTTTCCTCCTCCAGTGAACCAAAAGTCTTTTTAGTGTCTTCCTAACAAGTATTTGGGATCTTATAAGAAATGTTTTATTTTTCACTTCAGTTTATTCCCACATATATCACTCCTGTAAAGGATCTGAAGTACAACCTCTTCCTATTCCTCTAAATTGAAAGAAACATGTCACCATATATCAACGCCTTAGATTGTTTTAGTGAGAATTGTACTGAAGCATTACATTTCCCAGGAAAGAACCTAGGAGTAAATCAAACCTACAACTTTCATTTCAGTATTCAAAGCATAGTTTTTCAATGTAAAATGAAAATAACAGAGTATGTTTTATTCATAAAAGTCTTAAAAAAAAACTGTCAAATCCTTCTACTCTCCCATTCCTGCTCATCCTTTTATTCCCCCCTCACTTCTTTTTCTTAAAACATCTTTAAACACTTACGCAAACGCCTTGGATTATCTTATTTTTATCTAGAGAGGATATAGGTTGAGGTGGCACAAGCTGTGCTCATGAACATAAATTTCCAAATCAACGGATCAATTCCATCACCAAAAAGTCAGCCCATTTAAAATATACGTGGAAAACAAAGGAAATAAATCAAATCTGTCTCACAGAATTGTGCTAATTAAGTCAACCAAATATTTTACTTTTCAGGATACACATTTAGTAAGTTTTTATACATGAATTCATTTTCAGACATCTGGAATTCCAGAAAAATAAAGTTGGGTAAGAATCAATCAGAATCAAGTAGAACTACTTGTATGTTTTCTCTATCATATTGCTAATGTAATAGAACAACAATGGCTGGATTTGAAATCTGGAACGGGACCTGTCCAAGCCCTGGTTTGGGGACTTAAAAGCTATGTGACTTGAGGATATCATTAACCTCTCTGTGAATCTTTTTTTTTTTTGGTTTACAACACAAACTAGGTTGTACTAGACTATTTTTAAGTTTTGCTCCAGCATGAACATTGTACTTTCTATCTGAAGACTCAATAATTCTGTTTTTTCACTAACAATACTTATATAATACTCTAAAAAATTTAGTACCTATACATAAAGCTGCAGTACCTATAAAAAGTCTGTTAATAAGAGCTGAGGAGTACCATCCAAAGGAAGGCAACCATCTTCCGTTCTCTACAAGTATTTTAGAAATAAGTTTGTCACATTGTGTTTGTATGTATTTATACTCACATTGGTCTCTTCTGAACTCACTGTGATTCCATTAACAGTTAAGTAGGGTCGTATTGCTTCTCAGATCAAAACCTCCTAGCTATCTCATTTAAAATAAAGGTGGAAATCCTTAGAGGGACTTCTAAGACCCTAATCATACCCCCCACTACTCTACCCTCCCCAGGACCTCTTTCCCACTCTCTCATTCCAGACACACACTTTGCTTCCGCCTCTGGGTATTTACATTTGCTGATACCTATTCCTAGAACTCCCTTGATAATAAGTCTGTATGGTTTCCTGCTTCATCTCCTTCAGATCTGTAAACTCATTATTTTCTTCATTGAGTCTTTTCATAGATATCCTATTTAAAATTGCTGGCCACCTCAGCCTTCCCTAGACCCTTCTCTGCTTTACTTTCTTACAGCTCTAATATTTCATATTGTTTTAAACGTTTCTCTTCACCAGAATGTTAACTTTAGTGAAAGGTAGGAATTTTTATCTCACTTCCTTATGGTTGTATTTCCCAGAAACACGATCTGGCTCATGGTATGCATTCAATAAATTATGTTGAAGAACGAATGAATTCATTTTCAACAATTTATAAAGGGAGAGGCATATTTAGTAGACACAAGTAAGTAAAGTCTGTTCAGTTTGCTTATGTTAAATTTACAGAAGGTTCTCTTACCTATAGTATACTTCTCAGCAAATTAGAAATACATTTACTTGAAAATTATTAACCATTACTTCTCCCTTTAGCTCCCTTTAGGGTTTTATTTCAACCATCAAAGCTCCACTCCATTTCATTTTCTTTTATCAAGCACTGGGATATTTGGAATAAAAATTTTTAGTTAGGGGAAATTTTTAGAATACAGCAAATGTGAAGAGCAAAGAGAAGGATCAATCCTTGAAGATCTTTGTCCCTTATACATTGACAAATATTTCTAGATCCCAGCTTCTCATAACATGCTCTGGATAGCATCCAGCTTCCTTTCCCCTGAAAAGTTAATGAATGTCACTCCCATCCAATATTGAAAGACCTCTTGCTCTATCATCAGTATTGGAGTTCATTATTTTCCACAGTTTCTTAAAAACAAGACCATGGGAAAGGAACTTCTATGCTTTTACATGATTTTAACAATAGAAATCAAGGTCAAACAATTAAAACAATAAAACTTAGGAATCCCCAGCCCTCATGGTCAGTGCTTTTTGGACAGAGAGATGGGGACAATCTCTGAGACTGAGAAGCCCTGAATGGTCATAGTCAGTGACAACTGTGGAAAAGCAAAGGTGACAGATAAGTTCTTCTTGTAGCTTTAACATTTAACTTAAGACTATTTTAATGGCTCTGATTACACATAAAACATGGTGGATGAAACTGATTTTCTGAACATGCTCTACATAGCTTTCTATTTGGTTTTCTTACATATTAATAGGAAAATTAGATTTCAAGTAAATATATATATTTCTCTGAGGAATCCTCTGAGAAAGAAAGCAACTTTATGAGAAAGAAAGGTCATTATGGAGTTCTGTGGTCCATCTTAACCTTGCTAATCTATTCACTCTATTCCTCTTCTTTTCGTTCTATACCACAAAGGGTAATCATCATTCATTGTCTCCTACAGAATATAAAAATCAGAGGAAAAACGAAGTTGTTCTCTAAAGCTACATACAGAATTGCTTTTACTGGTAATTTTTATCTACATGATGCTATGTTACAATAGATCCTGGCAGCCTTAAATTTCTCCTCAGAGTAAATGTCATGTTGCTCCTGAAAAATACTAATTGAATGTCTCTGCCTTTCACAAATATAGTTAAAAGTACCATTAATAGCTGAATATTGATTGAAGTAGACAACAACTGCTTTTAGAACCAAAGACTTCAACAAGTAATGTGTTATTCTGGAAAGTGGGAATACACACCTTTCAGATATGCTCTGGCATATCCCCCACACAAGAAAATTAGCTTTCAAAGTGGTATGTCAACATTCATTTTCATAGTTTTGTAATATCTCTAATCATAACCAGTGAGGTTAGACAAAAGCACCTGCTGTCCTTTCTGTTATTTGTTTGACAAATTAAATTCAGAGTAGCATGACTACAATATAACTGGATACCCACCCCAGGGTAAGTGTCCTCAAGTGTTCTTGCAAGGTCACTGGTTGGTGTTAACATTCTAAAGGGACTAAACAATTTCAAATAGACACATTTTCATTCCCTTTCTGAACAGATTTTCTGATTCAAAAATTGAGTGAGATAAATATATATATTTGTTTATGGAGTAGTTACCTGAAGAGAAATTGAAGGGATGATTTGAAGCTATAAAATTATTTGGTTATTTGCATATGAAACACTTTTGATTCTATCATGTTCTCCTACTGCCCAATGAATTTGAGTGTTTTGTGTTTCTTGACATTCCTATACACAGCTTCCTGTTTTTCTACATGACTGTAAAAAACAATGTTTTGGGTATAGGACACCATAATCCTCACAGTTATTCTCCAACTTGAAAAGATTATTACTTCCTTAAATCAAATTATGGTTGATGAAAGGGAGCAATTGCCACTATTTGGTATTTAAACTGCTACTCCACACAAAATATACTTGACCTTCGCAACATAATGCCTTTGCAGAATAGGGAACTAAAAAGGACTAAATTCTTTTGCAATCCAATTGTTCCATTGTTAGAGGTAACTGTCTCAGTATCATTCAGGATAAATTAATCTAAGAAGAAACATCTTGTTAAAGGTTTTATAGTTGTAGTATCAATCTTTAAACAGTTTTGCTTAACAAATTTCTACAAAAGACTTCTGTTAGTATAAACTAAAATGTGCACATAACAATACATACAATTTAATACATATTTAAGTTCCTGCTCTACAAATAATTGTTTAAAACCCTAAAAGACATAAGAGCTAATATTAAGCTTACATTCAATATCTATTAATTTTTAACAGCTTGTTTAGTATGCAATTTTCAAACACACAAAAACAGTAGCAATTTTCCCTGAGGTTTCAGGTACTCATTAGCCGGCCGCAACAACTACCAACATTTTGTTTTACATGTTTTATCTACTCCCTCTCCACTTTTTGGTGGGGTTGGAGTGGTCTGGAAGGTTTCAGAGCAAATCTTCCACCTCATGTGTATGCGATTCTATCAATATATGCATCTCAAAAACTAAAATGTTATAAGGATATTAACTTACAAAATCACAATTGCCATTATCACGTAACAAAATTAACCATAATTCATTGACAGTGACGAATATCCAAGCCATATTCCAATTTGCCTGAAAGCCTAAAAATAATTCTTTTTAATTCTTACAAATCAAGATCCAAAAGGGTTCTACGATTTCATTAGGGAGTTATGTCCCCTAAATCTTTTTCAATATTTTCTTCTTTGTTTCTCCCCATGCCATTGGCCTTTTGGAAATAAAACTAAGTTTTATAAAATATACCACTCTATGGATTTGAGTGATTAATTCCTCCTGGGGCTATCTGACTTGCTCCCTTATCCCTAATTAATTACCTGTAGACAAAAGTTGGCGGCCAAAATGTTATTAGATCCAAGTGCATTGTGTTTTGGGGCAGAGGGTACAAAAGAATTTCATAAGTGTTGCTGGTATTTTACTATTTTTATATTTAAATTAATTTTCTGCCCTCCAATCATAAACACACACACACGCATACACACATACACACATTCATACACAAACACACAGTATAAACAGCTTAGCTTTTAAGCTATGTGACTAAGAAAATTTCACAAAAAACGGCCTATATAGTGTAATTAAGCCAAAAAACAGGTCATTCCATCTAACCCTCGACTTCTATTTCCTCCTGTGAAAATAAAACTGAAACACTGCATAGTAAAAAATACAACAGAAACTAGGTTAAGAAATGTGTTTACAACTTATCTAGTATTTGTTTTTTTCTATTTTTAAAAAAGCAAAATCTAATTTTTTTTAAAACTCCACTGAGGGATTGTATGGGGTATAAAATTGGCTTTATTACCATTAAAGCTGCTGAATAAACTCATTAGCCTAATGTTTTTCTCAAATCATTGGGAAGTCTAAGTTGGTTAATCCTTAAAAGAATCTGCTTACTAAATAAATAGCTTGGCATTTAAAAAACAAACAAACAAACACCCCCCCCCCCAAACAACAACAACAACAAAAGCAATGGGTTTATAATAGACACAGCCTTTCACAGAGAGCCTTCACAAGGTCTCTAAGTAAGAAGATAAAGGGATGGAACATTTATTAAGCAGCTGTTTCAGGCACTTTACCTAACACATTCATATAATTCTCACTACTCTAAGGTAAATGTTATTGATACTATTTTCTTACAGGGCAGATTACTGAGACTCAGGCTGAGTAACTTTTCTAAGGTCATATAGGTAATGAGTAAGCAGCAACTGAGGGATTAAGCAAAGCCCTTTCTACTCCCTAGCACAACCTCAGAAGTATACACTGATGGCTACAATTATAGGAGAAACCCCTGTCCAAAATGGACTCTTCCACAGCTTATAATCTTTTATTATAAAATAGATTCCCTTGCATCCACAAAAAAAGCTTATACTTCAAAGGAGGTAATTATGAAAATATGGCACCAAGACTACACATTATAATAGAAAGTACTTGGTTATAGACCCAGCTTAGCTACAGACTAATGCTAAGTTTTCCTTTCAATTTTAGCCTTAAAATAATTACTTTGTGCATAAACAAGGTTACTGATTATTATTATGAACTAGTGTTTATGATTTTGTAATAGTTAAGTGTTTTTGTGAGGACTTAATTTTGCCATAGTGTTAATATTGACTGCCTTCCATGTTCCAGATACTTTTCTGAACATCTTACCTTTATTAACTTATTTAAGACTCATGTGAACCTGAGATGGGTACTAATGTCTCCATTTTGCAGATGAGGAAAGTGAATTACAGTAAAGAGTGAAGTAATTTTGAACATGAACACTGAAATGGCTGAGCTGGGATTCAAACAGGCAATATGGTACTCTTATGCACTACTTAATCCTACATTTCCATAAAACTAGCTTCTTTATAAAGGCACAGTAAAAGGGAATGGCACTTTCTTCAGGTAATTAAAACATCAATCAATTCTACAATAAAAGACCTATCTATACATGAAAGAGGTAAGTAAGTGTAGAAGAAGGAATAGAGAGGAAACTTTTTTTAACATCTTTATTGGAGTATAATTGCTTTACAATGGTGTGTTAGTTTCTGCTGTATAACAAAGTGAATCAGCTATACGTATACATATATCCCCATAACCCCTCCCTCTTAAGTCTCCCTCCCACCCTCCCTATCCTACCCCTCTAGGTGGTCACAAAGCACTGAGCTGATCTCCCTGTGCTATGTGGCTGCTTCCCACTAGCTATTTATTTTACATTTGGTAGTGTATATATGTCAATGCCACTCTCTCACTTTGTCCCAGCTTATACTTCCCCTCCCCATGTCCTCAAGTCCATTCTCTACATCTGCCTTTATTCCTGTCCGGTCCCTAGGTTCTTCAGAACCTTTTTTTTTTTTTTTTTAAGCTTCCAAATATATGTGTTAGCATATGGTATTTGTTTTTCTCTTTCTGACTTACTTCACTCTGTATGACATTCTCTAGGTCCATCCACCTCAATACAAATAACTCAATATTATTATTTTTTATGGCTGTGTATTCCATTGTATATATGTGCCACATCTTTTTATCCATTCGTCTGTCAGTGGACACTTAGGTTGCTTCCATGTCCTGGCTATTGTAATAGTGCTGCAATGAAAATTGTGGTACATGACTCTTTTTGAATTAGGGTTTTCTCCAGGTATATGCCCAGTAGTGGGATTGCTGGGTTGTATGGTAGTTCTATTTTTAGTTTTTTAAGGAACCTCCATACTGTTGGAGAGGAAATTTTTTAGGAAGTAGAGAAAACCTAAATTATTTACTCATTTGTTCATTCAAGAAACACTTATTGAGCTGAGATTTTTTTTTTTAATTTCTGGCATATTCATCGATTCGAAGCTTCTTCCAACAGCCCATCTCATGTTCTTTCTGGTTTGCTTACCTGTGTTTCTACATTAATAATAACAGTTAAAATCTGGACTTTTAGAATCTGTTGAAATCATGTTTGACATAAGAAGAGAAACAAAGGATAATTGCTATTTATATATTTCTCTGATTTTCTGGTTTGTAGCTAAACAGAAAATATAAAATTCAGTTAGACTCATTTCTGTGCTACCATTATGAAAATTAATATAAACGTTTACATCTTTTACATGTCAGTACGTCTTGATGGTTTGTAAATTTTCAGGTGTTACTTTAGACTAAACATATTTTATCTTCTTTCTATTCTTTTTAACCATTTATTATCCAAAAAGTTCACTTACACTGAATGCAGATGTCTATATATTTCAGATAACTAGCTTGTGCTTTATTAAGGCATTTTACTGTGTAAAATTATGTGAGGGACAGGGAGAGCAGCAATGAGGAGATTTAACTAGTTTATTGATTGATTAACGCCTTACATACATCTTTTTGTGTAATAAAATTTTCTAGATGGAAGCCCCAGCATCTGGAATTAATAGCATTCAAGGTGGAGAACAGTTGTGCTGCTTGTGCACTACTCAAGTGGGGGCTGCCTGCAGGCCACTCCTCAGTACTGGGGTGGGCAGGACCAGTGTCATCATACTCAGGGTCTACTGATCCTCAGAGCGTGCTGTCTGCCTTCTCATTCTGTGATAAACTAACGAGTCAATTTGTGACCCCAGTGTAGTAGAGCACAATTTGGTACCCAAAGTGTTTCTTTGGCGTGCAGATTATTTTGAGCTGAAAATGATCAAGGCCCCAAAGATGCAAAAAGAAACATTGGTTTTTCAACCTAACTGCTTAAAAGAATTTACACAGTGGGCCTGTTCCCAGAATAGAGCTATCACCAGAGGTATCTGCAAAGAATATTGACTAGGCGTGGTGGGGAAAATTGGACAAGACCTGAGATCCGTCCAATCTGTGTCCCATTGTCTCTTTATGGCCTAGCAAACATTTATTTACCAAACATTTGCTTTTTTATCTTCAGGTCAATTGCCCTCCTCCCCTTTGAGGTCCCAAACCACTCTCCCCAACATTCTCTTTTGTCTTTAGCTGAAGCTGGTATTTAAGGTGAGGTTCTCAGTCATTCTTGCAAGTTATCAGTTTTCCTGGGTCTCTCCTGTGTATACATGTTATTAAATTTTGTTTGCTTTTCTCCTATTAATTCTCAGACCAGCCGGAAGAACTTAGAAGGGTAGAGGAAAATTTCTTCTGTAAACATCTCATTGCTGCATTTCCTTATCACTTTCCTTCAGATTGCTAGATCAGAGATATTTTTATTTTTTAGTTTATTTTATCTTTTAGGGAAAGGAGGTTAACTGCTTTCTCTGGTCATTACAAAAGTCATGTTTAAAAAAACGCAAAGGCGAGTGATAAGAAGCTAGTGGTTCTGAATTCTAACAATACAGGATTCTGAAAAGCCCAGTTCTTCCTTTTCTCCCTTTAGGATGATCTTTCCTTTGCTGTAACCTTATTGCATTGCAGTCAATACACGATGAAGTATTTGATAATACAATTTAATTTGACCACTGCATGAAAAGGGACTAGAAAATATTTTGTTATATGGGATATCTGTATTAGAAAATACAACATATAAAAAAGGAAAACACTTGGTAGATTTATCAACTAGGACACATTGTCATTATAACTAATGTTTCCTTATAATGGCAAGCATATAAATAAAATTTTACAAATCTAGGTTTTATTAAGTGCAGAATTTGCCTAAAACTGGCTGTACACAAAAGAAAATACCTTTTTTTTTTTTTTTTTTTTTTGCGGTACGCGGGCCTGTCACTGTTGTGGCCTCTCTCGTTGCGGAGCACAGGCTCTGAACACGCAGACTCAGCGGCCACGGCTCACGGGCCCAGCCGCTCCACGGCACGTGGGATCTTCCCGGACCAGGGAACGAACCCGTGTCCCCTGCATCGGCAGGCAGACTCTCAACCACTGCGCCACCAGGGAAGCCCTGAAAATACCTTTTTAAAATAACATTTGAATTATGTACCTACACTGCCCATAGATAAGGCATTTCTAGGTCTGTAGACCAAAAAATAAACAAAAAAAAAACCAAAATTAAACTATGAGATAACATATGGAATTAAAATTAAACTAGGGAAAATGCAAACAAGAGGCCATTTAGTATAACACAACATGTTGTCAACCAAGATGAAAATGCCATGAAATAAAACTACTGAATGATGAATAGATCAGACAAATTTGCAAATCTAAAAAAAAAGTCTTGAAAGACAACTTCCTACTGAATCTGGCACACAATGTCCTGGGCTGGAACTGTAGTTTGTTTTGTTAGAGGAAGACTGTGACTAGTATAATCTCCAACAATATGACAAAATGTGTTTCATTACTTGGGGATATGAAGAGAATGAAAATGGTATATTAATATTAGAGATAAAAACTGAAATAAAACAAAAGTGAACTACAGCACTGTAGAACCAAAGGCACAGAACAAGGAAAGTTGTACAATTAAAAGGGTAAAGCACACATTAAGGGAACGTGAAAGCACAGAGAATATGGAGTGTCAAAAAGCAGAGCTGGGTGAATACCCAATGCTGCTTAAAACCAATTTGTACAGATAATGCTATTGAAACGTGTCTTTGTATACATTTATTTACAAAAGGGAATAATATTTCTATAAGCCAATGCTAAAATTTTAATTACCTTATTACCCTTCTTTGAAATAGGCTAAAATGCAGATGAAAATCTGAATTAGTTTACTTATGGAAAACTTGCATAAGCATAAATGTGAAAGTATAGCCAGTAAGTACTTAAGTTCTAATTATGTGTCTAGCATCATTTTAGATTATATTATATGAGGAAAGTGGGAAGGGGAGGATTAAAAATTAAATAGATTTTCTTTGTGAATTCCAAATGCCTATTACACTAGAAATGCATAAACATGTAATAAATATATAATGTAAACACGAAAGCAAGTTATGGGTTATGCTAGTAAGTGTGGTAGACATTATAAAAATACAAACCATGGGGACAGAAAAAGACAAAAAGGAGGTATCATGTCAACCAAGGATTACAGAATGAATATAACATGGGTAAGTGGAGGGAGACGCTAGAGCGATATTATTGGGGAGAATAATACGTTACATAGCATAGTAAGCAATGGAGTGTCAACACCCAACTTTTTTCCAACTGCCTCTGGGTTTTTTTCACCTTTAGTTTCATTATCAACTTAAATTCAGCATGTCTAATATTGAATTCTTCCATTTTTTAGTATTATTTTTCTGCCTTTGGATCCATTGTTCATTCATATAGTCAAGACATTACATGGTCTTGAATTCATTCATTTATTTATTTGTTAATTCACATACTGATTCATTCACATAATCCCTGGCTAGATATAGATATAGAGATTATACTGGGCTACATAATTCCGCCCCCCCACCCCCCGCAATTCATGTCCACTCAAAACCTCACAATGTGACCTTATGTGGAAATAAGGTCTTGGTAGACGTAATTAGTTAAGCTTACACGAGTTCAAGTTGGATTAGGGTAGCCTCTGTATCCAAATACTAGTGTCCTTATAAAAAGAGGAAGTGGCACAGAGACACAGACTCAAAGAGGGAAGAAGGGCATGTGATCATGGAGGGATGCAGCTACAAGCCAAGGAACACCAAGAATTGTTGGCAATCACCAGAAGCTAGTGAGGTGCAAGGAAGGATTCTTCCCCAGAGTTTTCAGAGGGAGGTCAGCTCTGTCAGTACCTTCATTTTGCATTTCTAGCCTCCTGAATGTTATAAGAATAAATGCCTGTTTGTTTGTTTTTAAGCCACCCAGTTTGTGGTCATTTGTTACAGCAGCTCTAGGGAACTAATACTGATATAGGTAGAGATATTGGTAAATAGGGCTTCACTGTGCCAGCCACTGAGATTTTGAAGATGAGTTAAATTTGATCCCATGCTCTTCAGAAGCTAAGAGTCTAGTGCAGAAAATATGGGAATCAATTCTGAATTCTCCTTTTGCTGGAACAGAGTCACCATGAGCCCTGAGCTTCGCAGCACATTCTTGCCGAGTGTGCCAGATGGCAAGCCTTATCTGTCCCGATACTGGGCAGTTTCTGTAGCTCATCACACAGGTAGCTAAGTAGGTCAAGGCAATCTCAACCTGATGGTGAGTTCGGTGTAACTATGCACCTCCCAGGGGTGGGGGACTAGCTTGTTTACTGATTACTATAATACTAGTTTTTTGCTCAAAAGGTGTTGGGCCCTTGGTGCTGGGTTTCTCAGCTGTGATGAAATCCCACCATATATAAAGCATCTACCTGGCCCCATCACTTCATCCCTGTGTGCACTGGAGGCAAAGGGAACTGATACAAAATATGCAGTTTTGTTCACTGCTTTGCTATGTGGTGACCAATAAGGTCCTTTGTCTCTGAATCAGGAGTCTTGTGTCTTTTGTCAACATCCATGAAAGGTAACACGCTCACAGATTAGCTCGCAAGTAGGGTAAATTCTCAATTATGAACATTTCTTGACACTTCCTTACTATCCAGTTATTTACTAAATTTTATTGTTTCATCATTTTCAGTGTCTCTTAGCCCTACTCATAATGCCACCAAATCTATTAGATTATTAAAAACATTTTTTAAACTATTTTCTAAATGAACATGCATATCACTCAGCAGGAGAGAAAAACAATTGAGTCCCCATTGCAAAGCTCCCAATGCAGCATTGTGGGCTCTTGCATCTGTTCACATGCAGTGCCTGAAATTTGTATTTTACTATCCATCGCTGAGCCTTTCCTTCAAATTATTAGCTAAATAGGCTTACTTCCACACCTTTGTTTAAATTATTTCTTTTGTTTAGATGACTGCATCAAACTTGGCTTAAGCCCTGCTCTTATATTGATGGACAAACCCAGTAGATATTCTCTAAACTGTCTTCAGTTCCTGTCCCCTTGGTGATTCTGAAGTCATTTAAAGGATTTCTATACTTACATACCACCTGTGCCCTAACTGAGCCCCTAAATGGTGCTCAGCTTTTGGGGCTAATAGCAATATCTTATGTTTTTGTTCTTGGAGTCCAGCAAAATGTACAACCTATAGAAGCTTCTCAGGAAATAATTATTTATAATGAAAATAACAACATGGTACATGAAAAGGATACATGATGGGATTTAAAGAAACCATTCTAAACTAAACAGTTTAAAACTTAGTTTAGAAGTCTCATTTGTTTATGCTATGTATTTAAGAAATAGTTTTGAACATGAAGAATTGCATGCAACACTGCTGGTATAAAAATGAACTTGACCCCATGTCATAGCTTATCAGAGGAGACAGAGGTGTGCAAAATTAATGTAAGAAGAAGAACAAAGAGGGGAGAGAAGAGTTGTCCCATGCAATTAGTGTGCACTACCATAAATTCAACTCTGTGCCTTTCAGGAAAGCCAAAATTAGTGTTTATATTTAACTGAAATCTTTACGGACATACGAATCAACCTCTTGAACATCACGAGCAAATACATTTCACTGAATGTCGTGAAGGTGACTGAGAAAGTGAATTAGATCAGCATTCACAGTGTACCATGAGTCAGAGAATCATGGAAATTAGAGCAGAATAGCACCTTGGAGATCACCTTGTCCAACACCTTCATTTGGCAGATGAGGAAATTGAAACTATATTGGTAAGGATAATTTCCCAAGGTCGCACAGATAATTAGTAGCAGAACAAGACCTTGAACATAAGTATTCAAACTCCTAACTAGGGTCCTTTCAACTGAATAAAGGTCATGCTGTTCCAAAGCATTTAAAAATAGAATAAAGAGCTCCACAATCAAGCACATTCTAAAAGATTAAAAGTGAATATATATATAATATAAAATGTTATAGAAAGATATGTAGATATGCACATATGTCTCTGTCCTTTTTTTTTTTTTTTTTGCAGTACGTGGGCCTCAGCGGCCATGGCTCACAGGCCCAGCCGCTCCGTGGCATGTGGGATCTTCCCAGACCGGGGCACAAACCCGTGTCCCCTGCATCGGCAGGCAGACTCTCAACCACTGTGCCACCAGGGAAGACCCTCTGTCCTCTTTTTAAAAAACTTAAGTATATACTTGTTCTTCTTAAAGTATATGTTGCACATTTCATCTTAACAATTATTCACATGAGGTCTTTGTTGATAATGATAAAGGCGTAAGCAGTGTGAACGAGATAGCTATGCTGGAAACGTAAATGCTTTTCTGCACAGTTCATCTGATTATATCTTAAGAATCTGCTACATTTCCAGAAATGAATCTAACACTTGAAAATTAAAATCACAATGGGATGGTATGGCAGAGACTACAACTTGTTTCTTAATATTCATCCTTCCTTTCTTTGCATAGCAATCAACTTTTTAGCTGAGCTGAGCCAAAGGCCACCTTTCCTAACCTTTCTTGAAGCTTAAGTGATCTAAGAGTAAGTTCTGGTCTCTGGGTTGCAATTGAGATGATACATTCAACTTTTGGGTCATGCCTTCAAAGGAAAGAAGTGTGGTCTCTTTTCCATTTCTCCCTCACAGTCACTGGAATGGAGTCACTGTGGTGACAGATGAAGCAGTCATCTGTACCCTAAGATCAGAGCTGAGTGTCGAAGATGGCAAAGCAACAGCTGGAAGGAACCCGGTCTCTAACACTGTGAAGCCGTGATACCAGCCCTAAAAGTCCTATGCAGTTGCTTACATAAGAGGGAAAGACACTTCAAGCCCATGTAAACTATCATTCGAGTCTTCCTTTCACAGCAGCTTATCCTACATCTGACCTCATACAAACAGGATTGATTTGGCTGGGGAATTTAAAAGTTTACATTAATAGACAATTTTATGTGCAGAATATTAGACAAAATTAGACTTAAAAAATGGGCCTTTGCCTGATATCACGCTGACAGCATTCTTTCATCCTAAGAATTTGAAAATATAATCAACCATTTAATGATTCATTGAACAGAAATACTGATTTAAAAAAAAAAGAATAATTTTATTAAATTGCATTTCTGCACATTCCATAAGCTCGCCCTGAATTTAGAGGAATAGCTGCTGTAATAAAAGGAAGTCAATTCCACATTCTCCCTTCTACCATAGTCTGCTTTGACTGCCTCTCCTCTGTGCTTTTCTGGATAACCCAGAGGTAGATCCCATAAATACACCTCTACCGTAGGACTTACCACCTGGTATTATAATTGTTTATTTATTTATCTTTATTCTCCATTGAAGGCAGGATACCTCATTATACATCTTTCAACTCCCAGCTTACAGATTCAGTGTCTTTGCATTTGTTATTTCCTTTTCCCAGATTTATCTGGCCAAACTCTTTCTCATCCTCATACCTTCGCTCAAATTTTACTTCTTCAGAGGCTCTTCTATGCAAAATGGCTCTCTCCTTCACAATCAACCATATCAATCCATCTGTTTATTTCCTCCATAGATTTTAATCTTATCTGAAATTATCTTATATATTTATTTGCCAGTTATTTATTACCTGTCTGCCCCCTTGCAGTCTTCTAGATGCACCTTACTTAAGAGGAATGCTGGGATTCAGCAAACACAAACATAGACACATTTCCTACCTTCGCTGGATTTACAGGTCAAGAAAACAAACACTGAACAAATAATGACTAAGGTGATCATGAAGAAGGTGATGTGGCTCATATGAAAACAAAGTATTGAATTTAATCAGAAACAGAACCCATTTAACTCTTAAAAGTATGAATCAAAACTCACTGAATCTCAGCATTGTACACAATATGGAATAAAACTGCAAATGTGCATAAATCAGTAAATTGCAGTATGATGAGTCTTTTCAAATAAACTGGAATCTAAATTGATACATTTTTTACCTTTTACATGAGTTTATTTTTCTTTTCTTACCTAAAGGGGTAACAATATATCTGAATAGCTATTCCAAATTTTGTTTTTGAAACTGCATAACATTAATTCATTTTATGTTTATCTGCCTAAATAATACCCAATAAAAATACATGTGGTCAATAATTTAATCTGAAGTATTAAAATATTTTAAAATATCTTTAGTTTTTCATTCACATAAAATGCAAAAGATTGGGTTATATAAAACATTTTGTAAGATATAAGATCAGTCTTTTTCTAAGTTATGTAATCAAATGTTCTACTAACACACATTTGGTTTTCATCCTGTCTTCTTTCTTTTTTTATAAAACTCTGAAAAGAGTCTCTCAAAACTATACAATCTTGTTTTTGTTTCTCCCAAAATTGTTTGATTGAATAACTAGGTACTACAGCATAGCCAAGCTGACACATAAAAGTAACCATCACAGTGGCCTAGATTAGATGACATATATAAAAGATAATCACATGGTAGTCCCCAGAAAGTAGTTACCTGCTTTCCTAGACTTTAAAATGGCTTTTAACCGTATTATTTTGTAATTTAGTAACAATTTGTTTATTCTGCAAATAGTTATCAAGGGACTAGTATGTGTTACATAACTGACAATTCAATTCTATCTGCCACAGACTATTTTTTGAAGCTTCTAATTGATAAATCAATTTATCTACATCAAATGGACAAGACTTGGTTAATGGATAAAGGTTATCATTATCTACTCATTTCATAGAACTTAAATACCAACTTGGTCCAGAATTAAACTGTTCTTTTTCTTTTGGCCCTGCCACACAGCTTGTGGTAGGACCTTAGTTCCCCGATCAGGGATCGAACCTGGGGCCCGGTAGTGAAAGTGCTGAATCCTAACCACTGGACCACCTGGGAATTCCCCAAAATTAAATTGCTTAAAAAAGAATTCTGCCTGAGATCTGCCAAAGCAGGATACAATGCCACACTTAACACACATTATTTGTTAATAAGATAGGTTCTCAGGGGCTTCCCTGGTGGCGCAGTGGTTGAGAGTCCGCCTGCCGATGCAGGGGACACGGGTTCGTGCCCCGGTCCGGGAAGATCCCACATGCCGTGGAGTGGCTGGGCCCGTGAGCCATGGCCGCTGAGCCTGCATGTCTGGAGGCTGTGCTCCGAAACGGGAGAGGCTGCAACAGTGAGAGGCCCACGTACCGCAAAAAAAAAAAAAAGATAGGTTCCCAGCATTAACTCTCATTTGCCATGGCTTACCAGTTTAACAAATGAATATTGGAATGGCTTTACCTATGCCCCAAGTAGTGGATAATCAGGACAAAGAATAAACTATGCAAACCAATTTTCTGATATACTTGGGGCAGACGGATAGTGAATAAAACATTTACATACAGCCTGTGTTTAGCAAGTCCTTGCTGAATTCATTTATTTATCAAGGCTTGACTTGCACTAGATCAAAGGCCTTTACGTCAATACCAATTAGACAATAAAAAGTATAAAAATACAAAATACTTTTAAAATCTTTTAAATGTGTCTGATTACTATTTCATAAGAACAAACACTTCAAAGTTCTGATTTGATTGGGTACGTCTACCATGTTTATACAGGACTGTCAAATATAATTTTTACTAGGCTTTCATTTATACATATTTCAATTTCTGTCAAAACAAAAATAAATCAGATTCAATTTTATTTGATACTCTCCTCTGCACAAAACCACTCTATTACTGTCTGTTAGGTAAGGATCAAGATAAGGGACAGAATTGTGAGAAGGTTAATAACAAACAAACGCTACTCCTTCGTTCTCTTTATTCTTACTGATCATCTCCTCTCTAGAAACCAATTCTAAAATTTATCCAGCTCAGCCAATAATTAAAAACAGAAGTATCTTTTGGAAGTGAAATGATAGTAATTTTTTTTTTTTGTCTCCTAGATGTAGTGTGCTCAGCGACATATTTTTGGTCATCTACATGCAAATAAGCATTGAACTATAATTATAGTTTGTCATGCTATATTATTTATCAGTTCTGGGGATACTTGTAATTTGTGCAGTAGATAATTAGGGCATTATGTTCTTTTAAATACCATTAAAAAAGAACAGGTGCAGTTTCTGAACAGTAAGGACAATAAGCCAATCTGTGTTTAGAGCAGCATGCCTAATGTGAAGAATGAGAATGCAATTGACATGATGAAGACTTTTAAACTGAAGATAATGTTAGCAAATAAAAGGTTGTTTTTAGCTGCCTAGTTAGCAGTCTCATTCTTCTAGCATTTTGTCCCAAAAGTCACAGAGGATTTATAGCGAAGTGGTTACATTAACTCCATATGCTGTAATGTATAGCATAGAGAATACTACTTGCACATTATACTTCTCAAATCAATAAGGAATAAGAGGTAAATGATGACAGTAAGAATGTGAATCAGTCAGTTCTCTTAGCTTTTTTTTTTTTTTTTTCCGGTACGCGGGCCTCTCACTGTTGTGGCCTCTCCCGTTTCGGAGCACAGCCTCCGGACGCGCAGGCTCAGCGGCCATGGCTCACGGGCCCAGCCGCTCCGCAGCATGTGGGATCTTCCCGGACCGGGGCACGAACCTGTGTCCCCTGCATCGGCAGGCAGACTCTGAACCACTGCGCCACCAGGGAAGCCCCTCTTAGCTTTTTAATTGTTTCTTTCTCCTGGTCTTTGTAAGAGTATAGAAGCATTCCTTCTTTGACAATGTTAAATTTGTAATTATTGGGTGACATGTTAAACCTTTTTCAAGATTTTTCTCTCAAAGTGTTGAAAAGCTACTAGCCAGGATCATAGTGGAATGAAACATAACCATATTCCTTTAAGAAACTGAAGTGCGTGTATAGAGTTAAGATGCTGTTGTACATTTATGATCTAATAAAAGTCTTCTAAAAGAAAAAAAGAAAATGGTGCACAAAATTCCTTTTAGAGAAAAATCCTTTACAAATAATTACATATCTATTTTGGAGACATGGATTTATCTTCTAAATTTCTGAGTAAAAATCTCAATGTGATTGTGCTCACCAATAGGAGTTGTCAAGCAAGGGAAATAGTGCAGTAACAAAGCATATCTTCAGCAAAGAATTCTGAAAGCTTGTCCAGATATCAATTCGACTGCTGCCATCAAGCTTTCTATCCATTTGAGCAATCAGGAGTCTAAACCGGCCAGACTCTTTGCTCTCTTTTTGGTTTGTTAGTTTTACTTAATCTGCATCTTTCATCAAAACATTTTTGACTCCTTCTTGTAAAGTAATTAATTAATTAACTAGTGGTCTCAAACATTGTTAGCTGCTTTCATTTGTCCTAAGCATTATTGTAATCATCTCAAGAGAGGAAAAAGGTGCTGTGAAGGTTCTGAGCAAAGCAGGAAGAGGAGAATTGCTGCCCACAAACTTCCCCTCAACCTCATATTTGTTGAGCACCTACTACATTTGAGATCCTGTTTGAAAAGAGCCACATGTATTACCTTAATTTCCTCAACAACTCTAAAGTTAGCCTGGCATTTTTCAGGTGTCACCAGGAAGGGGCTGCACAGCCTGGGATTATATTTCCCAGTCAGGTTTGCAGCCAGCTATGCTGTGACCATGTGACAGGTTCTTGATATGAAGTAGGAATGGAAGATTTAAGTACTGATCTAGGACCTTAAGAAGCAAATGGTGCTTCTCCACACACTGCAGTCCCTTTTACCGGCTGGATGTTGATGTCCCGGGTAAACTTGGAAGCCCCTCATAGAAAATGCAAAGCCTCCATAAATCAGGATCCCTGAAGAACTTTGTGAAGTCACACTTTCCGACACCAGTACAACCCTGCACTCTATCCCCTACTAACCCAGAACCATCTTGGGTTCTTTCAACGAGGGACAACAAATCTCTATTGTGTTTGATTATACATTTGTGTCTATTTGGTCTATTAGTAAGCTTGCCCTAACTAATAAAGATGGATATTATTAGCCCTACTTTATAGGTGATAAAAATGAGACCAAAAGATATTAGATTACTTGCCAAAGTTTACAAAGTAAACAGGTGGGAGGTGTCTAAATCCAAAATTTTGCTACCAAAAGCTGTGCAAAATGCCTTCACTCACAGTGAAATGGATATGAATTGTGTTGACTGTAACCTATACTGGAGATTTATGAGATCAGATTTTGAGATTAGCTAGAAATAATCTAATGATTGAAAATGAGTATAATCTTCTCACTGAAAACCCCTGAAATAATAATAATAAAACAGAAGACACCATCCATTCCAACTACTGTAACTATTCTAAGTCAGTAAATCATGTATCTTTAACCCAGATACCAAGCTAGAAGCTCACATCTTCCTAATTGCTTCCAATTCCCACATCCCCACAACAACTGTTCTATCACCAAGGTCTGTCTATTCTATTTCTTAAATGTGTCTCCTATTTATTCCCTTATTCTGTGAAAATCTTTGTCGCTTTTGGTCTGGATATCCCCTGACTCTAATGTCAATCTCTTTTATCTATCTTTCACACTACTACCAAAGTGAACTATTTAACAAGTAAATCTGGTAGTGCCAACGCCCTGCTCAAATAATCAATGGCTCCACATTGTGGGCTTAAAAAGCTGTCTATGATCTTGCCCCATCTACAAGTTCATTTTCATTTACCCTCTTTCTTCCCTTTGAATTGTATGAGTTGGCAACTCTAAACTACAGTATATCTCGGCATTATTGGATTGAGTATTCTGTATTGGTCATTTACAATTGCCTTTGGAGATGTTAGTTATTTTTAATAGATGTAATGGTACCTACACATAGAGTTGTTGAGACGACTAAAAAAGTATGCAAAATGCTCAACAAAGGTTTGAACTGCTCATCACAACTAATGTGTTAAAGCAAATTACCTGCCTATAAAGAATGCCTGTCAACTGTCCGTGTTAATTGGCGGCATTCTCTAATGTGAACTTCAAGAAGTACTCAGGATCTACATATTAAATATGCCAATGGCTAATACTCACAGATTTCTGAACACACTTGCAGTGTCCACACTTCTGTACATTGCATATGATGCTCTTTCTGACTAGAACCACCTAAAGATGGGTGATTTATCTGGCAGCTGCCTAATCAATCACTCTTTACATCCTAACTCAAATTATAACTTCACTGTGAAAATTTTATTAGGTTAATTTCACCTATGTTAACAGTACCCTTCTATTACACAAAGAATTGCATCATATTGTGTCATATAGCACTGTGTGGCCTCAGATATTTGAATTATATCATATTGGGTTGTAGTGGAATGTGTTTCGATGCAATCCACCTGCATTGGATTGTATTTTAAGTCATTTGTATCATATTTTCTTTTATCCAATTGTAGCACAAACCCTGACTTAATAAATCTTAGCCTTCCCATTTCTTAACAAAATGTTTAGCACCAACTAGATATTTACAGAATCAAAGCCAGAACATAATAAAAATATATTTACTCAGAGTTTACAAGATATAGGGTTCCATTATGACCTACTGGTGTTGTGGTGTTTTTGAGATATATCTACAAGTTCTTTGACACTCCTTTTTTTCAGCAAGTGGAGCTGAATTCTTTTCTCCTTTACTGTTGGCTAGATTTGAATATAACAGATAGAAAATGAAGAAAGTGATTTTAGCTTCTGAGAGTAAGTTATAAAAAGCTTTGTGTTTCCTTCTTGCTCTCTTGGATTATGAACTCTGGGGGAAGCAAGCCAGCATATCGGGAGGACATACAGTGATATGTTACTTTGACAGCACCACCTGTCAGGGAACTAGGAACTCCTTCCAACAGGCAGGTCTGTGAGCCATCTTGAATGTACCTCCTCCGGCTGCAGTCAAGTCTTCGGATGACTACAGCTTCCCCTTCAATTTCAAGAGAGACTGAGAAAAAAACATCCAACTAAGATACTCCCAAAATTATGACTCACTGAAACTATGATATAAGCATCTACTATTTAACCTGCTAAATCTTAGAGTGATTTGTTATGCAGTCATAGATAATATTTTCTAGTTTATAGTAAGACAATAAACGTATTCTGCAAGAACTTGTGATAGTTTATTTATGTGGGGGGCTTATATGTATTCACATGACAAAAATATAATGTATTGATAAGACATTTTACTACACAGGGCTAAAATAAGTAAGTCTACTAGTGTTTACTAAAAAAAAAATTACTGTGTCTTATTGAAAAAAAGGATATACGGCTCAGCAATCCCACTCCTGGGTGTATATCACAGAGGAATTCTCCACAGATCAGAGGCAGAACATGAAGCTGCATGTTCCCTGTGGCATAGTATATGATGGCAGGGGTTAGGAATTGCTTGGGTGCAAGTCACTCAGGAATGTATGGAAAGTATGGTGGATGCCAATTATGAAATACTGTGTAAAAATTTGAAGTCACAAAATATAGGTAAAGGAAGATGCATGGATCTTAAAAATGTTTTATGAAAAAAAGTAAGAAACAAAATGCATAATGCAATTCATGAAAATTAAATATGCACACTTGAATAACATCTCTACATATTTTACAATGACATTTCACATTTAAAGACATATATCAAGCCCAATGGAAGGGGCAACCATCAGGATGGAAGTGGAGATTAAAGAATAAACATACAACCCATGTATAAGCAAAGTGAGACAAGGTCCTAGCAGAGAACAAAAATTATAACTATGACCTGTATGTATGATTAACTCAAATCTCTGTACCTAAGTTCCATAAAAAACAAACTAAACTGATAAAACAAAAACCACCTACACCATTTCTTGTATTTTGGGCTTAAGAATACAATAGTGAAAAAGAGACATTATCTCATTGTGGATTTAATTCTCAATAAATAAGTGAAACAATAAACAAAAGCAGGAAATATTAAATAAGCATAAGCTCTATGAAAAGGTTAACCGTCTGTTAAAGGCATAAGGGCTACTGCGGGAAGAGAGGCCTGCAAAAGCCTCTCTGTGGAGGTGATATTTGAACGGAGAGCTGAAGAGCTGAATGTTTAGAATTTGCTATCTTTGCAAAGCTGAGCAAAGGATATGTATTCCAGGCAGAGTGCAGATGCTTTGGCTTGGCATGAAAGGGATAACAAAGATCATTGTGGCTGCCACCTAATGAGTTAGCAGCGAGTGATAAAACAGGGACCAGAACAAGTAGGATTACGTTGTTAATCTTAGGAGGCAGATTTGGATTACAGCCTTAGGGTGGAATAGAAAGGAAGCAAGGGAAAAAAAATGTTTTACAATGAAAAGCAACCTGACTGCTATGTGGAGAGTGAATTTAAAGAAAGATGAAAGCAGAAGTGTGATGAGGCAGACCGGTTATGATACCACAGCTGTCGCTGTAATTCAGGAAGATGTGATGGTCGCTTAGGCATTGGTGAGAGAAGTAAGGCTAGAAAGACCTAGATAAATGGATTATAAATGTTTAGAAGAAAGCTAACAAGACTTATTGCTGGATGGTGTCTGTAGTATGAAGGAGAGAGAGAAACCTACTTTTTTTTGTTTTTTATGCGGCACGCGGGCCTCTCACTGTTGTGGCCTCTCCCATTGCGGAGCACAGGCTCCGGACACGCAGGCTCAGCGGCCATGGCTCACGGGCCCAGCCGCTCCACAGCATGTGGGATCTTCCCGGACCGGGGCACGAACCCGTGTCCCCTGTATCGGCAGGCGGACTCTCAACCACTGCACCACCAGGGAAGTCCGACTCCTATGTTTTTTATTTGAGCGACTAAGTGGATGGGGACACTGCAGTACAGATTGGTAATATGTCTTATGTAAATAATGGGTTTAAACTAACCTTTTGACTATTGAGTCACTTATCTTAAATCAGACACTGAAGCATGAACATAATTGAGAATTAACTGTAAAAAGAAAAAGTGTAAAATGAACATAACTTAAAAGTTTCTTTTGTTTACCTGAATAGAGTTCTCAATACATTTATAATAGTTAGACATCCCTCCAACTCCCTCCCAGAGTTACAATATGTAGGATTTGAGATTATAAACTTGAATATTACAAATCCTGGGTTATCATCATCTCTGCCTCTTACTAGATCTTGTATATAAGGCAATTACCGCTCTTTGACTCTATTTCCTCACCTGTCAATGGGGATAATAATTACATTACCCGTGAGGATTACACAAGCTGAGGCATGAAAAGAACTTTACACAGTGCTTGGTACACAGAAATTCCTCAGTAATGGACCTCTCAGAAACGACACATAAAAACTAAATAGGTTATTTTCCCTTTCCTGAAAGATCTATTTTCCTAGGTGAAATTGGGATAATGTTCATTTTCTCTGTTCCAGAAAGCATGCTAAAGTTTGAGGACAAATATTGAGACAAATAATGAATGGTTCTCACCATTTGGACACTATTATCTAACAAGAAAGAGAGATGTTAATCAAATAATCACATAACTCAATATGACATGGCCTTTGCAAAAGGTGCAAAAAGTACAGGTAGATTGTGTTATGTGGGCAGAGGAGGGGAAGGGGCATGAATGGGCCTAAGGAACAGCCTGTGCAAAGGCTCAGGGTAGGGCAGGAGACTCCCAGGAAGGCGGGGCTGCTGTGGGGCTGGAGCAGCGTGGTCAGCAGGAGGCTCCAGACACAGGCAGGGATTATACAAACCAAGCTGGCCAGATGGGAGACCTCCCTGTTATCCCAGAGCAAATGGGTGGGAATGGAATCACATGATCTGATTTATACAATTATAACGTATATCTTAGCCCCTGCTTTTTGGGACGGGTATTTAATTTGCATAATGCTCACAAATTACATAAATGAGAAACGATGAAGTGCCAGCCTTTAGGATAACTGGTCCTGGAGAGCTGGAGCATGAGCCTTTAGGGCAGGACAACAATTCTCTGGAGGAAGCTATGAAAAAGCCAGACGTGGGATATGTCCCAGGTCCTCTTTACTACAAGTTTAGTGACATGGATCACCTGCTTTAATCCACGTGGAATTCAGGGAAGATGTGACATCTGAATATACTTTAATTAGCATGAAAAGTGGTTGCCAAGGCCTACTCTGGCCTTGTTCAAATTTAAGTCTTTCTAAGAGACTGACATGGCCTTTCTGGAATTGATCTCCATAAGGCATTATAGCATTTGTCATTAGAAATGCATCTGGGAATTAATCCTTAAGAACTGCTATGAAAAATTCTCAATCTAAATTGAGAATCAGTAATGTTGCCATTATAAAATATTTAAATAAAATGTCTTTAATGATATATATTTTGTTTAAGGCTCTCCATAAAATGCATTTATGGAAATGCTTCAGGGAATGTTCCCTGTTTCAATCATGCTTTGACGCTTTTTTCATTTGTTGGAAGAATTTGGAGTTCTTTAGTTGTAATACAGTGGGGATGACACTTTCAAAGTTTTTGGAAATATGTTATTTTCAACGCGGTGCTTGTACTTTATTGTGGTGTACACGTATTGATACATGCATGGGCAACAGAACCCACTTTGGGGAATTAAGGTAATATTGCAGGAGTAACCAGAAATCGTAAGTATATATGCTTCATATTCCGTGGAGGTAGCAATTGCCATGCCAATTACAAATATGTTTGCATTTAATATAATGACTGGTGATTTGCATCTAACACTTTGATTTTAGATTATGGCCCCAGGATAAACAAGCGCATCAATGCATTCACCTTAAATCATGATTTTAGAAAGGAACAGGTTATAAAGCATGAATAAATGAATAACTGTTTCTGCCTTAGTTTATATTCTTTATTTCATTTGAATATCGTAGAATCTTTACAATATATTGTAAGTGGAAAAAGGTAAGATAAAAAGCAGTATATGCCACTGCAGCCTATTTTGTTAAAATGTCTGTATATTTCTCTAATTCTATTATCTCTATACCAATTTATAAATGTATAAAATAATACCTACACTACTATAATAGCTAACTTCTTGTAGAACAAAATTACCATGGAATGTACTAAAAATTAAGTCTGGAAATAATAAGACAAGACACACATGTGCATGTGTGCCTGTGTGAACATCTTCTATTCACTCAATTACAATAAGAGGCATGTGCCTTAGGTTCCTGTCTTTTTAATGGTAAAAAAATATATATATATATTCTAAGACAGAGACCCTAGTATAGCGTAATCTTATTAAAATCATATTATTATCTGAAATCTCCAGAATATTATATTATGATCACCTTTTTCATTTCCTCTAGCTTTTGTTTAAATTAAAAAATGCAATTCAATTTATCTGACTCAAGAGGAGTTTTGAAAAAGCTGACTTAGTTAGCAATGTACTCAAAGGTCTAACATAGTTTAACAAAAATCACCATTTTTGAAAATATATTCAGCCACCATAACTTGTCAGCTCAGTTCATGTCAGATGGAGTCCTTCTTTTCTCTTTCCCATTGGCAATGCGCTAGGTACAGTCTTTATCTAACATGTTATTGGGATACGCTTCTAATACTTCTTCCTGCCTTCCCTCTTTGAACAATCTCATTCATCAAAATGTTGAACTCCATGAAATAATGCCTCAATCATTATTGTCATCACTGAAACTTTAATCAACATGAGCTTACAATTTCAGTATATTTACTAATTTTGCTCTGTTCCATCATCCAATTCATTTTTATATACATATACATTTTTCATATAATCTACATGAGTCCTGTAATTTGAGAGGAATAATTATTCCTATCTCAACTTTTACTGATAAATAAATTTAAAAAGACTAGTCCAAAACACTAGTATGGGATTTAAGACTAGAAGAACAGTGAAAGAAGTGTGTATGGGATAATGATGGTCATTGATTACTGAGCACTTACTACACATCAGGCATTTATTAAACACTTTCATTTAAAAATCATTAAGTTGACTCCAAATAAATTAAATATATATTTATATAAAAATGCTTACAAGTGACTGAGATAAAACAAATACTCAATAAAATTAAGCTATTCTAAACCCTCACAATATCTAGATGAGCAGGTATTACTCTTCCCCAATTAGCATTTTGAGATCCCTCTCCCAATGAAGGCAGCTAACCATACTAATAAGGCAAAGAAGAAGTTACTGCAGAAATTAAGAAGCAAAGCATCAAATTCTTGAATTTTCAGTTCAAACGGTGAACATGAATTATCAGGGTGTATGTGTGAGTCAGAAAATGATTTGGTAGCCCATCCCAGAGAAGAAAATTGGAGAGAAACACATAGGTTAGATATTGGTCACTTTCTGTGCTCTGTCCGCTGTGTTGAGCCTGAGAAGGGGTGGCATTGGTGGGGGGCCTGTAATGGGACCCTTGTTAAGCTTAGGGATCAGTGCAAAGGGAGCCAGCAGTCCACCTGCGTATTTGCAGAACTGCAGCTATGTGCAGCCTTGCAGAAACAGCAGCAACAGAGAGAAAGATGGGCGGAATACCCAATTCCTTCCTTGGGTCCAGAGGTGCAGAGGGAGGAAAAAATATCTGAACGACCTGAACGTAAAGATGCAGAGGGGAAGATGCAGAGGGGAATGTGTACATTTGTCAACCACAGCATAAGTGTGAATCATATACGCCTCCAAAGGAGCAACAGCGATAGACAAAGCTGGAGTTCCACAAAGAGGACATTCACATCAGAGTGGGACTTAGCAAACCCTTGTTAGGTTTAGAGTCAACCCAAGGGTGAAAGAGGGGAAAAAAATTCTAAAGAGATGATCTTATAATTGAATGCAATGAAAATATAGACCAGATTTGGCCATTAGATTTAGGAAGAAAATACATGCTTAGATGAAATTTCTGCATTGAATAAAAGAGATGGATCAATGTCAAAAGACTGCATCAGAGGAAAAAATGATACCCTTTTTTTCACAACTGAGGGTGTGGCTATCAAAGTCATGCTGTGTCTTATTTATATTTTAAATATGAAGCAAATCATACCAAATCTTCTCATAGGGAAAGAGCATTAGAAGGAAAGGTGGGTAGATGACTAGAGGAAACAGTAAACATTTTCAAATCACTGTAAAAAATGAGAGAAAATGCTAATTAATTGCTAAGTGATACCTAGAGATCAGCTAAGCCAGGTCTGCAACCACGTAGTACGTGAAATAAATACATGCAGTTAAGGTTTTCTCCAGGCAATGAACACATAACGTTATCTATCTCTCTTTTATACCCAGTATTATATCTATTGTAACTGCATATTCAGTGTCCATTATGTTAAACAAGGGCTACACCATAAATAAAACACAATCCTTGTCTCTGAGGGGCTTACTGTCTACTGCAAAGACAGGCACAGAAGCAAATATATACAATAAAAATGCCATAAGTTTTAACTGAGGAATGGAGAACACAGAAAGGCAATTCTTAACATTTTGGCGAGAAAGGTGGTTAAGAAAAGTTTTCAGGAAAGGAGTAATATTTCAACTGAGTCTTGAAAGATATGAAGAAATTTACCAAGCAAATAAGGAGAAGAAATAGAGTAAACATATTAAGAAGAGAACATCCAAGGTGGGATAACTTGAGTTTTTTGTAGTTTTTTCTATATGGCCATAAGCATTTCTCCACTTAAACTTTATTTCTCTCAAATGTTGTTTGTATTGATGTAACCCTATATACACATTTTCACTAATGTTCAAAACCATATTGATCTGTACTTTAAAACACACCTGTATCAGTCTAAACTAAAGACTCATATAGATTAAAAGTTAGAAAATCTACTCCTATATATCATACTGTCATCAATATTGTATGTTTATTGTTGGCCATGGGGTCATCTGCCATGAAAAATTAATTTCTGTGGGATGCCTGTTTACTTAACCACATTGTATAAGAATGTGCCAGAACAGGAATATATTTAGGCATATAATCCTATTATTAACTATTGACCTTATCACACACATAAAAGTTAATTTTAGATTAAAAAAGGAGTTCATTTTATTTACTAAAACAACAAACTTTAGGGCCAGACCTAATTTAATTTTGATATTTTCTCAACATCACAACAAACCTTTTACAAAATGAAATGCTGATATTAAAGCCTAAGGGTATGTTTTCAAACTCTGTGAGGTGAAGTGAACTGTATTTCAAAACAACACTCAACGTCAAGTTAGTCACACAATTCAGGGATCACAAAATTAGCATTCCATGGATTCATTCATCAGAAAGTCCTGGTTGCCTCTTTCCCCACATACTGTAAAGCTATTCATACCAGCAGCTTAGAACCCTTAAGTCTGCCAAGTTTCACAGGTGCCTGCTGTGGAGAATGCCCCTGTAGTCTGCCACTCCCCCCTTGCAAAAGACAAATCTCTATTCACAAGAGGGGAAGATTTACTAACAGAGAGGCTATTCTTCAAAATCTTTGAAGCCAATTCAATCTGGAACTTGAGCACTTGTACCTCCTCTTAACAACAGGTGCAGAATGATACACTGGCTCTCTTATAAATATTCTTGAAAGGATCCCTTCGCTTTAGCATTTTAATGCCATGTCGCTTTAAATGAGGCCAGCTTTTCCCAGGTCTCTTAATTTAAATGCATCAACTCTTCCATACTGTATCTAACTTATTTTACTAATGAAAATATCAAACGTCAATTGGTTTGTGTTTCCTGTGCAAATTTTGCTATCAAGAGATTAATATATTTTATAGGTTTAATGTTTCTTACATAAAAATCCCATTTCTTTATCTATACTAAATGACTATACCTCTTGGTTATTTTCTAGTAATATAGATAATTTTATGCCTGGAATTTAAATACACACCTTTTTGGTTGAGACTGGAATTTGCAGATGATTGTCTGAAATGTGGAGGAAATTGCACTAGACTAAGGCTATTCTAGACTTATCACCACAATTTTCTAACTGTACAATCTTTTGAATATTATTTAATATTTTAATCTTCACTATTTGTAAGACAGAACAATAAATCCAGCCTTGTACATTTCAAAGAGCTAATGGGAGGACTGAATATAATATCAGTCTTGAAAAATGTACATAAAGTTTAAAAAATGTAAGAAATAAATATAAAAAGCAAATATAAAAAGGGAAAATCAAATATAAAATATAAAAGACCCTTTTCCCAGAAGAAAACTTTGGAGAAAATTTTTTCAACCTTTGTTTAACAAAGCTTTCTTACAACTTGAAAGTGCTAACCATAGAAGAAAATAATTGATAAATTAGGTTTCAACAAAATTTTAAAAATCTACTCTTCAAAGGACAGCATTAAGAAAATGAAATGGCAAGACACATACTGGGTGACTATATTTGTGATTCCTATATATGAGAAAAAACATATCAGAATATACAAAGAACTATTATAATTCAATAATAGAAAATAAAATGCTTGATAAAAATGAACAAAATATATGAACATACATTTCACAGAACATGATATGACTAGCCAATAAGCATCTGAAATTATACTTAACGTAATTTGTTATGGGGAAAGAAAATATTTGGTAGCATTCCAGTCAGAAACAAGAAAACTGATAATTTAAACATGGCTGTAGCTAAGAACAGAGCTAAGAATATTTTAATTTTTATATAGTTGGCTTTGGGAAAGAAATGATAGAATTCATCTTACTGTTTTTTGTTTTCATGGAAGATGCCATCTGAAAAACTACAATGACCTTGAATGCAAATTTCAGTGGCTTTTGGTTTTTGTTTTAACAGTGTTTAACAGCCTCTCAAAAATATTTTTGTACTTAGGAAAATGCAACTTACAAATGGAAATTTTATAATATGGAATTGAAGTATTCTTGAGACGATTTATTAAAAAGCTCACTTTTATTTCAGGAATAAATTTTATTAGAAAAAATAAAAAAAGAATGACCATGGTGTACTGAAGAGACCTGAGATAAAAGGAAAGACTGGAAATATACCTGAATAACTATTATCAAAAAAGATTTCCTCAAAGTCTGGAAGTAATTTTATTTTTCCTTTTGGAGATTTAGAGTTTTTGCTTGAGAGATCTATGGTTTCTGAGCAAAGAATAGAGGGGAAAAGAGGCTAGAAATCCATTCTATTGTTTAAAATAAAGGTGATTTGCAAATAATTTTTAATAAAAAATTGAAAATTTTCAAATCTGAAAATCTCACAGAATTATAATCAGCATGGAGTGGAAGAAGATGAAAGACTGTGAGTCTATAGGTTCATCTGGTTATCTTTATAGAGATGGTTGGCTCTTGGAGCACAGCAAGACTCTCAGCTCCATGTCAGACTACATCTAGCACCCTGGGATTGCTGTCCCTCTAGACCCTACATCCACTCAGTTCAATTTAATTAAGCCATGACAGGTAATAAAACAAAGGAAGCCAGATGAAGAAAATGTGACGCTCCCCAACATCTAAAAAAAGGGAAACTGACTCACCAATGGCCTACTCAGAAGTCAAATCTTTCAGCCGCTGAGGGATGGGCTCCCAAATCACCTAGCTCTGAAAAGCAACAGGGCTTGCTTTATGAGTTCCACAGGACCATAGCAAAGAAAGAAGCAGTTGCTAATGGGTGTGCAAGCACTCACTGCAGCTATGTCCCCAGGGCTCAGTGCAGAGGGAACAGGTAGAAACACCCATCTCCCAGGCTTTCCTAGAAGGGGTTTGATTGTATATTTTACAGCCACTGCCTGAGGGTCTGGCTTCTAATTTACATGCATCTGGATGCTGACTGCTACCCTCCCCTTTGGGAGGGTATATATTTTCATATATAAAAATCATGTGATTATTCCAATGGATAAAAAAATTGACAAAATTCAACATCCTTTCATGGTAGAACTAAACAAATTCAGTATAAAAGGAGTGTAGTTCAACATAATAAAGACCATATATGACAAGTCCAAACATAGCATCACACTCAATGGTGAAAAACTGAAATCTTTTCCTCTAAGATAAGGAACAAAACAATAATCTCACCTCTTGCCCCTTTTATTCAGCACAGTACCAGAAGTCCTAGTCAGAACAATTAGGTAAGAAAAAGAAATGGAAGGCTACTAAATTGGAAAGGAAGAAGCAAAATATTCTCTATTTGCAGATGCCATTACATTATATACAGAAAAAAAACCCTGTTGGAACTAACAAATTAATTCAATATGTTTCACTTCTGTACACTAACAACATACTATTGGAGAGAGATATGGAGAGAACAATCCTATTTACAAAAGCATCAAAAAGAATAAAATACTTAGGAATAAATTTCACCAAGGAGGTGAAAGATATGTACACTGAAAACTATAAAACATTGATAAAATAAATTAGACACAAATAAATGTAAAGATATTCCATGTTCACAGATCAGAAAAATTAATACTGTTAAAATGTCTATACCACCCAAAGTGATCTACAGGTGCAATGCAGTCCTTACTAAAATTCCAATGGCATTTTTTACAGAAAAAGAAAAAAAATCCTAAAATGTTTATGGAACAATAAAAGACCTGAATAGTCAAAAAACAATCTTGGGAATGACGAACAATGCTGGAGGCATCACATTTCCTGATCTCAAACTAGAGTTGATCCTTGAACAACACAGGTTGGGACAGCATGAGGCCACTTACACACTGATCTTTTTCACTAAAAGCGCACTACGTGATCCATAGTTGCTTTAATCCATGGATGGGGAACCATGGAACAGAGAACTGACTGTAAAGTATTCGACTGTGTGGATAGTTGGCCCTCCTAACCGCTACGTTGTCCAAGGGTTAAACGTATACAAAGCTATGTAACAAGATAGTATGGTATTGGCACAAAACGAACAGACACATAGATCAATGGAACAGAATAGAAACTCCAGAAATAAATCTACTCATCTACATTCAACTGAGCATTGATAAGAGCACCAGGAACACCCAGTTGGGAAAGAAAAAAGCCTTTTCAATTAATGGCAATGGGAAAACTGGATATCCACGTGCAAAATGATGACTGAAACTGGAGCCCTAACTTACACTACTCACAAAAATTAACTCAAGATATATTAAGGACTTGATTGTAAGACCTGAAACCCTAAAACTCCTAGAAGATAACATAGGGATTAGGCTCCTTGACATTGGTCTTGGCAATGATTTTTGGATTTGACACCAAAAATAAAGGCAAAAAAAGTAAATCAAACAAGTGTGACTCTATTGACTAAAAAGCTTCTGTACAGCAAAGGAAACCATCAACAAAATGAAAGGTAACATATGGAATGGGAGGAAATATTTGCAAATAGTATGTGTAATAAGGAGTTAATTTTCAAAATACACAAGAAACACTTCAACCTCAATAGCCAAAAAATAAATAACTCAATTGGAAAATGGGCAAAGAACCTGAATAGACATTTAACCAAAGAAAATATTCAAATGACTAACAGGTACATGAAAAGGTACTCTACATAACTAATCATCTGGAAAATGCATATCAAAACCACAAAGAGCTACATCTCACACTTGTCAGGATATCTATTACCAAAAAGACCAGAGACAACAAATAGTGGCAAGGATATGGCAAAAGGGAACCCTTGTACACTGTTGGTGGGAATGTAAACTGGTACAGCCACTGTGGTAAACAGTATGGCGGTTCCTCAAGAAATTAAAAAGAGAACTACCATTTGATCCAGCAATTCCATTTCTGAGTATATTGCCAAAAGAAATGAAATCATTCTACAAAGATATCTGTACTCCAGTGTTCACTGCCACATTACTCACAATAGTCAAGTTATGGAAACAACTCATGTGTCTGTTAACAAATGAATATATAAAGAAAAATTTATGTATATATGTAGTAGAATATTATTCAGCGTTAAAAAAGAAGGAAATACTGTCATTTGCAACATGGATGCACCTGGAGAGTATTATACTAAGTGAAATAAGCCAGAGAAAGACAAATACTGTAGGTACCACTTTTATGTGAAATCTACTGTGTGTGTGTGTGTGTGTGTGTGTGTGTATATATATATAAATAAAATATATAAAAAACTCATAGTATCAGAGAGTGGAATGGTGGTTGCCATGGACTAGGGCAAGGGGGAAATAAAAAGAGGTTAGAAAAAGGGTACAAACTTTCAGTTATAAGATGAAAAAGGTCTAAAGATCTAATGTGTAACATGGCGACCATAGTTGGTAATACAGTGTTGTATAATTGAAATTTGCTGAGAGAGTAGAATTTAAGTGTTCTCACCAGAAAAGGGAAAAAATGGCAAATGTATGAGGTGAAGTATATGTTAAAGATCATGGGAATCTTTTCCCAATGTATATCAAATGATCATACTGTATACTTCCAATATATTACAATTTTATTTGTCAATTATACCTTAATAAAAAAGAAGAAAGGCAGGAAGAGAGGGAGGGAGGAAGATACGAAGGAATGAAGGAAGAAGCTAGTCAAGCCTTGCAGCTGAAAATAAGGAAACAGATAACTCTTTTCCCAAGGTAGCTTGAGGGAGCATTCTTGACTGTTTATCTCTGTAGGACCAGCAGCCCTTTGTGGTTATGGAAATGACAGTAGAATATCCTGAGTGGTGCTTCAACAAGGAACCTCCCTAACACTGAGAAAGTTCTCTACCTGATCAATGCATACTTTTATAGATGTACTAGGGCTGAATTTGAAATATTTAATGAAGAGCATTGCATGGATACAAACTGTTCAGAATAAACCCCCAACAGCTAATAATGGAAATCAGTTACTATGCCATAGTGTTCTGGCTGTATCTGAGTATCAGTACTGAGGTATACTTGTGACTATTTTAAGTCCTTTTAGTCAAAAGTCAAGGTGGTAGCTAAGGAATATCCCTGTAACAAGTGGTAACTGGGCTACAAAAATTTAGAATTAACAGTCTCTATACAGATAGCTTATTGGAAACAGTTAATTTCTTGAGAATCATATAGGTGTAGCCATTTATAACTTTACCAAAGGATATTAGGAGTGAATCAAAAGGCCTTAGAGCCTCATAAGTTCATGCAAGAAAAATGACGTCTGGTTGGTCTGTTTGGGTGTCAACTGTCCATGAAAATGAATAGGACGGTTTTAGAATCCCATTCATTGTATGGCATTCTATAAACACCAATTAATTTACAGCCATAGAAGCCATGAAGAAGCATCAAGTATATCGCAGGAAATTTCAGTATGAATCAACACCTTTTTGAAACACAAGATCTTTTTTTTTCTCCCTCTGTCACTAAAGTGGCTCATGCTACTATCTGTTCCCTGTGTTCATATAAAAGAATACATGGCATCTGTAGCACCCATATTTCATCTTTGATGTCAAACAAAAGCAAAGGTCCTAAAACAAAGCAAAGGTCCTTGGAGAGTAGCTAATTTCAAGTTTGGGGCATGAAAATACAGGCTGGGCCTGGAACACTGTGAAAGGATAATGTGATCAACTGTGATACCATCAGAGAAATTGGTACCCTCAGGAAATTGCAATGCAATATTATGTAGCCTCTCCTGTAGGTGGTCATTTTATTTCCAGTAGGATATTTTATCTTTTATCTAATTAAATTATACATTTAAGCATATTCATCTATAGTTTCCACTTTTGTGTTACTTTTTTTTTCACATTAAAGTTGTGTATCATACTAAGTGAAGTAAGTCAGACAAAGACAATATCGTATGACTTATATAGGGAATCTAAAATATGATACAAATGAACCTATTTACGAAACAGAAACAGAATCAGGGACTTAGAGAAGAGACTGGTGTTTGCCAAGGGGGAGGGGCCTGGGAGAGGGTAGGTGTGGGAGTTTGGGATTAGCAGATGCAAACTGGTATATATAGAATGGATAACCAACAAGGTCCTACTGTATAGCACAGGGAACTATATCCAATATCCTGTGATGAACCATAATGGAAAAGAACGTGAAAAAGATTGTGCATATATGTGTGACTGAGTCACTTTGCTGTACAGCAGTAATTAACATAATATTGTAATTCAACTACACTTCAATAAAAAATAAAGAAAAAGAAGTTGTGCTGTCTTTATGAAACAAATTGCCTTCCAGAGCTTCCTGTAGCCTGGAAAAAGCAAATAATATTCCTAACCTTTAAAGGCTGGAGAAATCTTGTCTGTGAACATAACTCATCTTGATACTTTTCAAACTGGCTATTTTATCACCTTTCCCTAATATCTGCCACCTCACCCCACCCGATTACCTCTGACCACATTTCCTATTAGTATCTCTGGCTCACTCTATTCTGGCCACTGGGGCTTCATAAAATTCCTTAGGCAACCTGGGCTCCACTGCCGCTCAGGGCGCTGTATTTGCCTGAGTACGTGTTCACTCTGCCTATAATTTTCTCCCCCAGATACACATATGGCTTACTGTTCTCTCGCCTCCTTTAAGTCTTTGCTGTCAATTCAATTTAAAATTGTACACACTCACACACACACACACACACACACACACACACACACACACACAGGCAAGCATGCACCATCCCTGAGACTCTATCTTCCTCTCTGGTTTATTTTTCTCCATAGCCTTCATCACCTTCTAAATCAATATATAATTTGCCTGTTCATTTTCTTCCTCACCCACTAAAACATTAACTCCAAGTTTCCTGGAAATAAGTAAATACATTTTCTTTTGTAGGCTGATGCACCTTCTGTGCCTATAAATGACATTAAAGATTTGTTGAATGGACAAATAAATGGTTACAAGATCTAAGTAATATTAATTAAAATTTTTTTCTTTAATACTTAAGGCATTTAAAATAATGAAGGGCTTTCCTGGTGGCGCAGTGGTTGAGCATCTGCCTGCTGATGCAGGGGACACGGGTTCGTGCCCCAGACAGGGAAGATCCCACATGCCGCAGAGCTGCTGGGCCCGTGAGCCATGGCCGCTGAGTCGCTTTTTGCCTTCCCCTTTCTCATTACAGCTTCTTCAGTAAACTGATAATAGTTTATATTTGTTTCTATCTTAAAACTCTGTGATGTTTACACTCTTGCAGTCCAAATAAAACCTGGGTATGACAATTTATAAGCACTGCCATATTTCCTGTTCTATCATGTTTTAGACCAGGTTTGCACATTGAAAAGCATCCCAACCCTAGAAGGTAGCAAAAATGAATGAGGCAGGCCAAGAGCAACACAGCGGAGAAGAATGAAGACTGGAGAATGCATGGCTTCTAATGTTTTAGAAACCCTCTGTCAGTCAAACGACCTAAACATGGAGACCACTCACTGATGACTTTTATGTTAGGTATTAGATACAATTCTTCCCCTACCCTGGACACTGCAAGCCTACACTGAAATGAATGTGGCCATGGGATGGGCACAGAGGACAAGGCAATGTCACATGAACCCACCTCACATTCAGATGTACTAAGCTAATGTCATTTTCTAGGTAAGTGTAGAAATATTTGGGGATTTCCCAAATCTATAATTTATAATTCTTGTCTACATTCTTAGTACAAATAAGAAAGCATCAAAACGCCATCTTCACATTAATAAGATGACAGATGAGGAAAGAAACAAAGTGTGCTTCACAAAACTCCTTTTCCCATCCTCTGCCAGGTCCTGGTAATGAACACCAACACCAGCCATTTTCTTTAGTAAGGAAGCCACTTTTTAAAAGATTTCTGCTCAACTCGTTAAATATTTACTGAATGCCTACTATGTGCAAGCAAATAGCAGGAGGTCAGTTTTGACCAGAAGGATCTGAAATCGCTAGTGTATAATTTTGTCATTTGGAATTATGCCTAAGTAACAAATATGACAGCCTAAAGCAAAATACCCTGCCAGCAAAGTAAGAGCTTCCTCAACCCAGAACAAAACATATGAGAAAGACAGAAAAACAGGATTTCAGAATGAGAATAGTCCTGTGCTAGGGGAAAAGAAATGTAATTTTATTTCATTAAATGCTTTCAAAATGATTCTCTAAAAAATGAACCCAGGATTTGTTATTTTACATGGCATCTGAAAATACCACAGAATCTTGGGTGTTGGAAGGGTCCTCAAAGGCCAACCCTATCACACTCCCACGTGGGGCAAGCATTCTTCTAAGAGCAGGGCCCTTTCCACGTTCTTCATCCCACCTAAGCTTGGCCACTCATGATGATTATAACCAGGTTCTGGTGTTCTCAGTTGTCCCAGACCATATGCAACTCTAGAAAGATCTGTGGTGCTGGGCAAAGGTTAAGATTCTGGTTTTACAAGACACATGGAAGTGAGTTTGAGAGTTGGTCTATAACAGGATTACCACAGTTATTATTACCATGGTTATAACTTCCCACGTGGGTGGAAGGACTTGAGAACTGAGACCATCATAGAAGTGGTGCTGGTGGTGAGGTCTGACAGCAAGAATTAGAATCTACCTGAACAGTAGAGCCTTGAAATAGACAAGAAAAATATTCCTGAGACCTGAGAACAAGGCAGGGACCCAGCATTAGGGAAGAGTCTCCAAGGGCACAGTAATGTTCTAACAAGACTGTCCTGAGGCCAAGCCTTGAACGACCAATAAATGTCTCTCTGTCCCTTCTTCAGCATCAGTCCTGGCATGGGTGATCTTTGCCTGCTGGTAAAGTTAAGTTGTTTTCGTCATCCAGAGGAGGAGAGAGATGGAACAGTAAGGTCTCAACAGGGGACTGTGAGATTCCTTCCATGGTAGGGAAAAATCTGATTTTCATGGAATTTTCCTTAAATGGAATGACTTTTTCTTCACATACTTTCTTCTGTTGATTTTCATTATTCTACCCTCTCCAGGTTTGTCTCTTATCTCATTAGCCACCCTTTTTACTGACTCTGCCTTCTCTAACTGAGCTCTAAATATTGAAAGGCCCCAAAGCTCAGTTTGGGGGCCTCTTTTATTTCCTTCTATCCCTAGTCCCACGGCTCAAGTCCCATCTATGTGATGATGACTTCCAATCTTTGTTTCTCCAGCCATGACCTCTCTTGTGAGCTCCAGACTCATGTATCTAACTTCCTATATGATATATCCACTTGAGCGTCAAATTGGGATTTTAACAGAATATAACCAAACCATAACTCTGAACCCTGTTTATTGTCCACAATTTGCTCCTCCCAGTATTTCCCCATCTTAATAAAGGGCAGTACCATCCAACTGAGTATTTTAGCAAAAAACCCAAGAGTCATCCTAATTATCCCTTTTCTTCACTGACACCTCCCCCCAACATTTAATTCATCAGCAGCTCCTGCCATTTCTACTTTTAAATGAAACAGAAATTTTAAATTTCTGGAATCCATCCATTTTTCTCTTTCTACAGTATTAACACCTTGCTTCAAGCTACTGTCTTTTGTCCCCTGGAATTCTGCTATAGCATCAACTCTCCCACACTCCATCCTATGCCTAATGGCCAGAGTGATCATTTAAAATATAATTTCGATCATTTTACTTCCTGAACAAATCCTGTCCCAAACTTACACAACACATAGTCTCCCATCACACTTGGAAAAGAAAAACAAAAAACAAAACCCAAAGAGACTCTGTATGGGTTTTCTCTGTCTACCTATCTGACTTCATCTGATACCCCATTCCCCATTCACCTTCCTTCAGCCACACTGGCCTACCTTCTTGTCCTCAAGAGCCCAGGCTCAACCCTGAGTTTTAGCCTTTCACTTGATGTTCACCCTGCCCAGAAAGCTCTTTCTAAGACTGGCTTCTTGTCATTCTGATCTCAGTATGTCACTTCCTTGGAAGGTCTTCCCCAGCAGCCAACCTAAGGAGTGTGTCCCCCACCGTGTGCTCCCCCACTTGGCCACACTCTCTCTTTGTATGTACTCCTTTCCTCACAGTTCTTAACCTGTATCTAAAGCCATTTATCTTGTTGATTATCTGTCTCCTTATCACTAGAATATGGACTTCAGGAGAAAAGGGACTTTATCTACCATGTTTCTCATTAGATCCCTGTACCTGTACCTAGAAACAGTGCCTACTAAACGTAGGTCCTTAATAATTATTTACCGAGTAAACGTTAACCCTACCTGGGTGTAGCTTCCATTCATTGATGTGCTGGAGATATGTTCAATAAATCAATTGTTTCTTCTATGTGATGGCCCTTTAAATATTTGGAGGATGCCTTTATTATGTATGCACATATCTGTGTGTGTGTGTGTCTGTGCGTGTGTGTGTGTGTGTTTCTCCTGGATGAATATCTGCAAGTACTGAAATCAATTCTCATATGAAACGATTTCTAGATAGTTCACTATCCAGGTCACCTTCCCCTGGGTAAACCTCAAGAGAAGATTCTCCAAAGTTAATTCCAATGGTGTCTAAAAATAAACTGAATGACACCAAAAATAGGTAGTGGAAAAAAAAAGTGCTTTCAGGCTGGGATTAACAGCCAACTCCTGTCCTGGTCTAAAGTATTTTTTTCTGTACTGCAGAATCTAAGGCACAGAAAATCTTAAAAGATTTTCTTTACTCTCCTTTCCTGTAGCAAATAGCTCTACCCTATGGCCCCCCAGCTGTCAGCCTTAAATTCGTAATTTTTACTTCCTTACTACTTCCCAAGCTCTGATCTAAGACAGGAGAATTAGAAAACAAGTTTTCTGCTTGTATTTCCAGCCCTAGTCTCTCCTCTGAACTTTAGACTTGTACGTCTAATATCCTGTTTGGCATCTCCCTCAGTCATCTGATAGATGCCTCAAATTCAACACGTATCCCGATGTGGACTTCTCTTCCCCTGCCCTAATCTTCTCTTCTCTTCTCTTTCCAGTGCCCGTAAATGATACCACCATCCACCCTGTCATCCAAGCACCAAATTTCAGTCATTAGACTCCTTCTTCTTCCCCAACAGTCACACCCAATCAATTTCCAACTCTGAAATTTTACCCTTTCCTTCACCTTTAGTGTCACATCCTAGCTCACACCTTCAAAATCTCTCAGCTGTAGCCTCCTGAACTGGGCTCCCCATTTTACCAGCCCCTACCTTGCTCCATTTAACCCTGTTCCCTAAGTTGCAGTCCCAGTGACTTTCAGTGCAGCTCCCTTATGAGGGGACGTAAACTTCTTACCATGGTACCCAAACCTTTTTAAGCCTGACCTGTCTACCTTTCCAGTGGCATCCACCATGTCCTGACTTGCACTTAATTCTAAAAAACTAAACTAGGAATTCCCCCCAAACACCGCATACTTCTATCCTCCATGGTTTGTCTTCTCCCTCTACCTGGGCTTCCCTTCAAACCTTTCTTCACCTGAACAAACTTCAAGGCTTAGACGAGCAGCTGCTTCTTTAGGGAGCCTTTCAAACCCTCTGCCTGGGCTATGCACTGCCCTTTCCTGCTAGGATAGTGCACTGTGTACTTCTCTGCCTAACTTCCCAACATTAGTTATTGAAATTGTACATTTTTGCATCCCTCACAAGGTTGAAAACTCCTTCAAGGCAGGAAATGTCTATTAATTATCTTAGTACCTACTCCCTGGACCCAGCTAAACAGGTAGCACCATAGGAGGTGTTGCACAAATGTTTGCTGATCTGAAAGATCCTTTAAGAGGGGGAAACTTTAAGAGTTCTAGATACGGCACCCCTAGACCTAAGATAACATCAGGATACCCCTTCCTTACAAAATGAAAGTGTTTGTAGCTCTCCATCATTCACAGTTCCTGATACTTCAGACCTTGTATTCTAAAACACTAATATGATTTCTCATGCCACCACAGCAGAATTCAGAGGACTTAGCATATAGTTATAGCACAAACCACTCTATCTTTCACCTTTTTATCTGTGGCTACACCCATATAAAATGAGAGGATGGTAAGATATGTGTCTAAGGCCCAAGTGATGAAACTTCACATGATCTAACTGTGGATAGTGATTGGACAGTAGAGACTCCAGTGTTCTCTTTTTATGCAACATGTCTTAGTGTCTGCTCCCATGTTTCCATCTGGAAGACAAGGCTTAGTACTCATTTATCTTTGAGATTCTGAGAGTCTCTATCACAGTGTTCCACACAGAGAATGACCTCCATAAATGCATACTGAATTGAACTGAGGCTGCCAAGCGGGACGAAGTTACTTTGAGGTACCATTTTTATTGACATCAGTCATGGGAAAAAATGGAGAGACCCTTTCCTTCTCTTTACAGTGAATTTCCTTCTCAAATGCCTCTTTAAAAGCCAGGTGAAGATAATTGCAAGTCAGCTGAAAGTGCTGCCAAGATATGACCTCCAGGAAGTCCTGGAAGACAACTGGTATCGTGCTGGGCGGCTAACACGCAATGTCTAACTGGCGCAAACTAAAGAATCAATTTGAAATCAAGATGAGGAATGGCATCAAGCACTTACAGACACAGTGAAGGGCTTTGCCGCCAGGCCCTGGGAGAGACAAGAACACCTCTCTTCCCTTCTCAGCTTCCCCTTGTGCTGTCAGACTCCAGCTGGTCAGACCCTCAGATGCTCTAAAATATTCCCTAAGTAAAGCACAGCATCTTTGCCACCTTTTGAATTCAACAATATCAATCTTCCCCAACACTGATTCATTTGGTCAAAAGTCATCCATCAGGCGGAGTCAAGATGGCGGACTAGAAGGACTTGGAATTCGCGTCTCCTCACAACTAGGGCACCTACCAGGCACCGGTGGGGGATGACGGACACCTAAGGGGATGGCAGGAACCCCAGGGAGGTCGTGGGGGGAGTGAAGGGGGAGGAGAAGGGGAGGCGGACGGGGCTTGTGCCCCTGAGGGGCGGCTGGGGGAGGGGAACGGATCCCACGCCCGAAGGGGCAAATGGGGGAACCCCTGGGAGGGAAGAGGATCAAAAGGGAGCATGGCCAGGTTTCCCCTGCCCACTTGGGCCCCAAGGAACCTGCTGAGATCCCAGGCTTGATGCTCTGCCCACCTAGGCCCTCTCCAGCTGCGCGGGTCCTGAGGGAGTGGGAGGGAGGGAAGGGCGAGCAAAAGTAAAGGCCAGACCTCCGGGACCCGGACCCCTGAGGGGTGGCTGGGGGAGGGGAGGAGTTCCTATACCCAGCGGGATCCACCCACGGCTAGGGGTCAAGCGGTGACAGGGGAGATCCTGGGGGAGACGGTGGAGGAGGGGCGCGGAGGAACGGAAGGAAACGCGGCCAGCGCTTTCCCTGTCCACATAGGCACCGGGGAGACTGTTGGGCTCCCAGGCCTAATCCTCGGAGCCTCCCTCCTGCGGCGCAGAACCCAAGCCCCGCACCTACACCCCCATCCAGGGTCCTACCTCCAAACTCCGGAACTCCACATTCCAGAGGCCCTCCTTTCGACCTGCTGCTGCCTCTCACTTCCTTGCAGGTCCTAAGCAAAGACGCCGCCCCACGCTTGAACGTTGCCCCATGTAGGCCCCGCCCCATGCTCAAACCTATCTTATTTCTTTAGAATAGATCTTAATATCTAGTGATGCTTGTCTACTATCATTATCCCCCTTTAAAATATAATTTACCACTTTCCCTCACTTGTTTTTTTCAGATAAATTTTGATTAATATGCATTAAATTGCATAATATTAATTTGAAGAGAAAATATCTTTATAAGATTTTTTCCTATTCAAAAACATGACTAAGCTCTCCATTTATTCATAATTTTCCTTAATATCCTAAATAGTTTTGTTTTAGCTTATTTCCTTAGTTATATTATATACTTTGACATTCTTGTGAATGTAGTCTTCTTTTCTATTATATTTTGTCACTGGTTTTGCTCATTTAGTAGGCTACTGATTTTTTTATTTTCTTATTTTGTAACTAATTTGTTTAAGGTTGTTTAGGTTTTGTTTTGTTTTCTGCTCTAATTGAGTCTCTGGAGGCTTTCCAGATAAATAATTATGCCACCTACAACTAATAATCGTACCTTCTTAAATACTAATATCTCTATTTTTGTTAATTACATATTCAAGTTTTATTTTACTAGCAGAAGTTCCTAAACAAGAGTAAGTAATAAAAGCAATAGCAGACATTCTTTTCTTGGTGGTATATCTAATAAGGATAATTTTTATATAATTATATCTAATAAGGATAATTTTTTTAAGGAACAAGTTTATGTACTTTTAAAAATTAATTATTCTATTAATATCTTGACTTAAAAAGTAATATTTTCAGAAGAAATATTTAGAGATTATAATACCTGAGGCACTGCATAATGCAATGTCTTTTTGTTTTCTTCTTATATAGGAAATCACTTGACAAAGCCTAAAATTCTTGAGTCAGTATTTTTCCTCACAAAACACCATTGATTGATCTCCCATACTTTAGTATTTAGCACTGTATATTAAATGTTTCTTTCATGCACACTTAGTTTCAGTGAAGAAAAATAAAAACTCTTTTGCTGTCACAGTCTTGGAAAAAGAAGACAAGCTAGGAGTCAGCTTCCCTCTCATGGTTACAGATTGGCTTGCTGCATTCGGCTTTATATGCATAAACTACATGGGATCCTGTCAAGATGCTCTGTTCCTCTGGTTCTCTCTAGGGCAAGAATGATAGGAATTCAAGAAGCCAAACTGATCCAGGAAGAGTCACTAGCTGTGTCTGCCTTCAGGTATCCCATCCAGAGATGAAGAAGCCTTGATCTGTGATAGACAGATGCCGTGGTGGTCATCCTTGAAGACAGCATGTGAGATGAAGATGACTGAGTGCGCACCTCTGTCTTTTCCTTTGAGTCCATGCACACGATAGGCTGGCTATTAAAATGTGTCAAATCTTTAAATGCTTTGATGAACTAAGAAGAACTGAAATGGACTAGCTAAAAATGACTGACGTTAACTCAGAAATCACAACACAGCGCCATCCTTCTTTATAAATTTCGCTTGGTGCTCTGTCCTTTTCTCATCCAGATTCAGGTCTTACAAGAAAAGCTCTCTCTCTCTCTTTCTTCTCAAATAGCTATTAGTTTTCTCCTTATGGAAATTCTGTTATGCATTCTCCATGCTCTTCATGTACTTTTCTCTTTTCCTCCATAAATTACATCTCTCCATTCTTTATTTGCTGTTATGGATTAGTTTCTTAAGATTTTCTTCTAATAAAGCAATTCAGTTTTCTCTAACAGTCCACTGCCTTTGTTTTAGTCTTCAATTTAATGATCATATTTTTTTAATCCTTCAAAACCTTTCTTATTTTCTGAGGATTCCATTTCATGACTTTGTGCTTCTGCACAGATTTAATATCCTCTCAAATTCCTTAGCAATGAGGGATGAGCAGGAACTGGGAGCCTTCTTTTAACAAACATGGCAAATTTGGGAAGCACCAAATACCATGGCGGTGGTATTAAGAACCCAAGCTCTGTAGCCAAAGTGCCTGAGTTTGGATACTAACTCTGCCATCACTAGTTGAGTAAGCTTTTTGATACCAGTTGAGCAATCTTAGGCAAATTGTTTAGATTATCTAAACTTCAGTTTTACTCAATTGTAATTTTAGGGTAATAACATTAACTACCTTGTAACATTGTATTAAATGAGCAAAAACAGGTAAAGCACTTAAAAGAGTTTGACGAGGAATCTGTGCTTAATACATGTTAGCTAATTATGACAGCTCTCAATAGCAAGTCAACCCTGGAATCATCACCCTTTATCATGCTATTTCTGTGGCCCTGCAATAAAGGCTATGTCTCCTTTGTTTGCTACTTACGTCACTCTTTCACTTGGATGTGGTATATTGTGAATTGATCAGCTTTAACCTCATTCCTATTTGTTTCCTGCAGTATATCTTTCAAAAATCTCTCCATATTAATTGAATGATTCCATAACTTCAAGTAGTGATATTCTGTTCATTTCAATAGGAATTTTGATGAGGTTATGAAACAAAAGTCATGTATTTAGCTCATAGTCATGTATTTTCCTCCTTACGCTTTTAATACACTGTCAACTTGTATGTGTGTGTGTGTTTAGCATAATATGAGGATATATATATACATGTGTGTATGTATATATTAAAATTGGTAAGCTTTCTTTTATATTCTTACTATTTTGCTTTTAGATTTGTTTACAGCTTATATGAACTAATTTTACTTCAGCTCAATAAAAGATACTACCTCGGACTTGATCTTTTTTGTTTCCTTTTAGAAACCTACATGAAGTCTTCCTGCTGGGTTTAATAGAACAACCACAACAAACTGATCTTCATTTTCTCCTGTGTTCTTTTGTCACACCAGCGTTCTTTTGTGTTGTTCTATTTGTCGCTGTCTGAAGTGCATCTGAATTGTGAGATAGGGGATTTTGATTTTAACTGGCATTGATTTTTGAGGCTTATTCACTCACTTTATAACTTGTAGTGGCTGTTCAAATGAAGTGATTCAAAGTTTTTGTTTATTTTTTGTTTTCTTTTCCAGTGTAAGGGATTTAAGCTGGTAATATAGCTTTGTAATATTTAGTTTTCCCATCCTTGATTCATAAAGCCATTTGTTTTTAGAAAATAGTACCTTACTTTAATGCTCAAGGAAAGGAACTCTGGGTTTTGGTTATATACCATTACAATTACTTGCTATATATATGCATACCTGTGTGTGTATACATAAACACAGATACATACATATACATGTGAGGAATACATGGAACAAAATAATGATGAAAGGAAAGCTATTTGATTTTTGTTTTGTTTTGTTTTGGTTTTTTGTCCTCAGCATGAAGATTATAAGTTTAAAGATTGCACACTGCCTCTACAAGGTGTTACCAAATTAATGGGAAAGAATTTAGGACAAATACTATCTTATTGATACATTTACGAGTGACAGTTTTGACATAACCTATTTTATCTACACACATTGAAGCCTCCAATATTATTTGTATAAAAACCAACTTTCATATAATATGAGAAAACTGAGTGTTATTCCTCTCTTATGCATATACTATTATATTTTTTACAGAATAAGACGTTCGGAAATTCTATTCTGCTCTAAGTTAGTCAGATCACACCTACATCATTATGTTTACTTCTGGCTACAACATTTTAATGGGGGAATATTCAGAAGGAGAGTTTCATGGATAACATAATAATTCTGATTTAAAAGATGGGCTTCGTATTTGAGATAATAAAGCCACCACAGCATCCCAGTAGTGGATGATGTTCAGATTCCTATTTATTTTGGCAAGTAAACATATACCCATTTCTTCCATAAAATAAGTAAAATTGTTTAGAAGTGATTCAAGTAGAAATGAGACTGATCCTCAACACTGATTTAAATATTTTAAAAAATTGAATGTGTATCTCTTCTAAGAATTTTATTGTCAATAACAGTGTAAGATTTGGAGAGACATTAGTGTCCTTAAATCTGTATTGATTCTCACTTTGTGGCCCATATATGGTTAATAATTGATAGTTAATATGCTGTCAACAAATATTCAGTTTATCTCCTTGTTCTCCATAACATTTTTTTCCCTCTGAGATGTAACTTCATGTACTAATTAATCATCACAGGAAGGTTTTTATTTAATGTAACCTTCCATCTCATGCAAAATATTGGGATGAAAATCGCAGAGTTCAAGGTTATAAAAAAGAAATGTGACAAATGTGTGTTTTAGTAAATAAATTAGCATTTAATTTGTAGTACCAGATCAAGTAATTCTGTTACAGAAATGAGGTAGTGTAACCTCCAAGTCTTTCTGAGAAAGTAATTAAAATAATTATTTGCCAAGCATTGGTACCTAGCACTCAGAAATCATCTAAGAAGCTGAGAAGGGCTTCCCTGGTGGCGCAGTGGTTGAGAGTCCACCTGCCGATGCAGGGGACACGGGATCGTGCCCTGGTCTGGGAAGATCCCACATACCGTGGAGCGGCTGGGCCCGTGAGCCATGGCCGCTGAGCCTGTGCGTCCGGAGCCTGTGCTCCGCAACGGGAGAGGCCAGAGCAGTGAGAGGACCGCGTACCGCAAAAAAAAAAGAAGCTAAGAAAACAAAACTCTTCTAAAATCATCTTCAGCTCAAGGTAATTGCAAATATTTTATGGCTATCAAGGTGATTGCATTATAACTGCGGACAATTCTAGAAGCTGTAAATATTGGATTAAAAATGGTGGCACAGTGTTTTCCAAGTGTATACGTCGAGAAGGTAACAGGTATTCTAGGAAGCAAAAAGTTTGTTCTGGAAAAATCGTTGTTTAAACAAATCTACTTTTTTTTTTCTAATTGTAAGACATTGTAGAGCACTTGTATGCATATATACATTGTAGATTTCCAACAAAATTTATAGTAATTATAGTCTCCGAATTTGCTTGACCATGGCTCTTTAAAAAAAAGTATGTGTTATGTATTTATTTTAGAAAACAAACATTAATATCTCACAAAATGCAAGTTTTTAGTGGAACACAATGAAGGATTATCGTCAGCTGCTTAGTGAGGAGAAAATGAAGGCTTCCAAGAGCAGAGGCTTCCAAGTACCTTCTGTGGCATGAACCTGTGGGCAATGTCAAATAAGGAACTGATTCTGATTGTTTAAACGAAGTGGTACTCACTCTAAATAGCCCTGGGAAATGGGCATCCTAATCTTGCACACTATGGACTTTATTTCCAAGATTCTATGAATAGGACTTTTCTTTCATGAAAGTTAACTGAAGTGTCATGGTAGTTCTCTGGAGCCGTCCAAATTGTTACTGTTCTCAAATCTGACTATTTAAGCCAGCAACCCCACTGAGTTACAGGGGGAAAAGTACTTGGGAGTGACATGCAATCTTTCTTGGAAGACTGTTTTAATGCCATGAAGATGGAGTAGGAGGTATTGAAATGACATCTGCACAGTAAACCACATGAAAACAAAAAGGAACAAATCTCTCTTATTTGGAATATCTGTATACTCAAGACTATTTCCCTTGTCTTTTGGCTTTCTTTTCCTCAGGTCAGAGAATAAACAAATTTTAAAGAAGGATAAGACAACATTATAAGATTTTTACTTAAAACGTATAATGGACTGATGAGCTGTCATTTTGCACTATTCTCACACACATACAAATATACACGTAAGTCCACAGAATTTCCAAAAGGAGCAGAGCCTTTTGATTCTGTTAATATTATTGAAAGCAACTGTCTAAAAAGAATTTGGATCACTTTCCTGTATAGACTGTGGGTTGTAGACAGCATTCTCTAGGCAAAATTTCAAGGTGACAAGCCCTCTGATTGCTCCACATAATCTTTTATCCAAGAGGAAAAAAAAAAAAAAAAAGGAAGGGCAAGCACAACACAATAATCCCACAGGTTTTTATTTTGTTTTAATATTATTTTTTTACTCTGCCTAAGGCTGAAGACTTCTATGACTAGTATATAATTGATTTAAAAAATCACAAATAGCTTTTTATACACAAGTATGAATTTGCTTTAGAAGAATTATTTTCAACTAACATCTAGCAAGATCTAATAAACCGAAAAATCATGAAATGAGCTCTGGGCTGAAGGTCAAATAGAAACATTACAGTTACAAGATAAGGACATTTTAGAGCCATGAGAACTGAAACACAGGTCACTCCAAGAGTTAGGTGAAAGGAAATAGCATGATAGAAAGAACAAATCTGCCTATTGTGAAATTTGTTTGGAAGTGGCCCAGTACCCAGGAGATTGGAGCATACCAACTATTTTTTTTTTCTTTTTTTTCCTCTCCTTGAATTCATCTCTCTGGCTCCCTTGAATAAGAATCCAGTCACATATGAGTTATCCTGTACAAAGAACAATGTGTTTCTTACAGCATTTATGCCATTATCCTTATGACAAATTTTATTTTGACTATGAAACACATGAAAACACATTTTGCAGAAAATTCACTACATTAGAATTGACCTGTAGATTAAAAATACAATGTTTTTTACTTTGTAAATATTAAATAATAATTATTTAAGCACCTTCCATGTACTGGGTACTTTATAGTTCCTCTATTTTTTACATTTCTCAATAACACATTGAAGATATCTAAATATTATATTAAACTTTTTAAATTTACTGATTCATTATTACCTAGCATATGCCTGTGAGTCATTGGAGTGGTTGAAACACAAAAAATAATAAAAAATTACTTTGTAATATAGAAATATAAGGAAAATTAATATGCTGACTTTTCCATACATTTCATATAAAATTGCTCTCAGCATATTCACTTGTATTAACATATAAGTGCTATTTTTAATTAAATCACAAATTCTGCAATATTAAAGGATTTTGGAGGCCATACAGTAAGGTACTTTTATTAGTTGGGATGCAAGTTTGGCTAGTAACATAAGCCAAATAATATTGGCTCAGAAAAACTGCAATTTCATCCTCTCTCAAATAAGAGTGCAAACATAAACAATCAAGGACTGATATGCTAATTTCAAAGAGATCAGGCTTTACATATCTTAATATGTTTTTTCACGTCATAATTTTTAGTTCTAGCCATCACATTTGCATTTTAGCCAGGGAGAAGATGAGAGTGTAGATGGCATGCATTCTTTTTTTAAGGATCCAATTCAGAAGTTTCATGCATTCCTTCCACTTACATCCATTCGGTATCCATCCTGGGTTCAAGGGAGACTGAGAGGGGTGGTACAGCATGTGCTTTGCTAAAACCAGGGGTTGCATTATGAAAGAAAGAGAAGTAAAGGAAGAAGGGATGTAACCTCTATGATAGCCCCACAATTTGTCTTCTAGGTCTATTAGGTCCTTATGAAACCATACACAAGGCTCCTGTGTCCCTACCCTTTGAAGTGAAAGGCTTTTGCTTTAGTCTCCCAGGCCTCCCTTGAGTCTCTAAAGGCTGGCTCAAAAGTTAATGATTGGGAAATGTGAAGATGTAGAAACAAGGAATAGCTGTTGAGCCAGGAAACTTGTAACAATCTAGACTATAAATCCACCACAGAGCAGAATCACTGAACTCCCAGTTCCCTGAAAGATACAGATAAAGGCCTGACACACATTCCTAAGTTGTTTTTATAGGAAGCAGAACCCCACGAGATGAAAACTGCTGACTGCAAAACATAGACCCTAGGCTGGTTGAAACCAGAAGGTTGATGATGCTAGAAACTTCACTTTGATGCCAACCAAGCATAGAATTGTGCAGGAGCTGATCATGCACCCTGCAGTCCCCTCCCTCCCTCACACTGCCTTTGAAACCTCTTCTCGGAAAGCCATTGGGAAGTTCAGGTCTTTTGAGCACGAGTGCCTGTTCTCCTTGATTGGCCCTGCAATAAACGCTGCACCTTCCTTCACCACTACCCTGTGTCAGTAGATTGGCTCTACTGCATATTGGAGAGCAGGCCCAAGTTTGGTTCAGTAACATTATAAGGAGTTGAAGTTGACCTAGAGTGGCTTTCTCAAAGAGTGATCCGCTAGCCCTTTGGTGTGGGTGAGTGGGAAGTGGGAAAGCAAAGTAAGATCCTGTAAGGTGTGTACAAAGTGAAAAGAAGTATTTGCACAGAAATACCAAGATGTTATTTTTTTTTTGCATTCTGTTGACTTTTGCATTGATGGTGTCAAAAACAATGGTGGGTAAGCTACTGCAAGACACTTAGCACAAATCAAGAATGTACTAGTAGATATATATTCCTTTTGGCTACATGCTTGTAGGACAAAAAGAAAGTATATTTGGTTTTAAAATGTTCCTGGTGAGGCAGTAAAAACAAGTTTATTGTATCTCAATTTTCAGCACAGGTCATGTCAAAACCAAATAGGCACATGAATAGTGCACTTGTGCTGCACACTGAACTACAGTGGTTGCCTTGAACAACAGCACTCGTGCAATTGTCTCAGCTGCAACCTGAGGTAACCAATATTTTTCTGGCAACTATTTTTACTTGAGAGTATGATGACAGACCAACTCTGGTTATTCAGACTTGGATATTTGGCAGATCTGTTATCAAAACTGAAAAAAAATAAATCTCTCACTTCATGACAAACTGATATATTTAAGGGCAATATTAAAATTCTAGCTTTCAAGTGAAAATTAGAAATTTGGAAAACTTGTATCTGCCACTAAGAGACTAACAGCTTCCCAAAATATAAAGACTTTTCTTATGAATCCAATGATGATATTAAGGAATGAGGGTTTTTTTGTTATTATATAATGATATGCATCAACATTTAGGAGATCTTCATAGTTGAGTGAACCAGTATTTTTCAAATGACTAACACATGATTTTCTATGCATGGGTAGATGATCCATCTGAGGTACAAATCAGACTAAATAATTTAATGTAATAGATTTTAATATGTTCATTGCAGGGTTTTAGATTCTGTATTACAACTGGCTTATAAGAATCTCCCACTTGTTGAATTTTGGTGTAGTATCTAAGAATAATATCCACAATTATTCAAAAAGGGCACTGCAATTCTCATTTCTCCAATAAAACTGTGTGAAGCTACAAAACTACAGTTTGCAACAGATTACATGCAGAAACAGCAATGCAAATTCAATTATCTTCTCTTAAGCCAAATATTAAGGAAATGTGAAAAACTCATTAAAGTTTAAATGTCCTGTATGTTAATATGTAATGAGCTTGTTTATTGTTCTTTAAATTGTATTAATAAGTACATATTTTAAAAGCTCTTAGTTTTAATTTTTACTATGGTAAATATAGACTTCCATGTACATACATACATATATAGATTTACAGCTTCCATACACAAAAGCTCTTTGGGTTTCTCAATAATTTTTATGCGTTTGAAAAGGTCCTGAGACCAAACAGTTGATAACTTCTGGTCAAGGTCATCATGGAGAATTTCAGCTAGAAGGTTTGCTGTTAAAATAACAGGAAAAAACTACACTGAACTCACTTTGTAGAGTGACTCTTAAAGAATGAAATTAAAGGTCATTAAAATGGGAGAGTTGAAATACACCTCCACTCCAAGCTTTCCTTTTTTTTTGGTAAGGGAATAATATCTATAACCCTATAATTATTCTTGCTCAAGCTAGCAGTAGCCTAAAAAATGCTTCTTATGTATAAATGCCTCTTTAAAGCATGTTTAATCCATTCTTTCTAGGAATAAATACTGTAATACCACGTATAATATAACCAAAGTTTATCTCTGTTCATTATTAAAGAAACAAAAAAATTAATATTTTTTGTTTGCTGAGATTATATATTTTATAAATACAAGATAAGAATTATAAACCCGCAGACCTACTGGAGAACGGACTTGAGGGTATGGGGAGGGGGAGGGGTGAGTTTTGATAGGGCGAGAGAGAGTCATGGACATATACACACTAACAAACGTAGTAAGGTAGATAGCTGGGGGGAAGCAGCCGCAAGGCACAGGGATATTAGCTCGGTGCTTTGTGACAGCCTGGAAGGGTGGGATGGGGAGAGTGGGAGGGAGGGAGACGCAAGAGGGAAGACATATGGGAACATATGTATATGTATAGCTGATTCACTTTGTTATAAAGCAGAAACTAACACACCATTGTAAAGCAATTATACCCCAATAAAGATGTTAAAAAAAAAAAAAAAAAAAAAAAAAAGAATTATAAACCCTGATCACTTTTTTGAATATTCAAAACTACTTAAAAATATCCTGATAATGACTTAAAATTCTTCTCATTTCTGTATTTCTATTGTCTATAAATTAGGAAGTTATAATTTATCTTCACAGATTTCCATTTTGTTCATGTACCAAATAAAATGTGATCTTTTCCAATGTTTAACAGCTATATTTACCTTATATTGTTGCTTTTAATGTTATGTATTTTTTTTTGGCGGTACGCGAGCCTCTCACTGTTGTGGCCTCTCCCGTTGCAGAGCACAGGCTCCGGACGCGCAGACTCAGAGGCCATGGCTCACGGGCCCAGCTGCTCCGCGGCATGTGGGAGCCTACCTGACCGGGGCACGAACCCGTGTCCCCTGCATCGGCAGGCGGACTCTCAACCACTGCGCGCCACCAGGGAAGCCCTAATGTTATGTATTTATAGTTCTTTATTAGTTTATATAATGTACATTAAGACTTGGCAACAAGTTATGCTTTTTCATTGTTCGCATTCCCAGGCCAATAGTCTCCCAAATTGCCTCTCTCAACATTGTGTAATAATGGTGAATTTGATGATTATATTTACACGAATAATACACAGACTTCGATAAAATTAACTATTAAAACAAAGAAAAAAGCAAACGTATTTACCGTACTAGACTTTGAGAGTCCTCCTCTGTCTCAAGTAAGTTTTATGCCATGTTGAGGATATTTATTACCACAGGAAAATCACATGTTCATACTTCATTATTACTGCTTGCAGGACATATTCAACATGGAAACAGATTTTTATTAGCTTTTTCATATCATCTAGATTGATATCTATTTATATGTTAGATTTTACAAGTGAAGGAAACCAACTCCAATTAACGAATTTATTGGAAAGATAATCAGATGCAGTATCTCATGTGTTTGAATGCATTAAAAAGGAAAGTTTAACTAAGGTGAAGAGGCACTATTTTGCAGAAGATTAGTGAGAAATTGTAAACTGGGATTCCAGGAGCACTAAATCATCTGAAATAAATAAAAAAGTTTATAGAAAGATTTCAGTAAAGAGGGGACATATTGAAGAGAATGAGGGTCAATAAAGAGGGAAAATGTTTGTATATTCAGCAAAGGAGGACGGGAAGAAAGAAAATAGGCTGAAAAGGGATGAAAAAGAACTAAGGGAAAAATATGATTTAAAAGGATTTTTATACATCATTCCTGTATGTCAGATATTGGGAAACATCATTCACAAAGATTTCTCCCCATGAAAATATCTGTTTTTCTTGCATGCATAATAGAGTGGTAACCGCTTGGTGATGCATATGGGACAAAAAGGGTCATGCCTGAGTTAGAGAAGGAAAAGCTGAATAACAAAACCTCAGAAAGAGAAGTACACTGGATCTAGAAGTCAAATGAAAGCAGAGGTTTGAATGATACCTGAATTCGCTGTCTCATATTGGGTCTACATGCCAGCTTCACTGTCATCCACCATGGATAGGATGCCTGCACAAAAGAAATGGCTTCTTCTCACCCTCACACCTCAAGGTCTTACCAATAGAGACCAACCCTGTCTGCTACGATATGAATGCCGTGTCCCCTCAAAATTTAGGTACTGGAATCCTAACCCCCAAAGATGATGTTATTAGGAGGTGGGGTCTTTGGGAGGTGCTTAGGTCATGAGGATGGAGCCCTCTTGAATGAGATTAGTGTTCTTCACCAGAACCCAACCACGATGGCACCTAGAACTTGGACTTGAATCTTCAGAATTGTGAACTGTTGTTTGTGAGCCACCCAGTCTGTGGCATTTTTTGTGAAGAGCAGCCTGAAGAGACAAAGACACTGCCTCAGGTCCATTTGAAGGAATGCGGGAGGGCATTCACCTGCTTAATGGAGAAACAAAATAGAACATGGGGCTTCCCTGGTGGCACAGTGGTTGAGAGTCTGCCTGCCGATGCAGGGGACATGGGTTCGTGCCCCGGTCCGGGAAGATCCCATATGCCGTGGAGCGGCTGGGCCCGTGAGCCATGGCCACTGAGCCTGGCGCGTCCGGAGCCTGTGCTCCGCAACGGGAGAGGCCACAACAGTGAGAGGCCCGCGTACCGCAAAAAAAAAAAAAAAAAAAAAAATAGAACATGATATGCGTATTGTAACAGGTGATCCATTTTATGTAGAGTGGAAAACATTTTACATAAAGTAATAATTCATTGCTGTGTGTGTTCAGAGGTTGAACTAAAGTATTAAGAAAAATATCACAGAGCACTCATCAAATATGTATTGAGCACTTGCTGTCTGTGAATGTGAGAGGTGACTCTAGGAGCTCTAGCAGATAACTAAGCATTCAGATGTCTTAAAATTCTGCCTGCGTCTCATGTTTTCAGAGTTCCAGTGGGCAGGGCAATCCTTCCCAAACATGTTAAATATTCCCATAGTTTATTTCAGCATTCCCAGACTTTATCCTCCTCTACCCACAGATACTGGTCAGTCTTTCAACTTCCTTTTCCTCAAGTGTTCATTTTCTTTGTTCTTCCTCTTAGTTCATGATCATAGTATCATTTTGAATTGGACTAGAATTGGAGGAGATCATGAGGAGAGAGATGGGAAATTTGTCTGACTCCATGAAATAATGCAAATCTGCATTTGGAGATCAGCTTGAAATGGCACTTCAACTAAAATCATTTTGATATATAGGGTTTTAGACTATTCCTATGGTGGAATATATATACATATGCATATATATGTGTTGATATATATATTATATATTAAAGTTTATATATAATGTATAGATCTATATATAATGTATGCATATAATATATAATATAATGTATGCACATGTGTATGTATTTATATCATATATAATTATATATGTTATTATTAGTAAGATAGTATTACTCCACAAATACTCAGGATTCAGGATTCAGTGTGGTTGTATAAGGTTTCCATATGATGGAGACTAAAGTAATAATATTCTTTCTTTAACATAAAATGTATTTATAATATAAAACATTTCAATGATATACAAGTTAAATACCTTTAAAACACTTGATAACATTTTTAAAGACAGAGAATATATATTATATTAGAGCACAGGTTGACAAAATTTTTCTGTTGGAGTCGGGTAACAAATATCATAGCGTTTCAGGACCGTGCTGTCTGTGGCAACTAACTGCCATTAGGGTGTGAAAGTGGCCACAGACAATATGTAAATATATAAGCATGGCTATTTCATTTATGCACATTTTAATATGAATTCCATACATCTTCATCATCAAAAATATTATTCTCCTTTTGATTTTTTTCAACAATTTAAAATATAAAAAAACATCCTTGCCTCACAGGCTGATACAAAAACTGCTGAGGGCTGGATTTGGCCTATATGCCAATTTCTAACTCCTGTCAGAGAGCATATATAAGAAGTACATGACATAGCTCTCAGATAAAGAATGAAATAGACCTAAACTCATTCTTCTTTGTGACGTTAGAGAAGTGATTTCATCCTATCTCACTTTCCATTGTTAAGGAAGAAGAGATAACTTTGTAAAAATGTTTTAAAACATTTTTAGTGGTTTACTGCAGCCACATGCACTGCCTCAGGAGAACCAACAGTGCAGACCTGCCCAACTCCACGTGCCGTGACAGCACATTGCTAGCTTGAAATTGACCATGGTGGAAATATTTATACTACAAGAACTAGTAAATTCTATAAATCAGGTGCTTTTCTCCCCTAAAGAGTTTGTTGTTAAGCCTTTACCAACAGACCTTTAAATGTAATATTTCTATGGACCCTTGGCTGCTCTGTGAATAAGACATGACAGCACAAAATAGTATAGTTGAGGCACTTTATAGGAACACTACCTAATTACTTCTCAATAATTGTTACAAATATTTTTCTCTAATGAAATGAATATGTCATTTTTACTTATCTCAAAAATTTTAGAATAGCAACAAAAGTTGACTATCTCAAAGAAACAAGATTATCACAGGCTTTGGAATTTACTTCGGTAAGAAAAAGGATTTTGATGTCACGCAAATTCATGAGAGGGATAGCGGTAGCAGTGCAGACTTGCTATTTGGATAGAGGGCCACACGCTTTACCAGAAAGAAAGAATTACACTGTACATTATAAAGAAAAACTTCAACTGACCCGCATTATACAGGGAGTGTTAGGAAACAATGTTAATGGAGGCGTACTTTGCAGGTTTCATTTTAGTTTGTTTTTGTTTATTTTTCCAGATTTTAAAATATCAGATATTGAAAACCAGTTCTTAGGGTTAGATGAATTCAAGAGAATAGCTGAAAAAATTCAATAAAGACAGGGTAAAAAACCAGAATTTCTGCTAGAAGTGAGTCACTGATATTGCTTATCCACTTTATCTTTCAAAAATTTCTGAAAACACACCCTAGAAATTTCCAGCCTCTTTTCCACTGTATTCTACTAACAAACTCTAGTACATATTTTTTTGTTGTCCTAATGTAATTTTATATTATTCTGTTAAAATGGGAAAAATAAAAAGCAAAACAGAAACAAAAATCTCACATTCCTGTAAACATGCTGGGGAAAAAAATCCAAATTCAATAAAAATCTTTCATCTAGCAAGAAGTCTGTATTTTTTTTTTTTACTGTGTGTGATAAGTAATAGCCAACATAGGAATTAAGCTAAATTTAAAAAAGAAAGTCAAGAAAAGCCTTTGGCAATCTTTGATTTATTTAGTTCAAAAGTTTTGGAAAACAAATATTTATTTCTATCATTTACTGAATTTTGTTCCAAATAATGCATCTTTATTTTATGCTGCCTATTTATTTATTCTGTAATATCCAACTTGAATTATTTCATATTTTTCTTAAAAATCTTGCACTCTAATGACATATTTGAATATTTAATTTTTATCTTAATAGAAATTAATGTCTCTTTTGATATATTTTACCCCACTATTTGTTTCATTTTCAGTTTCTATTTCTCCACTCATTCCTTAAACGTATCCTCAGATTCTGTCTACATATTTCCCATGGTATTACATTCAGATCTTATAGTTTCATGTGCACTGATGTTTGCCATCTTACTCTCTCAAATCTCCCCTGAGCTTCAGACATACATATCCAGCTCCAGTTGAATGTGATTGAAAGGACACTTAAAGTCAACAAGTTTATAAGCAAACTCATCAATTTGCTTCCATCCCATTCTATTGTATTTCCTATTATGTTTGAGGGTAGAACCATCTATTTCAGTGGTTTACAAACTCTATTTAACCCACACAGAGCATAAAGTAACAGTGTCTTTCTCCAGCCATAAATTCTCTGTTAAGGAATACTTCCTTGAAGTATGCAGGCAGATATATAAAAAATATCTATGCATGGAAGGAATAAGAAAACTTACAGGATGCATAAAATAACAAATCTTAATACCAGTGCTTGGAGAGAAATTTATAGCAGTGAAAGCCTATATTAAAAAAAAATGAAAGCTCTCAAGTCCATAACCCACCTTTTCTCTCTATGAAACTAGAAAAAGAAAATTACAGTACACACAAAGGAAATAGAAGAAAAGAAATAATAATAATCACAGTGGAAAAATCAAATAAAAAAGAGAAAAATAATAGAGAATACAAAGAAAACTAAAAGTTAATGTTTTGAAAAGAAACAAAATTGACAAACTTTTGGGCTAGACTGACCAGACAGACAGACAGGTGGGGAGAAGAGATGGATAAGAAAGTGAAAAGACTGGAAGGAGATATTTATATATCATACTACTGATAAGGGACTGGCATCGAAATACATAACTTACTCTTACAACTTAATAATGCAAATAAAAAACAAACAAAAAATGAGTGAAGAAAATTCAAATAGATATCTCTCCAAAGAATATACACAATGGGCAACAAACACATGAAAAGATGTTTAACATCTTTGGTCGCTGGAGAGATATAAATTAAAAGCACAGGAAGATGCCACTTCACATCCACTTGGATGACTATAATCAAAAGGTCAGATAATAAAAACTGTTGGTGGGCTTCCCTGGTGGCACAGTGGTTGAGAGTCCGCCTGCTGATGCAGGGGACACGGGTTCGTGTCCCGGTCCGGGAACATCCCACATGCCGCGGAGTGACTGGGCCTGTGAGCCATGGCCACTGAGCCTGCGTGTCCAGAGTCTGTGCTCCGCAATGGGAGAGGCCACAGCAGTGAGAGGCCCGCATACCGCAAAAAAAAAAAAAAAAAAGTGTTGGTGAGAATATGGAGTCATGGGAGCTGTCACTCATGGTTGGTGGAAATATAAAATAGTACGGCCATTTTGGAAAACAGTTTGGCAGGTCCTCAAAATGTTAAATATAGGATTATCTTCTGAATAGTCAATTCTGCTCATAGATACATATCCAAGAAAATTGAAAACGTATGTCCACATTTAAAAAAAAGCACATGAATGTTGACAGCAGCATTATTTATACTAGCCAAAAAGTGGAAACAACCCGTGTCCATCAAACGATTAACTGATAAGTAAAATGTGCTATACACATACTACTGATACATGCTACAACATAGGTGAACCAGAAAGCACTATGCTAAGTGAAAGAAGCCGGTAACGAAAGACCACATATTTTATGAAATGTCCAAAATAGGCAAATCTATGAGGACAGTTAGTAGATTAGACAAATCTATAGAGACAAATAGCAGGGATGGGTGTGGAGTATGGGGACAGACTGAGGTTTTTTGGGGACAGTGACAATGTTCTCACCTTAGATTGTGGTGATGGTTGCATAAATTTGAATATGCTAAAATCCAATGACTTGTAAAAAATTCCAATAATTTATTTTGAAATCGAATTTTAAAAATGTGTAGACTCAGCTGTTTGGTTTTTTTTTTGTGAAAGAAATCTGTAATTACAGATTTCTTAATGATTTAAGGATCAGGTCAAACTTCAAGTATTTTATAATAGAGATACTGGTACAAATACATACTTTCTTATGATTTTGTCCTAAATTTTTCCTTAGCTTTTCATTTTATGTATTTTCAACCTGACTTCTACTAAATACATGCAAATTTTTATTGCACTGACTGGTCAACACTTCTTAAACTAGCAAATCTAAAACTCGTGCTTCCCCAGATCAGTACAGGAACAAATATTTTAATAGTCTGTCAACATTCATATAAATTGTTTGAAACTTTCCCAGCAATTTTCATAGATTCATGTAGAATGAGTTTTATGGTTTTCTGAACACAGGTCAAAGAAAAAATTAAAATTCTTTTAAAGAATTTAAAAATTTAAATTCTTTTATTTGAAAATCTTAAGAAATTTCACTTTTTATTCCTGCTTACTTCCGAGGCTTACAATGTAACTAAGTCTTTGTGTTTTTATGTTCACTGTGATACAATTATCAGTTGACTACCATGCACAACAAGTTAGAAAAATTTATTGATTCTGATAGTAAAAGAAAAGTTAAAAAAAAAATAGTGTATGTGCTCTCATTGTACTATTACTTTGGAAAATAACTACAATTGATTATTATGAGACTTAAGACTACACGTTGTTTTCTGATTATCTCTAATAATATAAATAACATTGTGCTATATATATTACTACATCTACATTCAGAAAATCAATAGAGCTGTCCTCAGTTGTCTACATTGCTACATGTCTTACCTTTGTCTTGGCAAGCTGATGAGGGGTTGTTTATGACATCTCTTGCTAAGGCTAAAGAGCTTGTGTACAATTTTCTGTGCCTTTAGGAAAAGTTGCTTCATGCTGTTCTCCAGTTGTTCATAGCGGCGCTGAAAATTAGAGTCCATTGTCCACAAATGCATTATGGTAGACGTGTTGAGGAAATAATTCATGGGTAGCCTTTTCATAAAGAACTTGAATTCATCTGAAAAAAATGTCAAAATTCAACACTTTAATAATAAAATAATTATTTTCCCTTTTCCCCAAGACACATTTAGTATGTTAATGTTAAAAAAGAATACAATCTATTATTTTCTGTGTAGCAAATTAATGGCAAGAAGGAAATTTTTTTATGCTTTAGGATTGTTTTCTTTTTTTGTTCCCCTCAAGAAAGAACATTCACAGAAAAAGATAATTAAAATAATCGTGCTACAGCAAATAATGGGGGCAGAAAGTTTAAGGTGAACTTAATTTTTCCACATTCTCCTTTCGATGGCATTTGAATTTGATGATACTGGTTTTTCCCATAGGTAGTGGTCATTAATCTAGCTTTCATTTTTGGCAACAGTATTAATAATTTGTTCCAAGTGTTGTTCATTAAATAAATATTCTCAGAAAATTTCATTAAATCAGTATATATATATATTATCATTACTAAATTATTGTATTGTTTAAGGAAAAAGAGGAAACTTTTATAGTGTAAAATATAATATTCAACGATGTACTCTGGTTGTTCCCTTAGTAACTGACCACATTTCAAGTTGTTAAAACAACAGTTTAAAACCTAACTGTATACTTAAGAGAAAAAAATAAAAACGAATTTAAAGCTCCAGTATTGGCTTTTTGTGTGTGTCAATAATTATTATGTCTAAATTATTTTCTTTTCAAGTGTCTAAGTAACAGTAGGAACAAAAGTTGACACTACAATAAAATAATCATCTAAAAGGTCTATTAATTATCTCAACACAGAAGAGCCAAAAGATAGAAACAACCCAACTATTCATCAATAGATGAATGGCTCTACCAAGTGTGGTATATACCTAAAATAGAATATTACTGAGCCATAAAAATGAAGTTCTGATGCATGCTACAACATGATGAACCTTCAAAATATCATGCTAAAAGTGAAATAAGCCTGAGAACAAAGGACAAGTATTGTATGATTCCACTTATATAAAATATTTAGAATGTTCAAGTTCATTGAGACAGAAAATAGATTAGAATTTACCAGGGGATGGGGGAAGAGCAGATGGGAAGTTTTTGCATAATAGCTATAGAATTTCTGTTTGGGGTGATAAGAACTTTTTGGAAAAGAGATAGTGGTGATGGTTGCACAGCGTTGTGAGTGTAATTAATGTCACTAAATTGTACATTTAAAATGGTAAATTTTATGCTATATACATTTTACCACAAAAATATTAAAAAAACCAGAAACAAAGAGAGTAGAGCCTTCTCCCCATCTCTCCTTTTCTTCTTAAATATTATGATCATGGACTCAAAACATAAACTTTTTATTTATTTTAGTATTTCTTTAAAGGATTTATTGTGTTTAGCATACCACATTGCCCCCAGTCCATGTTGGAGTGGCTGGGTTTCCTCAGCATATATACTCCAGCACAGGACAAGATTTGGAAAATGTTTTCAGTGGCAGAAGATGTTTTATTTAGTAAGTGATACAAACCACATTTTAGTTACTATTCTACCCATAAAAGTGTTATATTGCATGCATTAAACCTCAGTCTTTCTGTGCCTTAATTTCCTCCTTTGTAAATGAGATAGAAAGTTTTGGATAATAATAATCTCATTTTCTTTTAAAATTCTATGATGTTACAGTTGTTTTAAATGACTGTTAGTTTTAAATATCCAACTCAAAAACAGTTGTTTTCAAATAGCCAGTTACAGGCGTTAGTGTTTAATTGACCTTGGACAAGGTATGTTAATACCGATTCCTTATTAGTAGAGAATGGCTCAATTGCAGTGTTTCAAAACCTCCAAATTATCATCCACATTTTAAAAAATATGCCATTAACATAGGAAAAGATAAACTACACTTATACATATACATATTTAAAGCAACTAATTTATAGTTTTATAAATCAGGACTATTTCAATAATCAAATCCAAACTATTTCATCAGTGATGGAAAATGCAACTTTTAAACAATTAACAGAAAATTATATTCATGAATTTTGGGGTTGATATTTTTTCTAGAGGAAATAAATTCAAAGTTCTGGCATCTTTTGGACATTAAAGGTATAGACTTTACCAGAAGAACAAGGAAAAATAAAACAAAAGGAAAAAATAGGACATTTTACTGCAAAATCTATGGGGAAAGATTTTTGAGGATATATCCATTTGATATGCTTCAAATCATTTTTTTAAGTAAGCAGGGTATAAATAAGAGATACATTTTAAAATTCCAATTTCACAGTACCCTACATTTTGTTTGGTCCCATATGTCTCTTTTGAGAAACTCTCTCCTTTGAATAAAGGAGTTCATGCATGGAAACTGGAAAGCATTCCTTGGATTATTCACAGAGCAGATGCCACTACTGTGAAAACTAATCATTCATTTCATTGTCATCTTTTACTTGAACACTTTTGATAAGCCTTTATTGTTTCATGGGTATGCATATTTTAGTTATTTTCATTGTTTGTTATAGTAGTATTATGAAAGTTTCTAAATCAGTAAATTTCATTCACGTTAAAGAATACGTTAATTTATTTAATTTTACCAAAGTGTATGTAATAGTGTATGTCCGCTGAAAACTGGCACTATGTAATTTCTAAGAAACAGTTTTAACATGACATTTGAATAATTACTTCATTATGAAGTCATTAAGAGTCACCACTGACAGTCACCCAAAACATTTATTGGACACCTGTTGTGTACAAAACATACAGATGTTTCAGTCTATGAGTGAGAATATGAATAAACCTTTCATCTTATTTTTTTAATGAAAAATAATATTAAATATTTTTAAATGTTATAATAACATCTTATCTAAAATTCATTCTACTTAGAAGTCAATAGAACCTCCAGAAATATTCCTGTGGATATCTTTTCTTTTATTTTTGGCAATTAGTAAAGTTCTTATTTATAGAATATGAAAATGAATTTTGAATGATACGTTAGAATTATTATATAAATCTAGAGATTTACATAACTACAAGGAGAAAAGATAATGATTAGGGGACACCAGATAACACTTTACCTTACAATAATTTCCAAACCCATGTAGGAGATAAAGTGCTGTTGCTTTTCACATGGCAAGTAAACAATGACTAGCCATACTTTTTGGGGGGGATACATTTATAAAAGAAAACAAATTAATGTCATATAAAAATAGCCCAGGAGAAATACATTCAATATCTGAATTACTAGAGAGAGATTAATCTGGAAATCCCTGTTTGCTAAGTATGTATGAACTGAGTACTTCTGCTCAGCATAGTTTTGAGGACTATAGAGAAACAAAACAACAGCAACAATAATACTAGTGGTAATAAACATTCTGTATGCTGGAAGGAATTTACAGTCAGTCGTCTTCGCAAAACTAATTCACATGAAGCAAAAAATAATACGAAGGTAGTTGTATGATATTAATGAATTCTGTGGAGGTGAAGAGAATTAGGGTAGGTGACGTCTTTCCAGTAAATTATAGAAGACTAGTCAGGCACCATGTTAATTCTCTAGATTACAACTATTCCTCCATTAAAAATGAGGTTTTTTCTAAAATAGCTGAGCAAGGTTTGTTGGTGTTTTTCCCCTCTCTAATGCAAACTCTAGTTAACATTTGATATCTAATTAACTAATTTTGAAACTAATTCTCTCTCTCTCTCTGTTAACACGAGTTCTTACTTTGGTAGGAACTCAATTTTAAGTGCTTTAAATATTAACTCAATCCCCCCAATAATCCTTCATGTAAATTTTACTGGAGCTGTTATGTATGTAGAATGCCGACGATTTTTAGTTTCATGACTTCAATGTCAGCAAAAATATTTTATTAATGCTACTGCATTTGTATATTGGTCTTATGTATTTATATATTTATGCACTTTATTCTCATGCTTCACAGTTGAATTAAATAGGTAAGAGTGGAGAACGGAACATTTTCAGGGTGTAAAAGAACCAGCCATAATACATACAGCCTGATTTGTGTTTCTGCCTTTATTGATGAGCATGAAAAGCATTGACCAATGTATTGATAATGCATTTTCACATATTCAGAACCTCTGATCAGAACTGCTTTGGAATATATTTTCAAAGGTGTTCTAAAGCATTCTAAATTTTCTAGAGCTTTGGGAGCACATAAATTACTTCCTCAAAAGTGTAGAAAAGTAATCAGATACTTTTGTATTATTTAGAGACAATTTCTTGAGTTATAAATCCACCAAAATATCTAAAACAGAAGCTGCTTCCATTAGAAAGTAGGACTATGGGTAGGGAGGACTCAGGGAGGAAACTTGTGCTTTTATGGTATTTATTATTTCATATGAATGTGTTATTTTACTAAAATTTAAATAAATACTGTGAATCAGTAAAAAACATAGCCAAAAAATACTATTAAATTGTCAGTACACTATGTTTTTATCTTATGTTTCATACATTTACATAAAATGTTATTATTTAGTGACTTGCTAATATAAAAGTAAAAGCGTACTGGCTCACATTCCATGTTTTTTTTCCTGTATCAATTAACATAGTGGTACACTCAAAGTATCTTTTCAGTAGAAATGACAACGCAATATGGATAATAATTACAAGTATTATGAAAGCATAGCAATGGTCTTACTACAATAACAAAATATTGTACAGTATGTAGCAAAGTATGTAAAGAACATGGACACAGAGCAATCTTTAAATGAAAGGATGTAATAGGCAAAAAAAAAAATGTGTGTCAGATATATAAGAAGAATCCATGCAAACATTTGTTTTTAAGCAGGAAGGATAATCGTTTCTCATTTTGTGATACTACTGGTCTAGTGTCTTCAAACTCCTCTCTCCTGCTTATGTTTGTAAACACAGGATTTTTTGAAATAATACATGTTAATAACATATTCTAGTAACATAAATTTTCTGTAATCTGTAAGTTAAAAAAGCAAACATTATCTCCTTATACTGAATGCAGTACCGAGGCCTTACCTATACATGAACACATGGCAAATATAGTCTGTTTCTATGGATGGATTTTTGTTTATCAGTTTGTTTAGCTTGCAGTAGGTTTATACCTATACGGAGTACTACCTCCAATGCTGACAAATAAATATCAAACTACCTACCACCGGACCTCAAAGTTATTGCTCAACCAGAATCCCTTCAAATAAAGCTGTTTCTTGTTTATTGAGAATCACAGTTTCCTAGAAGATAGTATGGATTCTTCTATCTTCCTCTGATTTTCAAGGACAAAGATTTGCCTAGCAAATAAGTTGTGAACCTTGATGCTCCAGAAATGCAAGCCTTAAGTAGGTAAGACACAAAACTGAGAAACAAATGCAAAAGTGCGTAGGAAGAAGGGCTGATGGGGAAAAAAAAAGACAGAGAAAATTTAGGTAATGGGTGTCCTGAAAGGCAGAAGTTACCAAATGGCTGAAATGACAATCTAACCTTTGACGGAGTACAATGAAGAGGCAAATTTTGACCCATTCCATAATCCTGACTAGAACTGGTTGATTTTTAACTTTTACAAAGTATTTTATTTCCTCCAAACATTTCTCAGGGACTATTTGAATCACTTGTACCAGTTTAGAATTTTGTCAACTTCTACAGTAAATCACTGAGACGACTTTGAGTGGTCACATATCAATGCAAGTCTATTCAAACCGTTCTATAAGCCACGGGTATAGAGTTTACGTTGAAATTGACAAAATACCACAATGCTGCATAAAGTAAATGGCAAGCCTGTTTAATAGCTTGTGAACTGGCCAATTTTCTGAGGCTACAAAGGGGTTCAAGCGGGCATAAATCAGAAGTTGAACCTAATTCCTTAGTAGCTCCCTAGAAATAAGTTGTGCTTTCCCTGACCATTTTCTTTTTCTCTGAAAGATACATCATATTGTTATATTAAAATACTTCAATACAGCAAGACAATGAATCTGTCCTTCATTGGATTGCCCTGTTTATGAACCCCTCTTCAAATGTTTGAGAACTTACCCAAACAGAGCTTTATCTCTATAATTATAACTAACTATGTTATTTCTGTAGTTATAGTTTATCTCTCTAACTATAACTAACTAACCCTAACTACAGAACAGGCAAGACCCAGGTCTTCACTCTTCCAGTGGCCTTGCAGCTACAGAGTGGATGCATCATCTAAGCTATAGAAATCAGGTGTACCCACGCAGAGTTTAGATCTTAAGCTGTTGATGCAATAACAAAGAGGATGCCTAGAGCAATTCTCTAAAGAGATAGTGGTTACAGCAGTAATGGTAGTGCTGTTGTATGGTCAGGCCACTCAAGATGGCTGTTCTCTTGCTCTCTGTCCATCCCCTGCTTGACCAGTGCCTGCTTCACCTACACCCCACTCACATAACTGACCTTCCTAAGTACTTGCCCCAGGCTTCAGCTAGTGATTGTTCTAGCTTTAGATCAGAACTCTCCACTATGCTTATCAAAGGGGGATGACCCTCTGCTGGTTTCCTTGGCAACCAATAAGCCAACTTGATGTCAATTCCCCTATAACTGGTAACCTCTCCCTGTCTATGGGAGCAAAGATGGCCACTCTATCCTGTCCTGGTGCCTGCAGCACACGATAGAGTACCACTCCAGGACCTTGCTTCAGACGTGTAAGCTCCCCCATCCATTAAACCACTGAGGCCTCTGTCACTGACTCTGGGCTCTTTCTTCAGTCTGGAAGCTAGGCAAGTACAAGCCTTTCAGGCCTGCGGGGTGCAGCCCGACAGCGATCCACTGTTCATTGCATTTAGCAATGTGACCTCACTAAATAAGTCTTCTGCAAGATTTTTCACTTGGTCCCAACTATGTAGTACAAGAGTATGCTTCTCTAGCTTTCTTGATGATTCTATATGCTACCCAATAACCTTTAATAGATTCCTTCTCAGGTTGGGTCAGCTAGAGCCTGTTTTTCTTACTTGCAGCAAAAAATCTGGGTGATAGGGGTACTGGTATAAGAAGTAGTTTGGAAGAGTCTCCATGGACAATAAGGAGAGTATGTGCTTGGTTTTCTGGATTAGTTGGAAAAAAACGCTTTTTAAATCCATGCAGTATTAAAGGTGGACGTTTGACAACAGAAGTACCACCTGTGCTCATCTATAATGAAGAGTTTGTTGTAGAAATGGCATTTGGGATTATGTGCCTACATAGAACTGAATGAGGAACATAAAAAAGTCAAAGACTGAGCATGACTTGGTTACTACAAATAGAGATAGCTTGCTTAAAGAGCTCAAAATCCTATACTTTTTTTTTTTTCCTCAAAGCACAGAATGAGTACTGGTTGAGTACTGGAGACTTTCAAGGACTGTGCTAAAGGGATCTTTTATTTCTTGCAGCTATAGGGCTTCAAAACAAACTTTTATCCCAAGATTGAATTTAAATTCCTGCCAGATCTGTTAAAGTTAGAAAGAACGCTGGGAAGAGGTGGGAACCTGGGAACTGGAAGGTAGATGTGGGGGACGACTGGGATGAACTCAGAATAATCCAAAGCATTGATGCTTACTCTCTTTGTCCCCACGAAATAGCCCCTTCTGTCCTGCCTGATGGACTAACCCTGTCCTGCTTTCAGTCACTGTAATGATCTTAATCGAAGGAATGACCTTCTTTAGGAAGCCAAGGTTCATCATGTCCCACTTTCATCACCCATCATGTCCCAGGGGAGTTTACTGAAAAGATTCCAATTTTCCAATGGTTATCAAGAACTTGCTGATTTTTATTGGAGAAAGGACATTAAACGCATTGGTAAAAAGAATACCTGCCAGCATCTCTGATGAACATTGTATTCTGTAGGATGGGAACACCAGTTACCGTGAAAATCTGTGTGAAATCAGATGGGATCTCTGATTTTAATTAGGATACAATTACCCCTCTGTGACTGAAGCCTAGAAGCAGCTATTAACAATCAGAGGCACAGTGGACATGGGTACTGTAATAGGTCCCGTGTATTACTCAGAAAAGGTCTAACCTGTAGGAATTTTAGAGTTTGCTAATCAGGTCATGGTCCCTCAGGATTTAAATGTGGAACCAGTGCTGTGAGGTCCTATTTAATTTGTATAATAGAAAAAAAAGTTAAGTCTGCAACAAAGGCCTGACTTGAGTTTTCATGAGCGAGAAGAATGCTGTCCCTGGTCCTGAATAATTTCAAGGACTCAGAACTCCTGCACCACAGCTTAAGTAGAGCAAATAATTCCTTTCCATTGTGAACTAATTCCTTGGGCTCCTAAATGCCACAATATTCCATGAATCGGAGAGTGGCCTTATAGAAATAAGATAGCAAATTGGGTTTTCCTTGAATCCTCAAATCAGGTCCAGTGGGACGCTCATCCATGCCGTGTTTATTTTCCCAGTCTCTGAATAAAGAATTAGAATGAGCATCGGTTCCCTAGCCTATTAAGTAAAATCTATAAAGGAAAGATAAAATGAAGCTTCCCTCTCCTATGAAAAGACTAAATTCAAAGTGATGTTGCTTGTTTTTTATGCTTGACACCATTGCAGGAATTAGAGATCAGTTCAACACTGAAAATTTTGAGAAGAATAATCATATTCCATCTCTAATTAACTCACATGTTGGTGATAGCTCAATCATAGAGTAACTCTAATTAAAACTGCCATTCCAGATGTGGCAGCTTACTGGTGGCAGGACTCCTCACACTAGGGATAAAGTTTCTTCTCTGGTACAAACTCTTTTCTCTATCATTGTAAACAGGGAATACTAGAAGCAATTTTCTTTCCTATGCCAGCTGCGAGAATGAAACATTCCTATTGTATTCAAGAATCAAATCATCTCGCAGCCTATGTGCGACAACTTACTTCACAGGAACGCACACCGTCTCATCCTATCACGGGACATATATTGTTAATGACATCATACTGAAAAGACGTGAAACACACAAGTGGCGGGTATCCTGGCTGCTGGCCCATACTTTAGATGTGTGCAAGGTCTGCAAATACATTTTGTGAAAACTCAAGCATCTGATGCCTGAGTGAACTTTCTGAGAGTCCAGTGGATATCTTGTCCAAAGCAAAGAACAAGTAACTATTCCTCCAGCTCCCCTTAATAACAAAGGTGTACAGATCTTGGAAGTAGCGGCAGAGGAATCATCTGGTCGCATTACTTACAACAATGACTTCAGTGATCTGTGTCTCGGGATGTCAGAGATGCCAGCTGCAGATTCTGTTGCTCCTTATATCCTCAAGCAATCACTCTTGCTGTGTGATTTAGGAATTGTTCCTGGCACAGCCTCGGGGCCAGGCTCTCCAGTTCCCCTGCTGATTCTGTGAGTAATCCAATCCGATGTCTGAACATAAATTCTTTTTCTGCTGCAGTCAGATTCTATTCTCACAAGAATGCTGACTGATACAGCTAATGGGGGCCTCAAATGTAATTAGAATCTGGAGTTCAACAAGAGTATAACAAATATTTATTGAGTGTCTAATGTGTGCCAATCACTATACTAGTTAAGTGCTAAAGCTACATTAATAATCATTTTTGTAGCTATGATAATAGTACTTTCTTCATAGGTTTAGCAGATTAAATTAGGTAATTATGAAAATAATAGAATACCTTTTACACAATTAGTGATAAATAAATGCTAGCTATTATTTTTCTTTTTATAATTTATTCCGTGATTCTATGTGTGCTGGGCTGAGCACTTTAAGCGAATTATCTCATTTAATCCTTCCAGCAGTCCTAGGAGATGGGTACTATTATTTCGGCATTTCACCGAGGAGGACGTGTGCTTTAGTAAGATTCAGCCAATTGTTCAAAGTGACACAGTTATTAATTAGAGCCCAGAACAAAAGAAGTCTGAAAAAAGTATGGCTCCTGCCTTAATAAACATAAACTCTTTTGGGAGTTGACAGAAAAATAAAATTATTATTCCCTATATTTAAAGACTGCTTTTCTTTGGTAGACTTTTCACAAATATTATCACATTCAATCTCATAATAACCCTGCAATAGGATCGGCAGGTTTTATTGAGACTTGATGTGAAACAATTTTGAATTAAGAGATCATTACACAGAGTCAACTGTGAGAGAAAAATGAGAAAAACAATGGACTCAAAGAAATATAAAAGGAGAGACCAGTTTATATTTTTTCTGAGGGGCAGGACAATGTTTTATTTTTCTTTGTAGTCTCCCTTTACAAAAGCCTAAGACAGCACATTACAGATAGTATGAATTAAGAATGTTTCTTAAGTGGCTTAACCAATTGACAAGATCCAGAAAGAAACAGTTGCAGCTAACTATAAACATGTATAGAATAATTCATTTGGAAAAGCAGAGTTTGAGTTTAGTCATATAAAATATGAAGCCATGAGTGACTCACGTGGGAAAATAAAGTTGAAATAAGATGTGTAGTACAGTTCTAAGCCTTAATATTCCTATGGAAAAAGGATTTCAGGTTGAAGGAAACATGAGATAAAGGCATAGATAAATGTCTTAGTTTTATGGATAAGAAACTGACAAATGGGGTTCAGATGGTAAAGTTGCAGTGTATGTGAATTTCAGAGTATTGATAAATAATCAAAATATCCTGCAATGACATGTGATCATTAGTTATAAACAAAACTGTAAGTACGTACTCAGGATTACATAAGGATTTTTACATCTGGTATCTTTTAAGCATCAAGCACTCTTCTAGGCACTTAATTCTCTTAATTCTACATAGTACTTATTGCTGTTAGATCCACTGTATTAAAACCATACCTATGACTTAGAGATGCTGAGGAAATTTTGTCTGGTGGGAAGCCTTGTAAGTAATGCCTAGAGAAAAACTGCTGAACACAGAAGCAGTATCTGCCATGAGATCAAATCCATCTGAAACCTTGTACCCACCATCAGAGAATCCAGAGCCACGGTGATGCTGGTGAGAATAGAATTTACCTCATACTCTCTAAATAGGAAGTAATATTAAAGGATATATCCTTTCTCTTGAAACAGAAAAAGCATGCCAGTCACCACCACCTGCCCCTTATACACAAATTGTCAATTTTTGCAGCAGTTTTTATTTTTCATCAATAATGAAAAATGGAGGCCAAAGAAGTTTAGTGATATCCATATGAACACAGGTCTACAGAAAAGTTGAATTAATACTTAAACTAAGACCTTTAGCCCATAATCTGTCTTTTATACTATGTGACCATCTTAGATGTCATAAACATACATGAAAATATATAATCAGTATTAAAATAATACTAATTCACATGTTGTTTAACTATTAGAAACTATTTCCAAACAGGACAATTTTTAAAACTATGTAAATAAAATTACGATTTTTTATAATGTTCAAATTGGCAAATTTATAATTAAATACAAGCATTAAGGTTTTTATCTTAAGTTATTCTTATATAGTTTATTCCGGGTATAGTTCCAAGTATAGTTAGGACTCTCAATACACTATAGAAAAATTATCTTAGTCACTTCTCGCTTGATGGAATCTTAATAAATTATCTTAGAACTTTGGAAAACCGAACTTACCAAAGAGTAGACACACCTTTCAAATAGTGAAACCTCTGAGAAAAAAGCACCCCAGATCCTGCACAGAAAGGACAGGGAGAGTGTATCAAGAGAAAAAAGGCCTCTCCACCAGCCACAGGGCATGTCTCTACACACAGCTAGGCAGGATGGGAAACCAGGCGGTTATTGGCTCCATGATATTCAACTGAAATCTGTTTTTTTTCCTTCCTTTTTCACAAGTCCTACATACAATTGAAGTATATACTAGAAGAAAAAAATTTGATAAAATATTCAGTAAAACAGCATCAGTACCTGTGGTAGCAAATAAATCCCTAACCTATATAAACCTATATATGTGTGTATATAGATAAATATCCTTAATGCCACCCTCAAATATTTACATATTAGCTTTAATGTAGAATTAAGAGATGTTATAATCTCTATTTTTATCATGCCATGATTGAAACTGATTCCTCGTATTTCTTGTTGAAAGCCTTTTTCTCTGAATTCAATTAACCAAATACACTGTGTGTTGTGTTCCTCCAATAGATTTTTCATATTACTCAAATTTGTCAGGAACTTGGCTTTTTGAATAAAGACAATATGTGATGCTTCCAATTGTTCATGCTTAGTCTATTTATTCCAAATGAAAACATCTCAGACTGTGGCGTTTACACTTTCACACTGCTGGCAGTCGTGCTCAGTTGTTTGTCATGAACTTGGCACCATCATCACCAATCCAAGGCTGAGAACTCTTTCCCTAAAGCTCCGTACCTGGACAATTCTGTGTTAGAGTCTGTCAATGAGAGAAACTTGTGAGGTGTGGAAGGTGGACATGAAATGGAAGCCATTATTCTTAGAAGTTTATGATGATGAACATGAGACAGTCACATGCAGTTCTTTCCAAAATTCAGTGACATGGTGGCTTCTACAGCTAGACCAGGTTCCACAGAAGTGGCAACTTGCCCAGAAGTAGCAACTTCCAAATACCTCTCCCTGGGCTCCCACTTCACAGTGGCCAGATGCTCGCAGCCTCTTGGACGTGTTCACAGACTCTGCCTTTTCCATCCATTCCATGGCTTTGAGATTAAGTGGATTATAGATGTTTCTCTAATTCCCTGTCTACCCCTTTCATTCCTTCACTTTCCAAGTTCCTCCCTCATGTAAAACACTATTTCCCATTTCAAGCCCCTTTATTCCCATAATACTTTTTGTGGCTTTATTTTCCTAAGCTCAGAGGAAGAAAGCAGGTGAGGCAGCTGTGGCTGATTTCCTACTACATCCATTGTCCTCTTACAGAACATTGATTTTAGTGCTGACCGCGATGGGTCCAAATATAAAACTCCTTGCAGCCTCTGGTGGATATATGACAACGACTGGCCAAAGTGACAAAAGCAACAATCTGCGTCTGTGTGTTTTGCGGGGCAAGGGGGAACTTCTGTGTGGATAAAGTTTTGCTTTTCAGATTTAGGTACTGCCCTCTTTTTTCTCAGCCTTTGCTGCATCCTTCTGAGTGAACTGCTGACCGGAAGCTGGAGCAGCCATATTGTAACCAAAGGGGGGGGGAAAGCCAACGGCAAGGGAGACATTTTGGTCTTCATCTTCTTAAGCCCTTGAAGCAGTCCTGGCCTTACTACCTCACTTCTGTAATATGCAGATTGTCTTAACTGAGGATGAGAAAGAAAGAGCGGGAAATGCAAATCTTTAAAGCAATAGTTCCTTGATGTATCTTGAGAGCCCCTTACATTCTTAGAAATTACTGAAGACTCCAAAGAGCTTTTGTTTCTGTGGTGTATTTTATGGGTATTTACCATGTTAAATTAAATATCTAGGGAATTCCCTGGCAGTCCAGTGGTTAGGACTCCATGTTTTCACTGTCAAGGGCCTGGGTTTGATCCCTGGTCAGGGAACAAAGATCCCACAAGTTGTGGAGTGTTACCCCCCAAAATATATTTACTTTTTCTTGTAAAATAATAATAATTAACCCTCTACATATAAACAACATATTTTAATAAAACTAACTATATTTTCTAAAACAAAAAGTAATAATTTGGGAGAGATTGGCATTGTTTTACATTTTTGCAAACTTCTTTAATGTCTAGCTTAAGAGAAAACACCTGATTCTTATACCTGCTTCGGCACTAGACTTACTGCCATATCACACACCCTGTGATTTCTAGACACCTTCACTGTACACTCAAGAGACGATGAAATTGGAAAAAAAGCAATGAAATCTCAAAATATTATAACAAGGGGCATGATCTCATGGACCTTCTAAAAGTATCTCAGGGACCACCAGGTTTCCCCTGAGGATACATTGAGAACCTCTGTTCTAAAGAAAATTATAATATAAACTGCAGTATTCGGAGTTTATGTATTAGGTAGCAAATATATATATATCATGTAGTTAAGATATAAGATAGCTATATAGTTTTATAGGTAATAAACATTAATACTATAATAGAAATAATAATAAACAGGATAAATTTCACAGTAAGAGGCAATATCACCTTTTATGTGCTTATCAACAGAAGATGGTATGTTTCTTATTTGAAGAAAAGGGAATCTGTGATATTTATTTCCCAAGAATTTAACATACAGTGTTTCATTTTTCAAATCATCTAAACATAATAATCAAAGATAAAAATCATATGTTAGTTGAAAGTTAACAGCTGTTGTATGCTTTCAATAATCTTGCCCTTTTTCATCATAGATTATCTTGGAATTTCATGGGGCAGAGAAACCGAATGAAAACAGTTATCATTTGATTTTTTCCTGAAATGTGCTGCCAGATTTCAATATTGAAGCATCATATTTATTTGGTCTGCTGCAGTGGTGAGCTGCTATGACCAGAGCTCTGAAAACCACCACCATTACAATTCTTAGTGGAGAACTCTGAGTGACAGTCATAAAAGATATAAATGATATCAAACGGCCTGAGAGCCTGATGCTTTTGTACGCGCTTGGCATGTACAAGTGGTTTAATAATAAAATCATGGCAAAATTACTTCTTTCTCACAACAGTATTTTCAATAGTAATCTAAGCAATAAAAATAATAGCAGGTCTAACACCACTGGCAATATTAAATTGAAAAAGCAAATTGCAAAGCTAATGAACTTGTTATCAGAGGGACTGATCTATAATAGAACCAATATTTCAAGCTCCCAAATAAATGTTCAGTAAAATGATGCTTCACTATTGTGCAAGCATTATGGTAGTGATTTACCAAAGATATATGACTTCAAAATACCTTGCAGTCTTTCAAATGCTGGGGCAAAACACAAAGAACTAAAATGAAAGTACATTTATTTTTATGTTGCATTGGATTTTAGTTGCTCACAACACATTACTTAACTCATCCTAAAAAAAACTAGACTCCCAATTTCAAGAAATAATTCTTTGTATTGGAAATAATGGAAACCTTAGACCTTAGCCAGAAATGTTGTTGCTTCTCTGTATGAACAAATGCACTCAGTGCATTTGTTATGTGTAGGAACAATTCTTTACATATTACAAACAAATTACAGGTTTCTTTTCTCTACTGGATATTAAGGAAACATAAAAAAGATTACTATAAATTTTTACCTTTACAGGTCACTAAACATATAAACGGAAACTTATCTCTGTATTTATTTATTTTTTTTGCGGTACGCGGGCCTCTCACTGTTGTGGCCTCTCCCGTTGCAGAGCACAGGCTTCGGACGCTCAGGCTCAGCGGCCATGGCTCACGGGCCCAACCGCTCCGTGGCATGTGGGATATTCCCAGGCCGGGGCACGAACCCTTGTCCCCTGCATCGGCAGGCGGACTCTCAACCACTGCGCCACCAGGGAAGCCCGCTTCTCTCTGTATTTATTTATCATCAATATCTATTTATCATCTATCTATCTATCTATCAATCATCTATCTATCATCTCTTACATGTCTTGCAATTCTCAGGAAAGGCCACATTTTGCTGCTATAACAAACTGCTCCCGAATCCCAGATGCTTAAAACAACAACAATGTATTTCTTGCTAACATCACATGCACCATGGAGCAGTGGTGGGCTCTGCTGGGTCCCAGGCTCACAGAGGCTCTACCTGGAACTGCACACCCTGGAACCTAAAGCCTTCCTGATCTTCACAGTAAGGAGAAAGAAAGTGACGTGTGTTTTTGTTTTCGTTTTTTACTGCCTTAGCCCATAAATGACACCTTTTACTTGCACTTATTCTTTGTTTGTCAGAATTTGTCATATGGCACTATGTAACTGCAAGAGGACTAGAAGAAAAAAAGGGGAGTAAGTAGAATATCTGGTAAGTACTCCTCTCTCTGCAGTCTGCCCTCCGAATCATCAAACATCCTTCTCTGTTCTTCCCATGTGTAGAACATACTCTCCTCTCCTCCAGGGAAGATAACACAAATATTCCATCACTGTATCAAGGGCAAAGCCCAGGGTATCTGAGAGGTGTGGACTAGTTTGTAAATCAAGTTCAGATATGGCTCCCATTTGTTTACAGGACAACAAATTAAAGAGATGAGTTATTTGCCTCCCATACCTAATATAAATGGTGGGAAAAATAACTACACTAAACACTACTATTTGTAAAAGATGTGAACAGGAGACACAAAGAAGTTGCTGTGAGCAGCCATCCTGGAACCCACCAAGGCAGACACTGTAAGGGCTCTTTACCCTAGGGGAGGAGAGGGTTTCTTGATTAGGCCTGGCTTTACTGTCTGGGAGGTTCTTCCTTTCACGATTCCCCTTTACCAGTAACTGCATCCACAGTTCTTTTCCAGAGATAGTTCTTAGATCTGCTACATTTCATTACATTTTTGCCTTTCTCTCTCTCTTAGATCTAAAGGGGACTGACGACCTGGAAGCTGTAAAGATTCTAAAGGGAGGCCACATCCTTATTCTGATCTTCTACTGAACACGCATCCCTTAGGCTTTCTCTTTCTTAACTTCTTAGTGCTTGGAGTCAAGAAGCAGTTAGTTCTTTTAAGTCTGAATGCCTGAAATGTTTGGGCTTTTTCCCTTTCATGTCCCACAGAGAGCTCATTTGCTTCTTTATCATACAGCCAAACACAGCTATTAGCTATCAACACATACCATGAAGGCTTTGCTCTTTAACCTCTTTCACTAGAGCTATAATTGAATGAGGCAAGTGGCTTCCCTTGCAAGTAACTGCAGACAACATTACCAAAGCATAACATGGGTAGACATCTTTTCTTGCTACCTATTGATTGGTCAGTTGGCCAATATCTGCTTTGTTTTTGTTTGTTTCTCATGGAAGTATCTCACTACTAACATGCAACTACCATGGTAGTCAGGGAAGACGAGGTTATACAGTGACAACAAATCCAGAGATAACATAATCTGTGTGTCTTTGTCATTATTTTGGGACTCAATGTGAAACTATTTTTTTTGAAAAAAAATCCTATACCTCTTTAATGCATAATGCTTATGCAAAAATTAAAAGTTACTTACCTAATAATTGCAAAATCAGAAAAATAATATTTTGCTAATAAATTCCATATGCCTGTGTTAACAATATTAAAATCCAAGAAGCTCTAAAATCCAAAGAAGAATTTATAATTAATTTGACAACCAAGCCCGATCTTATCTACTTTCTCTTGGAAACAAATCTTTCCTGAAGCGATATGAGGCTACTACATACTCCCAGACAATTTGGAGTGTTGTGTAATATGTAGTATTTGTATCATGTTATCATTCTAAAAGGTGAAATATTATAAATTCTGTAGCACATATTCCCCAAATATGTTTTGCATATGGTACTATGGACCTGTAATTCCTAAATCATGTAGAATAATGGGGTATCATGTGTGACCGCTTGTACATAGTACTTTGACACACATTATGTCTTCCCATTTTTAGTATATTTAAATTTGTGACCTTTCCCCCATTCACTATGTATTTTCTTTCTGATATGTATGTTGTTATTATTGTTAGTGTTATAACCCTCTGGGTTATAAAGATATTTATTCAGCGTAATTGCCTTTTGTATAAGTTAATATCCCACTTTGCAAGTACTCATTTTTGTCAATCAAAAATCCAATACTTTGTGATAATTTATGGCATGTAGGAAAGAGTAGAGAAAATATCTAAGGAACTAGGTAAAAATATTGATGCCAAAAATCTGAACACTGGTTCTGTATCTTCCTTGCTTACTGATGAAGATTAATCACATCTCAGAACATCCATGATTGCTTTGCCAGCACTGTGATAGAGATTGAATTTCATCTTTCTCACAGCTCCCACCCATTACTTACATAAGTATCTATAAATGTATTGGCAACTGCTGTAGAGATGAAAGAAAACAGATTTGCTATAAACGGAATATTAAACAAATTGGGTGAGTTAACCTATAAAACAATATCTGAGTAATAAAAAAGTCAAGAGAAATTTAAGCACTATAACGGAAGTAATATATTTAAATTCAGTAGGCTTTACTTTGTACAAAATTATGGGAAGTATTTCTGTGAACAGAATGTGGTTACCAGCTTTGTGGGCATAACAGTACCTACTACATAGAGCAGACATCAGTAGAATAAGATCATACCTACCTTTCTCCTTTCTTTTATCACAATGTCAGCATAATATTTAAAATGTCTCAGCAAAGTCTTCCCTTCGCCACTTTAATAAGCAGATTTGACAGGTGCAGCACTAGCAGGGGGCTCATAATGTATTTAAGTTTGAAAATGAGGCAATTATATTACAAAGTTCTGATTGGCTATATTTTAATTTCAGAACTATGAGAGGCACTGATTTAGCTGGTGGCTTTCTGAAGTAACCTTATACATTTGCACCTGTTCATTTTATTAAAACAGAAACACCTTGCCAGAGGTGAGAAGAGGATACTGGTCACAGAAACCATGACAGCCTGGCCCCTCTGCTCTTACTATTGATTACATTTCTTGACAGTCACATGGGAAGTTAATTACTAGTAGGCAATTAACAGCCTCGCAAAATAATAAGGAAAACATAATTATATTGAGAACTCCCCGAGACTTTTTGTAATCTTAAATGTGATATTCCCAGGTCTCTGAATAGCTCTGGCAGCCCAGATTTTGGCATTTCTTTTCGTCTACATTCTTCAACCCGGGTCCTGTCCTTGACAAAATGTGGTAATTATTAATACTATATTTCCTTTCAAATTACTGAAAAGAATACTAAATTCTCATCCATCTAATTAAAAATTCCCCAAGGAATTTTTCAGTGAAAGCAAGATAAAATTTACTTTGCATATAAAGTGAATCATCTTTCTAGAAAAACAGATCTGCTTGAAAAAGACTCAGGATACCTTATCTAATATTAGTTTGTAATCTCATTAAATTAAATTTCTGCCTTCTCTATTACAGGTTGGGAGCTCAATGAATAGATTCTAAATCCAGGCTATCTAGGCTTTGGTTCCCACACTGTCTTCCAGAAATCCTATGACCTTGGGGAAGGTTATTTACCTTCTCTGTGATACATCTGTTCTATAAAGTGGAGTAATGGGTTTGCAATATTTATTGCCACTAATTTTATCCTGAACACTAGGTGTTCCCGTTCAGAGAGAGGCACCTTATGAAATACTTCACAACACATAATAACGTGTCCGTTCCTCTTGCCCCAGTCTTTACTTTGGGGCGACATGATGAAAGGTAATGCAGTTTTTTTCCCCCACAAGTAGTCCAATACCCTCATAGATGAGGGGCCAAGAAAAATGAACTGGTTCCACCTAGAAAGAGAAAGGAGACAGCTGTCCCCTTCCCTACCTAAAGGTCTCCTTGGAAACAAATGAGCTTGAATCTGAACTTCAGCTCTTTGGTATGTGAATGAAATAGCTTCAGGAACCAGCTAACCTCTTGTGTTTCAAATTTTACATAATTGTCTCACAGCCTAGAGTGTCTCCAAATTCTGGATCTTCACCCCTCCTCGAAAAGTACAGACCCAGGGAGACAGTCGCTGCTGTCTTCCTAGCCCTTTGGGGCTTAAGCAAGGAAATTAGCATGGGTTGTGACTATTTGGCTCTCTTGAAATGATAAAAGAAGTTTTATTATCCTTTGAAATCAGAGCAATCAGCTTCTGCATTAGGGAAACAGATCTAACCGTCATGGTAGGTGAACATGTCTGTAGGAGTCTAAGAATTGTTGCAGGACAGGTAAGAAATCCAGCTAAGGTATATATTCTCACAAGAAATAAGTAGCCACCTGAGAGGATTTGTGAGGTTTAAGTGAGTTTAGTGATGAAATTACTTAATAAATCACTTATAATTAGCTACTCAAAAATAGCAAAAAAGAGTCTAGCTCTAACTGATTTTTTGATGACTTTAGAAGTCAATATATTACTTATATTATTTAAATATGAGAAAAACATTAACACACTGTCATTTAATACTAAACCCCCTTTCTTTAAAAGTTTTTATTTTAAAATAATAAAAATCCATAGGGAGCTACAAATTTGTACAGAGAGACACCTTTTATTCAGTGTCTCCTACTGATTACATTTTACATCAAGATGGCACAGTATCAAAATCAGGACACTGACATGGAATAATGCAGGTGTAGAGCTCTATGCTATTTTCTCATAAGAGTAGCTATATTAATTACCACCACAATCAGGATACAGAACAATTCTCTTACTGCAAAGATATCCCTGCTTCTGCCCCTTTATAGTCAACTAATTTCTCTTCCTCTGACCATCCCTAACCCTGACAGACACTAACCAATTTTTTATTCGAATTTTGTCATTTTGAAAATGTTATGCAAATGGAATTAGAAGATATATGATCTATTGAAACTTTTTTTTTCATTCAGCATAATGCCCTTGAGATCTAGCCAAGTTATCATGTGTACATATACGATCGCTCATTCCCTGTTAATGGTGAGTAGAATTCCATGGTGTGAATGCACTGCAGTTTATTTAACCAGTCACCTAATGAGGGACGTTATAGTTATTTACAGTTTGTCTAATACAAATGAATTGAACAATTTACATTTCAGGAAATTATTGATGAGATGTGAAGGCTTGACCCTGCCATTTTATTTTTTATTTTCTTTTTTGTTCCCTGTTTTTACTTTTTTTTTTTTTTTCTGTCTTACTGTGCATTGCTTGGACATTTCTTAGAATTTTATTTTGATTTAGCTATAGTAATTGGAAGTATCTCTTTGTATAGGCCGATTTTAAATACTTGCATTAGGTATTACATTTTACACATATAACTTATTACAGTGTATTAGCATGGAGATCTCGCCAGTTTGAATGGAGTATAGAAACATTACCTCCCCTTTAAGTCCTTTTACTCTTCTCCTTTTACAATATAATTCTCTTACGTATTTTCTCTACGTACATGGAGAACCACATCAGACAATATTATAATTTTTTTGGCTATCAAACATACTTTAGAAAACTCAAGAGGAAAAGGAAAGTCTATTGTATTTACTTATATATATATATATATATAAGTAAATATATATTTACTTATATATATATATAATTTTTTTTTTTTGCAGTACGCGGGCCTCTCACTGCTGTGGGCTCTCCCGTTGCAGAGCACAGGCTCCGGACGCGCAGGCTCAGCGGCCATGGCTCACGGGCCCAGCCGCTCCGTGGCCTGTGGGATCTTCCCAGACCAGGGCACAAACCCGTGTCCCCTGCATCGGCAGGCGGACTCTCAACCACTGCGCCACCAGGGAAGTCCTATTTACTTATATTTTTAATGTTATTCTGTTGTTCTTTCTTTTTCCTAGATGATCCAATTGCTTCTTTTATTATTTCCTTTTTGTTTAGACAAATTTCCTTAGCTATCATTTTGGGTAGCTATGTTGGTGACAAATTATCTTAATTTTCCTTCATCTGAGAATGTCTTGAAATTCCTTAGTTTCTGAAGGATATTTTTCCCGGATATTGAATCCTGGTTAACATTTATTTTCTATCAACACTTGAAAAATGTGTCACTTCCTCTGTTCTCCATGGTTTTCAATAGAAGTCATTCAACTTATTCCCCCTTAGGTAAGGTGTTATTTCTCTCCTACTGTTTTCAAGCTATTTTATTTGCCTTTAGTTTTCAGAAGTTGACTCTGATGTTCTCGGTGTGGATTTCTTTATGTCCATTCTGTTTGGGGAATTTTTTCAACTTCTTGATCTTGTAGCTTTATATCTTTGACAAACTAGGGAAATTTTCAGCTATAACGTCTTTGAATAATTTTCACCCTCTCCTTCTCTCTTTCCTGGCAGGACCCCAATGACACGAAAGTTAGATCTTTTTTTAGAGTACCACAGTTCCCTAGAGCTCTGTTTATTTTTTTTAATTTAATTTTTTTAGTCTATTTTGTCTATCTTGTTTAGATTCAGTAATTTATATTGTTTTATCTTGCAGTTCATTGGCTCTTTTCTCTGTCTTCTACATTCAGTTATTGAACCTATCTATTGTTTTGTTTCAGTTATAATGGTTTTCATTTCTAGAATTCCCAGGAGGTCTTCTCTTAATAACTTTTATTTCTTTCAGAGTGTACAACAACAACAACAACAGAAAAAAAAATTATCCTTGCCATAAAAGAGGTCTGGTCTCTGCTCTTAGCTCTTGTGAGGTAATCTCTGTCATGCCTGTTAGGAGTGTCCTTCTTGCCTGGGGGGACTTGGGTCGTGTCACGTAGTCTACCAGTTATTTAGGGAGGGGGCTGACACACCAGAAAGATAAACAATGTAATGTACTGTGGGGCTTTGGGTCACACAATATCAGTTGGCCTGGAGACTGAGATTAACTACACAGGCAATCAATTAATCAACTGTGTCTATGTGATGCAGAGCCAAGTAAAAACTCTGAACACAGAGGCTCAGATGAACTTCCCTGGCTGGCAATATACCATACATATTATCAAAAACCAACACCCTGACTCTGCCGGAAGAGAGCAAAAGAAGATCCAAGTCTGGTAATTCCTTGGACTCTGTCCTATGCACTTATTTCCTGGTTGACTAAAATGTATCCTTTTCTTGTAATGAAGTATAATGAAGAGTATAGTAGCTTTTAGTGAATCTGTGAGTCCTTCTTTATCAAAAGTGAGGGTGATATGGGGAAACTTTCAGACTTGTAATTGGTGTCAAAAATTAAAGCAGTCTTGTGAGAAATGTGTTGCCTCTACCTCAGCAGTTGGCTTAAGTTCATGCTGAGACTTTGTATTTTTTTCATTTGTTTGAAGCATGTTCATATCTGCTCATTGAAGCATTTTTTGATGGCTCCTTTAAAAGCCTTGTCAGATAAATCTGTATCATCCTGCTATTGGTATTTATTAATGGTCTTTTCTCATTCAAGTTAAGATTTTCTGGTACTTCCTATAAGTAGTTTCAATTGAACACGAGCCTTTTGGGTATTATGTTAGGGACCACCAGCTCTTATTTAAATGTGTTTTAGAAGGTCACTTCTGACACTGCTCAAGCAGGGAAGAAGGGCATCACTTTATTAACGCCAGGTCAAGATGAAAGTCCAAGTTTCAATCTTGTCATACATTGAACCCCCTGGAAATAAGGGCTTTCCATTACTCTTAGAAGGGGGGGGTGCATCTCGGGTTTCCCATGATGCCTCTGCTGATAAAGTCTTAATATGAGGGAATGGGGGCCTCATTACTGCTCTACACTTAATCTGCCCTGACACTGCAGGGCTTTGGTCTTCTTGCTCCTTTGATGGTAAAGTCCTGACTCTTCCCTAGGCATCCTCTGACACCATGGGGGTGAGGGTAAACACTATCACTCAGCAGGACTGAAAGTCCAGGCTCCCCACTTGGTCTTTTATGACACCAGCTCATGAGGGGGCATGGGTAACTTCATCACAGAAATCTAGGTTCACAATTTGTTCTCTGCTGGCAGGGATAGGTTAGGGCTGCAGGTTTTTCTGGGGCATTTGGCAGGAGTAGGGTATTTATTGTCTAAAAGTTTTCTATCTTTCCAGGTTGCCCCTTTTCTGGTCCTTTTCCCTAAAGAGAACATCCTTTCCTTGGGGTTTCTTTTTCCCCCCACCCATTGATGTTTTCATGTTTCTGGAGATTGCATCATCAAGGTTTTTGACATATAAGGTCATAGAAAAGGAAAAAGAAAAGGAAAGTAGAAAACAACAACAAAAATAACAAAAACATAGGACTTATGGCTGTGTTTTGCTCATGCCCTGTGTTCCCCAGCCTGTCTGCCATCTTTTACACATCTTTTACAGGCTCATGTTTGTTTCATATATAATGTCCAGCGTTTTAGCTGAATTCTGAGTTCTAGCAGGAGGAAGAGAGAAAAGTATGGCTAAACCCTTTTATATTTTTCTTTATTAATTGTCTCACAACCACACTTACAGAAAAAAAAAAATGAATCTCTGAGATATTACTTTATTTGAAAATTACACACTGGTAGAAAATTGACTGAGCTGGTGCAGCAATTTATCTACTTGATTCTACGGGGTTTTAACTGAAGAGATAACAAAAGTGCAAAATGAATATAAATAGTGTACATATCACTGTCTCCTACACTTGTCTTACTATTTTGAATTTATATTATGCCATCTATTAGATTATAATACTCAGATTTGGACTCAAAAATGTAGCTGTAAAAAACATTCAAGGAATGGGGTTAATTAGGGCTACCCAATGAGTATAACATAAATATCTAGTCTATAAGTGAAAGAAATATTCTTTTAAAACATATTTAAAAGTAAAATTATTTCTAATACATTTGTGGAGCACCTATTCTTTTCACAAACCCAGGCCAAAAAATGTGTGTATAAAGCACTATAATGAAGGCCACATCTTCCTCAATAGTAGATGGTAAAATCTCTGGGGCTGTGGACCAAAAGTTCAGTAACCATAAATGGCTCTCTTTGGTACTGCCACAGCATTCATTCACTCTGTTATCTTTACAAGCACTATCCTGAGTGCCTTTCAAAAACCCGAACTCTGTTTATTTCATATTTTAATCTTTAGGGCCTCACATTCCCGTAAATAGAATACATAATTACAACTTGTTTACTTTATAAAAAAAATGCCTGGGGAGAATTTCACATTATATTAGCAGTGTAATTTCTCTAAATTCAGAAATGGTGCTTGGTGAAGTGGTATGGTAATAGAAAAAGATATGTTTTAAATGTGTCTAGGGAACTAGAATTCTGTATTTTTGAAGGACTCCTCAGATTAGTGTAGGGTCTGATCCGTTTTGGCTTTTAGGTAAGTTTCTTCATTTTACAGATAATCCATTAGTGTTAAATTGTGTACTCAACAACTCAGACAGTTGATAAAAGCACAGATGGTGTTAAGACTCAGATTCCAGTGTTCTTCAACCACAGGCTTTTCAAACTCCTGGGTGAAGCCTTGATAGGAAAAAAATCTACCTCTCCCCCAACCCAAATGATTACATATTTCTTCTATTGGAGAGCATACAAATAAATACTTGTCTTTCAAAATTCAGAATACCATTTTAATCATGAAAGGAAGTGAAGTATACGGAGAATTAGGAAACATGGGGAAAAACAGAGTGGTTTTTCACTAATAAAATAATTCTTACATTGAGCTCACTGGGATTTAAAAAATCACCCTATACAATCAACTTTGTGTTCAATATGGCATGATTTCTGTATTTATAAAAGAACTTGGTCACCATCTAATTACAGTAAAATATATTTTGCTCTCCACAAAGCTGTTCTTTTCACTAAAAAGAAACAGGATGGAAATTTTCAAGTATTATCTTTAGTGGAAAATAATTTTTAAATGCAAATAGGAAAAATGTTAGGCATTATGAGCTAGTGATCTGTTAGGCATTATGAACTAGTGATGGTGGAGATATTTTTAAGTTCTACTGGATTGGAAATCAGAGCTAAAAATATTTAACTGCGTGTATAACAAAGGCGTGCTAATTTCTAGGATGCAACCTCCCTGAACTTATCAATCATCAATCATTTAATTTCAAAAAGAAAACATATTTCCCTACAGCAGTGGTTCTCTTCTCAAGCTTTGGTACACATTAGCATCGCGTGGGGTCTTTTAAAAGCCCAATCCAGGTTGCATCCTATATTGCTAGATATAAAGCAATATATCTAGGGATGGAATGCAGGTATCCATATTTTTAGTAATCCCCATGACTTGTAAATGAAGCAAAGTTTGGGAACCAGTGTTTCTTTACATTGGTGTTAAATACACTATTGAAGAGTAAAAGAAAATTAAAAAAATTTTTTCTTTTCTCCAATTTTTTGGCCACGCTATGCAGCATGTGGGATCTTAGTTCCCCAACCATGGGAACCCATGCCTCTGTGTTGGAAATGCAGAGTCTAAACCACTGGACCGCCAGGGAAGTTCCCAAAATAGATTTAAAGATATAAATATATGTAACATTTTTGTTAAATAAAGTGTTCCAGTCAATGTTTATCAAATTTCAAGATTTTTTTAAAAATAAGTTTTTGTTGTTCAAATTGACTTAATTTTTCACTAATTAAGTTACAACCAACTGTTACAGAGCTGTGCTGAACCTGAGTTTTAGAAATATGGTCTCTGAATGCTCTTATTAGCTGACCTACTATTCAAAACTTCACAGGAAATATTTATAAAGCATGGTTTTAGATAACAAAGAAGCATTTTTTCTTTATGCTTAAAAAAGGCTTCAGCATATTAGAAGACATTTTAAAGTAAATTTTAAATGGAAATAATCCTTATGCTACTGAGCTTCATGTTTGATTTCAAATAATAGTTTAAGAACAAATCAATCTTGCTCTTTAAAAAAAATCTATATAGTGTTGATTAGTGTATTGACTCATGAAAGAACATTAAAAATGCTGTTACTTAAAGGAGAAACATTAAAGTGATATTCCTAAACAAGATTTAGTTGAAAAGTGAACAGTTATTTCATTTGGTATGTGTTCTTTGCATCAGCATCTACCAAAGTGTTCCATTTGGTATCAGTCTGCAGGACGGTTTCCCTTGTCAGGAAGGGATGTTAAAGCCTGCTCTAGAAGATTCCAATTAGCAGGTTCCAATTAGCATTAGCATAATCTTCCAAAAGGAAGGAAAGACTTTCAAGAGGGAGAACTATTAAGTTTGCAGGAGGTTTTGTAAGACACTCAAAAATATGCACCTATTGACAAGAAGGATAAATGGGATCAGTAGTGGATTTTCTACAAGATAAAATGTTTTAAAAAATGAAGTAGTTTAAGAAAAATAAATAAATGTCCATTCCTAGAAGGCACTCTGACTAAAACAGGCTGGGTTTTGGCTTGTGCGAGGAAGAACTGAAACAAGATGATTATAACAGCTGAAAACCAAGATTTTCAATGTTCTGCTATAATTATGGAGTTTGTTGCTTCATGTTTTGCTTACATTTAAAAAATTTTATTTTCATTGGGTGATGATAAAGCAACCTTTGTGACCCTCAAAACATATCTGCTTTACTCTGAAGTCAGTTTTACAACATTTGTACAGAAAGTAAAGATGAATGAGTCCATGACAGCTCTGAAGCTCTCATCATTAATGTGCTTTGTGTTCAAATTGTTTGAATTTGTGAATCTCTCTACTCTTCCTGGAAACGCTGAGTGGACTGATTTATGACTGACAAGAGATGACTGAATGGGCTTCCTTTAAAGAAAACTATCGGGCTTCCCTGGTGGCGCAGTGGTTGAGAATCTGCCTGCTACTGCAGGGGACACGGGTTTGAGCCCTGGTCTGGGAGGATCCCGCATGCCGCGGAGCAACTAGGCCCGTGAGCCACAGCTACTGAGCCTGCGTGTCTGGAGCCTGTGCTCTGCAACAAGAGAGGCCACGATAGTGAGAGGCCCGTCCACCGCGATGAAGAGTGGCCCCTGCTTGCCACAACTAGAGAAAGCCCTCGCACAGAAACGAAGACCCAACACAGCAAAAATAAATAAAATAAATTAATAAACTCCTACCCCCAACATCTTCTTTAAAAAAAAAGAAAAGAAAACTATCAATATGGGGGAAAGGGGAGGGGTTATAACATAAAATAAACTTGGGAATATACAAAAGTATCTTGAAAAAGAGTGAAAGAATATTTGAAAAGAGACAAGAGGTGATGCACTGAGGCCCAAGAAGAAATTTCTGCAATTTAGTCTTGTAAGATATAAGGAAGTGTTAGGCAAGTTTACCCAATGCTTTTACACTTTCAGGGATCTTTTAATATTACCAAGAGGTTTTAAGAACCTCGACTATAAAAAGAGCTAGCAATCTTATTTACTATTTTGGTGATTATATTTGGTGATTACTATTTGGTGATTATTTTGGTAGATGGAAAAATGAGCAAGCAGGCTCTCACCAAACACTGAATCTCAGCCTCCAGAACTGTGAGAAATAAACTTCTTTTGTTCATAAGCCACCAGCTTACGATATTTTTGTTATAGCAGCCCCAGTGGACTAAGGCAGCCCTGACCTCATGTGGCTCAGGACATTTACGTTAGAAAAACCGCAATTGTAAATTCTGTCTCTGACCCTTTGAGATGTAAATCTTATCCCAGCCTCTGGACAGTTTTACAACTCAGGAATGTCTTTCTCAAGGACCTGGGAGCAGACCCTTTAAAATATAACCATTAAGAAAGATACAGCCCTTCTCTCTCATTCTCTGTGGGAAGGTAGAAGCCTAACTATAACCAATTAGCAAACACAGATGGCCTCTTGACATTGCTAACCTCTCCCCTGACTTGTCCTCCAGTACTTTTCCACCAGCTCACCCCAGTGTTTATAAATGCTCCTGCCTTTTGTCAAAGCAGAATTAAGGGGGCTTCCCTGGTGACGCAGTGGTTGAGAGTCCGCCTGCCGATGCAGGGGACACGGATTCGTGGCCCGGTCCGGGAAGATCCCACATGCTGCGGAGCGGCTGGACCCGTGAGCCATGGCCGCTGAGCCTGTGCGTCCGGAGCCTGTGCTCCGCAACGGGAGAGGCAACAGCAGTGAAAGGCCCGCGTACCACACACACACAAAAAAGCAGAATTAAGGTCCATCTTTCTCTCCTATTGTAATAGTTTTGAAGAAAACTGTTCTTGCCTTTTTAATTTGTCTGTTGCGATTTTTTTCTTTGATAACATGGGCTGATTAACCTGGACTACTGGTGTGTGTTCTAAACGCCATCATAAGTGTTATTTTGGTGGAGAGGCAGAAGGAGATTACACACAAAGTAGAGCAGGAGAAGAAGGAATGGGACCACAGGTGCAGAGATTGGAGTGACACAGGCATAGTCAAGAAGGGCTGGCAGCAAACTGAATCTGGGGGAAGCAAGGAGGTATTCTCCCCGAGAGCATTCAGAGGTAGGGTGGTCCTACTGACACCTTGATTTTGTCCCTCTGGCCTCCAGAACTGTGAGAGAATTAATTTCTGTAGTTTTAAGCCACCAAGTATGGTAATTTGTTATAGCGACCCTAGGACATTAATAGAGTTGATCAGAAATCATCTGTGTTTAAATCTATCTTCTTAAAATTATAATAATTAAACTATTGTAAAAATTTTAATTCCATTCGAAACATTTTTGATGGAGACCACTCTTTAATTAATGCCGTAAGAGTACCATATGTAGACAACTGTGCACTGCTTTCATAAGAAAAAGCAGTAGTAAATGAAAGCAATCATATTATTTTGTTTTAGTAGAAAATGTGAAGTATTTTTTTCCTAAGTACTATGGTTAAAATGATAGAACTAGGATAAGCCACTTAAGCACCTGTTTTTAAGGAAGATGCTGTTTAAATAGATTAATTCAGCCAGAGCCCTGGAGATAGTAATGAAATTCACCAATTTAGGATAAACAGCTTCAGTATGGATTTTTGATAAGAAAACAGCTGCTTCTAGATAGAAGTAGTAGTAGCTAAAGTCTGAAGGCCATGAAATTTGTCTGTTCTGGAAGATATAATATGCAAGGAACAGATGGTTAGCATAAATAATTCAAAATCACTCTACAGTCACTTCTTTGGGTAAAAACAATGTGTTGAACTATGTTTACAAGGTTACTTGAAACTTTAAGCATACAAACAATTTCTATTTCCATTCCAAGCTTGCTTTCAACATGCAGTTTCAAAACAAAACACAAGTTTTGATCATTTAAGTGTTAGTCCTCTAAAATCAATATAGGCAGAGATATGACATGCATTATACTAGAGCATTATATGTGCAATCATATGTGCAATCACGATTAAATATATCTAGGTCTCCAATGTAAATTTTGTTGAGGTTAAAATGATGTCCACTTACACCTCACATGTAGGTAAGTGAACATGTAAAACTAATAACAATGTTGATAACAATCAACAATGAATAAATGAAACTAACTTTTGCATAGCATTTTAGAGTTTATAAATATTTTTTCTAATCCTTCATCTAATTTTATTTAATTTTATAGATAAAAATCTGAAATCATTCCATCAATTAAGAAAATAAAATACTAGCCCTATAAGTTTACAATACTTTTAAAAGTTTTACATATCCCTTGTTAATTACTCTAATTTTTCTTTCTCTTATTGAAAAGAGATTTAAAAATTGACAAATTTCTTTCCTTTTACTTCAAATTTTCCTACATATTATATTTATGAAGAATTCCTTTTTTCCTGCCTCATGGAAGGATATATATCTTTGCCTGTATTTACCCATGGCCACGAGCCTTTATAACATGATTCATAATCCCCTTTCTTTGGTTAATTAATATTTCCTTTTCACTGTTTCATTCTCTTTGGTGTGAATATGGGTCTTGTGACTTTTCTAATCAAACATTTACCAGACTCTGTATTTTCCTCAGTCCTCCACTGCAAGTTTCTTCCTCTTCTCATAATCAAATTTCTTGAAAAACAAAATGTATTTGTTGTTTCTACTTTCTTTCCACTCAATTATTCTTAAGCTCATGTTCAGCTACACAACACTAATAACTATGTATTTGGCATACGTTCTCAGTCCAAAACATTTCATGTCAAGTAACTATTGTTGACAGTGGCCAAGAAGATGTCAGCATGAGTTTTCTGCTCTAGATCCTATGGAGGCTTTCAAATCTCCTCTGGCAACTTTTGTGTTACCATTCTCTAACCAAGATTATAAGCGTTACAGTTTCTAACCCTATAAAGCAGACATCGCCATCAGTCACTAATATATTATTCTGACCCTGGCTTCCAAGTTTCAGTCATGCTTCCCTGAATAAGTAGATTCTGTGCCTTGAAAACCACTACAGTTCTACCCACCTACCAATAGTACCCTGTCCTCTGAAGTCAGCCTTCCATCATTAGTCAGGTATGACGCCAAATGTGGCATATAGATTTAGCCTTCTTATGTGCTATAAATCAAATAGTCAAATTGCTTGCCTAACACCAGATAGCTATTCAGCTATTGTGAGATTCAGTAATTTTCTGGATATTTTATATGAGCTTTGATAGGGCCTTGTAACTCTTGTGTACATCTTTCCTCCCAAAATGTTTAAACATGTATTTGTATGCCATAGTCAACAGTTAGAATAACAGTTTCCTGAACCATAAATTCAACAGAGAAGCACACATCTAGGTATTGATATTGAACTATTAAAATGAAGCTATGGAGAAACATAATTAGGGACTTAGGTACTTCAGCTGTTATTGCTTTCTGTACCCACAGTGGTTGGCAACATTTAATAGTAGTTCATTGTTCATTTGTATATTTCTTTTCTAACACTTAGGAGAATTTTCAGGAAAATGTTTATACTTTGTATTTCAGAATCAATAATTAAATTTAAGCCATCAGTCTTCCTAGGGCAATGCTTAACTCATTGAAAGAAGCCATCCCATGAACGGAGTCTAACTAACTGCTGGGAAAGTGTCAAGAATGCTCTTCACTGTACAATTTCTCTTTCAAACAAACACAAGCAGTGTCAGGCCTAGAATAGGCCCATTGTTATAATCAACAGAACTACAAATTGTATGTTAGCAAACAGGCATCTCGTTGCCCCTGTTATATATCCATCTTCTTCTCTCTTATTCCATTATCCCTGGGGGTACAATGAAATTAAGAATAATCCTGAAATGTTACCTTATTCACCACAAAGGCTGAGCCTGAAGAAGAGGAAGACCTGCCCCAGGCCTGGTAAACCAGAACATTTCACCCCAACTTCATCCCCTTTGCCTGTAGTGATTAGTTCAGAGTCATGCACATAGTACAAATCAGAGCTACGAGGCCCCCATCCATTGCTTTTTTTGCAACACTGGGAAAAAATATTCTTTCTCTCTTAGGCTAACCTGGCAGGATAAAATTCTAACGACGCTGATCGTTATCTTTGTCACAAATTTGAAGAAAACTGGACAAGATGAAAGTCATAACAAAGAAAAGACGATACAATAGTTAAAGAGACAGATTCCTGACGACTGCAATCTGCTCTTCTGTTCTAGGCTCATTCTGCCTAAAATGAAAATCTGGCCATAGTCCTTCCCTTTAAAAAAACAATGACTTCATTTAGGTATAAATGCAATCTTTTTAATATTAAAAATAAACTTTCATCATGTGACAAATAACTAAATTGCCAACCTCATTTCTACCCTTTTCCCCTCTATTTTATAACCTGGCGGTCCCTGACCATGACAGGCTTTTCCCTGGCTAAGGCCTACTTATCCTTATAGGTTTAGCTGAAGTGTTCACTTCCCCAGAAGCTCTTCCTCACTGCTTCTCATCAACACACCAAGCTTTATTTTTCTTCTTTGCACCAACACCACCCCAGGGCATACCTGTGTCCTATTTATATTGGTATCAGATGTTAACATCTCTCTTCCCAGACAGATTGTGAGTTCCATAAGGACACAGTCTCCATCATTTTATATCTCTTCTGCCTATTCCTCAGTAAAGCTACTGTTTGTGATCATGGCAGATTCTTTCGGTGCCTTCTGCCTGGTTCCAAACACTACTTTTTCATCTTGAGATAGATTTTGACTTGGAATGAACTTAGAATTGGACTGGAATAGAACAGGCAGAACATGACCTCAGGCATCCTGGGGTTCACATTTTAGTCCCTACCCGAGAGAGGGCGTAATACACAAGTCAGGAACAAGTGTTGAATCATCTCCCAAGGCATTTAGACTTTCAGGAAACATTTACTTCTATGTATGGGTCTTAGCAAAGTAGATATGTCAGCTGAGACATTGACATAATTCCCAAACCTAAATACCTACAAATTTTCATCATTTAGTCATCCGACGATGGAAGAAAAGGGTGATTTACTGTGAGGGCAGTTTGCCCAGCAAACAGCTTCACTTATAAAATGCATTAACAGATCCACTATACTTAGGTATTATAATGGTTAATGTGGCAGCTGCAATTTTTACAAGTCATCTTCTTATGGGCTTAATGATTCCTGAGAAATATGTCACTGTATTGACTTGTATTTACTCTCCTTCGATTTTGTACCAGGATCATCTCTGTAAAATTCCATTACTCAAATATATGTGTCATTCTCTCTCACTAAGAATATTATTAGACATGCCTAGGCTTTATTGTGGATGTGAGATGAAGTTCTAACTCCCATTTTATACATGGATATAATACTTTTAAATGAAGTACAATTCAATAAAGGAAGTATATGTTTATTCAAAAATTATTTTTTTAAAAAATACCTGTGTTTGTTTCTCCAAAAGAATATGGGTGGAATTACAATGCAGAGAGAACAAAGAACATTTTTAAAAGACATGCATTACAAATGTATTCTCTTTTAAAAAAGATCTATTTATTAAAGTTTCAACTAACTGGATTCCTCTGCAGCTCCCCACCCTCCTGGGAAGGATTTTCACATCCTAGAATGTTATCATCAAAGCTAGCTTAGAATTTTAAAATGCTGAGAAATTCAAGCATTGTTTTAAAGATTGTTGAACAGATGTAGTTTCTCCTAAGAGAATTTCTTGATGGTAAATACCTTGTATTTCATCTAAAAACTTCAAAATATAAGTATCCATTTTAGCAGAAAGATATCAGGAAAGAAAAAAAATTATCAAGGATGGAAACTAAGGACATGTTGGCACTTATCCGTGGCTTCTCTTACAGCACAATTAAATACACTTTAAACTGAAAGATCAGTTTTTATTTAAAAAATTTTTAAATCTTTATTTTAAAGATCAGTGAATATTTTTCACAGAAATAAGAACACCCAATCAGAAGTAGCATAATATATTGAAAATTGGCATGTATAATATATACTTGGGTTTGAGGGCAATTAAATACAATCTCTAATTACATTATATAGTTGTAGTCCTTTTCTAAAAAAATTAAAATGTTAAATTCTTGGGTATACAGATGTCATTTCAGACCGGGCATTAATTTTCAATAAAATTTGAATTAATTAAATTGATATTGAATAAAAGCTAATTGAATTTTGCCTTGATAAAAGAGACCCCAACAAGACTTGAACAGTCTGGACAAACTTTCTAGATAAGTAAGATTCCAGCTGAGTATCATAATACAGAAATTTGAAGCCACATAATAGTAATAAGAAATGTTTAGCCTGGAAAAAGAAGACTCTATGGTAATAAATTATTTCACTTCAATACTTTTAAAAAGTAACACTATCTAAAATTTTAAGTGGCTGCCATCGGAGAGCAAAAGTGATCTGGTCACCTTAGGAAGATCACCCATCAATGTTCAGAGTATTATATAAGTGGAATTCAAATACTGGATGGGTAGGACATATTATTTGATTTCTAATATATTCATCCAACTTCAGATTGTGAGGCTATGAGGTGATTTCAGAGTCTTTCTGCCAAATAACCCAAAATACCATCTATCTCATAGCTTGCGTTTTCCCTTGCATTAATTTATACAATATATATTCTCAATACTTAAAGATTTATTTAGAATAACAAATAACCTCCCTTAAGAATGAAAATAACTGTCACTTGTTGGACATTAGCATGGATTAGTTCAAGCTAGTTGTTTTCCTTCTTAAACACTGACATAGTTCAATCTGGTGAATCCACGTTTTTCATAGGAAGTGTGATAAGACTTTATGACTATTTACCCATAGTTGGTAACTTTTTTGTGATGTCCTTCCCTGTGGATGAATAATACATCCCTACCCTCTTAAATTCAGGATTGGTCATATAACTTCCTTTGGCCAGTAAAATGTGAATCTACATGATGTATGCCACTTCTGAGCAGAAGCTTTAGAAGCCAACGTGCCATTAATCTCTGTCTCTTCTCTGCCTGCGATGACTATGACTGTTCAAGTGAGAAACTATTCTGTCAGCCCGGGTCTCTGATGAGTAAGGAGCAGAGGGCAGCTGACTTGCAGTACACATGCAGGGCAAAGGCTAAATCAATGTATGCAGTTGTAGAGCTCTAAGCTTCTAGGTCATTTGTTACCTTGTCCGTTCTGGCTAATATGAACAACTGGAGTTGGTAAAAGACTATTCTGAGCATTATGCATTTTCAGAAGCAGACTATGTCCCTGGCTGGGGAGAAAAAATGATGGGGTCAAAGTTGGGGTATGGTTACATATGAACCTAAGGAAAGCCATTTTAAAAAGTCAGTGTAAGCTTATTATAATTCTAAATATGTTTAGGGCCAGGCCTACAGCCAAGAAAAGGATACATCCTTTCCCTCCAACTTCCATACGTTGAGCTTCATGACATTTTGCTTCCAAACCCAGAGCAAAGGTTAATACTATAGTGACACCATGTATTTCTATTATGAGTTACATAAGCCTTAAGGACTTAAAGTAGGAATGAAATGCTAAGATGGTATTTTCTTGTATGAAAACTTTAAGACAAACTATAATTAGATAATCACCCAGTGAGGAAAAAGAAGATAGGGAAAAACATTAGGCTAGAAAGATATCCTAATGTGCTTCGGTGGATAAGTTTACCCATTGCCTAGAGCAAGACTATCCATAGCCTAAAATAATCTTTCAAGTGAGCAATTTTTGATTTACAGCTAAATTAAGCCTCACTGCTTTACTCCATGAGTTATATGTAGAAACACAGAAATCATGGAATGTTATTTTATGTATACTGAGACTGAAGTGTAAAAGGGAGATGAAAATTACTAAAATCAATATGGAACTCTTCACAAATTCCAGGGAAACCCTAGTATGGCTTATGACAGGGTTCTGGTATTTTCCCTGTTCTGCTCAAACAAACTGCCAATGAGAAATCATAAAAGACAATTTTAGTCCATGATGTAATCAGAATCCAAAAAGAGCTCAAGGAGTGCAACAATGGCAGAATTATCCAAACGAAGTTAAATCCAGCATTTACTTCCAAAAAGTGTGTGTGTGTGTGTGTGTGTGTGTGTGTGTGTGAGAGAGAGAGAGAGAGAGAGAGAGAGAGAGAGAGGGAGAGAGAAAGAGAGGGGATCTGACTGGCCAGTAGGTTATGCAAAACATACTTAGAAAATTTTGCTCACAAGTCAATGTGTATGAACAGTATGACATAACTGCCAAAAAATTAATGGATTCTTAGTCTGCATTTATGTCTGGAATAAAGGAGGTAATTATTTTATTTTATTTTACACTAATAAAACCACATTTACAGAACTGTGTTCTATTCAGTTCTGAATTCCACTGACAAACCACAATTACCCCTGAAGGATTATAAGAATGGTTAATGGTTTATAAATAAAGGATAATCTAAGAGAGCGGGAATACTAAATTCGCTAGTACAAATACATGGCAGATGTGATAGTTTGCAAACACCTGAAGGCTGCCCGTGGAAGAGGGAGTAGACGTTTGCACTAGTACAGAGAAGGAGACTAAGGCTACTGGACAGAAGTTAAAGTTACATATATTTTAGCACACAGCAACATCATGCTATTTTTACAGAAAGGTGAGGAATAAATAAAATTTTAAAATAAATGAGTCATCTTATAATTAGAGCCATTCAAACTCATACTCCTCAGCTTCGTGATATACTAAACTTCCCAAATCTAGAACTTGAAGTTAAATAATCAACATTAAACAGTATGAAGCCAGGATTCTTCATCAGGGAGGTTTGACAAACTGGTCACTAAAGAATCCATTAGTTTTAAAAGGTTGAGGCACGTCTCTACGCTTCAGTGGTGTTTGGGGAAATTTATCTTGTTATTCTATGTGTGTGATCTTGCATAGCCAGTGCGACACATTTGGTCAACCTTCCTGGGATGACGCTTGTTCAGAGTTCACACAACACAGCTACCTGACAATCTGACATAACACCACACATTTGTTTTGCTGCCAATTAACTTCAAGATCTTTCCACTAACACTTTGTCAACTCCTTAAGTGCAGCGCTGACTCTTGCCAACGGAAGGGTGATTTCTTCTTCACAGCTAGCTGTTAAGAGATTATACTAGCAAGATAACAAAAATTAAATGAGACTCTCAGTGACAGGCCATTTAGCCGCATAGCAGATGCTATGTGCACGCTACAGGTATCACTATAAAAGAATGGAGGAGGTTGAAGGGACATTGGTTAAATCAAAGGTAATATATCTTTTACAAACAGCTTTAATAATTGTTATGAGTCATCTGGCTATGCTCCACAAAATGTGCAGTTATCAATGTACACAGACTCTTCTTGAATTATCATAATAGTAATGAAAAAATATTTTTTTATAAAAAGTCAGAGATACAGAAATACTATTGTTAGTATGACAGCCTAGATTACTGTATTTAAAATTAGAATCTTGCTGAAATATAGCTAGCAAATATTAACAGTGAGTGAAGGTGTCCTCTATGGAGTTCAACTCACTCTAAATAAAAATATTATGTTTGGGCTCTAGAGCCTTCTATCATTCCCTAATGAAAAAAGAAAATGATGATGTATATAATTCACTGTCAGCATTTAGAAGAATTTAAGACATACAGAATTAGTTATCAATATCATATTTCATATACATATACAAAACTCACAATGACAATGTCACTTCATGTGTCTAAATTTATTCATTGCCTACATGTGTATTCAATTTTGATCACAAGGGCCTTATTGCAACCTCTAGATCATAGCAAGCCACTCCCTAAGTTAATATAAGCTATGACATATGGGTGAGGAATTTCCTTATGTAATAACAGCACTTGTTCATGAAAGAGCTTGGTATGCAGTACAAGAACCATGCACTTTTGTCTGAGCTTGATTTCCTTTTGTGTGTGTGCGCGGCACGTGGGATCTTAGTTCTCTGACCAAGGCTCGAACCCAGGCACCCTGCAATGGAAGCTAGGAGTACTAATGACTGCACTGCCAGGGAATTCCCTGAACTTGAATTTTTGATTTACCACAAATTAGATATGTTGGACAAGTAACTTAACATGTGTTAGACCTAGCTTTCTTATCTGTAAAATAAAAACAAAATACAGTCATCATATTAGTACTCTGTAGGATTACTTTAAATAATAAAGGGCATAAGGTCTAAACTGCGTCTAAGTGGTCCATATACTTTCTATTAAACCCATTAAATAATGAACTTGGAAAATATAGGAAATATTTACCATGATTTCTTAGAGAAAGTGATCAAACTAAATGTCTCATAATGCTCCATTTTAATTACATAAATAAATCATAACACCAGGCTCTGTATTTCTTTCATCTTCAGTGAATTAGAAAGTGTAGTCTTCTCATATGCAAGTCAGCAGAGGCTAACTTTTCCCAGCATAACGAACATTGCCAAGCTATTGCTAGGTTTCAACAACAAAGGCTTATTTCTTGCTCATATGATACATCCACCTTGGAGTGGGTGAGGCTCTACTGCCCACTGTCCTATTTCAGTGACACAAGCTGCCAGAGTCTTCACTATTTGGATCATCATCAACTGCTTGGCTGAAGAAGCAAACCTAAGAAATTGTGCCTGGTTCTCAAAGGCTTCCTCTAAGAAAGGAATGACAAGGATTGTTTCCTCTCATATTTCCTTTATTTCAAGTCGCATGGCATATCTAAGGATGCTGCAAGGTCAATTTTCTCATGTGCCCATAAGGATGAGAATCTACTATATTTTCTGAAGAGCATAACTGACAACTTTATATTCTATATCAATGTCATTAGGCAATCTGGAAATGTTGCTATATGCTTTAAATATCTAATTTTAAAGATTTTATGACTAAGTAAAATTTTCATAGGTTATACCTTGACTTTGTGTTAACTTCTAATGCACTATAAATAGATTATCTGCATGAATCCAAAAGTCCAGGTTAAAATTCATATATTGTTGTCTTCATTTATCAGTGAAATAACTAACAAAGCAGTTCATGCAAAAGACAGCAAAATTAACTAACTCTGCACCCATATAAAGAGTTCACTCATTTTCTGTAGCAAAATGATTAAATTTAATAATAAATAGGACATGCTCTGAAAATGAATGAGTGAACTACTTGTTAGTTTGCCATAAGGGGATACTGTCGAAAAATTAAATGTATACGACAATGGAATATTTAACACACAAAGTACTGAGTACACTACATTAGAAGATTTTAACAAAATTTATGAGACCAGTGTGAGGTAACTGTAGAAGGTATGAACACACTGAGTGTTGATAGCCTTTGTCATAGCTTCCTAGAATTTGGTTGAAATAAATAACTATTTTTATCAAAATGACCCAGAAGTCATTAGAAAAGTCATTACACAGATTCTTATAAAACTGACCATACAGTAGCAGTAAAAATTCTCTGAATACTCAGTATTATTTATTAATCTCTCTTCATCATAGTCTGTATTTGTATGAGAAAACAAACACTTAATGAAGTCACCATTTATTTATTTTTATGATGCTGAATCAAAGCCTTGAATGATTTGTTTCAGACTAAACTGGATAGGTGACCAAATTATGAGTTCTAATAAATATACAGACTATGATAGCTTTAGAACAAACACATACATATATTGAGAGATAATTCTTCGTAACAAATACATTTAAACGGATAGAAAAAGCATCATATTTTTGTGTTCTGATGTTTCTATATAATCTATCGTGTTATTGGGAGTAGAAATACATGGCAATTGCTTGTGCTATCATTCAGATTTGAGTGATAGAAAAGAAGACCAAAAAAAAAAAATAAAGCCCTCAAAATGCTTTGGTAAAAAATAACAATACAACATAAAGGTAAGGTATTTTTGTTTCTTAGAATTTTTTTTAGAATATGCTTACTGAAAAGATGAATGGTGTTATACTTATTGTGACATTCCAAGAGGTGGTGAATGAGGTAGGTTGAACCAAAACCTCGGCAATGTTTGGCCAAACATATATTTTGTTATCTCATTCATCAATCAATCAATCTATATCGTGATATATAATGTGTCTACTAAATATGGCACACTTTACTAGTTTCTGTGCAATGATAAAAAGAAATATGATGTTCTCTGCCCTCAGGAAACATCAAACTTTTTTTAGATAGTTGGGATGATGGCACTGATCTAGGTACGGAAATACAGCAGGCAAACTGCAACAGGTAGAAGGCATTTGGCAGAAGGCCTTTTGGGATCTAAATCAGGAATTGTTACATAAAGCACCTGCTTGGCATTCTACAACCATCTTATTTCAGATGATGTTAAAAAATTAAAGTACAAAATAAAATTTGGTTATGGCAAAGGTGATATTCATAATATATTAAATATGACACAGTCAGGCATTGATGAATCAGAGTGGAAACAGTGAACCATCAGAACAAACAGCAGTGAAAACCAAGATGGTTTTGCTATATCAGTCTTGAAGCAGACTACTGTCTCTGGTGCTGAGGTTATCTATAAATCACAGTAGAGCCAATGAACAGATTAACACAATAAACTCAAACATATTCTATATTGCGAGACTCACAAATGAGACTTGATATTATAAAAAGCTTATTTTCTTGACCTTACTCTTATATTCCAATTACCTAATGGTAGAAAATTACTGTGTAATAAGTATAAGCAAATGACGGCCAAAAAGCTTTACTCATGAGAAGGCAATATTATGTGATAGCTAATTTAGAATTAGAATTTTATATCTACTTCCTCTAATCTAAATAAAGTAACTGAATGACAAATGAGGTAGCTGAAGTTTTAAGAGGTTAAGTGATCAAAAACTTGTTACTGATAAAGCTTGTTTATCAGGTGTTCCCCAATTTAGTTTGGACACAATTATGGGGACAGTGGGTTGACTGTGTCAAAGTTCACTTAATATATATATATATCGCCTTTCCCTGCTAATATATAAGACTGTAGAACTTCAGATAGCAAGAGCAAAACATATATTTCCATCTAAGATGAGAAGATGATATTTTTAGTTGCTGTTTTAGTTGCTAAAAAGCCAACTGTGCCTGACATTATGTCTATTCACAAATATTCTGGATCTTCTTCTAGGCATATGGTAAAATGGCATTTCTCTGTTCCTTTTGAAATTAGGCTTGGCCATAAACTGTGATCATAAGTAATGGGAGCTGCTTTTCAGCAGTTCTTATAAGAGCCAGTGACAATTTACAGCACTTTTTCCATGGCCTCCATGACCAAACCACTTCAGATGGTGACACCTCCTTCAGCCTGAATCCAGCCATGAGGGCAATGCAGTGCAAAGACTCCAGCTAACCTGTGTGGACATGTAAGAAATGAACTTTGTTTTTAGCTGAGATTTTAGGGGTGTTTATTACCATTGCCATGTTACCAAGCTGATCTTGACTTATACAGAAATGGAAGCCAAAATGGAGGGGACAACCTGTGCTGAAGAAAGCAAAAGCGTAAATTTGTGACACCGACGTAGTGGATCATGGCTGTGTGTCATTTTATCAGAGGCTGGAATGATGACCATCACATTAACCAGTGGGGAAACAGCTGGTAGAAAGGCTGCCTGTGGTAACTGGGGATGAAGATCACGTACCCAGTAAACTCACAGTGCCAGGGACGATGCCAGAAAACAGAATGTTAGTTCTGATGAAAATGACTGTTTCTGGCAAGGTATGACAAGATATTACCCTCTGTCACAGTGACACATTGCTCCAGATGGAGCCTGCACTGTTAGCCCAAGTCCTGGAGGGAGCAGACGTCGGGAGGACTCCATAGCTGACTCGTCATGGACAAGTGGTGTGAGAAAAAAATAAACTGTAATGTCATACTCCAAAGGGAATTTTTGATTATGCCTTTTTTAGCTAATTACCTAGATTGTGTGTCTGATACACTGCATGAAATTTAGAAGAGAATTAGTGAGTTTGAAAGCAAAAATATAAGGGAATAAATAGCAAAACAATGAATCAGGTACAGTTGAGGTAACTGCTTCTCAACCCCTAATATTAAGAGATAATTTATTTAGTTACAGTGGTCAAGTAAAAGTCAGTCTCATAACATGGATCAAATCTGGTGTGTGGCCTCCATGTTTCTTGTCAAGACCACAGAATAGGTTAACTTGTTTTAGGGAGTATGTCCAACAAAATGTGTAGGACCCAGTAAATACTCTCACTGGACAAGGCACAGATAAAGGAGTTTAACACAATCCAATGATTCAAATGAGAGAGGGAGGAAGGGAAATAGGGTGAAAAAGAAAAGAAAAAGAGCAAATTTGGAAAACAGATCTAGGGAAAACTGGGTGTGGCTGTTGTGTAATAGGGAAGAATAAATCTGACTCTATACTGGATCTGTTTCTTTCACTTTAACCTTTGCATTCTATTGCTTTTGCTACAAGTTAAGAATGTTACCTAGAGCCTAAAATATACGGGAGCCATTCTTAAGGCTCTGACCTTCAAAGGTATAACAGTTTTCCATTCATATAGAGATTAAAAGTTGCAAAACAGAGAATAATATTTGTCTTATCCAAGGTTTACAGGAACATTGTGACCTGGCCTACGTAGACAGCTGCAAGAACAAAGGATTCTGATACCAAGAAGTTTGCAGCAACCAACTACACCCCTTCCCCTTTTAGTATAAAAGAAGCCTGAATTCTAACTCTGGCAAGATGGTTCTTTGGAACACTATTCCACCGTCTCCTTGCTCTACTGGCTTTCCAAATAAAGTCGCTATTCCTTTTGCCCTAACAACTCATTTCTTGATTTACTGGCTTGTCGTGCAACGAGCAATATGAGCTTGGACTCAGTAATAACTGGTCCACGGAACTGACTGAGCTCAAATGGATAAAAGATCAGTAAACTTATACATGAGTTGTAATGCGAAAGAAACTATGACTGCGGGCCAAAAAGCATGTGAAATTTAAGATTAAAATCACCTTTGATTCCCAATGTTTTCCACCTTGCATTGCTCAAACATCTCCTGAGGTTGCAAGATGGTTCTCTAAAGCTCTTCTGACTATGTTATTTTTTCATATCTAAGAAGAAAAATATAGAGCACTTCCTATAGCTATTGTGGAAAAAGAGAGAATCTTTTATCTCTCTGAGATACTCCTAGGAAATATATATCTGGGTCTCATTGACCCAATTTTTCAGGTATCTTGAACTGATCTTTGTAGCTGGGGGAATGGATTCTTGTGATCTGCTTGCATTAATCAGAGAGCAATTCTGGATCTCAGTATAAGCTGAATCTCATAAACTGTGCAATACTAAGAATGGGAGTGGAAGTTCTCAAAGAAAAATCAGGATGTTTTAGTGTCAAGGAAAGAGATAGAACACTGAGAGGAAACAGTAGGCTTTTATTAAAGTTATAACATGTAAAGTGGACTGTTAGTTAAACTTCAAATGTTTTATTTAGATATACTTATTTTCCCTGGAAAAGATCCTTTTCCCATAAACTGGTAGTTAAATATCATCTGAGGGAGAAACCGTTCTCGTGAAGGAAAATTAAGAATAGTCTACATAAAAATAACAAGAAGAAATACAGTATTTTTTTTAAAGTTTGTAAGTTTAAAACTTACAAAAGTTAAGTATAAAAGTTAACCCAACTTTTATACTACATTTTGCCATTACAGCATTAGAAAGTTTATCCATTTTCAGATGAAGTGTCAAATGGACAGTATTCTCTAAAAGTAACACGTAGACAATTTCATTACCAGGTGGCCTCCACCTGCCATTCTTGGTTCATCAAATGAGTATCCTTACATTTAATAGGACATGATCCTGATAAAGATCTATGTGGACAGCATACAGTACACCTTAGATTTCCTATACACCAGTGATAACACCATTTTGCTAAAGAGTAAAGAAGTCATGTCAAAAATTTCTAAAAGATTTATGTTCTCTGTAAACCAAGCTCTTTATTTTTCTCTTAAGATTATATATTACTTGTATCATCATATTACATAGTTACAGCTTAAATAATTAAGTTTCTATTCATCCCCAAAAGAATTGAGGATAATTCAGAATATTATATGGGAAAAATACCACATTGCTATCTATTTAGTGGTTTTTAAAATTTTTCTGGCAATTTTGGTCAATGGTTGCATAATCCAAATTAAAATTGTGGTTTTAATCATTTAGATGCATCAGTAAAACTGTAAGGACTTCCAGTTTTTTCATTAGGTTCGAATCCTTGATCCAGATCTGGGTAGAAGTAGTCTCTAAGTAATTGGTAACAAAATTTTTCTTTTTATCTAATTAAATATAATATAAACAAGTTTTTGTTCGGCACTGCTACTGTGAGGGTGCATGTGAATTCCTTTTTTTTCTTTTTTCTGTCTCTATTTTTCTCTATAACTTTCCCTGAATTTTTATCCTATATCCTCTCTTTCACTTTAATCAATGGTATATATATGCCATCATTATTTCTTATTAAACAACATTCATTTGTTTCTGAAAATATAAAGGTAGAGGATGGATAGATTTGTTTAAAATATAGTTCTCTCAACCAATACTTCTCTCAGATGGCAAGCTATGAAAAGAGAAATGCATTCTATTTTGGAATTTTCTGACATTTTTATTTGCAGGGTGTGAAAGGTGTATTTTCCAGGACTTTTTTTACAGAACAAAATGAATCATATATAATCAAATTAAAAAATAGCTTAGCATTATATGCTAATCTGATCTACTGTTTGACTTTTACTCTTGGTGATAATAGAAAACAAATACAACAGAAAGATATTTACAAAAAAGTTATCCTGACCCAATAAAATTCGCAATATATTTTGTTTCATTTTGTGTTGTGACTGGCATTCTCATTCTGTATGGTTACTCTGTGCACTCTAATTTATATACTTCCACACGTATGTTGTAATTTGTGTTTAAGGAAGAATTTCCTAAATGCCAATGCATTATTCTATTTTGATAAAATAACAAACTTATTTTTTCCTCAGCTTCAATAACTATAACCTTCAGATACATTAATTATTTGCATTTTAAATGCAAATTAAAATTTTTAAAAAATCAAGTTAATTTGAATTAAATGTTTGAAAGTAACCTAAGTTGCCAGCACAATTTGTATTGTCTGTCTAGAATACAGCTGGATTTGAATTTTAGGCTTGTAGATAAAAATACACAAATAACTATGTATTTTACCTAAAATTCAAGGAAATCTCTAAAGAGTTTGCTTGCACCCAGTGTCACTGCTTTCCCAATCACCAGGAAAATGAAATAAGCTGGTGCATTTCCTTACCATCAAGGTACTGAGAATATAGTCTATCAACTTAGAGGTGTCTGCGGGTGGTGGTAACAATTTAGAAATCTTTTCCAAGTGCAATCTCTGCCTCATTACTTCTTGTATTTTGTTTAACTCTATGGGGCAAAAAAAGTTTTATTTCTCAAAAACAAAAGCTCTTCTTAAAACTATCAGGCATGCTCATGCACAGGTTTCACTACTTTTGAAAGTAGTCCAGTAAAAATAGAATGTGTTAATCAGTCATTTAGTTCCAAGAGTGAATAAGTGAATACGGTTTTGCTAAAGAGCTAATGTACTAAAAAAAATTTTCAGTTCATTCTTTAACTATCTATACATTGAAACTGATAAAAGAATACCCTCAGTATTATCTAGGATGGGTCATAAAATTTACAGCAAAGTAGGGTCACTCCTCCAGTTAAATATGAATCAGCTAAATACACTGGATACCAATTGGAACAAATAATTAAATATAAACATTTTCAATCTTAAAGACAGTTTCAGAGATATCATGCAAAAAAACAGATTTGTCCTGTAAATCATTGTTGTCCTAACATTAACACAACTGAACCGGTATGGTAAGAGTCTGGTTTTTAAACCTAAGCTGGCAACCCAAATATGAGTTAAGATTAAAACGTCTGATTTTATCACTAGTACTAGCTTTTAAGTAGTAGTTCAAAACCTCTGGACATTGAATATTTCTGACTAATTTTTGACCAATTTACTACAAATTTAGGCATACAATATGTAGCAAACTTTAAAAATATTGATTCATTCAATTTTTCTGAGATTATGTTCTTCAGATTATTTAGATGTCAAAATTCTTGTTCTTATTTTTAAATTTTTAATTAAATTATGATATAAATACAGTAAAATGCACATAAGTATAAACCCAGAGAATTTTCAGAAACCCAACATATTACAGTAGCCAGCCTATGGAGCAAGGAATCTTGAGTTTTTAACACCAAATGAGACACCCAGACCCTTATCCATCACATCAGCCCTTGCCTCAGCAAAGGCACCATATTCCTGATTTGGAATAGCACAGCCCAACTTTGCCCGTTTTTATACTTAATATAAATGGAATCACTTAATATATATATATATATATATATATATATATATATATATATATACACATACACACACACACATATATACACTATATAGTATGTATACACACTGTATATAAATATATATAGTATAGTATATATATATATACACTATATATATATATATATATTTCAATATGATTTCTTTTGTCCAATTTGATGTTTGAGAGATTTATTCTTATCATTCTGGATGGATAGTTCATTCCCTTTGCTTTATAGAATTCCATTGTGTAAATAGACCACAATTTTTTACTCTATCTTTGTGGACGAGAATTTGGTAGTTTCCACTTTAAGAGTGTTAAGAATAATGCTACTGTGAACATTCTTGTACATTTTTGTATATTTGTTGTTGCAAATATTTCTTTTGGGTTTCTATTTAGGAACGAAATTGCTGGGTCATAGGATATGATACCTTTGCCTTTGGTAGATGTTGCCAAATATTTTTTCCAAAGAGAAAAAATATTAATTACACACACCCACCGTTATTATGTGAGAGTTCCAGTTGTTTTAAGTTTTCACTTATTTTCTCTGTCTCTCCTTCCTTCCCTCCCTCTCTCCCCTCCTTCTTTCCTTTTCTTGTTTTTTTTTTGTTTGTTTTTTTGCAATTTTAGCCATTCTGGTAGATGTGTAGTGATATCATATGACAGCTTTATGGTTTTATTTACCTTTTTCTGATGACTAATGCCATTGAACACTTTGTCATATGATTCTTATCATTTGAAGTTCCTCTTTTGCAAGGTGTTGAAATAGTTTGACCATTTCTTTATTGCTTTGTCTGTATTTTTCTTATTGATTAGAAGGAGTTCTGTATATATTCTCCATAGGAGTTCTTTGGTTGACAAATGTATTGCAAATATATTCTAATGGTGTCTTTTGATTATAGAAGTTTTAAATTTTGTTGTATTCAAATTTATTTTTTTGTCTTTTACATTTAGTATTGGAAATTCTGTTCATAACATTTTTGCTTATTCAGGAAGATCTTCTCCTATGCTCTCCTCTTAAGCTTTTATATTTCTTTCTATCTTTTCGTATTTAGATCAGCAATCGATCTGGGATTGAATTTTCTGGTGTGATAAGCAAAGATTCATTTTCTTTATGCATAGACGTCCAAATGACCCAGTATTATGGAAAATACTGTTTTTTTCCTCTGCACTGCAGGGTCACCTTAAACGTAAATCAGAAGGCCATATATATGTAGATCTTTTTCTGGACACTCTTCTCTTCCATTGGTCAGTATGTCTATTCTTAATTTCCCACAATTTATAAGCTTTAAGTATCTAATAGTCTCCCAGATTTATTCTGCTTAGGATTGTCTTGGCTATACTAAGTCTACTGTATTTCTATATAAACTCTAGAATCAGCTTGCCAATTTCTGGCATGGGGGGAGAATTATAAGACGTTTTATTAGAAATGTGTTGAATAGATTATTTGGGGAAGACTTGACATCTTTACATTTTGAGTCTTTTGATCCAAGAACATGATATGGTCCTCTACTTAGGTCTTCCATTTTTTTTCTCAGATATATTTTGTGTTTTTCAGTGTGGATATTTTTACATCTCTAAAAAGTGCTGTTTTGTTAGATTCATTTCAAGATATCTGATATTTTTGTGTTACTCTTGTAAATGGTATCACCTTTAACAATTTCATTTTAAATTTGTGGTATATGGCTGTACAAATTACTTTGTATGATCTTTTATGCTGTGAACTTGCTAAATTCACTTATTTATTCAAAACAGTTTATCTTTTGAATTTTCTATGTACAAAATCATATTATATTTGAATCTGATAATTTTATTCTTCCTTTCCAATACTTATGCCTTTATTCCTTTTTTTCTTGCCTAACTACACTAACTAGAACTTTGTGTACATTTTTCAATAAAAGTGGTGAGAATGGACATTGGTATCTCATTCCTGCTCTAAGGGGGAAACTGTCCAAATTTTCACCATTATACATGAAGTTTTTGTAGAAATTGTTAAAATATGGAGGGTTCCAGAATTCCAAATTTGTTCAAAGATTTTTTTAAAAATCATGAATAAGTGTTTTTTTCCCTGAATTTTGTGAAATGTTCACATGATCCTATTCTATTTCTCGTTTGTGATGAAATCTGATATTTTGAAACAGATTAATCTTGAATCTTGAATAAATCCTCCCTGATATTCAATTTGTTTGTTCTTTCATATATTAAATAAGCATGTTAAAATGTCACACTATGATTCTGTATGTGTTTTTTGTTCCTTTTAGTTCTGTCAATTTATCTTCATGGTTTTTGGGGCTCTGCTTTTAAGTATTGACCAAGACAGGCTGAACATTCGCCACAGCTTCACTAAAGTTTAAACAGGTTTCTTCCCTGACTTCCCTTTTCTTTAGAGAACTTGCAATTGTAAAGCATTTCTTTGTCCCTTAAAGAAGTAAATCTTCTTCAAACAAGATAATGTCATTCTCAAGGATCTAGGAGTCATCCCTTTGACTTGGAATCATCAAAGGAAAAGGAGATAGTATGCTTTTCTCCCAGTCTCTGTGGAAAAGTAGGAGACCAACCTCAATAAGGCACAATTAGCAAATACAGATGGCCTAATCAGGTGGTCCACCCTCTACTAAAATACCAATGGGTCAATGATGAAATCCAAGGGAAAATTAAAAAATACCTTGAGACAAATGACAACGAAAATAGAACCATACAAAATCTATGGGATGCAGCAAAAACAGTTCTTAAAGAGAAGTTCATAGCAATACAGGTCTTCCTCAAAAAACAAGAAAAATCTCAAAGAACCTAACCTACCACCTGAAAGAATTAGAAAAAGAAGAACAAACAAAACTTAAAGTTAGCAGAAGGAAGGAAATACAAAAGATCGAAGAGGAAATGAACAAAATAGAGATTAGAGAAACAATAGAAAAAATCAATAAAACCAAGAGTTGGGTCTTTGAAAGGGTAAACAAAATTGACAAACCTCTGGCCAGGCTCACCAAGAAGAAAAGAGGGAAGACCCAAATAAACAAAATAAGAAATGAAAAAGGAGAAGTTACAACTGATACTGCAGAAGTGTCGACCATTCTCCCTGCTACTGTCCTCTGGTACTTTTCCATGAGCTAATCCCAAGTTTTAAAAATTCTCCTGTCCTTTGTATCAGAGGAGTTGAGTTCAATCTTCCTTCCCTATTGTAAGTCTCTATCCTTTATTACAAGAGTCTTTAGCAGTCTTACTTGCCCGTTTAACTGGTGTGGTGTAATTTTTATTTTGCAGTTCATATAAATTAATAATTATGATATTGATTCCTGTTGGATTGACTACTTTATTATTATGAAATATTTTTTAATCTCAATTAATGTATCTTGCTTTCAAATTTACCTTAGTATTTTTTGGCTAGTGTTTACTTTACATATTTCTCCACCATTCAACCTCAGTTTATCTATGTCTTTATCAGGTCTCTAGTAAACAGCAAATAGTCTTTTATTTATTTTTATTATTATTAATCACCAGTCCTACAATATCAGTCTTTTATTTAGACTATTTAGTGTAATAAGAAAATAGAATATTTAATATAATAAACATTACAGTGGAATTAATCTGACCCAACACATTTATTGTAAAGACAATCCAAACCTTCCTCTTTCCGCTGCATTGATCTATTTGACCCAGATGATTTTTCTCCTGTTTTCTACTTTATTTTCTTATTATGGAGTGATCAAATAATTTTTATCATATTTTATTTTCTTGACTATAATTAAACATTCTTATTTTAGTAGATATTCCAGAGATTATATTATTCTTGATTTATTTCACTCTAATGCAAATTACATCTCTTAGCTCATCCTCAACAATGCCAGTACGTTGGGAGACTTCGAATATTAACACTTTCCATTCACCACCCATTATAACACTATTATCAAATATTAGAATTCTACATATATTTTATGTTCACATCACCTCATAATTATTATTTTGTAAGGTTGATATTCACTTATATTTACTCATGTATATTTGCCATCTCTAGAATTCCTCTTCCCCTCTACATCTATGTTTTCATGTAGCATTTCTTGTCGGAACACATCTTTATTTTCACCTTCATTTTTGAAACTCTTGTGGAATGTTACATAATTCTAGATTGACTGTTATTTTCTTTAGCACTTTAAATATGTCAAAAATCTGTTTTTGTTTTTGTTTTGATAAGTCAGGCTCGTTACGAGTCCAATGAAAGTAATGTCTTTTTTCTCTATGTTAGAAGAATTTTTTTCTGTCTTTTTTCCAACAGATTTACTATGATACACTTATCTGTGGTTTTCTTTGTATTAATCATTCTTTGTGTTTGCTGTGATTTTTGAATCTGTAGGTTGAATTTGGAAGTTTTCAGTTGAAAAAAATTTCATGCATATCTCACATGCTTGCCATGCATCTATCCAATATTTCGTTGTTGCTTTTCTCACTGCTTCCATTTCTATCTATTCCATTAACCTCTCTTACTGTTCATTAATCCTGTTCCCCACTATGCCAAGACTCCTATGAAAACAAAATTCTGAGTTATTTATTTCAGATACTGCATTTTTATGTTTTAGAAGGTCCTTCAGTCCAGTTGTATAGATTCCAAATCTCTGGTGAACTTTTCAATATCTCCATCTACTTTATCCTTCCTTTCCTTTCATTTTTTGAGCATTTAAATAATAATTATCTGAAAATTGTTCCTATTAATTTCAATATCTGGATCATCTTACATCTGTTACCTGGTTTCTTTTTGATATTAGCCATAAGGTCTTATCTGCTCACATATGTTGTAAATTAGAGTTTTATGCTCATCATAAATAAAAAAAAAATTGCAGAGATTTTAGAAAATGTTTTCCTCCTCAAGACGTCACTCTCTTCATATGTAACAGACACTATAGGGAGTTGATCCTAAAAAAATCAGAATATGAGCTATATCAGTGTGGGGTTATGCTTGTAGAGAACTCAGTCTGGCTCTGACTCTCCCCTGTTCTTAGGGTATGGCCCTGCAGAACTTTCAGTTAAGGACCTGGTGAGTGTTTGCTACTTCAGGCCTGTAACACTGCAGAAGACTCAATGCTATCATTCAGAGGTTTTCAGTTTATCTCTTTAGGAACATCCGCCATGGGTTAAGGCAAATGTCTTAAAGAGAAGACTGGTCATATATTTAAAACTCCTAAGCCTCCAATTTTCTCACTTTAATCTACTATGACTGCCAAATTTTCTTCTGATTTCTCTGTCCTGGAATGCCAGCATTTTTCAGGGACTAGTCCTAGATTCTCAGCTTCTAACTCTGCCCTGAACTGATAAATCTGCCCCAGGGAAAAGCAGTTATAGAAACACAGTGTCACTTCCTCATTCCCTTGGGGGTTTTCCATCCTTCCCTGTTTTATTTTCAAGCTCTTCCCTCTAGAGAGTTTTTATCTCTTAAGCACCTGAAGTCTGTGGTAAACTTCATTAAGTTTGAAAAGACTTTTGAATAGTTCTTTAGCATCCAGCACTATCTGAAATTCAGCAAATATCTTGTGGTAAAACTGAACTTCTTTAGGCTCACTGAGCCCAGAATTTTGTCATTCTAGTCTCCATAATCGCTAGAAGTGTGTTGATTTTTCTTTCTCCCATCAGCCACTCTCTGCCTGGGGAAATGCAGAGCCCTCAGGCTCTGTTCTCAGAATTAAATAAATTAATGAATAAAATGAAAGAAAGAAATAGAAACAAAGAAAGGAAGAAAGGAAGGAAACAAGCTATGGATCCCACACATCTCACGCCATGAATTTTAGTCAATTTAGTTGTTGTTACTTTTATGATCTATTATGTCTTTAAAAATATAATTTTAAAAATTATTCAACTTTTTAGTTACTATCAATAGAAGTATTGGACTACTTCAATCTACTACATTTCACCTGGAAACAAAAAACCCAATGCTCATTTGGTGATTTTTAAAAATATAGTCTCAAGGCAAAATAATAGGGGTGGCAATCCTATGTGAGTTCCACAAATATGGGGTTTCTGAGATTCCCTGGTATAACACATTATACATTATCTAAAAGTGTTGCATTTCATGATTATTTATTTATTTATTTTTTTAAATAGATCTTTATTGGAGTACAATTGCTTCACAGTACTGTGTTAGTTTCTGTTGCACAACAAAGAGAATCAGCCGTATGCATACACATGTGCCCATGTCCCCTCCCTTTTGAGCCTCCCTCCCATCCTATCCCAACCCCTCTAGGTTATCTCAAAGCACAGAGCTGATCTCCCTGTGCTATGCTGCTGCTTCCCACCAGCCAACTATTTTACATTCAGTAGTGTACATATGTCAGTGCTACTCTCACTTCGCCCCAGCTTCGCCCTCCCACCCCATGTCAAGTCCATTCTCTATGTCTACCTCTTTATTCCTGCCTACCTGGTTTGAATCCTGATTAGAATGATCCAACTCTAAAACAATGCTTTGAAGACATTCAGAAAAGTTTGAATGTGAATTTTTTTTTTTTTTTTTTTTTTGGATGGGGTTGTTTGTTTTTTTGTTATTGAGCTGCATGAGCTGCTTGTAAATTTTGGAGATTAATCCTTTGTCAGTTGCTTCATTTGCAAATGTTTTCTCCCATTCTGAGGGTTGTCTTTTTTTTTTTTTTTTTAAACATCTTTATTGGGGTATAATTGCTTTACAATGGTGTGTTAGTTTCTGCTTTATAACAAAGTGAATCAGCTATACATATACATATGTTCCCATATGTCTTCCCTCTTGCGTCTCCCTCCCTCCCGCTCTCCCCATCCCACCCTTCCAGGCTGTCACAAAGCACCGAGCTAATATCCCTGTGCCTTGCGGCTGCTTCCCCCCAGCTATCTACCTTACTACGTTTGTTAGTGTGTATATGTCCATGACTCTCTCTCGCCCTATCAAAACTCACCCCTCCCCCTCCCCATACCCTCAAGTCCGTTCTCCAGTAGGTCTGCGTCTTTATTCCTATCTTACCCCTAGGTTCTTCATGACATTTTTTTCCCTTAAATTCCATATATATGTGTTAGCATACGGTATTTGTCTTTTTCTTTCTGACTTACTTCACTCTGTATGACAGACTCTAGGTCTATCCATCTCATTACAAATAGCTCAATTTCATTTCTTTTTAAGGCTGAGTAATATTCCATTGTGTATATGTGCCACATCTTCTTTATCCATTCATCCGATGATGGGCGCTTAGGTTGTTTCCATGTCCTGGCTATTGTAAATAGAGCTGCAATGAACATTTTGGTACATGACTCTTTTTGAATTTTGGTTTTCTCAGGGTATATGCCAAGTAGTGGGATTGCTGGGTCATATGGTAATTCTATCTGTAGTTTTTTAAGGAACCTCCATACTGTTCTCCACAGTGGCTGAACCAATTCACATTCCCACCAGCAGTGCAAGAGTGTCCCCTTTTCTCCACACCCTCTCCAGCATTTATTGTTTCTAGATTTTTTGATGATGGCCATTCTGACTGGTGTGAGATGATATCTCATTGTAGTTTTGATTTGCATTTCTCTAATGATTAATGATGTTGAGCATTCTTTCGTGTGTTTGTTGGCATTCTGTATATCTTCTTTGGAGAAATGTCTATTTAGGTCTTCTGCCCATTTTTGGATGGGGTTGTTTGTTTTTTTGTTATTGAGCTGCATGAGCTGCTTGTAAATTTTGGAGATTAATCCTTTGTCAGTTGCTTCATTTGCAAATGTTTTCTCCCATTCTGAGGGTTGTCTTTTGGTCTTGGTTATGGTTTCCTTTGCTGTGCAAAAGCTTTGAAGTTTCATTAGGTCCCATTTGTTTATTTTTGTTTTTATTTCCATTACTCTAGGAGGTGGGTCAGAAAGGATCTTGCTGTGATTTATGTCATAGAGTGTTCTTCCTATGTTTTCTTCTAAGAGTTTGATAGTTTCTGGCCTTACATTTAGGTCTTTAATCCATTTTGAGCTTATTTTTGTGTATGGTGTTAGGGAGTGATCTAATCTCATACTTTTACATGTACCTGTCCAGTTTTCCCAGCACCATTTATTGAAGAGGCTGTCCTTTCTCCACTGTACATTCCTGCCTCCTTTATCAAAGATAAGGTGTCCATATGTGCGTGGGTTTATCTCTGGGCTTTCTATCCTGTTCCACTGATCTATCTTTCTGTTTTTGTGCCAGTACCATACTGTCTTGATTACTGTTGCTTTGTAATATAGTCTGAAGTCAGGGAGCCTTATTCCTCCAGCTCCTTTTTTCGTTCTCAAGATTGCTTTGGCTATTCGGGGTCTTTTGTGTTTCCATACAAATTGCGAAATTTTTTGTTCTAGTTCTGTGAAAAATGCCAGTGGTAGTTTGATAGGGATTGCATTGAATCTGTAGATTGCTTTGGGTAGTAGAGTCATTTTCACAATGTTGATTCTTCCCATCCAAGAACATGGTATATCTCTCCATCTATTTGTATCATCGTTAATTTCTTTCATCAGTGTCTTATAATTTTCTGCATACAGGTCTTTCGTATCCTTAGGTAGGTTTATTCCTAGATATTTTATTCTTTTTGTTGCAATGGTAAATGGGAGTGTTTTCTTGATTTCACTTTCAGATTTTTCATCATTAGTATATAGGAATGCCAGAGATTTCTGTGCATTAATTTTGTATCCTGCTACTTTACCAAATTCATTGATTAGCTCTAGTAGTTTTCTGGTAGCATCTTTAGGATTCTCTATGTATAGTATCATGTCATCTGCAAACAGTGACAGCTTTACTTCTTCTTTTCCGATTTGGATTCCTTTTATTTCCTTTTCTTCTCTGATTGCTGTGGCTAAAACTTCCAAAACTATGTTGAATAAGAGTGGTGAGAGTGGGCAACCTTGTCTTGTTCCTGATCTTAGTGGAAATGCTTTCAGTTTTTCACCATTGAGGATGATGTTTGCTGTGGGCTTGTCATATATGGCTTTTATTATGTTTAGGAAAGTTCCCTCTATGCCTACTTTCTGGAGGGTTTTTATCATAAATGGGTGTTGAATTTTGTCGAAAGCTTTCTCTGCATCTATTGAGATGATCATATGGTTTTTCTCCTTCAATTTGTTAATATGGTTTATCACATTGATAGATTTGCGTATATTGAAGAATCCTTGCATTCCTGGAATAAACCCCACTTGATCATGGTGTATGATCCTTTTAATGTGCTGTTGGATTCTGTTTGCTAGTATTTTGTTGAGGATTTTTGCATCTATGTTCATCAGTGATATTGGCCTGTAGTTTTCTTTCTTTGTGACACCCTTGTCTGGTTTTGGTATCAAGGTGATGGTGGCTTCGTAGAAGGAATTTGGGAGTGTTCCTCCCTCTGCTATATTTTGGAAGAGTTTGAGAAGGATAGGTGTTAGCTCTTCTCTAAACGTTCGATAGAATTCACCTGTGAAGCCATCTGGTCCTGGGCTTTTGTTTGTTGGAAGGTTTTTAATCACAGTTTCAATTTCAGTGCTTGTGATTGGTCTGTTCATATTTTCTATTTCTTCCTGATTCAGTCTTGGCAGGTTGTGAATTTCTAAGAATTTGTCCATTTCTTCCAGATTGTCCATTTTATTGGCATAGAGTTGCTTGTAATAATCTCTCATGATTTTTTTTATTTCTGCAGTGTCAGTTGTTACTTCTCCTTTTTCATTTCTAATTCTATTGATTTGAGTCTTCTCCCTTTTTTTCTTGATGAGTCTGGCTAGTGGTTTATCTATTTTGTTTATCTTCTCAAAGAACCAGCTTTTAGTTTTATTGATCTTTGCTATTGTTTCCTTCATTTCTTTTTCATTTATTTCTGATCTGATTTTTATGATTTCTTTCCTTCTGCTAGCTTTGGGGTTTTTTTGTTCTTCTTTCTCTAATTGCTTGAGGTGCAAGGTTAGGTTGTTTATTCGAGATGTTTCCTGCTTCTTAAGGTGGGCTTGTATTGCTATAAACTTCCCCCTTAGAACTGCTTTTGCTGCATCCCATAGGTTTTGGGTCGTTGTGTCTCCATTGTCATTTGTTTCTAGGTATTTTTTAATTTCCTCTTTGATTTCTTCAGTGATCACTTCATTATTAAGTAGTGTATTGTTTAGCCTCCATGTGTTTGTATTTTTTAAAGATCTTTTCCTGTAATTGATATCTAGTCTCATGGCGTTGTGGTCGGAAAAGATACTTGATACAATTTCAGTTTTCTTAAATTTACCAAGGCTTGATTTGTGACCCAAGATATGATCTATCCTGGAGAATGTTCCATGAGCACTTGAGAAAAATGTGCATTCTGTTGTTTTTGGATGGAGTGTCCTATAAATATCAATTAAGTCCATCTTGTTTAATGTATCATTTAAAGCTTGTGTTTCCCTATTTATTTTCATTTTGGATGATCTGTCCATGGGTGAAAGTGGGGTGTTAAAGTCCCCTACTATGAATGTGTTACTGTTGATCTCCCCTTTTATGGTTGTTAGTATTTGCCTTATGTATTGAGGTGCTCCTATGTTGGGTGCATAAATATTTACAATTGTTATATCTTCTTCTTGGATCGATCCCTTGATCATTATGTAGTGTCCTTCTTTGTCCCTTTTAATAGTCCTCATTTTAAAGTCTATTTTGTCTGATATGAGAATTGCTACTCCAGCTTTCTTTTGGTTTCCATTTGCATGGAATATCTTTTTCCATCCCCTTACTTTCAGTCTGTATGTGTCTCTAGTTCTGAAGTGGGTCTCTTGTAGACAGCATATATAAGGGTCTTGTTTTTGTATCCATTCAGCCAATCTGTGTCTTTTGGTGGGAGCATTTAGTCCATTTACATTTAAGGTAATTATCGATATGTATGTTCCTATTTCCATTTTATATATCGTTTTGGGTTCGCTACTATAGGTCATTTCCTTCTCTTGTGTTTCGTGTCTAGAGAAGTTCCTTTAGCATTTGTTGTAAAGCTGGTTTGGTGGTGCTGAACTCTCTCAGCTTTTGCTTGTCTGTAAAGGTTTTAATTTCTCCATCAAATGTGAATGAGATCCTTGCTGGGTAGAGTAGTCTTGGTTGCAGGCTATTCTCCTTCATCACTTTCAGTATGTCCTGCCACTCCCTTCTGGCTTGTAGGGTTTCTGCTGAGAGATCAGCTGTTAACCTTATGGGGATTCCCTTGTGTGTTATTTGTTGTTTTTCCCTTGCTGCTTTTAATATGCTTTCTTTGTATTTAATTTTTGACAGTTTGATTAATATGTGTCTTGGCGTGTTTCTCCTTGTATTTATCCTGTATGGGACCCTCTGTGCTTCCTGGACTTGATTAACTATTTCCTTTCCCATATTAGGGAAGTTTTCAACTATAATCTCTTCAAATATTTTCTCAGTCCCTTTCTTTCTTTCTTCTTCTTCTGGAACCCCTATAATTCGAATGTTGGTGCGTTTCATGTTGTCCCAGAGGTCTCTGAGACTGTCCTCAGTTCTTTTCATTCTTTTTTCTTTATTCTGCTCTGCAGTAGTTATTTCCACTACTTTATCTTCCAGGTCACTTATCCGTTCTTCTGCCTCAGTTATTCTGCTATTGATCCTATCTAGAGTGATTTTAATTTCATTTATTGCATTGTTCATCGTTGCTTGTTTCATCTTTAGTTCTTGTAGGTCCTTGTTAACTGTTTCTTGCATTTTGTCCATTCTACTTCCAAGATTTCGGATCATCCTTACTATCATTATTCTGAATTCTTTTTCAGGTAGATTGCCTATTTCCTCTTCATTTGTTAGGTCTGGTGGGTTTTTATCTTGCTCCTTCATCTGCTGTGTGTTTTTCTGTCTTCTCATTTTGCTTATCTTACTGTGTTTGGGGTCTCCTTTTTGCAGGCTGCACTTTCGTAGTTCCCGTTGTTTTTGATGTCTGTCTCCAGTGGCTAAGGTTGTTTCAGTGGGTTGTGTAGGCTTCCTGGTGGAGGGGACTAGTGCCTGTGTTGTGCTGGATGAGGCTGGATCTTGTCTCTCTAGTGGGCAGGTTCACGTCTGGTGGTGTGTTTTGGGGTGTCTGTGGCCTTATTATGATTTTAGGCAGCCTCTCTGCTAATGGGTGGGGTTGTGTTCCTGTTTTGCTAGTTGTTTGGCATAGGTTGTCCAGCACTGTGGCTTGCTGGTCGTTGAGTGAAGCTGGGTGCTGGTGTTAAGATGGAGGTCTCTGGGATATTTCCACCGTTTAATATTATGTGGAGCTGGGAGGTCTCTTGTTGACCAGTGTCCTGAAGTTGGCTCTCCTACCTCAGAGGCAGAGCCCTGACTCCTGGCTGGAGCACCAAGAGCCTTTCATCCACACAGCTCTCTGAAGCAAGGTCCTGACACAGCACCCCACCCAGAGAAGCAGACGGAGGGCATCTCATGATTATTTTTAACATCAGATGGTTCTACTTGAATATAACATATTAGATTTCCAATACATTACTTATGAGTATTCTATTGGAAAAACAAAAGAAGAATTTGAGGTTAGAAATAAATGCATTTCAACAATGTCAAGGAGATATGACTTTTTGATTCCTAGACAGTTTTTGCTATTTGTATAGAGAGAAATATTACCCTAATAGAGAAGGATTATATATTATACACTATTTTGATCAAAATATATCTTAACAAAATCTAAATCTATTAACTCTTTCTAAATCTATTTACCTACCCTTTTACTTTATAATTTGGTGGTTCTACTACACAAAAAGATGAGGGTTTGTTGAAACCATCAATTGTGGTTTTTCTTGTCTGATGTTAGCTGTGGGCTTGTCATATATGGCTTTTATTATGTTGAAATATGTTCCTTCTATGCTTAAATTAAGTGTTTTTATTGTGAATGTATGTTAATTTTCATTATCATTTTTAAGTGTGCTTGGTTAAATGAATCACTGGAAAAATTATGACATTCAAACATATACATCTGATCTCAGGGCGGTTAAAACCTCTCCTGTCACTTTGAAAGTTAGCCATGTCCAACACTTTTGACTAAATGCTACATAATTACACTCACCACATTCTGGGGATTTTTATTATTCTATTATCATGAATGATTATATATGTTGTTATCAATATTTTTCATTTCATGTTGAGGCATTCTTAACCTTTTATTAAAGTCCATTGCTTTATGAAATGAAGGCCATTACAGGTTACACAGTCCATAAGTAACAATATTGAAAACACAATTATGCACTCATAAAAATTCAGAAATAACAAAAACAAACTGCACAAACATTAAGTCAAAAGTAATCTGAATTTGGTTTAAAAAGAAGTAGTTGAGTGAAAGTGTACGTGCATGAGATTCACTTTAATGTAAAAGAAAGTATAGAACATTCGCACTTTGGATCTTGCCTCACAAGTGAATCTCAGGGGCCATGCGAATAGTCCAGAGGGGTATCAGAGGTATTGGACTAAGAACGCCGTCTGCCATATCAATAAACAAGAAACAAAGGCTGTTGTGGCCATCAGCCATCAGCCACCTCAGCCACTACAGCCACCCTGTCGTGAGCCCTGAGGGAACTCAGGATGGAAACAAGATACCAGCTTTCAAGCTATCAGCCTCTGCAGCCAGCCTTGTATGGTGTGCCCTGAGGAGGCTGAGGATGACAAAGCACAGGATAGGTTTCTATCACCAGGATGGCACCTAAAGCCAGGATAGCACCTCAGCTATCTGGCCCCAGATAGCTGAGGTGCATAGCAAAGGAAAGAGTTCAATGAGCTTTGACTTTGCATTTTCCCATACCCAGAAAAGCACTAAATTCCTTAACTTGAGATACCTGGTTTTCCTTAATTAACAGTATCTTTTGATACTGTTCCCACTACCTGGACTCTATATAGGAGTCTTCCAAAACTCCTATATATCCTGGCTCCTCCTTTACCTCTTTGGAGCCCTCCCTCAGAGCGATCTGAGAGTCCTGTCTCCTGGGCTTGAAGTGCTCATAAAATTCGCCCAATAAAACATAAATACGTAATTCTCAACTTCTAGGTTGCACATTTCTTTTCAGTCAACAATTTAAATTCTTATATTGAGAAAGGAAAGGACTTTCTTCATTAAATGACTAATAAATCAGCTCAAGAGCAGGCTAGGTTCTAGTGCCAATAGTACACAGCAATACACAAAGTACCATATAGCCTTTCAGTAAAATACTGAATAACCCACAATGAAAGCAATACACATGTCCATTTGAAAGAATAATAAGGATAAATTGAATAAAATCCTCCAAGTATGTAATAGTTTCTCCCCAAAGGGTAAAACAGTCTTCTCAATATGGCAATTTTTTGGGCAAAGTTTAGAAGTGTTAGATAAAATATATGTCTTACCTGATTCCTCAAAGTCGATGTTGTAGGATTTCCAGGTTTCAGTTATGCGAAGAAGATTCTCCTCCATGGCTTGAATATCCATGGAGGGGCAGTTGCATTCTGGAAATCTGGGACCACACTGACACCAGCAGTCATTGTCCTTGCAGATAAACTCTCCCTCTGAATTGCAAGCAATGTAGCTCAAAGCTGCTTGTACAAAACGCTCCTGAAGGTAGTCTGGAAGGAGTACTTGCAGCCCTTAAAGAACAAACCAAAACAGTAAGTTTACTCTGATAAGGAAAAAAGCATAATACATATCTACATATTCAAAAAAAGTCAAAATTTGAGTATACTGTTATGTGTTTATGCATATTTTAAAACCATCATTAGAAAATTATCGAAGTCTGTAAAATTGCAAATATTTATAATTCTTTTTAATATATACTGACTCCATGAACTGTTCAAGAATCCCGGAAACTGGGACTTCCCTGGTGGTCCAGTGGTAAAAAATCTGCCTTCCAATGGAAGGGACACAGGCTTGATCCTTGGTCCGGTAACTAAGATCCCACATGCCGTGGGGCAACTAAGCCTGCATGCCACAACTACTGAGTTTGTGGCCTCAACGAGAGCCCATGTGCTGCAAACTACAGAGCCCATGCACCCTGGAGGCTGCACACTGCACTAGAGAGAGAAAACCCTCACGCCACAACTAGAGAGAAGCCTGCGTGCCACAGTGAAGAGCCAGCCCACAGTGAAAAGATCCCACACGCCTCAATGAAGACACCGCATGCCACAAATAAGACCCGATGCAGCCAAAATAAATAAATAAATAAAATAAATTTTTAAAAAAAGAATCCTGAAAATTATAGAGGTGTTTAATATCTCAGACTATTTGATTTTGTTTTTTAAACTGATTTGATTGGCATTTGACTTAATTGATCAGAATATTTGGTTATTTTTATATAATGTAGCTAGAACCTATCTTCCCATACTTTTGTTTTTTGTTTTTTTTCTGGGGTATGCGGGCCTCTCACTGTTGTGGCCTCTCCCGTTGCGGAGCACAGGCTCCCGGACGCGCAGGCTCAGCGGCCATGGCTCACAGGCCCAGCCCTCCACGGCATGTGGGATCTTGCCGGACCGGGGCACGAACCTGTGTCCCCTGCATTGGTAGGCAGACTCTCAACCACTGAGCCACCAGGGAAGCCCCCCATACTTTTGAAAAGAGATGTATGCATTTATTTTACACTACTTGATTTCAAATAGTTTTCAATATTTTCATATACCTTTAGCTCATGTTCTATCATCTCACATCTACATAGATATCATAATACAAAGGGTTTGTGGCATCAGCAAAAGAGTTATGAAATGTTGCTATAATGCTTATCTCATGCCACTAACAACACATAACTTTATATGAGTTTAGTTTTCATATGATCACTTAGATTGACTACAGGGAAACTATTAGACTGATTTAATTATTTCACAGTTTATTTCCTTGTCATGTATTAAGACAGCCTTAGTGATACAGTTTATTTCTTTTCTACAAGCAAGTTTAGTAAATTTGCTAACTCTTAAGAAAATATAAAAAATGAAAGTAAGGCTATAAAATTAACATTTGGAGATCTCTACTAGTTTTATATTTTAGCATTTCTTGCTATGGAGAAAAATCTAATCAAAAGGGTAAATATTCAATGTAATAAACATAAAAGTAAGGGAAAACTTAGTCAATACCTAATTGCTATTTACTACAAAATTTGATTTTTACAACTTTTACCTGTCTCCTTTCTAACAAAAACAAAAAACACTGTTTTTTGATACAACCATCATCTATGAGATTAATTCAACTAAAATCGTGAATTAGCATTTAGGAAAAAATTCTACTTTGTAAATATCTTGACAATTATACCTATCTCATTCTTTCAGATTAATTCTCCCATAGGTGGGTCAGGAAAAGTACTTTTAGCACTTATATATTTACTTTACTGTTCATTTTAATTTTACCTCAAATAAATAACATTTATGGAATGCCTTCCATTTGGAAGAGACGTTCTAGGCAAAGTACAAATATGAAGATGACCGAAACATATCCCTGCCCTAAAGGTACTTGCAATACACTTAGGAAAAATAAAAGAAGTAATATAATATGTAATATTAGAAGTATGTAATAATATTATACAATAGTACTTAATAACTACTAGAGTTGGGTTACAGATATTTCACTAGGTATGATTAATTTTTCCATAAAAAAGGTAGACTGGAACAGTATTTGACACGTGGATATGCTTCAACATTAAGAGAGGTTTTTTTGTGGCATAGAATAATACATTAACAACATCACACACAAATGAACTGTGGAATATATTTTTTTAAATAGCAACTAGCAGTATTGTTTTAATACATATACAGTATAAGAATGCAATGAGTGAGTTGCTTAGAAAAATAAGAGTAATGTTATTGGGGTTCCCATAACAGGGTGAAGTACATGGAATTAATTCATTTGTATTTAAATGATGTTTAACAATGAAGATACTCTGAGTGGTACATTATTTCGATATAGAAGATATAAAGAAAAAAGATCAGTTTAGACGGAAGACTAAAAAATATCTAAACTAAGAAATGGTGATCAAAAGGCAGTTTAGGAGACAGGAGAAGAGGAGTTAGAATCTACTAGACACTACTTTATTTGATGTAAGGCAGGTGAAATATGTCAAATGACCTGAAGGAATACAATAATAAAGCTAGAAATATTCTTAAATGATTAGTCCTGTGGGTCACCAAATTACTGTATAGTTGAGAAATATCTAGTGATTGTTTCTGACAATTCTGCCATTCAGTGTTAAAAACAAAGTCAGAGTCTCTGTTAATATGACTCAGGAGTCCAAATATACTTATTTTAATATTGCATGTTTTAACATCTCAGGCAACTGTAAGACTATGGACCAGATATATGGAACCCGCTGATTATGTCAACCTTAATTTTATAAAAAAGCACCCCCCCAAAACAAAAAGAAATTCAAAGAATTTATGTTACATTTAAAATGTCTTAAACAAAGTCATAATTGTCATAATTTTCAGTCTGTAAAAATGATAGTGCCTTTGCAGAAATAGAGAAGGCTGGAAAAGTAATTTGAGGAAGAATGATTGGTGGCAAGAAACGATGAGTTCAGTTTTAGACATGCAAGGATTTCTGCTGTATTATCTGTCTTATCTATCTATCTATATCTATCATCTATGTATTTATCTATCTCTAAAGAAAGGAAACTGACATTCTGTAAAACCCGCACTAAAAATAACAAAGATTTTTTGGAAAAGAGCTCTACAGACAGACCACTCAAAATTTTATAATTTTATCACTAGACCACTAACATAAACAATAACTGATACCTAGAGAGAAAACTTGAACTGCCTTGGTAGACAACTCAGAGGGACTGGGGGCTGTCCTATAGACCCTTTTTTTTTTTTTTTTTTTTAGGTACAGAAACAATAGAGTACAAAATACTGGTAAGTGAATTGATAGAGCTAGACTTTATGGGGTTTTTTTTGCTAGAAATATAAATTAATATAAATTATTTCAATATAAATTATTTGCCTTCCTTTAAATTTTATATGTGTAAAGCTTTGAGAAAATTTGTTCCAACATATCAATAAACAATAGGAAAGAAAAAATATTTTTAAGCAATATCATCAGATTTTTATTACAAGCAAAAGATAATTGCATGGTGTCCCATCTTTAAAAGTTACATTAAATCTTCTATTTGATAATAATGCCATCCTTTGCCAATTTCGATGAAATAAAACATTAGGAACTAACTGATCCGGAAAAGTATTTGTTACCTAGTCTTATGCATCATTCAGTTTCTGGGAATTTTCCTAAAAAGTTACTGCCAAGATTTTATAACTTTTAATTACTACTGTTACCCTTTCACTCATATGTACCTTGCTTGATATGTTAAATTCATAAGGGGTTGAGGAAGTTGGAATATCATTAATTTCAATATGTATTTGCTCACACTTCTTATGAATTACTTTTTTTTATGATTTAAATATATTTTATTAACAATTTGGAGTTGTAGATATGGATATTTCAGTTTTGTTTTTTTTTAATGTCTGTTCTGTACCCTAACTGGCAAAGTCAGACAGACAAGCAGATAAATCCAGCTTACTCACTGCCAGAAAACATTTCATTTCATTTGTTTTCAGTCAAAATCAGTGTGTTAATGTGTAATGCATCTCTCTGACATCTCATTTATGAATGTCAATTCCAATGTTAAGTCATGGAATTCTTTCTGAATTTGTTGCCTAATGCTGTAGCTTCAATAATTCTTACTGATGCTTTCTTTGCTCTGATAAAATTCTACTTCAGGAGTAATTCTTCTTCTTCTACAAGAGTAGAGTTTTGGAAGAAGAAGGTCAATACTGAAAAACTCTTATAATTCTAGATTCCTCTCAATAATAGAGCTGAATTCAGAAGATCTCCAAATGGGTCAAAGACTGATTCTAATGCTTCACCTTGTGCTTACAAACAAAACAGGAGACACTAACTCTCTCTTTCTCTCTCTCTTTCTTTCTCTCTCTGTATATATATATATACACACATATATATGTATATATATATATACGCGCACACACACAATATGTCATCTATGTCTATATCCATCTATCCATAAAACCAACCAACTTACTATATAACTAACTATGAAAGACACAAAGACCTCTGGTGGTACCTTAATAAAAGATTCTTCAGAGACACAAGTTTTTCCAATTGCCACATATAGTGATCCAGAGTTTTTTATAACCTTTAAAGAAATGTACATTGGTAAGTTTATTCCAGAATTTGTGAGCGCTTTGCATTCTTTTTCAAAGTGGAGAAAAGCTACTTTTTAAGGTAGATTGAAAGGTGAATCAACCTGATACTTGTACTGTAAGTACAGACGAAATTTAAGAAAGAGTACAAGGGGAATTGAAGGTCTCAATATTGATTTCCTAATGTTATGTTTGGAAGGATCTTTGTTCATTGGGGTACAAATATAGTTGCAATAGACAACTGAAAATATAGGCCTAGCTGATAAAAAAGGTGAAAGAGATGCAGATTTCTGCCTTACAAAAATTGAGGAGAGTAGAAATAGTAGTTATATAAGGAGTATTGATTCATTTATTCCTTGTGTTAATTTTTCTTCAAAGAAGATTGGAGGATGAAGTTTTGTGTTTATAATATAATATTTTAAAAACTGAACACAGTGATTCACAAAGAGTAAAAATCAATAAATAGTGTTAATAAATAAAATTTAATAATAAATTAATTGAAATAAACATTTGATATAAACATTCTTTGTCTTTTTCTATTAAGGTTAATACTCTGATGGAAAGTTAATACACACATTTAAAAAGCAGTGACTAGTAGAGAATTACAAGTAATATTGGTAGATTGGGTTTCTATTTAAATTAGAGAAAATATTTCAATAACTGTAAATCTAAAATTGACAATGATAAATTGGATAGCATTTAAAGTTTAAAAATGTTAAGTGCTTTCTTTGTGATTTTTATACAATTTAAAATGAATGTAATTCATTTATTATTTAGGGTAAATTTAAATAGCCTGATGCCATTACATTTTTTAGATGGAAAAGTTGAGGAAAAATAGCATATTTCTGAAACTTTTAAGCATTTTTATGTAAAACTGAATAATGTAAATACAGATCTAACCTCTGCAATTAAAAAAGGTAGACTAGAAAGAACAACTCAGAACTACCCCTTTGATCAGTCAACTTAATTTAGATGATCTGTCATCACAAAGACATTTCTGAACTTATTCAACTAGTACGTGTTTAAACATGTGGATTCATAACCTTTCCCTGCCTGTATGAATGAGTGATATACACATCCTTATAACCAGTTAGGATAATATGTATTTGTTAAAATTATTATTTTAAAAAGTCCTCTATTGAATTATCTCACAAAATACAGTAACAGAAAGATGATAAATTACCTTTATCACATAATGTATCTCTATAAATGAAATAATGCAAGTATAAGTATTTTGTTAATATATTCTTAAGTATATTTCTGTTTGTCAGAAGAGAAATGAAGCCTTAATTATCATATTAGGTTATATTTAAAATGTCAAACGTTCACATCACAGTATGCATAAATATGGTTACGATTTTTATCAGAATCTATAAGGAAAAAGTCAAAGCTCGGGAGATCTATGGAAAAACTGCTGCTTACTGAGACAATGATTACTGTATGGAAGAAAAATATTATCACAATACATTTTCAATTGTTATTGGTTACTTAATTTAAGAAGTAAAGTGAATTCTGACATTCCCTTCATCTGGTCTAGAATGTTCATATCAGTTAAAAATTAGGAGATTAGCCTTTTATGAGAACTCTAAAAGCCTAGTACTGCACATACAGCTTGAAAGAAAGAAACAAAGAAAGAAAGAAACAAACAAAGAGAGAGAGAGGGAGGGAGGGAGGGAGGGAGGGAGGGAAGGAGGGAGGGAGGAAGAAGGAAGGAAGAGAGAAGAAAGAAATCACAACTGGATAACTGTCATGCAGGCTCATAGAGAATTAATGAAATTTCCCCTACATACCTTGCAACTGAATCTTATTCTCAGGACTCTGAACCAGAACAGAACTGACAGAATCTAGGTTGTCATAGTTACTGCAGCCAAGAGGACCCGTCCGTGTTTCTGTTACCTAAAGAACAAAACATCAACTGTATTTTATATACCAGACTTTACCGTGTTCTTTCCATTCAATGTAGTTGTCACACACTGATATTATACATCTGACAGTAAACATCACTAAAAGGTCTAGGATCTGATACACACCAACAGTACACCTAAGCACAGAGGAGACAAATGACGCCCTTTATCTTCAATTCCATTTCCTTCTCTCTGGCCAGTCATCCATCTTCAGAGAAAATAATGGAAGCCCTCTTTGGTCAACAACATCCTTCATATAAGCTCACTGATTTTACCCAAGATAAGACAGAGCATGCTTTTAGGTAGAGAGCAAGTTTGACTCATATGAGAATTGTTTTTTGTTTGTTTATCTTTCCTCAATAAATCAAAACCATTTACCAGGCTACGGTCTAAAGACTGATATTATTATTGTATTCTTCTACTTAAAAATCTATAATTTCCCATTCTTTTATGGTGGTATCAATGTCTAAACTCTTCTGTTTGGCTTCCATCTGCCCCACTTCTCCCAGCAGGCAGGCGATCTTGCTGTCCAGTTGGACTTTGTTAATTCTATGTCTTTGCTTATACAACATCCTTCACCTTATCCCACCTTTCTCCTTTTGGACTAATTGGTTTTCTCTATCCTCAAGATCAACGTCATGTTCAAACACCCACACAAAGTAGTCCCTAATGATTTCCACTTGTATTACTTCACCATTTCTATAAAGTTATGGTTTGCAGTGCCCAACCTTAGCACTTAATTATGGAATCACATATTGAAGAGTAATTTTTTTCCCATGGGTGTCTTGGATGGATGGTGTCAGGAGATGACGAGGCATTTAATCAATTATGTCAGACTGGAAATTTGTCCTGAGGATATTTTTTTTTTAAACCAAACATTTTAAAGCAGAGGAGTATTGTAATCATGTTTGTGTTTTAAAAAGAGATTCACAACAACCAGAATGGTTTGCAAAACATCATTCAGCTCATTTTATTTCGCAGTTCACAGCCACATAATGGCTTCCCATCTAGCTCAGGGTAAAAGCCAGAGCCCTTTTCCATGGCTAAAAAGATGCCCTATTTTCCAGCTGCCTGTTACCTCTCTGAACTCATCTCTCTTCCACTTTTCCTCATTTACTCCACTCCAAGAACACTGGCTTCTTTGCTGTTCCCCAAACACAGGCTAGGTATCCTCATGCTTCATGATTTTTGACTTGCTGTTCCCGAACCTGGAATGTTCTTCCTCGAAATATTTCTAAGCTCACTCGTTCACTTTCTTCAAGTTTTTGTTCAAATGTCTCTCTCTCTGGACTTCTTGGACTAACCTATTTTAAATGAATATACCTTCCCATATTTCCCTCTCCCAGCCATTATTTCCTTTGCTCCTTACATTGTTCTATCTTTTCCACAGAGGTTTTCAGCTTCTAACATGCTGTATAATTTACTCACTTAACATGATTATGGTCAACACCTCTTATTAGAATGCAAGCTCCACAAGTGCAGAGAATATTGCCTATTTGTTTACTGAAGTATTCACGGAACATATTATGTTCTGGTATAAGCTCATAGGTATTAATATTAAGACAAAGAGAAGCGGAGAGTGTGAGGGGAAAACCAAACCAAGGAAGATGGTAAGGCCTTTATCAAGATGATGAAGGTCTGAATGGAGCAGTGGCAATATGATTTATCTGAAGAAGATGGATTTTGAAAAACAATTAGAATAGACAAGATTATGAAACATTGAAAATGTACATGATGGGAGGAGGGAAATGCAACAGAAGTTTCTAGCATAAGTGATAACATTAAGATATGAGGCAAAGAAGCTCCACTGTGACGAGAATGTAAGGAAGCCTGGTTTTGATTATTTTGACTCTGAGTTGAATAACACTCTTAGTTGGAAACATCCAGTAAAAGAAATGACAATGTAGATATATTTCTTAGAAGTTACATCGAAGATGGGATTACTATTTTAGGAATCAAAAACTTATAGGTGATAGTTAAAGATAGGGCGATGGACACTTTAGCTCAGGTGCATGGAGGGAATGCATAACTGTATCATGACAACTCTACCACATTTTCTAAACAACGAGTCCGTTAGAATAACCGAGATTGGCTATGAGCACACAGCAACAACTGGGAATGTGATTTACTCTTTCTCTAACACCACACTGACTGTGTAGTCCTCTACTGCTGTTCTCCAGTGGTGACACAGAATATCCCTTATTTTGTTCAGGAAAATAACTTCTGATGTTGATATGTGTCACATACATGCATGTGCATGTATACATGTATATGGTTAATATTAAATATAAATGATTAATCACAAATGAGTAAAAGGAAGATTAAGGTACCAAAGGAAATATTTAGAATTTAAGATCATTTAAATCTTCATCTTGTCCTATCAAGTAGCTTAACTATTTTCCCCCAACACACACAAATGTATACATACCACATTAATATAAAGAAATTCCAATGTTTGTCATTTTTAAGGAAGTTTTCTAAATAAAAGTGGCTTAAAGCACATACTCATTGACATAAGAGATCTTAGAAATTGGTATGCAATCTCCTGAACACTTAACCGTTGAAAGAGGATAAATAGTATTATTTTATCTCATTACAGACACGCCCTTATATTCAGTTACTGTGTTCTTGAGAATAAATTCAGGAGATGTAAATAACAGTCTTATAAACTTAGAGGTTTGAATATCTCTATCTACCTCTATAACTATAGATCATTTTATTCCCTTACCTTTCACAGCATACAATAATAAAATATAGTATATCCTACTGATGACTTAATTTTGTTCTTTACCATTCACAGCTGACTTCACTGATCATTGTCTGATTTAATATAAAAATGCACAAACTCTAGCACATTCAATGATGCAAATCCATTTTTCCAATTGTATTATATTTTAAGAACCTTACATGTCAGCATTAATAAATGTGCCAATACTTATTTTATATGTTCAATACTAGTGAAAGGAATAAAAATGAAAAGAAAGAATAAAAACTAGCTTATTGTACAAACAGTTCTATAGAGATGTTAACTCTACCAAAAAATGAATTGTATAGTTGTGCCACAAAGAGCTTGAACTTTTGTTCATCAGCTGACAGATAAACATCTGATTTTGGAGTCTCCATATATAATGTAACAAAGGAAGAGTTATTCAATAGCTAAACTTAAAAATGATTAAGGGCTTCCCTGGTGGTGCAGTGGTTGGGAATCCGCCTGCCAATGCAGGGGCACAGGTTCAAGCCCTGGTCCGGGAAGATCCCACATGCCACGGAGCAGCTAAGCCCGTGAGCCACAACGACTGAGCCTGCGCTCTAGAGCCCACGAGCCACAACTACTGAAGCCCGCGTGCCTAGAGCCCGTGCTCCGCAACAACAGAAGCCACCGCAATGAGAAGCCCGCCACAGCAACGAAGAGTAGCCCTGGCTCGCCACAACTACAGAAAGCCTGCATGCAGCAAGCAAGACCCAATGCAGCCAAAAATAATAAATAAATGTTAATTAATTGATTAATTAACTTAAAAAATAACTCTAAAAAATGATTAAGACTGACAATAACCCAGTACTGATAGCATTCAGTGTTTTGATAAATGACATATAGAATGAGAAAAAACAATTTTTTTCCACTTATCTATTGGTGAGAAGATGTTGAAACAGGGAACACTGTTTTTAGGGTACAAAAATGATGTTCTTTCTGAGGTGTTACATTGATTTGTGGTTTTATCTGAATATTATGAGGAAAATTAATGTTCTTGGGGGGCTGGGAAATTGAAAAGGGGAGTGGAATATACAGAAATGGAAGACATGGCTAGGCCAGCTGTGGAATGTAAATTCAAAACTTTTCAAAATGTATTTAGCACCAATTTGTCTTCAAAATGTAACAAATGTGCTCTTCTCTAATTGACCACTTATGTGAACTGTGTTTAAATATATTGTTAAAATTCAGAAAGGATATTAAAAGTATAGTAAATGGAAAAAAATGCCCATGTTTTCATTTCAACTTTTCCTATATTGTTTCTATTTCGTTTCATTAAACTGATGCCTATTATTTTCACAGTTGGAGTATTTTACAGAGAGTAAAAGAAAATAAATAATCTTCCTAATTCAAAGAGACGACTTGGAAGTAATTATGTAAACAATAATATAAATTCAACTTTATTTAGGTTAAAATAAAATGGTATAGATAATTCAGTTGGAAATAAAAAGTCTTTGTTATTTTTGATCAAATTTTCTGAGTCTTACACATTCTTAAGATAATATCATGCCACAACAATGCATTGGAGTTATAAAATTAATTCAGCAAGAATTAGTTGAAGAAAAACTATCTCAAGCAAAAAAATAAACTATCTCAAGGAAAAAAAAAAGAAAAAAGTTAAAACAATGAAAAAAAAGTGGGACAAAAAAAGAGTAAACAAACAAAAACACATCACACTCCTAAAGGAAAATAGTACTACTAGTACTATAGTACTATTAGAGAGTCCATTGTCTTAAAATTAACACATTATATATATTTAAAATATTTCCAGTCAAAATCATAATCATGTTAAATAATTTGAAGAAAATAGACTTAAACGAGAATGCTCAGGTCACCATCATAACTCCACTGCTTACTAGAGAGGAACCGATCTAAGATTCAAGTTTCTGTCTGGTGAAATGGGTAAAATTTTCTTACAGTGTAAAGAGGTTGTGAAGAAAAATGAGATAATCCATGATACGTGCTTATCGTGGGCCTGGACCACATTAATGATTTCATAGTAAATGTAAAATGTGTGTAAATGTTTACTATTAAAAGGCAGAGGCACAATAACTCTATGGTAAACTTACTGGAATCATTCATAGCCCACCTCTCAATTAAGGCTGTAAAATCCTATTATTTTTTCTGACATCAGTGCTGCATGTTAACATTTTTCTCTGTAGACAGAGAAAGGGTGCCTGTGTTTTAGAACATCCTAAATCAAACTAACCCTTAAATGAGGCTATGCACAAATTTTGTATGTCACATCGATAAGCAAATCAAGTACAATATAGTAAGAATAATCCACAACAAGACTAAATCAGAAATATTGGTATAGAAAAAACAATGGGTAGTTCAACTGCATAGAACAGAAAAGAACATGAACGGAAAAGAACAGCAACTACACTGAAAATAGAAAAAGTTTCCTTATCTCTAGTGTAAAAGACAATCAAGGAGTCTCTCAAAAAAGTATGCTTGTATGAGAAAATCTTTATCCACACTGAATGAAAAAAGTGAAAGAAAATGTATACGCACTTTGTAAAATTATACATACACGCATATTATAAATAGCTCTGTGAACTTCCTATTGCTCTAAGCTTTTTTCAAAATGAAACAGTTTTAGTTCACCATTTTAACTGAACTGATTATTGTTTATCAACAACATAATAAAATGCATGATTGTATGAACAGTGTATCTCTTATTGCAAATCTGTAAATACACATTTTTTAAAGTTTATAATGTTCCTAGAAATTTTATCTGAAATCAAGAGGGAGAAATAGTTTTACCTCCTAAAACTCAAAAAAGGACAGGAATGTGTCTATTCTCTATTACAATGACTTGTTATCTATAAACTATTTATTGATCATATGATAATACATATGGAATAGCAGGATTATCGTTTGTTCCAAAATATCATTTTTAATGACAAAATTAATAAATGTGCCTGTTGGAAATTCAAGCAATGAAATAAATTGAAAAGCCCAGAGGAACAACTACTTTCCCCTGATTATATATTTGTCCTCATCTTTTTATCAGACTTGAAAATGGTTAAAATTAGGAGCAACTGCTATTCATGGCCATCGTTTATTCACAGCACCAAATTTTCATGTGCTTACATTTTTACAGCCATTTTCTCCTTAAAAAATACTGCATTTAATTTGTTTCAAAATTATATTAGAGTATATTGAAACAGTTTTTGAATAATTTCATATCACCATTGATTATGTATATGAAATAATAGAATATTGCTAAGTACAATCTGGCTCATTTACAAAGAGTTATGTGCAGAGAGAGGATCTAGTGTCTCCCTTGTGGATTTGATTATCTCTTCTAGAGACCTACATCTTAGCTAGATAATACAAAAGAAATGCTAATATTTAAGATAGGATCTTGCCTATCCCATATTATAGTAAGAGAAATGCATTTACACAGGGGCAGTGAAATTGGTTACTGGTACCTACATCTGAATGAACTGCAGCACCAGATACTGTGGACCACATTCTTTTTTTTTAGTGTGGACCACATTCTTCCATATTTCATTAAAAAATGCCATACAGGGCTTCCCTGGTGGCGCAGTGGTTGAGAGTCCGCCTGCCGATGCAGGGGACACGGGTTTGTGCCCCAGTCCGGCTGGGCCTGTGTGTCTGGAGCCTGCGCGTCCGGAGCCTGTGCTCCGCAACAGGAGAGGCCACAACAGTGAGAGGCCCGCGTACCGCAAAAACAAACAAACAAAAAACAAACCATACAATATAGTACATTTCAAATGCCACTTCTTCCAGAAATAATCTTTAATCACCTAACACACTTAAAAATTTTTTTTGTTAAGAATAAATTAGAGGACATCAACCATATTTGTCTCATATTGAACTTTCAATATCTTAACAAGTTTTCTCACTTAATATAAGAACTGGTAATTTTTTTCAAATAAAAATAAAGATATATTATTGTATAAATTTTTCCTCAAAAGTTATTCATTTTACTATCTCTTTCTTTATTAAAAAACCTCAGTTAGCATCATTGAAATCTAATAAGTGACTCATATCCAGAATATATGAAGAAATCTATAGGACTTCTGGTTTCCAGTTCTGCATATATGGAGGTTGGAAGTCACTACTCCCTCCTAACAACAAGTCAAACCCTAACAATAATAAAAACAGACTGAACAATCAACAACTCTTCTTGGACCTATCAGAGAAGGAAGCAAACTGCTACCCACAAGATTGGAAAGACAGGGAGTACAGGGAGTCACAGCTCAGAGCAGAAACTTGAGAGTTGAAACAAGTATGGAAATCAGTGCTAAAGTAAGAAAAACTGAACTTCCACTGACAAATGGCTACAGAGTAAGTGTGTGGAAAAGTCTGGGAGTTAAAAACTCCAGAGGGACCCAGTCATAAAAAGAGTCCTCATCATATTTTGAGATTTACCTCCAGGGGCTCAATCAGGTTCCTACAGTAAATATTAAAGAAAAGTTCCCTCTTGCTTCCCACAGTGCGAGGGGAAACGGAACAATTTTGAAATACTGTGGAGCACTCTGCTCTCCTCTGCCCTCAGGGGAAACTAGTTAACCAGAGCCTAACTGTGGGACTTTCTGAGCCTAACTGACCTAGGGGAAGGGGAATACCTAATTCCAGCCCACTTTACCCATCTTGTCCCACTCCAGGGGTGAGGAAGAAAAAAACTGAGAAACTCTCAAGAAGTTTACAGTCCAAAGGCATAGGCTCCATAAAAGACAGACCAAACTATAGGACCATGGAATGCTTACCCTTCCCCACACCTCATCATCACATTACTAAAGGCCTGTTTATAGTAGCTCCTTTTACCCAGTACATCATGTCCAGCTGTCAAGAAAAAAAGTACAAGTTATACCAAAAGGCAAGAAACACAATCTGAAGAGACAGAGCAAGCACCAGAACAAGACATGACAAAGATGCTGGAATGATCAGATCAAGAACTTAAAACCACTATGATTAATATGATAAGGGCTCTAATGGATAAAGTAGACAGCATACAAAAACATAGACAATATAAGCGGAGAGATGGAAATCCTAAGAAAGAATGGAAAAGAAATGCTAGAGGTAAAAAGCACTGTAACAGAAAAGAAGAATGCCTCTGATGGGTTCATCAGTAGACAGGTCTGAGGAAAGAATCTCTGAGCTAGAGGATATATCAATAGCATCCACAAAAATCTAAAGCAAAGACAACAAAGACTGATTAAAAAAAAAACAGAATAGAATATCCAAGGATTGAGGGACAACCACAAAGGGTGTGACACAAACATAATGAGAATACCAGAAGAAGAAAGAGAACAAGGAACAGAAAAAAATATTTGAAGCAAGAACGACTGAGAATTTCCCCCAAATTAATGTTCAAGATCAAACCACAGATCCAGGAAGATCAGAAAACACCAAGTAGAAAAAAATGCCTAAAAACGATACTAGGCATATCATTTTTAAATTACAGAAAATCAAAAATAAAGAAAAAATCCTGAATGAAGCCAGAGGAATAAAATACGTTACCTATAGAGGAAGCAAGATACGAATTACATCTGGCTTCTCCTCAGAAACAAAACAAGTAGACATTGAAATATTTACAGTGAAATATTTATGGTGTTGAAAGAAAAAAACACCAACCTAGAATTTTGTACCCTACAAAGTTAACCTTCAAAAATGAAGGAGAAATAGACTTTCATACACAAAAATTGAGGAAATTTGTTATCAGTAGACTTGCCTTGCAAGAACTATTAAATGAAGATCTTCATAAAGAAGAAAAAATATTATAGGTCAGAAACTCAGATCTATATAAAGTAACAAAGAACATCAAAGAAGGAATATGTGAAGAGAAAATTAAAACTTTTTATTTTTCTTATTCTTAATTGACCTAACTGATAATAGTTCATTCAAAATAATAATACCAAAAATGTATAAATTATGTATGTTTACATATATATCTTATGAGTATATATATCTTATGTGTGTATTGCATATACATATATTCACATATGTGTATATACATATAAGTGAAATGAATGACAAAAATGATAGAGTAATACAAGGGATGGGAGGGAAAGTTAAGCTTATTTTGTTATTATAAGGTACTCACTACCCATGAAGTGGTATAGTGTTATTTGAAAGTGGACTTGAATTAGCTATAAATGTATATTGCACACTCCAGGATGATGACTAGAAGATGTTAAAAAAAAAAAAGAATTATAATCAATATGCTTCAGAAGAAGAGAAAATGGAATAATATAAAATGCTCAATTAAAACTACAGAAGGCAGACAAAGAGTGGAGCACAAAAAAAGGAAAAAAGAACAAGGGCAACAAATAGAAAACATTAATGAATATGGTAGATATTAATGCAGCTATATCAATAATCACTTGGAACATCAATACGTCAATTAAAAGACAGAGATTGTCAGAATGGAGGAAAAAATAAGGCCGAACTATACACTGTCTACAAGGAACCCACTTTAAATGTAAATCTACATATAGATTAAAAGTAAATAAATGGAGAAAAATACACAATGCTAACACTAATCAAAAGAAAGTAAGAGTATAATTACATAACTCTCTTTTTTATTTTTTTTGTGGTACACGGGCCTCTCACTGCTGTGGCCTCTCCCGCTGGGAAGCACAGGCTTCGGACGCACAGGCTCAGCGGCCATGGCTCAGCGGCCATGGCTCACGGGCCCAGCCGCTCCGCGGCATGTGGGATGTTCCCGGACCGGGGCACGAACCCGCATCCCCTGCATCGGCAGGTGGACTCTCAACCACTGCGCCACCAGGGAAGCCCACATAACTCTCTTAATTTCGGACAGAGCAGACTTTGAAGCCAGTAAAGTAACAAGGGATAAAGAAGGGCATCACACAATGATGAAAATGTCAACTCTCCAAGAAGATATAATAATATGTATGTGCCTAACAACAGCGCATCAAACTATATGAGGCAAAAATTAATAGAATTGTAAAAAGAAATGGATGAATCCAATAGCTTAGTTGGAAATTTCAACACCCTTCTATTAGGAATGGACAGGTACAGCAGGCACTAATGTAAGTAAACCTTACTTACAACTTACTGTTGTAAACGAACAGTAAGATGGCAACAGCAATACTTAAAAAAACACTTGACAAACAGACAACATTAGCATCTAATGATCATGAAACTCTGCAATTTCCTTATCAGGGAATTTAAAAGAACAATGAGGTAGCATTATCCATTCCCAAATGTCTTAAAATAGTATAATGATAGAATACGCCAAGTGCTGATAATAATGCAGAAGAAGTGTAATTCTCATACACTGCAGCTGGAAGTGTAAATTAGTACCACCACTTACACTTTAGAAAATTCTTTGAAACTATCTACGTAAGCAGATGGAGGCAAATCTTATGAGCCCGACCTACAGCCAACAAAAATATGAACATGTGTGTAACCTAAAGACACATGCAAAAAAAAAAACAGACACATGCAAATAGGTTCATAGCAACACCATTCTCAATAACCCCTAACAGAAAAAAAATCAAAATGTTAATCAATAATTCAATGTATAAGTAAATTGAGGATTTGAATACTGTACCACAATAAGAATAAATTAAGGTCAATGGCACAGAATAACTTGAATGAATCTCACAAATATAATGTTAAGTGAAATAAGCCACATATATTATGCTTCCTCCAATATGAAGTTCAAAGTCAGACAAAAATAATTTATGATGTTACAAGCCAGGATGGTGGTAACACTTTGCGAATAGAAGTTATAGTAGAGGATACAGGGAGACTTCTTGGATTCTGGTAATGTTCTGTGTTTTATATAGATGATTGAAGTTCAAATGTGTTCCAATCTCAATACTACGATTGTGCACTTTTCTGTATATATGTTATATATGAGTAAAACATTTACCAATAAAAGTTGGTTAATATTATTCTCCTCATGAATTACATCAGGGCAGGTACCATGTCATCTACATCTACATCTGTATGGATATCTATGTATCTATCTATCTACCTATCAATTTATATTATATCTGTCTGTCATCTATCTATCCATCAGTCATCTATTTATACTACAATACTAGCTTGGATCTTTGCACATGTATCCTTTCAAATTATTATTATAATGTGATTTTGTAAAAAAAATGTGCTAAAATCTGACACTGAATGATTGTGAAAAACAAATGACTTATTTTTAGATTATTAACATAATAGCTTACTTAATCAAATCAAATCCCCTTTTAATCATCTTAAAATACCATCTTTATTTTATCTTTTTTCAAGGCCACAATTATGTCTATTCTATAATTGCACATATGCACATGATAAATCAATTCTATACACTAGACACTAACTTATAGATTAATCATTCATTTTTATTTTGTAGTTACTCATAATTCCAAAATATATACTTATCTCTGATAAAAAGAAAATAGCCCTTTCCTAATAATCTCATCTATAGGTATAACAATCAAATTATGATTATATAAGCAAGCTAATTAAATATTCCATTTTTCCTAATGGGAATTAATTTTTAAGTTTACTTTGGTTAAAAGTTTTGAAATCCTTTGCAAATAAATCATTGTTTGATATTAAAAAGATAAGAGTTTACTGAATTTCTATAATTAATACTCAAAACAGAAACCCTAATAATGACAACAGTACCAGAAAAAGATCCCATGGGTCTCTTTGGAAAGACTTCTGAAAGCAACGATGTTTTAAACAAAATTAAAAGCACTGTTTCCCAAGAGTAGAATGTTATTTGAGAGAGTAAATATACTAAGAATCAGGAGACTGAAACCCTCAAGATATTTTAATATCTTACTCCTTTTTCTTATCACAAAATGTTCTTTGTTTCAATATGGCAATTATAAAATTACAATCATCTGCTTCCTTTTTTCTTTTTTTTTTTTTTTTTACTTATTTAACTGTAAACTCCCTATTCATAGTTAAACACAGTACCTGGCATGTGGTAGAAATTCAATAATTGTGAACCAAATTGGTGGATAAATATTTACCTTTTAGTTAGAAGTCTTTATTTAAAAATACTTTAACATTTTTGAGAACCTCTTGAAGAAAATGGAGCAGTGCTAGCATATACAAATTTTAGAGCTATCAGGAGTCTTAGAAATCATCTAGTCTCACCGTCTCATTACACAAATGAGGTATCTGGAACCTAGGGAAGTTCTACCATCTCCCTATCACATAAGTGAAATGAGCGCTGCAACTGGGTCTTGAACCTCCTGACTTATAAATCATATACCCATTCCAAATATCATATTGGCTTTCCAAGCTCTAGACTTAACGCTTTTGAAACTCTGCTTGTCTTAATCGATCTTACTCATTCTGTCTATCTCTTTCACTCTCTCTACCAATGAAGTTAAAACAAAGCACAATTTAATTGGTCTGGATTGAAGTACAAGTCAATTAGAATGGTGTAGTATCTTGGTCATTCTCATGAACAATAAATATTGCTATGAATGTGCAGTCAGTATAACTTTGATGGGAAGCCAAATGAGTTAGCTTTTATTCTAAGTATTAATACTTTGAAATATAACTTCCCACATATTCTTAAATTACTCTAGCCCAGACTTCTGAAAAGGAAAATACAAGTGTTGATTAGTTTCTACTATGTCATAAAACAGTATGCTTGTTCTGTTCCTACACATATAGGATCTTTTACCATTGCATATGGCTACTATCAAACTAACAAAAAGCTTTAGAACATGTTGATACCAAAAAAAATGTAATTTTGTATATATAAAGTTATATATATAGTATATGTTATAATTGATTATATGTGATAATTATATCATATGATATAATACTTAAACATATAATTTTATGTATGCAGCTATATAAATTTTATATATTATAATATATAAACTATAGTTAAGTACATATGAAACTATATCATATGATATTGATATTACATATGATAATTATAAATTGTGTATAATTAGAAATTAAATACATATATAACATCTGTTTCTTTCAAATGTGACTATTGAGTTAAAAGATATTTTACCATTTTTTTCTTCTGCCAGTCATTAATTTTTATTTCAAAATTTTACTAAGAACTTAACATCAAACTTCAGTTCAATATAGTTCTATTTCTTTATCCTGCTGCAATATTTCTTGGCCTTAATATTTAATTAGAAATGAATTTTCAAACACATTGTTAACTATATGAAGCATATAAAAATATTCATATTGGAATGAATATATCAGTAGCAAAGACTTCCTTAATTTTTAAAATTATTTTATTACTTATAATAGTTTTGTGGGAAAAGTGCAAGTTTGCGTGTAAAATGTATGTTCTCAAGTGAAAAATACAAAAGTGTATCAATGCTAAATTTCCTTGCATCTCCACACAATAATACACATGACAGTACATTATTCACAATTAATATCATGATTTAAAATATATTTGACACTGTCAATGTTTTTTGAACCTGCTCCAACAAGTTAATCGAAGTTTAAAATAGTACAAGATACAATCAGTGCTCAAACGACTCATATCTATACACGAAACTCACAAACATGAATCAAAAATAAATTCAATGTAAAGGAGCAGTACCATTGTTGAATTAGTTATCTATGCAAATGACTTTATATTGAAAACTATTTCCCCTAATTCAATTCCCCATAGTTTCAATAGATAACACACTTTCAACTATTAGATTTATAGGATTGTGGGGTTTTTTGACACTTAAAAAAATTGAAGTATAGCTGAAGAATTGTATTCTTAAAAGCTATCTAGAGTTTATTCTAGGGAAGAACAGTGATACTTTAAATGTGAGGATAAAAAGTATAATTATAAACTATATTAAGTTATGTATATAAATTATAAAATATAAGGAATGAGAAACAATGTAGATAAAATATGTAAAATAAACTATTAAGTTTTGAGGAGAGTAATACAAAACACATGGCACACATTTAAATTAGGGAGAAAACAGAGTATGTCTTCTTGGAGAGCAATTGCTTCAGTGCAATTTCCACTTATACTAGCTACTGTGAATCCAGGCGTGGCTACAATGATTGACCTATTTTCTCATACCCTACAAATTATCCTCTGTCAGAATAACACACATGTACATGACCCACAATCACCCACAGGTAAACCTGTTGAGAAAGACTGTGTGTGCCCTTTGAGCGCACGTTAAAATACAAAATTGCACAGGAAGCTAGAAAAGAGTTTTCTCAGGTTCTTAAAGTGTCTATTCAGTGTGATATGGAATAAGGTGAACTGGACACAATTTAGTCAGAAGTCCAAATAACATCAGGACTCCTTTATGCTTAAACCATGGTTATCATGGAATTTAAATGTGTGGCGCTTGATTGGTCTTGGAGAGGCCAAATCTATATGCTCACCCTTACAGATGTTATTTTGATTTATTTTTTAAATAACACAAAGCTTAAGATCACAGCAATTTTAAGAAAACTATAGCAAAAAAAGAGAAAAAGGTTTCATTAGATTTCTTTTCTTTTTGGCTTTCTGGGTCTTTAATTTGTACCCATGTATGTCTGTCACCCCCATGAATGGGCCCGGGAGGATCAACTGACCTCCTAGAACACTTCATGCAGTGAGGGGATGGGGTGAAGAAAGAGAGGAAGTGATTCTGATGCAGGGGTCACCCTCCACCCCTCCTCACTGGTGCGGTTGGGCGGGGAGAAGGGAGGGCCTGATTGTCCTGGTGGCTCAGCGTTGCGGGAGACTGGGGCCGGGTGTGGAGGAGGAAGGGCCAGGCTGAAGGCTGGGCTGTTGGCGTCTCCTCCCACCGTTCACTCTGGGCTTGGGTTTGCCATGGCTTCCTTTGGTCCAAGTTTTGGCCTGGTGCTTAGTCCTGTGTCCTGTCTGGCTATTGGCCCAGAGGCCTTTTTATGCTGCTGCTGCTGCAGGGCCAGCTGCGTGGCCCAGATTCTCAGTGGCTGCATGTAGGCCAGCGAGCGGAACACCCATTACCGGCAGTACGCCTCCGGGGTCTGGAAGGCCAGGCCCAGGCGTTCCCCCACAGTACGGTAGCAGCCTTCAGCCATCTGGAAGCCTTTCCAAGTCAGGCCCTCTTGGATCATGGTGGCTGCCAGCCCGTAGCCCACAGCCACACAGACTTCATCAGACTGAACACTGGATCTATCAGGAACACCATGGACTACATTCCATTCAGAGCTCCCATGGCCCCTCCTGCAAAGGCCTGGACATTGAACTCAAAGATAGTTTGGAGAGCACGGACCACACGTGGGGTAGGAAATACCTCACTGTCTCCTTCTCCTAGGCCACTGGCCCTCAGGAACCACTGGCCAGCACACTGGTCAGACATGATGCTATAGGACTGAGGCTGAGCGCTGCATAGTTGCAATAGCGGCCACTCCACAGCAGTCTCTCATAGGCCTCTTGACCCCAGCTAAGGATGGAAGAAAATTTATCCTGGACCTCCTGTGCCCCACACAGAGCCGCCATCTTGACCATCACAGCCACAGCTGCCAGCCACAGTCCTCCAGAGTAAGCACTGGGGTCTGTGGTGACCCATCCATCATAGGTTTGGTCTGCATAGCCTCCATTCTCAATGAGTTCATCTTGGTCCAAACTTCATTTCAGACTGCATCACAGCCAGACACACAGGCTACATGTCCCTCAGGAAGCAGTGGTCACCCATCCGGTAATAGTCCCAATAAACCTGCAGCACAAACTTCAAGTTCAGGCCCTTCCAGTCTGCTATTAGATTTCTAACTACATATATATGTATATATATATATATATATATATATATATACACACACACACACACATACATATATATACACATATATTTATAAAACTGACATTTTTTAAAAAGCTGCATTTGTGATAGCTGTAACTGACAATGTTACATAAATGGTAACCTTGTACCTCATTATATGAAGTCTAAAGGGATACTGTCATTACACTATAATTGGCTAAAAGTTTTCGATATATTCAATGTTCATGTGAAAAAAATAAAGCTTCACCACCACAGGGCAGTTACGAACAACAAACACAGATTGCAAGCCGGTTCAGGGCTGTGGCATGCCATCTGCACTGTGGCACGAGTTATTAGGCCAGCACTGCACATGTTAATGCTACCGTGAGCCTGAATGCCACTTCCCCCGGACCTGAGAAATTACACTTTAGGGAACTCAGGAGCCAGAGGTGTTTTTCTGTCGCTTCACATAAAAAATAGATGTAATCTCAAATAGCATTCATTACATTTGTTTTAGAAATGAAAGAAACAGAAGAGGTAAAACATTAAGAATGATTTTACTTTCTTCATTGTTTATTCTATGACTTGCAATCTCATTGCCTTTTAGTTGTTAAAGCTACTTAAAATTATCACGAATTTTAAAACGCAATGGCAATTTCAGAACACAAGTACAATTTTTTTGGAGTTCGTGCAAATCACGATATAAAACTAACAGTGTTTTGTAATCATTTTCAACAATGATGTTGTCAGCTATCCTATACAAGTGAAAATTCAAAACTAGGAGTTACATGAAATGCTACATTGAATATAACAACATCACTGAAGAAATGGGATTAGGAGATTCTTCAGCCCCTATTGCCACTCCCTTGGAGAAAGTAATCTCTAACTGCAAAGGAACATGCATGGCTGTTTCCTCTGGTTTTACTTATTCATTTCCCAAATAGTTTCTGTACCTCCTGATCCAACCACTCCAAGCTATTCCTCTATCTTGATGTGTTTTCTCTCTTCTTTGATGGAGTAAGCAAAGAAGCAGTTAGGCTGAATATACCAAAGATGTTATAGACTCTAACCTACAACTGAGCAAACGCCATTAAGTTCACAAACAAAAACCTGCTGCCAGGACGAGTGAGCAAAGGGTAACACTTAACAGAGAAACTTACTTCATTAATCCTGTTGCATAAATTATTTTATCAGTGTATTTCTAAATCTATCCAATCTGCCCAATTGGTACTCACCTGGAGTCTCAGTCAAGCAGTTAACTGTGAGCTGATGCTCCAGATGAAATAAACACTAACCAATTGACTTATCTACTTTGCTTCCTTTTGACAGAGTAGCTAAAAATATGCAGATGCAAATGTCAAGTGCTGGAGGAAAAGCACCCATCACCATATTAGAGGACGATGGCAGCTGAACCAAGGGTACTGCCACTCTATCATGGCTGGTAGGGCATATAAAGCACACCCCGGGACAATCTGTCTGTCAAAATGCCAATTGCAAAATGCTCTGCCATACTAAGATACTGAAGCAGGGCACCTGGTTAGAATAGGCTTATGTTGTGTTGCAAATATAATAAAACGATTTCATCATTATTATTTTTAATTTTCTCCTTTAATTTAGGAGTCAGTAGAGTATCGTAACATTTCCCACAGCTCCCACTATTTTATTTCAAAAAAATACTTTCGCTAAAATTGTCGCATGACTCCTCTGAAATTCCATGCTTAATATGATTGCTCCGAGCTACTTATTAAAACATTTTTTACTGCTTCTGATTAGAAATGGAAAACTTTTTATTATAGTCTTTTGAAGTTTCAGCAGTATTGAATATTTCTGAATTCCTTAAGCATATCAAAAGCTTCTGACTTCAGTTATCTTATTATAATAGGACAACTAATACCTGTGCACAGACTGGCTAAACTTTCATACCAAGAGTGTCATATTCTTCCATTTGTCACCCAATTAAACAAGCGCCCAGAGAACTGATAAGTGCACCACACTAAAACTCAACAGACTGAGGCATAATTAGAGAGACAGAATTGGATTTCTTGTTTCAACTGGCCATTACAGAAATGGTTCTGCTGTCATTCTTTTCTTTCTTCTTTCCTTTCTTTCTTTTTTTTTCTTCTTTCTTTCTTTCCTTTTTTTTTTTCAAAAAATAAATTGGCTTTGCTCACACACAAAACAGTTGGGGCAAATTCAAATTCTTTAGCAACTGATTATCACTAAAAGTCAGCACTAAGATAACTTCAAATGAATTGAAAAACTGTAAGAGAAGGCAGAATCTTATAGTCCACATAAATTACCTATGCGTTATTAAAATTCTAAGGGCCAGAAAAAAGCAATAAATTGACCAAGTATGTCAGCAATATCAAAATCATATTCTTCAGTGCTGTTCTCTGTCCACTTTTTTTTAGTTGAAACATAGACTGAGGATTATAATTAAGATAATTCTTTATCATAAAAAAATTAATGGAAGCATATAACAAAAGTGGCAAGGACAAAGTTTCATTTTCCAAGTATGTGTTTGTGTATTTCCTGGAATAAATTTAGGAGTGAAATAATAAAAAGCCAATGTGCACTCTCACTGAAATCTTTATTTTCCTTTTCTATTACTCTTGCCCAAATCCTATCTCCGTTATATTATTTCTTTCTATTTCCTTCAGAAACCAGGGTGCCAAAGGGACTTCTGGACCCCCATGCCACCTCTGGGACTTCAGGGAGCCTTGCCGGCAATAAGCATTTCAGTGAGCCCCAGAAACCATGTGCACTGGAGTCCCCTGTGGTTATAAAGCACCAGGTACATGAACTTTGAATCTCTGGAGGTTCTCTTTAGACATACAACCAGGTGATTTTCAGCCACACTAAACACTAAAACCCTCCATGTTCACCATCCTAAAGGAGAAAATGATTCTTCAGTGGGTATACAATTTTGATTTTGTATCTATGAACAATTACAAAGAAAACACCTATTGATTCATATCTCATTCATGTAACATTGTTAGGAAAAATTTTTTAAAGGAGCAATTTACTGTAAGCAACTCAACCTTGGCTCATTTAATTTTTTTGTAAAAAAGCTTTTGTTTTAATTATTTTCTATGGAAGATTTTAAAAATTAGAAAATAATCTGCCTTTTAAAAAAAATTATAATTTCATCTTTCCTTGGCTCAGTTGGAAAACAAGTAGTCTTTACTTGCTAACATTGAGTGTATGAGTATTTGCCCGTGTATTATATGAGGCCTGATGAAAACATCTGAGCTGCTACTTCAGCTGTATTATGTTGAGGTGTTATTTCAGCTGTTTAGGTTGGTTGCCTGCTCCCCCTACTTTACTATAAATTTAATTTCCCTTATTGATACAACCATTGTGTCTCCCACTAGCAGCCATTTTTGTCTCCTGAAAGTCTATTACTAATCTATTATCAGTGAGGAAGTCAGATAAGCAAGCTGGGCAGATTTGTTCCTGAATAGTTTCTATGTGAAAATATGGCAGACGCCATATTCTAAAGATACGGGCTTTAGGAATGGAAATCTCTTTTGACTGATTACTCAGGAGTTTTCTCTACTTGCCTTTAGGTTTTCTGACATAATATAGTTTAGGTTATTGAAAAATAACACTCAAATTTTTTAAAGTGATATATTTCAAATTACAAGTATCAGGATTATGCTTAATCCTATAGTTATGCTAAATTTTCAAGCATAGAGGATGAAGCAATTAGGTTACCAGAAAGGGAAAAAAATACCCAAAAGTACAGATGGGTATTAATTTCTATTTCTAGGTTTGTCACCTGTTAGTTGTGTAGCTACAAGTAAGGAGTTGCTGAGATTCCACAACAGCCTCCCCATAGATAAAGAAAAATACCTTACCTGAATTATCTTGGGAAAAAATTAATTTATATATATATTACATTGTATTATATATTATACATATTACATATATTATATACAATGAACTAGTTAATTTCCATACAAATCCAGGTTTTTGTTATCAAAAAAATACTAAAGACTCCACGGTGTACTTCTCATATTAGTCAAGTTTCTGTTAGCAAGGTGGTAAAGTTCTTAGATATCAGAAATTGTGTATTTGTCCACGTTGATGGATCTGATATCTGAACTGCAAGTAAGAATTGCACTTGACATACATGAGTACTCAATATATAAGATTTTCTAAGAAAGATATTCCAAAGATAGGTAGGTAGATAGGGAGAGAGATAGAGAGATAGAAAGGGAAAGATATCTCAAGAGATCTATATCTGTATTCTATATTTATATATAATCTATATATTTGTGTAATCTCTGAAAATGTAGATCAAATTAATTGACAATTTTTAAAGAAAACTATGTAATTTGAACTTAAAATAATCAAACAATAAAAAGATGAGTTATATAGAAATATCTGAGTCATTCCTTATGGTACAGTTTTAAGACCTAATGTCAACATAAAGATGCTAAAGTTATTCTACTGTTTACCTGTCCTTAATAGTGTAAAACTGAAGTGAATAGTTTCTGGTCCTCTGTATTATACAGAATGATAATCTATCAAATCAGGTTATACCTCCTCAATATTTCTAAATTTTGCACTCTCAATAAAGAAACCTGGGTTCTAGTCCTAATTTCGTTCTTCCTTTTCCTGGAAGAAATCATCCAGAATAATTGGCCATAGCTGTCTCACATATAAAAGGAGATAATTTAAGAAGATGATCTCTAAAACCCTTTGATTAACACCTAACCTTATTTCAAATGGTGGTGGGTGGTAGAGGGAGGTGAAAAAGGATACCCCTTTGGTTTTCTTTTTCTTTTTTTTTATTAAGGCCTTTTTTTGCCTCTCACTGATCTCCTCTACACAATATTAATTGAAATATAATTATATGTATACATTTTTGAGAGATTAACACATATATGTTAATATCTTTATATTAAAAACTTGTTTCCATTAGTTCAACCGTCCTTCAAAGATACTCCATAGACTCAATATTGTCACTTGTACCTTGTGCCCAATGAGACTAAACCTTGGAAGGTTCAAATCCATCCAATTCAGCAAATGCTATCAAGGCAAAAAGCCTAGTTTAGTGTCTCTTCTTTGAATGGTTTCTTGTTTCACTCCTGTTTCAGAATTCCTTTCATGTCAACATATGGATTCATAGAAAAAAATGTGTTTTTTAAACAAAATATTTTACCCATCTTTCTTAGTTATTTTCAGTGGAAGATCTGCGTTACCTCCTGCTACATGAGAAGAAGGCTTTGACATTCTTAATCACATTACATTAATTTGCTCTTTCTTTTTTATAGTCTCTGTTGTTTTGTTTTCCTGTTTGCTTGTTTGTTTCAATGGCAAAATCCAATCCATTCACATTTTGCCTTCTATTGATATTCTTGATTTGTATCCTTTTTTATGTTAGGATTATTTTTTATTTTCTTTATTTGATTCTTTCTTCTTTTTCCCTTATTTCACTGATTTAATCACATTGATATTTACTTCTTTTTTTCTCATATAATATAGGAGATACTGTTGCACCTCTGTCTTCCATTAATATTTAGTTTCCCTTTGTCAATACTAATAATCAAAATTATTCTGTGCCATAATATGAAAATTATATTCCACAAAACTCTATTCCACAATGTGTCCCTTACCTATTAAGATGATATATTTTGAATATTTTCTTTTCTCAGCATCTATTCTTCACCTTTCCCCAAATGAATAAAGACCTTTGGAATCCTATTTTCTTCCACTTTTCAATCAAATAGAAGATTTTTGTGTATTTTTCCCCTAAGTTTGTATAGTTCTATACTTCATAAGAATTACTTTTGCATTATGTGACTTATGTTTAAAAAATCTTGACTTAGAACTTATATTTTCAAAGACTGTATCCGTTTACATTTAGACTGAACTCTATGACTGACTGTACGTGCACGCGCTCACGCACACACACACACAGACACACACATACAGTGTGGCTGAACCACACGGACTCCATTTTGTCAATTCTGTCTTAGGCCTTCTGTCCTACACCTTCCCTTTCTTTTTTTTTTTTTTTTTAACATTTTTATTGGAGTATAATTGTTTTACAATGTTGTGTTAGTTTCTGTTGTATAACAAAATGAATCAGCTATATGTATACATATATCCCCATATCCCCTCCCTCTTGCGTCTCCCTCCCACCCTCCTATCCCACCCCTCTAGGTGGTCACAAAGCACCAAGCTGATCTCCCTGTGCTATGCAGCTGCTTCCCACTAGCTATCTATCTTACATTTGGTAGTGTATATATGTCCATGCCACTCTCTCACTTCATCCCAGCTTACCCTTCCCCCTCCCCGTGTTCTCAAGTCCATTCTCTACATCTGCATCTTTATTCCTGTCCTGCCCCTATGTTCTTCAGAACCAGTTTTTTTTTTTTGTAGATTCCATATATATGTGTTAGCATACAGTATTTGTTTTTCTCTTTCTAACTTACTTCATTCTGTATGACAGACTCTAGGTCCATCCACCTCACTACAAATAACTCAATTTCATTTCTTTTTATGGCTGAGTAATATTCCATTGTATATATGTGCAACATCTTCTTTATCCATTCATCTGTCGATGGACACTTAGGTTGCTTCCATGTCCTGGCTATTGTAAATAGTGCTGCAATGAACATTCGGGTGCACGTGTCTTTTTGAATTATGGTTTTCTCTGGGTATATGCCCAGTAGTGGGATTGCTGGGTCAAATGGTAATTCTATTTTTAGTTTTTTAAGGAACCTCCATACTGTTCTCCATAGTGGCTCTATCAGTTTACATTCCCACCAACAGTGCAAGATGGTTCCCTTTTCTCCACACCCCCTTCCCTTTCTACATGAGTGAGCTTCAGCCTAACTCACAAGGAATGCACCCAAACCAGAGAAGTTCCCAGTCAATTTTTACCCTTGCCTGCATCTGTTATAAAAACTGGAAGAGTGCCTTTTGCTGAGGCAGATGCTTAACAGTCATGAGACCCCCAGGGGGGTTGGTGCAGACATGCTTCTCCCTTGGTAGTCAGATTCTAATTTTAGCTTTGGCCCCTTTCACTGCCCCTGTACTCCTTTTGGCAGCATGGAGTGCAGCTGAGAACGCCTCTGGATCATCATCTGCCTGTATGTGTGATACCCACAATAAACTTCATATTGCACATTATAAAGCTTCCTGCTTCATTTTTCGGTCTCAAAGTTCCTTCTCAGTTCAGAGGATATTACTGAATATCCTCGGCTTCCAATGCATACACACACTTGTATATTTTGAGATCCACCACTTACCGCTACTTCCAATTCTCATCTTTCCTATCCTGTGATCTCTGGTTTTAACATTTATTATTTGGTTGGAATCCTTTTTAAAAATATAAGCTTCAGATTGAGTGCATGAATGATATATTTGCTCAATTTATGCATATTCATGAAATATTTTATCATTACAAATGAATCCTATTTTCATAGTTATATTTTTTGAGTTATATATTATTTGAGTTGAAGATGTTTTACTTCTGTAGATTATAAACTTTATTTCTCTGTTATTTTTTATTGTGTGCTTTTTTCTTTTTTGTGAAATTTCTATATTTTCAAATGATATATCTCCAGGATATATTATCTAAATTTCATCCTAATTTCAGATTTTTGTAGTTTTCTTTGTATTCATTTTTTTAGGTTTGAGGTACACTTTCTGTTATTTGTTTATTTGTAACGATTCTCCACTAATTGGTATACTTAATCTCAACCACAGAGTATTTTGGGCTATAGTTTCCAAGTTTTCAAGAATTTTCTCTATCATCTATACTTATTTAGAGGCTTAGAGTGATTGTACTCTATGCTTTCTCTTTCTGATCTGACTCCGCTTAAATAGGTTGATATTTTTTCTTTGCTTACTCACTGGGACTCCACTTCAACTGCTAGAATATTAGAATACTCCATTGGCAGTAATTCTGAGTAGTGAAGACTGTGCCATGTAGTTGTGGCCTCAAGTAGTACAGCAGTAGCTTATTCATAGTTCTCTTGCTCTGCTATTAAGATTTAGTTTCTTTACCCTGAAGAGCTTTCCATGCCTTAGGTAGGAAAAGTTGCCCATTTATTCAACTACTCTTCAGCTCCTAAGGGTCAGGGAAACAAAGCTAAACTCATATGGTGCCAGACATCTTTGAGTGCTAAATTTTCCCTGGTAACAATTACATTTGAGTCCTCAAAATTAAGACTTTCAGAAGCTGCTTCTCAGGTTTGCAGTAATCTCAGATGGAAGAAAATGCTTCGCATAATTCTCATGCTTAGTCTGTCCAGGGCCTGTTTTCCTTTGGGCATCTAAGCCTATGTGGCTCAAGAGGTTTGGATGGGTGGCAATGGGAGTGGGGGATAGAAGAAAGTCAATCCTCTCTTTAACCTGCTATTGTGCCCAAACGCCCCTCTTATCTTTCAAACCGATAAGCTCTCAGTGATTGATCTAATTCACTCTCATCTCTTCATTTGTTACCTATATATTAGTGATTCTCACATATTTTCTCCTTATTAGGTTCTCTCTTGAACTCCAGGACCTATAATTGCAACTATCTTCTATATGTTGCCGTTTGGATTTTCACTAATACCTCACAAATTTTGTGTCACAAACTGAACTTACTATCTCTGTCTATAAAACCTGTCTTCTGTCATGCCCTGTCAAATTAATGGAAGCACCATATCCACCAATTCTCTCAGGTTTAAATCCACTTTTATCTTCTCTAGCTTCTTCCCCTATATGCCTAACATTGGTTAGTATGCAATAATGTAAATTCTATTTTCCCAAACCCACATGTTTCTCTACTGCTACTGCATGAGTTAAGCCTTTTATCCACTCTTCCATTATTTACTGCAATAACATCCTAACTTATTTATATGCCATTAGACTTTTCTAATCTGATAAGCTCTCCATTATGTTTCCGAGTTATAATGTTGATAAATTTTTCATATAACAACAACAAAATTACTGACATGTGAAAAGATTGCTACAGACCCCCAACTGGCTTCTTGCTTTCTTCACACATTTTTGTAACTACCTGGAAGTAGTTCTACACTCAATGAGCTGGTGCTAAAAATTGCTTTATTTTGATTTATCCTCAGTGGTTTGAGTGTATGCTACAATGGCTTGGTCAGGCTAACACTGAGCTCATGCTCCTGGCTGTGCAGTGAGCTCAGGTCTGCTCTACAAGTGTTCATTCTAGGTCCCAGGCTAAACAGACAGTGATTTTCTAGAGAAAATCTCTCACATGACAATGATGGAAGCACAAAAACAGAAACGTAACCACAAAAATACATTTCGAACCTGTGTGTCATGTCCAGTAACTTTCTATTGACCAAAATCACATGACCAAGGATAATATTAAAGGGACAGAAAACATGTTCCCTAGACATCATCAGAAAAATTACAAACTCATTTGGCAAACGGTTTGCTAAAGGCATGGGTAAATAATTGGGAAAAGCTAAACGCATGGGTAAAGAACTGGGGGGAAAAAAAAAACAAACCTCGATTTATGTCATTATAACTTTGCTAAACACTGCTCTTCGCAAATCAGTTGCAGACGTCTTCAGACACGCTGATATTCTTTAGCATGCCATATTCTTTCACATTTTAAAGCTCTTGTCTTCTGTCTGGATTTAACTTTCCATGATACCGCCTTACTATTTATCCTTCAAAACCCAGATCAGATATTTCTGAGTATTCTTATCAAGTCTCTCAGACAAGAATCAATGAGTGTCCTTGCAGTAAATTTATTTTTGCCATATTGTCTTTCTCTGTCCAGATATCTGCCTCCCCAGAGTAAATATGTCAAGGCTAAAAATCATATTATTTTAATTTATTTAGTCCTAATACCTAGCAGTGTTGAGTACATCACAGATCTTAAATGAACATTCACCAAATAAGTTAATTGGGTAATTTGTAAACTTCTGGACAATCTTACACTGATATAGGGCACTGAACACTATACCTAGCAATGACAGGATCATATGTTATGTATATGTGTTGCTTTAATTTCCAAATCTATTTATTCGACTAAGAGAAATTGTTTTAATTAATCTTATTAAAATAAAAATTTAATTATTAGATGCTTCAAATTTAAAAACTAGGAACTGATTTCTATCAAAAGAATAAAAAAAAAGAATCAAGAAAATAAAAGGTTTTAAAGTAAGTAAAAATTGTACGTATTCGTTTAAAAAATAAAAGAAATAATTTAAAATCTTAATCTCCTTTTTAGGTCATAATTTTCTCTGGGCATGATTCCATTTTGGATGAGATTTTTCAAACTTTATCTTGGACCAAATGTGAACTTGTTTAAGAGTTTGAACTAAATTGCTTTAGCCATTTTTGAGTTATGTGAAGGTGAGAGTACATTTTTCATGCACCTAAGATAGGCTCCAACCTTTTCTACTTACGTAAGTCACAAATGACTAATGCTATATATTTTAAACTTGACAGGATTATTACATTTCTCAAAGAAACCTCTAAATTTAAAAGAAAATATCGAATCATTTTTAAAATGGCAAAATTTTCCATTTATGTGTCCAAAGATTGCTAAAAGAGGACTGTAGATTAAAAGTAAAGAAAATACAATTAAGGTCAATCAGATTTCTGTCTAGATTAGATAGAAAAAGAGATATAGGACAAATATCAAATTAGTGTAGCATTTCAGGGCAGAAATGTTAGGAAGTTAATGCACTTTAAAGTGCACTTTAAAATGTAAAAGTAATTTAACCTCAACCTTTTGCAATCCAGCTGGAGGAAAATGCAGCAATCTGAAATATAAATTCTTTGCCCAGCACATTCTTGAGTGAGTTTTGATCACTTAAACTTTGAGATCCTCTTAAGCAGTGTGATAGGAAAAATATCCGTTATCAAGTGGCATAAAATAAATTTGGTATTATATATCACATCACAAATTCCTTTTTAAACCTAGCTTAGTCTTCTTCAATTCCCTGGGCAAAAGTGTTAAACTTTTAAGGTAGGAAAATAATATATTAAATGTTTAGAATATTACAGAAGAAAAATGCAGTATCTTTCTTTAACTTTACATTTCTATCAATGACATGCCATATTTTCACAATCATTTGCACTCTGGCTCACTGAGATGGTTTTGGATCTCTATTCATTTCCTTTCCAGTTTCCACTGATTTGTTCAGCTTGTCCTTTATATTGTTACTCTAGTCAGTGATGAAATGGCTGAATAGGAAACAGTCAAAAGCACTGCATCATTCAAATCTAGAGGCTGCTCCCTATGGAGCCTTAGATGTAACAGGAAATAAGTCCTCCAAGTGTTGAACAACTTTGTAGTATGGTTCAAGAAAGTATTGTGGAGGATTTATCTTGAGATATTATGCAGGCTGCATTAGAAAGGTAATAAGACAAGGTAACGGAGAACATCTGGGAAGGTTTACAATGGGAAGTGCCTCAACTAGATTCCCATAATGAATGGAAAGGAAGGGATGGAAACCAGAGAAAGTTGCAGTACTCATAGACTGATTAAATACAGAGAATACACAGAGAGAATAGCATAAAATAATTCATTTGTAATCATTTAGAATTTGATAAAAATGTGATAAACAGAGGAAAACATTTTAGGTTACTGAAAAAATTAGAGGGACCTTGGGTTTGGAGATGGGAATGGCAGTACATATTTAGGGGTTGCTGACATAGTGTTGATGGTTGATAAAATATAAAATACATAAAACAGATGGTCTTCTTTGACATAACTTACTGAATGTCAATACTTCTATTAGTAAAAATGTATCTCAAATTCACAATTATTTAGTAGCAACATCTTCCTTATATTGAGTTAAACTGATAGTAACTGGTATGTAGGTCATTTATTCCCTTATACTATACTTCATACCTTTTACTTTTCTATAAAGCTACAAATATTTAAGTTTTTTATTCTCTTTGAAAAGGTTTATTTTGAAGATGATCTTTCCTAGAATTTTCTCATTTTATCAGCCAGTTAAAAATTGCTATAATTTCAGAGGGGACATATCAAATTTTCTATCATCTCCTTTAGTCATGAAAAACAATCACTTTGTTATAGGATAAAAGGCAAGTCAAGAACATCTAGACCTAATAATCTTATTACCCATAATTAATGATAAACTAGGCAAAAATTGAACTTGACCACACATGAAAAGAAGGTTGTCTAGATTTGAAAGCTCTAAAATTCTGCTTATTCCCCGAAACTTGGAAAGGAGAATTTTGGAATGTTCTACAAACCCTTTTCCTCAACAGTCTTACTGTGACTTTGAATGACTATACATAAATTCATCAGAAAGCCTAGCCTCCATCTCAGGTGTAGTGAGTTTTCATAAATTCCAATAGAGGACTGCTGCATTGTAGCTAAACTCTAATTAGTAATCTGCCCTTTTCTACCCCTTGATTTGGTTCTCTCTTTAATAACTGACTTCTTTTGAAAAGGGTCAAGGGATCCTGACTTATTTTTTCTTTCAAATTGTTTTTCTGTATTAGAGCTTGTTCCTGAGTCCTCTGTTTATCTGCTTCATCTTGTAACCATGGGCATAATTTAAAAAATTTACATTTATATAGCACTTAATAGGTGTGAGGCACTGGTGTAAGTACCTTAAATATATTAACTCTTTTAATCTCTCTGACAGCCAGATAACCTAAGTGTTATTATTATCTCCCTTTTACAGATGGTTAAACTGATAGAGAAGACAGTTAACTTGAGCAAATCACACAATCAATAGATAGTGGAATTGGGGCTCCAACCCGGGGGGCTGTGGCTGCAGAATCAGGCCTCCTCACGGCTCTATTCCCTTGGCTCTTTCTGACATGATGTGACATACTAAACCAGGGAATATATAAAAATATGTAGAGAAAAAGTAAACAACAGGATCTATCACTCTTAATTATTTGACTCTATCCCCGGGAATGTAATAGAAGAAATTGAGAAAAACGTGTAATGTCTAACAGTGGCTGGTTACCATCTGCTGACAGATAGATGCATCAAATTCAGAAAAATATGGGAGGTGGAATAAAATTCTTTTTATGTCATTTAACTTAATATGATACTTAGTGGTTATCTTTTTGAATGGAGACAGTAACAAGATCAGTGGTTGCCAGTAGGGGGAGGAGGGAAGGGATGAGTTGGTGAAGAATTTGAAGGCAGTGAAAACACTGTGTGTGTGATACTGTAATAACAGATGCATGTCATTACACATTTATCCAAACCCATAGAATGTGCAACACCAAGAATGAGCCATAATGTAACCTGCGGGCTTTGGGTCATTACGAGGTGTCAATACAGGTTCATCAGTTGTAACAAATGTACCATTTGGTGGCGGATGTTGATAATGGACGAGGCTGTGCATATGTGAAGGCAGGGGGTGCATGAGAAACATCTGTTCCCCTTAGTTGTATTGTAAACCTAAACCTTCTCTAAAAATAAATTCTTAATTAAAAATAAACAAATTTTAAAAACCCAGATAACTCAGAAACAATGCATATTCATTCCCATTCCAACTTACAGTTTCTTCACTTTACTTCCCAGAGTTGTTATCAAATGTAAGAAAACCAACCCAGTTTTCATTTTTCTTGTATTCATACACTAACAGTTCATTAAAAGATAATTTTGAAAAAACCAAATTCCTATTCGCTCAATGAATGAGAGAACACACACTAAGAACACTCAGCCTCTCTACACAAGGGTAGTCAGATATACTGTAAAAAGGATTCAACAGATAGTCAATCTGTACTTAGTTAAGGAAGCCAATCTTTTCCCTTCTAAGCACCTTTATCACTGGCAGCTGGTCTTTCACAAATTCAACAAAATGGTCAGTCACCAAGTACAGTACTGCATGTGTTCCATGCTTAGTGCTGCCAGCATTTCAAAGACCAGGAGATTCTGCCAAAGAGCTTCATGTGTTATTTACAGTGATGGGATTTCCTAGTTTAGCAGTGCTGTGGTCTTGATACTTTGGAGAACAGGAAGTAGAATATACAGAATTATAACAAAGGAAAAGAGAAATTCTATGCTCTTATTAAAAAATAAGGTATTTCCAAAAGAGGGTTTTGAATTTTCTTTCTGCTTATTAGAAGAGCTGTTATTCTGCTACTCAGAGGCAGAAGATATATGAGGATGCTGAAAGATAAAAGAGTCTGTAAAACCTGTCAAAGCTGTTTCAGCATCCATGCTATAGTTGCAACCACTTACCTAATTTTAGCCATCTGAAACTCTGGGGTTGCTGCAGTTTCTGATTGCTACATCATCAATTCTGCTCATGCTGAGTTAGGTTCATTTAATTTTAATTAGCATTTATTGAGCTCCTATCTTGTACTGAGCTCTGGGTGGAGAGATCAGAAGATAAATAAGCTACTTCTTTGAATATTACACAAGCTCGATAATTACATGTTAAATAATTACAGCTAACACTTTATAGCACTTTTACATGCTAGGCACTTTTCTAAGAGCCTTTCAAATATTAACCCATTTGACCCTCACAACAAATCTATATGATCCTCATTCTAGAGACAATGAACCTAAGTCAAGGAGAAGTTGAGTATATTAATTCATCTAGGTGTCATGGGATTTAGAAAGCAGCATCCTGCACAAGACTATTTTTTTAAATTATCTAGCAATTTTCTGAAAATCCAGTTCTTTCCCCAGTCTATATCTTAAGTCCTCTCACTTTTATGCTACTGAAAGTTTGAATGGTATCAAATATTGAGGTGTGATCATAGGAGGGTAAGAGAAGGTCTTGAAATATATTATTTTTATATAATATAGAGTCTATTTTCTTACAATATAGTCTATTTTTATATAAATATTTATATAATATATAAATATTTTATATAATATAAAAATATTTTTATATAATATACACTAATATACACATATATGTATATATACATGTCTCATTCCTAAGCTATTAGAATTATTCACCAGTCATTATAAGAGTTATTCAATAATTTATATTGGTTATTAATTATTAAATTGGTTATTTTTAGGATCTTCAGATTACTAGAGAATAGTACCCAGAGTTGCTATGTGTATTATCTAAACTGTCCTGTTACATTACCAACCAAAATGTATGAGTCATGCAAAGAAATAGGAAATTATTATCTGTACACTGGAAAAGAAGCAAGAATACAAATTACTTGTGAGAGCAACCAGATGTTGTATTTAACAGAAAAAACCTTCAAAATAGACATTATAAACATCCACAGAACCAAAGGAAAGCAAGACTAAAGTAGCAAAGGAAAGTCACTGTCACATCCAATAGGAAATATTGATAAAGAGATGTAAATTATAAAAACAACCAAATGGAAATTCTGGAGTTGAAAAGTACAATAACTGAATTTAAAAAAAAATCACCAGAGGGAATCAACAGTAGGTTTGAACTGGAAAAACTAAGAAGTAGTAAAATTGAAGACAGATCAACAGATATTATGCAGTCCTGAGAACACAGAGAAGGAAGAACACACACACACACACACACACACACACACACACACACAAAACAGAGCCTCAGAGAAATGTAGAACAATTTGAGTGCATCTACATACACAGAAAGAGAGGAAAGGACTAGAAAAATAGTTGAAAAAATAATGACAATAACTTCTCAAGTTTATTGAAAAACCAATAACCTACATATCCAGGAAGCTCAACAAACTCTAAGTAATGTAAGCACAAAGAGATCCACAAACTGACACATCATAATAACAATGCTGACAGTAAAAGACAAGGAGAAATATATAGTTGTAAATGCCTATAACAAGAAAGAAGGCACTGGAGAAAACAGAACAAACAAACCCAAAGCAAGCTGAAAGAAGGAAATAATAGATTGAAGTGGAAATTAATAAACTAGATAATTAAAAAAATAGTTAAGAAAATCAATGAATTAAAAAGCTGGGCCTGTGAAAAAAATCAAAAAAATTGACAAACATTTAGTTAGATTGACCAAGATAAAAAACAGAAGAATCAAATAACTAGAATGAAGAATTAACAAAGGATATTACTATTTACCTTAGAGAAATAAAAAGGATTTTAAAAGAATGCTGTGAACCATTGTACAACAATAAATTAGATAATTTAGAATAAAAGGAGACATTCCTAAAAAGACACAAACTACCAAAACTGACTCAAGAAGAAATAAACTATGTAAATAGACCTGTAACAACTAAAGATATTGAGTAGTAATCAAACAACCCACAAAAAGGAAGTGCAGGCCCAAATGGCTTCATCACTCAATTTTACCAACCACTTAAAGAATACTTAAAACCAATTCTTCACAAACTCCTCCATAAAATAAAAGAGAGACATTTCCCAACTCCTTTTATAAAGCCAGTATTACTCTGATACTAAAACCAAGAAAATCACAAGATAACAACAGACCAATATCTCCTACAAATATGGGTGTAAAAACCCTCAACACAAGGTTGGTTCAACATCCAAAAATTAATTAATGTAATACATCATCTCAGAATTTAATAAGTGAAAAGCATATGCTCACCTCATTAGACACAGAAAAAGCATTTGGCAAGATCAACACTTTTCATCATAAAATCATTCATCAAACTATGAATTGAAAGGAACTTCCTCCACATGTGAAAGAACATCTATGAAAAAACCCACAGCTAACATCATACTTAATGGTAAAAGAAAGGACTCTGTCTTCTTTAATCAGGAAAAAATAAGGATATTTGTTCTCATTACCTCTATCCATCATTATAAGAGACCTTCCAGCCAGGGCAATTAGGCAAGAAAAAGAAATAAAAGGCATATCCACTGGGAAGAAAAAGAAGTAAAATTACCTCTATTTGAAGATGACATGATCTTATATATAAACAATTCCATGGAATCCACTAAAAAATAAACTGACAAATTCAGCAAGATTTCAGGATACAATATCAATTAAAAACTTCATTGTATTTTTATACACTTACTGTAATAATTAATTTTATGTGTCACCTTGATCAGGATACAGTGTGCTCAAACATTTGCCTGAACATTATTTCTGGGTGTGTCTGTGAGGGTGTTTCTGGATGAGATGAGCATAAGGGTAAACTGAGTAACACTGACTGCCCTTCCCAGTATGGGTGGGCATCATCCAATCCACTGAGGGCCTGATAGGGAAAAAAAATGCAAAGAAATAACTTGTTCTCTGTTTGACTATGGAGCTGTGATGTATGTCTTCTCCTGAACTCAGACTGGAACTTACATCATCAGTTTCCCTGTTGATTGGGCCTTTGAACTTAGCTGGACTTACACCATTGTCTTCCCTGGTTCTCAAGCTTTCAGGCTTAGACATAAACTATACCAGCAGAGGCCAGATCATGAGACTTGTTAGCCTCTATAATCATGTGAGCCAATTGCTCTCTAGATAGATAGATGATAGATAGATAGATAGATAGATATAGATGTAGATATGGATATAGAGATATATATCTTCTATTGGTTGTTTCTCTAAGAAACCCTGACTAATATACTTGCTATGAACAATCTAAAAACAAAATTTGAAAAAAAGTTTCATTCACAATAGCATGAAAAGGAAGAAAATCTTCCTTGAAGATGCCTTGAAATAGAGCTTATACTTTAACTTCAGTTCTGGTGATTTCTATGAGTATTTCTTAACTGGTTCTAAAGTCTCTAAGGGGGAAAAAGTGTATGATGCTAGAGCTCATGCACTTCAACAGGAATAATGCTAGAAATGTTATGGAGTATAAAATAAAAACCTGGAGTGTCTTAATAATCTCCAGGAAGTTTCTATGACCTTACATGAGAAAAAAAAACTGATGTGATCCAATATAGTGTTTTGAACAAATTTATATAGTTAACATGGGATTCAGAGAAATAGGAATGAAATAGCAGAGGCTAAAAGTAAGGACTTATTGCTGCCATTAGCCTTTAGAGAGTACATGAATACAGCACATGGGAGGTTACGTGCAAAACAGCAGAGCTGAGAGAAATACTCTCGGAAGCACCTGGGCTTTCCGCAAGTACAAGGCTTTGGGAGAAACCCTCCAAAGTGCTTTTGGCTTTCACCAAGTTCAGGGCACAAAATGGGAAGAAGAGCTGGGAAAGATGCCTTTGAAGCATTTCCAGCTTCTACCAAGTACCAGGCACTGGCTTTCCAAATGCTGGAGACATGGCAGCAAGGAGGACAGAGATCCCTCAGTGTGTAGAAAGAGAGGGCAAGACGAAAAACCAAAGATAATTCTGCAGGAGACTGGCAGCCAAGCCTTCATGCAGAGTTTCCCCATGATTTAAAAAGTTGGCAGCTGGGTTGTGAAGATGTGGTAATTTCTTGAATCTCACTCTTGGCCAGATCCTTAACCCTTCTAAAAGCAAAGTGCTGATGCTGTCTTCAAACTGTTTTAAGCCACAAGTCAATAAATCAAGTTAAATTTTGAAGAAAGCACAGGTCTACCTCAATTCCGGATTAGACTGACTCAGCTTCACATAATAGCAGCCTAACAGAGGAAGGGGTATGCTTATTTTCAGTGGAAATATTATTTACTTCAGTGTCTTTTTTTGTCTGTTTTTTTTTCTCTTTTTTACACACGATGTTTGGCAATAACAATAATATGTGAAAAAGCATGAAAATGTGAACTCAAAGGGCAAGACAGGCAATAGTCAAGGGAAGCAGACTCAGAAATGAATAAGGTTGAATCACCAGACAGAAATGTTTAATAATACTAATGACTATGTTAAAATATCTAGTAGAAAAGTTAGACAATATAAATAAACAAATGGGGAATTTCAGAAACTATAAAGAAACTGTAAAAAATAAACAAATATAAATGGTAGAAAAGAAAAACATCATAAAGGAAGAATTTATTTAATTGGCTTTACATTACACTGGACAAATAAGGAAAAAATGAATTAACTAAAGACGAGTCATCAGAAATTAATAAAACTGAAAAGCAAAGAGAAAAAGAATGGCAACATAATACAGATAGTACAAGATTTTAAGGACAATATCAAACAGTCTAGCAACAGAGTCCCAGAGGAGGCATCCCAGAAGGATAAATGGGAAGAAAACCACACCAAGGCATATTACAGTCAATCTCCTGAAAGTTCAAAACAAAGAGAAAGTGTGAAAATCAGTCAGGGGAAGTGAAATATTACATTCAAGAGAAAAACTACAATACATACTAGCTACTCATCAGAAAAAAAATGATGGTCAGAAGACAATAACATAATAGAAAGAGAGAGTGAGAGAGAGAGAGAGAGAGAGAAACAAAAAGAACGGACTGATGGATGATATCTACATATATGAATGGGGATACACACATGTATTTTTTTGTGTGTGTGTATTTAAAATAGAATGGAAATAATAAAATAACAACTAGATTTAATTTAAGTAATTTTGGGGTTTTCAGTGTACAGAGCTTTTTTTTTTTTTTTTTTTTTTTTTTTTGCGGTATGCGGGCCTCTCACTGTTGTGGCCTCTCCCATTGCGGAGCACAGGCTCCGGACGCGCAGGCTCAGCGGCCATGGCGCATGGGCCCAGCAGCTCCGCGGCACGTGGGATCCTCCCGGACCGGGACACGAACCAGTGTCCCCTGCATCGGCAGGCGGACTCTCAACCACTGCGCCACCAGGGAAGCCCAGTGTACAGAGCTTTTAAATCTTTTGTCAGATTTATATGATATCGATTTTAATTTAAACTTCTGATTGTTGCTTATATACAGAAATACACATAGAAATATACATATATAGAATTACACATGAATTAATCTTGTATCCTTCAAACGATCAACTCCTTTTTATTTCTTGTACCTTTTAAAACTATTTCACTGGATTTTCTATAGGTACATGTCTTCTGCGAATAAAAAGTTTTACTTCTTCCTTTCAAATCTGAATGCCTGATTTCTTTTTATTGCTTGGTTGCACTGTCTAGAACTTATAGTAAAATGTTACTACTAGAATGTTTAGTGCTATTATTCGTAGAATGTTCAGCAGTATTCTACTACAATAAAAGTAGTGATAGCATAAATCTTTGTCTTGTTCTGAACATAAATGAAAAAGCATTTACTCTTTCACTGTTGAGTATGATGCTAGCCACAGGTTTGCAAATCCTCTCTTTATCAAGTTGAAGAAGTTCTTTTCTCTTTCTAGTTTTTTTTTTTTTAATAAGAAATATGTCAGATTTTTTCTAAAGATTTTTCTGCAAGCCCTGAGAAGACACTATCTATCTATCTATCTATCTATATCAACATGTATTTTGTTCATATAATAAATTACATTGGTTGATTCTTTAATACTACTCATCTTGAACTTCTAGGATAAATCCCAAGTAGTCCTGATGTGTAATCCTTTTGATCTATTGTTGGATTCAAATTGCTTAAATTTTGTTCAAAATATGTGTATATATACACATGAAATATATTGATAGTTTTATTTCCTTGTAATATTTTACTTTGTTTTTATATCAGAGTAATGCTGGATTTAAAGAATGATTTGATAATTTGTCAAGTGTCTCAAATGTTCTAGAAGAGTTTATACAGATTGTTATTATATTGCTTAAAATGTTAGAATTCAGTAGTGAAGCCATCTTGGCCAGGAGTTTTCTTTGCAGAAAATGTTTTTATCTGAACATCAATTTGCTTAATAAATTTAGGACTATTCATGTTATTTATTCTTGAATGAGCCTTGGAAATTGTCTTTCAAGAAATGTGTTTACTAATTTTCAAAGTGATAGTCACAATGCTGTTCGTGATACATCCTTACATTTAGAAACCTGTGTAATTTTACTGATGTTACTTCTCTCATTCCTGATACTCATAATTTGTCTATTCATTATTCTATTTCATAATTCTGGCTAAATGTTTTTCAGTTTTATTCATACACTAAAAAAACCCCACAGAAACAAAACAGCTTTTGGTTCCATTTTTTTCTCTATTACTCTTCTGCTTTCTATTTTCTGTTTTCTATTTTGTATTCTATTTCTATCGCTTTCCATTTTATTTTACTTTGGGTTTAATTGCTCATCTTTATCATTAGTTTCTTAAGGGGAAATCTTTAGTCATTGTTCTATCACTTTTTTTCCCAAATAAAAACATTGTTTGCTGCAAATTTTCCCCTCAGTACTGCTTTACCAATATTTGACAGATCTTGATATGCTGTATTTTCATTATTACATTCAGTTCAAAATAATTTCTAATACGCTTTTTGCTTTCTTCTCTGAGCCATGGGCTATTTAGAAATTTAGTTTTTAAATATTTGAGGATTTTCCCGATATGTTTGTATTATTAATACATTTTCATTATTCGAATGATAGTGTTGTTTGAATCTACAATGCCCTTGCTGATTTTCTGTCTACTTGTTCTGTCAAAGATTGAGAGGAGGCTGTTAAAATCTCTGACTATAATTATGAATTTCTTTATTACTTTTTTCTCTCCTAAAATTTTGAAGCTCTGCTACATGTTTAGGATTATTATTTCCTCTGGATTAACTGCCAAGTATATCACTCTGAAATGACTTTGTCCCTGGTAAGACTCCTCACTGAGACATATTTTTCTTATGTTAAAATAGCCACTCCAGTACTAGCATAGTATACCTACTCTCATCCTTTCACTTTTAATTACTTTCAAATTTTAAGTGATTTTCTTGTACACAACATATAGTTTAATCTTGCTTTTTAAAAGAATTCAATGTGACAATGTGCCTTTTAATAGGAAAGTTTAGACTACTGATATTTAATATGACTATTGATGCTATAAGGTTTAAGTCTATCTACTAGATATTTGTTCTCGATTTCTCCATCTGTTCTTTCTTCCCTTTTGCTTATTTTTAACCTCCTTTAAATTAATTTTTAAGATAATTCTATTATATCACCTTTTTGTCCTATTAACTGTAACTCCTTATTTTGTTATTTTAGTGGTTGCTTTAAGGTTCATAGTGTACACACTTATCAGTCTACCTTTAAATTATATTATAGCATTTTACTGATAATACAAGAACTTTAAACTTTTATACCGTTGATTCTTGAACAACAGGGGGTTAGGGGCACCAACCCTCCACACAGTAGAAAATATGAGTATAACTCATAGTTGGCCATCTCCAAGTTTCCTCTGTATCCTCAGTTCTGCACCCATGAACTCAGCCAACGATAGATTGTGTAGTACTGTAGTATTTACTATTGAAAAAAATCTGCTTGTAAGTAGACCCTTGTAATTCAAACCTGTGTTGTTCAAAGGTCAACTGTACTTCCAGTACACTTCTTCTGATCTTTATGCTATTGTTGGCATACTGCTTATTTCTACATGTACCTCATAATACATTGATTGTGGTATTGTTTAAAGAATTGATTCTCTTTTAAAGAGATAATAATAATAATGACGATGATGATAAAAGATATAATGACCCAGGGCTTCCCTGGTGGCACGGTGGTTGAGAGTCCGCCTGCCGATGCAGGGGACATGGGTTCGTGCCCCGGTCCGCGAAGATCCCACATGCCGCGGAGCGGCTGGGCCTGTGAGCCATGGCCACTGGGCCTGTGCGTCCGGAGCCTGTGCTCCGCAATGGGAGAGGCCACAGCAGTGAGAGGCCCGCGTACAGCAAAAAAAAAAAAAAGATATAATGACCCATGTTGGTACCATTTTCACTTTTCTTCACTCATTTGTGTAAATACATATTTCTGACTGACATCCGCTGCCTTCTTGCCTGAAAGATTTCCTATGTCATTTCTTTAATTCAGGTCTGCCACTGAAATTCCTGCAGGTTTTTTACATCTGCAAATATATTTTCCATGTTTTGGAAACATTTTTGCTAGAAAATGAGCTCTAGGTTGACAGAATTTTTTAGTATTTTAAAGCTCTCATCTCCACTGTTTTCTTACTTGCATTGTTTCTGAGAAATCTGCTGTCATCCTTAGCTCTGTTCCTCTGCACCTAATGTGTCTTTTTTTCCCCCTGACCCCCCCATAACTCATGAACTTACATCTAAGCATTTACAATCTTAGTCAGCCTTGTATCTTAATAGAGTTGTCTTGATTCAAATTGGGAATCCTCTGATAACTAATGAAAATTAAGATATTCTCTTTAATATAAGTTTTGAGCAATTTATGAAATGCCTTGGTGTAATTTTCTTGACCTTTCTCATGTTTGGCATTTTTTGAGTTTCTTGGATCTGTGGGTTTTAAATATCCTTACTAATTTGGAAATTGGCTATTAACTTTTCAAGTATTTTTTATTTTGCCTCAGGCAACAGATTCTAAGGTATCCATCCCTGACCCCTTGCTTATGGTATGCACGTGCTTCTGTAATCCTCTCCCACTGAGTGTAGACAGAACCTATGACTTGTTTCTAACCATAGAATACAGCAAAGGTGATTTAATGTATGTGATTACTTGTCTATAAGTTCACTATATAAGATTGTGATGTCTTATAATGACCCACTTCCTTGTTGAACCTGAAAAAACAAAACAAATTAACATGTTGTGAACTGCCATATGGAGGAGGTCACTTGGCAAATAGTTGAGGGTCACCTCCCACCAACAGCCTTTCCACTGACAAGGACATTATTGCTACCAACAATCATGTAAGCTTGGAAAAGGATGCTTCCCAAGTTGACTGTCAGGTGAAAATCTAGATCTGGTGGACACCTTGATTTGAGAATTAGCTAAGCCATGTAAGCCATGCCTGGACTCTTGACCTTCCAAAAAAAAAAAAATCCCTAAGGCATGATAATGTGATAATGTGTTTTATTACGTCTCTAAAGTAACGATAACATTGCTCTATAGCAAGAGGTATCTAATACTTCCCTCCACCCCCAGCCTCCTTTGGGGACTCTAACTACACATATTTATGGCTGCTTGAAGTCCCAGAGCTCATTGTTGATTGCTTTTTGCATTTTGTTCTCTTTTTGTTTCATTGTAAATAGTTTATATATCTATGTCTCAATTTCACCTGTCTTTTCCTATGCAATAAATGACAATGATTATGAGACAGACACAACTGTAGGTGTCTAATGTTATTCAGTGTATTTTTTATGTCACACATTACAGCCAATGTCAGTCAGGTCAATTTGGTTCTTTTCTCTATCTTCATGTCTGTACTAATAATTTAAAAATATGGAATACAGTTATAATATCCATTTTAGTGTTCTTGTCTGATAAGTTTAATGTCTGTGTTCATTCTGAGTCAGTTTTAATTGGTTGAATGTTCTCTTCATTATGTTTGTGTTTTCCTGCTTCTTCACTGCCTGGGAAATTTTACTGGTTTTTATCATTGTGAATCTTACTTTTTTGGATATTAGATTATTCATTTATTTATTTTGTATTCCTATAAGCAGTCTTGAGTTTTGTTCTGGGGTGTAGTTCTTGGAAAGGGTTTGATTCATGTTGGTCTTGTTTTTTGTAATTTTTGAGGTGAGTCCAGAGAAGAACTTAATCAAGGTTGATTATTCCCTACCACTGAGGCATGCCATTTCTAAGCATTTCATGCAGTGCTCCATGAATTATTAGTATTTCCTTTCTGGCTTATGGGAACACTTTTCTAGGCCCTGAGTGAGTGCCAATACTGTTCTCTAATCCTAATCCATGGTGTAGTTTTCTTCCCTGATGTCAGGTAATTTCTTCACATGTATGTACTCAACAGCATTCTGCTAAGTATTTGAGGGCAAACCCCTACGGTTCCTGGGGTTTTCTCTCTACATGGCTTTCTCCTCTTCGGTGTTCTGTCCAACAACTAAAAACACGTAGGTCTCTCAACTCTGACCTCTATCCTCAATTTAAGTAATTTTTTGGTCTCTGCCTGGATTTTCTCTCCCTGAACCACATCCTGGAAACTCTTTCAAGACAGCAAGCTGGGACAATCATAGCACTCACCTCAGTTATGTCCATTTCTCATAGTCATCATCCTTTATTACCTATTGTTCAATGCCTGGTAGACCATTATTTTTATATCTTTTATCACTATTTTTGATTGTCAGGTAGGAGGGTAAATTCAGTCCCTGTTAATCCATCTTGGTTAGAAGCAGTTCTAACTACTTAGAGATTTAAAATTTTATTTAATATTGTTTGCTTTGCTTGATTTTATTTTTTTCAGGCTTCTTCAGGTCAAATATTCTTTGTATATGGAAGAGATAATAATTTAGTCAGCGCTCAGTTATAACGCAGAAAATATAATTATATATAGCTTGTCACAAGAAAGATAAACACAAGATGCATTTTGAGTGAAGACAGTAAGACAACTGCGATGTAAGAGAGCAGAAAACAAATAAAATATAATGGCCTCAAACAGTATAGGCTTTGTCACAGGAAATAAGATTTTTGACTAGGAAAGAGCTGAAAAAAGAAGAATGGAATGAAACAGATGTTAAAATATACCACAAATTGAAGTTTTAATTTTTTCCCCTAATTTATATAATTAATATTTAATCTAAACAACAAAGCTTAACTTTATTTTACAAATTTACCATTTGGTAGCCACTACATATATAAGAAGTTATTTTGATTAAAAACAAACAAAAATAAAAACAGATTCTGCTTTTGCCCTCCAGCAAATTAGGGTTGTTTGACAAAACTAGAGAAGGCATGGCAGAGGGGAAATAAATATCTATAATGCAAACTAGAAAAATATTATAAAGCATGTGAAAGTTCAGAATATGAAAAAAGTATGATTCTTAATTATTCTGGAACTTTTTGCTTTCATGAATTTAATCATGACACTCAATTTACACATATTAATTATTATGGAATGATATATTATTCCTTTATACTAAAAAAATTGGGGCAGATAAATAAAAAATTCAGATAGGTTTGTGGTCAACTTCATCAAAATTGTCCAACTTGTTAAATGTACTAAGCTAAATGTACAGCTTGTACTAAATAATTAAACACTTTTATGTGTGCCTAAGTTAAAACATTCTTTTGAAACCCTAAGAGAGTTTGCTATTTAAAAGAGAGACCTTCCTGAAAATAAAACTAATATATGAAATCAAACCTCTAATTATTATGAATTATTTACATGTAAACTGTTTTACTGAGTTTTCTTGAATTAAGTGTTTTTGAACATATAGAAATTTAAAAATTAATTGTAAACTTTTCCTAATTTAAATTACCCCAAATCAAATAATTTACATATCAAAAATGCTTCTTGGAAAATTATTGTCAGGCCTAATTTTATCAATAGCTTTTCAAATTTATTTTTGTTCCCTGTGCTATACAGTAGGTTCTTATTGTTTATATATTTTACATGTAGTAGTTTGTATCTGCTAATACCAAACTCCTTATTTATCCCTTCCCACTCCTTTCCCCTTTGGTAACCATATATTTGTTTTCTACATCCATGAGTCTCTTTCTGTTTTGTATCCTTTTTTAGATTCCACAAACAAGTGATAACAGATGATACTTGTCTTCCTCTGTATGGCTCAATTCACTTAGTATGAAAATCTCTAGGTCCATCCATGTTGCTGCAAATGGAATTATTTCATTATTTTTCATAGCTGAGTAATATTCCACTGTATATATACACCACATCTTCTTTATCCATTCATCTGTTGATGGACATTTAGGTTGCTTCCATATCTTGGCTATTGTAAATAGTGCTGCAATGAACATTGGGGTACATGCATCTTTTTGAGTTAGAGTTTCCTCCAGATATATGCCCAGAAGTAGGATTGCTGGATCATATGGTGACTCTATTTTTAGTTTTTTGAGGAACCTCCATACTGTTCTCCATAGTGGCTGAGCCAATTGACATTCCTGCCAACAGTGCAAGAGGGTTCCCTTTTCTCCACACCCTCTCCAGCATTTATTATTTGTAGACTTTTTGGTGGTGGCCATTCTGACTGGTGTGAGGTGATACCTCAATGTAGTTTTGATTTGCATTTCTCTAATAATTAACAATGTTGAGCATCTTTTCATGTGCCTGTTCACCATCTGTATGTCTTCTTTGGAGAAATGTATATTTAGGTCTTCAGCCCATTTTGTGATTGGGTTTTTGTTGTTGTTGTTTTTGTTTTTGAGTTGTATGAGTTGATTGCATATTTTGGAAATTAAACCCTTGCCTGTCTCATAGTTTGCAGATATTTTCTCCCAGTCCATTTGTTGTCTTCATTTTGTTTATGGTTTCCTTTGCTGTGTAAAAGCTTATAAATTTGATTAGGTCCCATTTGTTTTTTTTGTTTGTTTGTTTGTTTGTTTTTGCTTTTATTTCTATTGCCTTAGGAGACTGGCCTAAAACAACATTGCTACAATTTATGTCAGTGTATGTTTTGCCTATGTTCTCTTCTAGGAATTTTATGGTGTCATGTCTTATATTTAAGTCTTTAAGCCATTTTGAGTTTATTTTTGTGTATGGTGTGAGGGAGTGTTCTAACTTCATTGATTTACGTGCAGCTGTCCAGCTTTCCCAGCACCACTTGCCAAAGAGACTGTATTTTCTCCATTGAATATTCTAATATTCTAAGGTATATCCTAATTTTATGAATAGATTTTGAAATTTTAATTTAATGTATTTTTATAATTTGAGAAATAGAAATGTAGCTCTAAGTTGTGGAGCCTCTTCTCAACATCACCTTCACCACCCTTAAGTAAACTATGCAGCACTAAAACATCACTTGGAGATAGATTTTTAGCTGGAATACTGACCTGTAAGTTAATTTTATCATAGTGTTTGTGCTTTTTCCTAAATTTGTTGGAAAAAATTCTAAACACCATAATTTTTAAAATCTTTCAAATAATTTTTCTATATTAGAAAAATGCTAGCAATACAGTATGTTATTTTTTCTTTTAGAAAAATAATAACTTAGCTCTTTTAAATTTTTTAACAGTTACAAAAATTTTAATTTTATTCACTGCATGTAATCTGATATTTAAAACTTAAAAGTATTAAGGAAATTTTTGAAAATCCATATACCACATCAGGTAATAGATTGGATTTTCCCCAAAATGTATATTTTGATTTTCTCATCATTGTCAATCACATATTAAAGTTTGACTATTTCAAAAGAAACCTAAAGAATATGTTAGTATGATTATTTTAGATAACTTGAGTCAACTGAATTGAATCTCCTCAAAATAATTGACAATTCTAGACATTATACTTGACATGTTTTTGCACTAATAATTATATTGAGAAATAATATTTGATATAAATGCCATTATGAAATAGTATAACAGTTAATTACGCTCTATGGGCATTTGAGCGTAATTCATTTTTGTTTACAGATGTGTTAATAAAGTTCAACCTACATTTACATTCATAATTAGAAGAGGTTAAACACAACCATTTGTTCTATTCCATCTTCTAGAAACTGGCTCAGTTAACGCTGTGTGTCCAACTCTTTTGTGTTTTTGCAAGAATTAGCATGATAAAAGAAGGCATGCTTATGCAGATTTAATTATATTTTTGCTGTTATCAGATAATGATTTTATTTGACTTTATTTTTTAACAAAACTCTGTCTCCTAAATTCTGTGAATCAAGGGACATCTTCATACAACATTTGTCCAAGAAATTAAATGCCCACTACACGGCACTTAAAAACCCAAGGTGTTTTTATCTAATCAAAGAAATTGTAGACTTGCTACCCTTCATGTGAATCTTTAAAATATAAAAGCAATGCACTGGACCTTTAGAGATTTAGTAAAGGAGTTAAGCTTTTGATTTCAAATATCTACAGAAGCACTTTGCATTGAGTTATTTATTCAAGTATAAAGGATTTCAGTAGTTGAATGCCCTTGGATTCCGTTTACACACCCACTACCCTCACCACTCAGTCCCTCTTACCCTGTTAACTCACATCTAAGCAATTAAAATCTTATAATTGTGGGGAGACATCTTTTATCTGTGTAGGGATACATTTGATAACTAAGGAAAATAAAAGATACTCTCCCCAGGAAATTACATAGAAGCATAAAAGTGTGCATGAGGTTCAAGGGCCATGTCGACCTGCTGGAGCATTTTTTCCTGGAGCTTTCACAGTAGCCCAGGCTGCAGCTGACCCTGGGTCAGATAATCACTAGTCACTTAAAACTATAACTGCCTCAGGTGAGAACTCCATCCAGGCCTAAATTTAACCCTGAAAAGTCTGATCTCCCTCCCCTCTTTCCCAGTCCCTACTACCTCACCCTTGCCTGCCCTATGTATTTCCAGGATTATTTTTTTAGTCATGTTGCTGCCAGTATACACACCTCATTCTCTTTTTTTCCCCCTTAGTTATGCACAAGATATGTGTACCTCTCTTTACAACCCATCTCTGTATCGTTCCCATACTTTTCTCTGTTTCCTCTCCTTGATCTAAAGTTCCACTTTTCCTTCCTGTTCCCAGCCCCACTACACGCACTTTAAAATACTTCCATTATGTGCTCTAGAACTCCCTTCCAAGACTAATGGGCTCCAGCATTTTCTGGAGTCCTTTCACGGTGAGGCTGTTCACTCTCCCACATTCCAGGTTACTCCTTTGTCTTCCCCAGAGCTGTTCTTAGATCACTCTTTTATGAAAGTCACTTCCCCTTCAGGGCTGGCTCATTTCTACCACACATGAAGCTTTATCATCTCCAGTTGTATCATCAGGGTCTAAGAACAATGCCTGTACACAATAGCCTGCACCATTAAAACATGTGCCTTTAGTGATACATACTTCTCTTGTGGGAGAAAAGAGTATGTACAAATATCCATTAAGTTTTGACATGAACTGTGAATGAATATTTCTTACTCAGTATGGATACATAAAGTCTACTGTATAATTCTACTTGGCACTGAGCAAAAAAATCAATAGCCGTATAATAAACATATTTACTACTAGGATGTCTTCTTTTAGAAAATACACTTTAAGTTTCTGTTTATATCATTGAAATTGATTTCTGAAAAAGCCTATTTCTTCTCAGCAACCTCAAGCTAAATACCTACAACACTATCCTACCTTACAACATTTTTAAATTAACTACAACGTCTGTGTTCATGCTGGCTACATTTTTATCTATTCAGCATAAATATTTATACACTTGATTAGTCAATATAACGTAAGTCCTACAGTCAGAAGTAGACTAACTGTAATTGTATAATCTATATCTACAGAAGTCTTTTTCTTAACCTCATCTACTAGCAGTATTGAAGATGGGCAGTTATGGTTTGTGTAACCCTTAAGCTAAAGATATTTTCTTTCATTTTTTTTTTTATTGGGGTATACTTGTTTTACAATGTTGTGTTAGTTTCTACCATACAGCGAAGTGGAGTTCCCTGTGCTATACAGCAGGTTCTTATTAGTTATCTATTTTATACATATTAATGTATATACATCAATCCCAGTCTTCCAGTTCATCCCACCTCACCCCCCCGCCCCCTGCTTCCCCCCCTGGTGTCCATATGTTTGTTCCCTACATCTGTGTCTCTATATAGCTAAAAATATTTTCATGTCATCTTTTATGCTCTCTGGGACAGTACTGAACAAAAGATGTACGTTGGGCTAATTTTTCTTAGCATTCTCAACATATCAACATATTAACTTTTCAATTAACTGAAAAAAAACACACATTAATTTTAATCTCATAAAGCAATAAAATGATATGTTTAATGAGTGCTTTTTACATTAATTATGAAATGTTACATTTGAAACACTGGGAAATGCTCTTTATGTTTTATTTTGCTCTTATTAACTTAGTCCAGAATCACACTATCACATGTGCCAACTCTTTGGTCTGTTAGTTTTGCAGTGGCCACTGGCCAAACACAATAACATGCTGATCTAAACTGCCAGAGAAATATGTCAAAACATCTACTGTTTTGGAAACCACTGCCTTTCTCTCTCTGTCTCTGTCTCTCTCTCTTTCTCTCCCTTCATTTCTTCTGAAAATTAAAGGTATCTTATTCTCCCATGCTCTCAGTTTTTGTAAAGTCAACCTTAGTTGTTTCAAAGGCAAAGGATTTTAGTGAACATACAGAGTTTATCCAGTAGTTCTAGATTATGGTGTATCTTGACTTCTAGAAACTTATAAACAAATACTTGTACTTCTTTGCTGTGTCTTAAAAACATGGGGGGCAGGGAATACTCGTTGAACCAGACTTAATGATTTTTGTGTCACTGACCCACTTTGAACCTAATAGAGCCCCTTCTCAGGATAATGTTTTTAAATGCACACAATAAAATATGAAGTTTTACAAAATAAATCAGTGTTATTAAAACAAAGTTTCATCTATGTATGCTTTGTGAGGGAGTCTGTGTACCCAGGGATAAACTGACACTATTCAAGTGTATTTCAATTAATGTTCTGACATGAAACACCTTGACCCAATCATCAAGTTAACAAAATTACATGAAAATATATACAATTTCATCTTAAATGTACTGCAACACTTAAAACAAAAGGACACATTAACTTATTTTTCAGGACACAATTGTTTAAATCAGCGAGACATGAACATATATAGACATGGATTTTAGAGACAGAGAACAAAATGGTATGACGTAATTCTAGGGTAAACTTACTCATACCTTTATGGCAGTGGATGCAATTTGAATGTGGTGAAGTCTCCGAAGGGTGCTGTCCCTGTCAATGAAATAGGAAGCAGCTAGTTGATGTAGCGTCTCCAGAGTGACCGAGGAGCCGTTGGTGCTGGGATCACTTCCTTCAGATCGTTTGCTCAGCTTCCGCTTGTCCACAAAAATTGTGAGTGACTCCTCTCCTGCATTAATAATATTTTACATTATTCCATTTCCCACTTCAAATCAATTTTTTCAACTACCTGCAGGTGAGGAAGCCTAGATTACACACATAATGAAACAAAAGAGTGATAAACAACAAACAGGCAGGGAGTTTTACTTTTCTTTTGTTCACAAAGATTTCCCATATACCTAGAAAAGTACCCGGGATGTTGATGGTTGTGAATACATATTTCATAAATATTAAACAGCAAGCTTTTGCAGAACACATTCTCTAGATTTTATTGACTTTCTCATACAGTTTAGCTTACCTAACACTCATTGGGTCTCAAAGCAAATTAAGATAGGAAAATATGTAAAACAAACTCAACCTTTACTACAGATCAGCATGGTAAATGGAAACATGACCAAGCATATTACAAAATATTAGCTGTTTTCAATTGTACCTTTAAAATGCAGAGGAAACATATACATGCATATACAGTAATATAAATATTTATGTATTAAATTCAGAGGTTTCCTACACATGGCATTAAATATTAAAATGTTGTGTGTTAATAAGCTCTATGGAAATCACTAACCTCCATGAGAAGCTTTAGGTACTTGACAATGGATCCTCTAAGGTGAAATTTAAAGCAAATTACAATTAAGCTGCAATTTTCAATGTTTGAATATTGACGAAAAAGCGTCAATGCCATTCAAGTCTAACATTAAGAACTTGCTATCCTCAGACTTCCAGATTCTTAGATATTCAACTAGCATATAATTGTCAGACTTGGAGCTTGTTCTCATTCTTTCAGAAACCCATCTGTTTAGGTGGCATTATGCCCACTAACAATTTGTCGAGCCAGTTTTCTAAAAGACCAAACAAGATTTTCTAGCAGACGAATAGCTTGCATTTCTTCTCCAAATTAAAAATAATACCAAATTTAAAATGCCACAGCCTAACTGACCATCCAATTCTAAGTGACAGTTCATACTTCTCTGCAAGAGATCAGGTGAATTGGTATCAGAAATAAGGTGTCAACAATGCTATTTCGGAAAGTTGCATTCTCAGTTTGTATTTGGACATCAATATGAAAGCTGGAAATGAAGCAGACTAACTAGAATTGCTGAAGGAAAAAAGAAACTCTCAAAAATATGAATGAGTGGGTCAAGTTATCAACAGCGTTAAGTCATGTACATGACAAACAGCTTTCTGTGGGAACATCTGAAAGCAAAAAGGGAATATATATGTCAAATATTATAGAAAATAAAATCCACGCTAATTATTTACCCCCAAAGAAGAGGATGAACTGGTGTGGAAATCTGAGAGAATACATTCTCAGAAAGACCACTGAATCTGAGAAATTCACCCATGTGCCCAAACAAACATCTTGTACGTGGAGACAGAAAGAACAGCGTTGTGATAGTCTAAGAATTTATAATGCAGCTCGACGACACATGAAAGTGCTATGGTCTGAATGTTTGTGTCTCCCAAAATTCATATGTTGAAATTCTGTCCTTTTAAGATGATAGTATTAGGAGATTGGGCTTGTGGGAGGTGTCTGGGTCATGAGGGCAGAGCCCTCAAGAATGGAATTAGTTCCTTTGTAAAAGAGGCTCCAAAGAGATTCCTTGTCCCTTCCGCCATGTGAAGATACAAGGAAAAATCTGTGACCTGGAAGACAGCCCTCACCCAACCATGCTGGCATTCTAATCTCAAACTTGCAGCCCCCAGAACTGTGCTGTTTATAAGCTACCTTATCTGTGGTATTTTGCTATAGCAGCCCGAACACGCTATGAGATCAAGAGATATATCTTCTTAAGTAAGGTTAAAAACAAAATGATAATGATATCTTGGTGAATGTAAATAAAAAAGGAAGCAAAGTTAATGATCTCTTCAGGACAAAATTATGAAATAGACTGAATAGTGCTAAAGACTAAAACTTGTAAAACTGCTTTAATTGCAGCACTTTTCATAAAGCAGAATATACAGAAGATGTAGGTTAAAATATACATAAACTGCCAGTATTACAAGACTCCAGCACACACTTTCTAGACCTAGATAGACCCAGTAGGGGTAAAAATGTAATGATAGAGATACATACAACCTACTTAATAAGGTAGATCTTATAGGTAAATATTAAACTTTACATTAATAAAGAGGAAATGAAAGCTCTTTTCAAGAGTACACAACAGAACATTTAGAAAAACTGGCCATATATTTTGTTAAAAAAAATCCTTAGTAAATTCCAAAATTTGAAAAAAAAAATCATTTGATAAAGACTTTCTCCTTGACCAAACGCTAGACAGGCTCCTATGAGCTTGTTTCTTGGGCATGTTCTCAAGAGCCCAGTTTTAGGAAGAATCCTGTCAGGTCACTTTGGCAAGGATCCCCTACCCTGGACATATGATCATCTTTAACATCTGACCAAATTCCTCATCCCCTACCATCTCCCTGGTGATATTTTATAACCCTGCTCTGCTTTCAGCAAGAATCATGTTAGGTCTCTTTAGCAAGAATTATCCTACCCTCTTTGCAATTTTCCATCCACTAATCTGCCTACTCTGCTCATTGTCAATAAATTCCCACTTTTCCTGGTTCTGTTCAAAATTGAGCTCAGTCTCTCTCCCCTCCTGTAAAACTCCAATGCAGGAGACCCCCTGAATAAAGTCTCCCTTACTGTTCTTTAACAAATGTCAGAATATTGTTTCTTTAACACATTTACTGACTACTGACTACAATATAGTACAATTAAAAATTGATAGAAAAATTTTTAAAAATTCACATGGATAAATTTTCTATTGTGTAATTCTTGAATAATAGGATACGTGAAAGCAAAATGACAAATTTTCTAAGAAAACCTGAGGAAAACAGTATGTAATACAATCTAAGGGACATGGCTAAAGCAGTACTCAAATAAATATTCACAGCATTAAATATGTACTTTATGTAGATTATGAAAATATTTGAGATAGTCATATAACTCTAAAACTATAAAAAATGACAAAAATAAGCTTCTAGAAATTAAAAAGAACTAAAAGGAAGAAAACTAGTGTTAATGAGTTAAAAAAAAAACAGAAGAAAAGAAGGAATAATAAATTGAAAAACAGCTTCCTTTGAAGGAAAGAAAAAAAACAAATAAATACACCAACTCGTCAACCTACCTTTTTTAATAGAGAAAGAAAATTAAATAATAAAATAACAGAGTAAAGTAAACATATTATTTAAACACAAAATTATTTTGCAAAGCTTTTGCAAATAAGTTTAGGTGTCATAGAACACCTCCACAAAATTAAAAAAAAAAAAAAAAAATCAATAGGCCAAGATGGTTTCACACAGGAGAGTTCAGACAAAACTCTAAAGATCAAAAGATCTGATACTATTTACTTAAAATGTTTCCAGAGGATTTGAAATGAAGGAAAACTTTTAATTAGTTGTTATATATTGTTATATATTGAGTAAAACAGTGACATAAATATCTGGGGAAGATCACACACACAACAACAAAAACAACAACAAATTATTATTACAACAACAAATTATTATTATTACAACTTATTATTAGTGATGCAAAATAATAAATAAAGCAATAGTAAACAGTAACACACAGTAAGTTTTAAAAATGTATATCTCAAAAAGAATAATTCTAGGAGGGCAAGGGTCATTTGATATTAGGAAAACATTAATATAATTCAGCACATTAACACATCTAGAAAGAAAAACCTTGATGTCCATTAATGCCTCAAATGCATTTGATGAATATTTATACCCATTGCTGGGTAATTTTCAGTAAGTTAGGAGTCAGTGGAAAATTCCTTAAAAGGATAAAATATGTGTTTGTCAACCTAAAACCAACTGTCTTGCTTAATCAGAAAACTCAGAAGTCATTCCCATTAAAATCATAACCTGACAAACAAACCCACAACTGGTACTACTTTTTGACATGATATTAAATATATTAAAATGTAAATATAGAAGAGAATAAAATTAGAGTAATAGTTTTTTAAAAACACTTAAAATTATCTCTTTTTGCAGATAACATGATTATTCATCTGGAAAACTCAAGAAAATCAACGGACAAACTACTATGCAGAGTAACAGAACTTAGTAACTGCAGAAAATAAAAACTTTACTAACTCAACAAATTGAAATATACAAATAATAGTTAGAAGTAATAATGGATTAGCATATACCATTTAAAATACCAATAAAAATGCAATACATATATGAAAAATTATATGCCACCCCTGAAATAACAAAAGTAAACTGAAAATGGCATGGTACTTTGTTTCAAAGAGGAATATTTAAATTAAAATATATCAATTTTACTTAGGTTAATGTATAACTTTAATGCAAATATCATTTTTTGTTTGTTTCCTTGAACTAGTCATGTTTATTATAAATTTTTTAGGTAAAAATTAGTCGAAGAAAAGTCACCAGAAGCTTTCCAAAAAATAGGCAACAGTGAGAATGCCTTGCTACATATGAATACATATTGTAAAATATGTATAATTAAGACAGTGTAGTAAAGAAGCATGAATAGACAGACCACTCAAACAGTAAAATTAAAAAAAACAACAGTATATACGAAAATTTAGTACATAATAAGGATGGAATATTAATTCAATTGGGGAAAGGTAGACCATCTAATAAATGACACTTTGACATCAGAATAGTCATTTGCAAAGTAAAGGATATAATTGTATATGAGGAGATATTGCAAAAAACTGGAGACATGAATATTTAATAAGATGAAACTACTCAACTAGAAAAAAAAAGAATGAAAACGCATGAGTGGGAAAAGCATTCCTAACTATCACTAAACATCTGAAAGTAATAAAATAAAAGATAGATGAATTAGACCATATAAAAAGAGATTTTTTTTCCTAGCACAGAATCACCATAAGTAAATTTTGCATTGGGAAGAGATGTTTGCAACTTACGTAAGGGGCACATGGCTAATACCTCTAACATTCCAAAAACTCCTAAAACTCAAGGAAAAAAAAGAACTGTTTCGGGCATAAAAAATAGGAAAATAGTATTTAGATAAGAAGAGACAAAATGGCCCATATAAATTTGAAAAGGCTTTCAATCTGTCATAGTATGAGAAATGCAAATTAAAAATATATTGATATATCACGTAGCTATTATGGAATTTGCCAAAATTCAAAAATTTGACAACTTTGTCAAAGCTGTTGGCAAACTAGAAGGAAACAGGCCCTATGATATACTGCTGCTGGAGTGCAAAATGACGTAACTATGAAGAGAAATTTGGCAATGGTTAGCAAAAATTGACTCTGCAATCCTACTTTTAAGAATCTATCCCAATTCTCAGAAATGCACAACCTGCCGAGACTGAAACAGGAAGAAATAGAAAATATGAACAGACCAATCACAAGCACTGAAGTTGAAACTGTGATTAAAAATCTTCCAACAAACAAAAGCCCAGGACCAGATGGCTTCACAGGAGAATTCTATCAAACATTTAGAGAAGTGCTAACACCTATCCTTCTCAAACTCTTCCAAAATGTAGCCGAGGGTGGAACACTCCCAAACTCATTCTACGAGGCCACCATCACCCTGATACCATAACCAGACAAAGATGTCACAAAGAAAGAAAACTACAGGCCAATATCACTGATGAACATAGATGCAAAAATCCTCAACAAAATAGTAGCAAACAGAATCCAACAGCACATTAAAAGCATCATACACTATGATCAAGTGGGATTTATTCCAGGAATGCAAGGATTCTTCAATATATGCAAGTCAATCAACGTGATACACCATACAAACAAATTGAAGGAAAAAAACCATATGATCATCTCAATAGTTGCAGAGAAAGCTTTTGACAAAATTCAACACCCATTTATGATAAAAACCCTGCAGAAAGTAGGCATAGAGGGAACTTTCCTCAACATAATAAAGGCCATATATTACAAACCCACAGCCAATATCGTCCTCAATGGTGAAAAACTGAAAGCGTTTCCACTAAGATCAGGAACAAGACAAGGTTGCCCACTCTCGCCACTCTTATTCAACATAGTTTTGCAAGTCCTAGCCATGGCAATCAGAGAAGAAAAAGAAATAAAAGGAATCCAAATCGGAAAAGAAGAAGTAAAGCTGTCACCGTTTACAGGTGACATGATACTATACATAGAGAATCCTAAAGATGCTACCAGAAAACTACGAGAGCTAATCAATGAATTTGGTAAAGTAGCAGGATACAAAATTAATGCACAGAAATCGCTGGCATTCCTATACACTAATAATAAAAAGTCTGAAAGTGAAATTAAGAAAACACTCCTATTTACCATTGCAACAAAAAGAATAAAATATCTAGGAATAAACCTACCTAAGGAGACAAAAGACTTATATGCAGAAAATTATAAGACACTGATGAAAGAAATTAAAGATGATACAAATAGATGGTGAGATATATCATGTTCTTGGATTGGAAGAATCAACATTGTGAAAATGATTCTACTACCCAAAGCAATCTACAGATTCAATGCAATCCCTATCAAACTACCACTCGCATTTTTTACAGAACTAGAACAAAAAATTTCACAATTTGTATGGAAACACAAAAGACCCCAAAGAGCCAAAGCAACCTTGAGAATGAAAAATGGGGCTGGAGGTATCAGGCTCCCTGACTTCAGACTATACTACAAAGTTACAGTAATCAAGACAGTATGGTACTGGCACAAAAACTGAAATATCGATCAATGGAACAGAATAGAAAGTGCAGAGATAAACCCACACACATATGGTCACCTTATCTTTGATAAAGGAGGCAAGAATATACAGTGGAGAAAAGACAGCCTCTTCAATAAGTGGTGCTGGGAAAACTGGACAGGTACATGTAAAAGTATGAAATTAGAACACTCCCTAACACCATCCACAAAAATAAACTCAAAATGGATTAAAGACCTAAATGTAAGGCCAGACACTATCAAACTCTTAGAGGGACTTTTTTATAAGAAAGTGTATGATACAAATATATGGATGGATTTCTTTTTATTTGGGGAAAAAAATAAAAACACTGGAAGGATTAACCAAAATCTTTTATCTATATTTACAGAGTGGACGTAACACTTTGGGAAGAAAGACTTCTCTGAATATACTTTGTTAAAGTTTTTTAAACACTGGAAAGATATTTTTAAATATTTTATTTATTGTAAAAATCAATCAAATCAAATAGAAAAAAATCAATCCCTAAGAATTAAAAACAGAAGCCAATGTTACTAAATGCTTATTGTTTAGAGAAGTAATTATTTTAAGTGATTACAAACACAGTACTTTAAATGTAATCCAGTTTTGGAATATATTCTGAGGACAAAAAATGTAAAAGGGATCAGAAAACTTCATTCTGTAGTTTATTTGTAGGTAGGAATATTAGTAGTTGTAGTACAGTTTTATATAGTTTGTATGGTTACATATGGGTGTATGGGCACTCACTGTACAAGTCTCTCTACTTTGAGTGTGTTTGAAAATTTCATTTGGAAAAAAAATCATGGCATAAGTGTTTATGTTTGGCCCACGTTTAAAATATGTTTAGTCATAATAAAATTTTCTTAAGTAATTAGTAAACTCATGACTTTAACATTATGACTAAAATAAAATTCTAAATGATTTAACAGTTTCAGATGATTCCATGAGTAAAATACATCTAAATGCAAGCTCAGCCTCACTGCGTCCATAATGTTTTCTACAGATTCCTGTATTTAGAAGGACACTTACTGTAATCTTTACTTCAATTCAGCAATACACAAATGAAGTTCAAAACACTGGTTCAACTGATTATTGGACATTACTTTTGCCTTCTGGAGAGGTATGAAAGCCATGTAAATACGTGAAGAGAATCACCTTCACTATGTCTCTCTTGCATTGTAGTGATTTTCCCATTACTAGAGGTGTCCAACATTAATTATATGTCATAGAGCAGAAGAGATAATTAGACCACTATAAAGCATTCTTTCGCTGGATTATGAGGTTCTGTATGAAAAAAAAATGTAGAATTAATTGTTATGGTTTAGGTGTAAGTCTAACAACTACTGGTACCAAACAGATTCAGGTTCTAATGCTGGCTTCTACTTAGTAATTGAATGATCTTGAATATATAATTTATGATTCTGCTTCCTCTTACATGAGTATAGTAATTTCTTCTTCAAAGCATGGCTATAAGCATGAAACAGATAATATCTGTAAATGACTTACCACATGACTAGAATTCAGAAGTTGCTAGTACATATTTTTTTATTCATCACAATTCCTTAGAACTGCATAAAGCAACTCATTCCATATCTGGGCATTTCTAGTAATTTTAGCTATTTTGTCTTATTTGTGAGGAACAGAAGACTGTCCTACTTCTTTAATGATCTCCTTCTTTTATAAACTTATTAACTCTAGTCCTAGTTTGCATTCACATACAGAGAGTAAAGATCTCCCAAAATAGTCCATTATATACTGTATCCCCCTAATCCCCCTACATGTCTTCACTCTTCAGGTGAAATATGCTATACCATTAATTCTTCTTAATAGGACCTCTATTGAGTCCGACCTCACCCAAAAAGGGAGAATAGCATATGCTAATTTTAGAAAGCAAATTAAATCTTACACCTACAGGAATTAGAAAAAGAAGAATAAATAAAACCCAAAGTTAGTAGAAGGAAAGAAATAAAAAAAGATCAGAGCAGAAATAGATGAAATAGAGACTAAAAAAACCCAGAAAATATCAATGAAACTAAAAGCTGCTTCTTTGAAAAGGTAAACAAAATTGATAAACCTTTAGCTAGACCCATCAAGAAAAAAAGGGATGGAATTTCCTGGTGGTCCAGTGGTTAGGGCTCTGGATTTTCACTGCAGAAGGCGTGAGTTCAGTCCCTGGTCGGGGAACTAAGATCCTGCAAGCTGCATGGCACGGCCAAAAAAAGAAAAAAAAGAAAGAAAAGAAAAAAAGGGAGAGGGCCCAAATCAATAAAATCAGCAATGAAAAAGAAATTACAACCAACACCACAGGAATACAAAAGATTATGAGACTATTATGAACAACTATAGGCCAATTAAATGGACGACCCACAAGAAATGGAAAAATTCTTAGAAAGGTACAATCTCTCAAGACTGAACCAGGAAGAAATAGAAAATAAGAACAGACCAATTACCAGTACTGAAATTGAATCAGTACTGAACCGGAAGAAATAGAAAATAAGAACAGACCAATTACCAGTACTGAAATTAAAACATCCCAACAAACAAAAGTCCAGGACCAGGTGACTTCACAGGTGAATTCTATCAAACATTTAGAGAAGAGTTAAGACCTATCCTTCTGAAACTACTCCAAAAAACTGCAGAGGAAAGAATACTTCTGAACTCATTCTATGAGACCATTGTCACCCTGATACCAAAACTGGGCAACAATATCACACACACAAAAAAGAAAATTACAGGCCAATATCTCTGATGAACATAGATGCAAAAATCTTCAACAAAATACTAGCAAACTGAATCCAACAATACATTAAAAGGGTCAAAAACCATGATCAAGTGACATTTATCCCAGGGATGAAAGGATTTTTCAATATCCCCATATCAATCAATGTGATATAACACATTAACAAAGTGAAGAATAAAAAATAATATGATCACCTCAATAGATGCAGAAAAAGCTTTTGACAAAATTCAACATCCATTCATGATAAAAACTCTCCAGAAAATGGGCAAAGAGGGAACATACCTCAACATAATAAAGGCCATACATGACAAACCCACAGCAAACATCATATTCAATGGCAAAAAGATGAAAGCACTTCCTCTAATATCAGGAACAAGACAAGGATACCCACTCCTGACCCTTTTATATAACACAGTATTGGAAGTTCTAGCCACAGCAATCAGACAACAAAAAGGCATAAAAGGAATCCAAATTAGAAAGGAAGAAGTAAAACTGTCACTGTTTGCCAATGACAGGACACTATACATAGAAAATCCTAAAGAAGCTACCAGAAAACTGCTAGAGCTCATCAATGAATTCAGGAAAGTTTCAGGATACAGAAATCTGTTGCACTTCTATAAACTAACAATGAACTATCAGAAAGGGTAATTAAGAAAACAATCCCATTTACCATCACATCAAAAAGAACACAATACCTAAGAATAAACCTACCTGAGGAGGTAAAAGACCTTTACTTGGAAAACTATGACACTGGTGAAAGAAACTGAAGATGACACAAACAGATGAAAAGATATACTATGTTCATAGATTGGAAAAATTAATATTGTAAAAATGACCATACTACCCAAGGCCATTTACAGATTCAACGCAATCCCTATTATAATACCAAGGGCATTTTTCACAGAGGTAGAACTAATTTTAAAATTTGTATAGAAACAGAAAAGACCCAGATAGCAAAACAATCTTGAGAAAGATGAACAGAACTAGAGTAATCACACTCCCTAACTTCAGACTACACTACAAAAGTACAGTAATCAAAACATTATGTTACTGGCATAAAAAAAGACACACAGATCAATGGAAGAGTATAGAGAGCCCATAAATAAACCCACTCACTTATGGTCAATTAATCTATGACAAAGGAAGCAAGAATACACAATGGAGAAAAGACAGTGTCTTCCATAAGCGGTACTGGGAAAACTAGACAGCTGCATGTAAAAGAATGAAATTAGAAGACTTTCTTACCCCATATACAAAAATAAACTCAAAATGGATTAAAGACCTAAATGCAACACTGGAAACCATAAAATTCCTAGAGGAAAACATAGGCAGAATACTCTTTGATATAAATTGTAGCAACATTTTTTATGGATCTTTCTCTTAAAGCAAAGGAAATAAAAGCAAAAATAAACAAATGAGGCCTACTTAAATTTAAAAGTTTTTGCACTGCAAAGGAAAGCACTGACAAAACAAAAAGACAAACTACTAAATGGGAGAAAATATTTGCAAATTATATGACAAATAAGGGGCTATTATCCAAAATATATAAACAGTTCATACAACTCAAGATCAAAAAAACAAACAACTGGATTAAAAAATGGACAAAAGGCCTGAATAGACATTTTTCCAAAGAGCACATGCAGATGACCAACAAGCACATGAGAAGATGCTCAACATCACTAGTAATCAGGGAAATGCAAATCAAATCCACCATGAGATATTACCTCACACCTGCAAGAATGGCTATCATCAAAAAGAACACAAATAACAAATATCGATGAGGATATGGAGAAGAGGGAACTCTCATACACTCATGGTGGGAATGTAAACTGGTGCAGCCACTGTGGAAAACAGGCTTCTCAAAAAACTAAAAATAGAATTACTGTATGACCCAGCAAAATTCCACTCCTGGGTATATATCCAAAAAAACCAAAAACACTAGCTGGAAAAGATACATGCACCCCAATGTTCATAGCAGCATTATTTACAATTACAAATATATGGAAGCAACCTAAGTGTCCATCAACAGATGAATGGATAAAGAAGATGTGATATATATATATATACACAATGGAATTCTACTCAGCCATAAAATGAAGGAAATTTTGCCATTTGCAGCCACATGGATAAAGTTGGAGGTTATTATGCTAAGTGAAATAAGTCAGAGAAAGACAAATACTTTATAATATCACCTATATGTGCAATCTAAAACCTACAACAAACTAGTGAGCAATACAAAAAAGAAGCAAACTCACAGATACAGAGAACAAGCTAGTGGTTACCAGAGGGGAGGGGGAAAAGGGAGGAGTGGTATAAGGGTAAGGGATAAAAAGCAAATTCAAACTAATTTAAGAATATTTTACAAATGTTAGATTGTCTCATGATACAACTGGAAAATGACACAAAATAAGAGCTAGGGATTAACTATTTCAGAGTGTTTCTCATTATAAGAATATGAAGGAGAAGACAAACATTAATATATGTTTCAGTAATCAAAGATGAAGGTAGGAAAATGATGGCCCGTGAACATCATCATGAATATTTGAAGTTTTCATTCTCTATCTACTGGAGATTTTTGAAATATTTCTTTTGTTTTTCACAGAGTTCACATTTGCTTGTAAGGTACAGGTAAATGTGTCTTTAGCATTCTATGCTGAGAATAAATATATGTTACAGACAACAGGGAAAATCAAATGGAAAAACTTCGTTGTAAATCTTAATACACTTTTATTATTAATTTTGCTGTTTATTTTTTATTTTTTAATTTGATAAAATTTAATGATATATTGAGGTACAGGAAAGCATGAGTTTTGGAGTCAGGTGTATGTGAGGGCTTATCTTCATAGCCCACAGTCCCACTACCAGTTGGCTGTAGGACTTTGTTAAAGTCACACATAACCTTAGCATTCCCATCTCTAAAACAGAGGCAATATCCCACTCTCAACTGTTAGAGAAGATTAAACAATACAGTTCCTCTTTAGAGTCTGGCACAACACGTTTGCTGTGTACAATAAATGTTGATTTCCTCTCCTTTCCTTTTTTATTAGGGCCTAACAGGAAACGATGAGCTTTTAAATTTTCGTAAGTTAGAATTTCATAGATATTAAATTTCACCACAGAAACCTGATCTTAGTCAAAATTGTTTTCTAGTGGAACTTTTAATCAGGATGTATAGGATTACTAAAGATAGTAGTTGGTTATCCTCCCAATAAGCAGATAAAGAGAAGCCATTCATAAATTGCTTGTGGTTGTTCTCCACAATGGAACATTATTCCATGTATGCAAAAGCTTTCACTGCAGTCAAGCATGTGAGGCAGTTTAAATCTGCAGTTTAAATTATTATAATTGTTCTTTTATGAATGTTTTGTTTTAAACCCTTACTTACAACAGACCAGACAACTAGGTGATGTAAGCTGGCTAGCTTATGCCACATTCCAAGTTTTATAAATCATGGACTGTTAAATATCGAAGATATTTTGACAAGGCCATTCAGTCTAAATGGAAAATAAGGCTATTTCTTTCCTCCAAGAGATCTGTTTTTCAAATTATACACAGCTACCATGCTTTTGTGATGATATTCATGGTCTTTACCTTCTTTGAGACTTTCATAGTCGTCTTAAGAAAGAAGAATGCATTCTCAACTTTAATTGCAAATCTCTCTTAATATAAAAATATTCAGATTTGAAAACTGAGATATATTATTCAACTAAAAATTTGTGTTCAAATGTCATTTTCATTCACATTTTTTAAACCAGCTGTAGCTCAAAAGCATGACATGAGTGCCAAAGGACATCCACCCATTTTGTAAAAACTAAATGTGATTTTGAAGTGATTCAATATTCTGAGTCTGTTAGAAAGTGAAAAGGATTAATGATTGTAGAGATAAAAAGATGTGATTATTTCACACAGAAATCATGCAGCTGTGCCTTTTACAACTAAAACGCTGTGGTAGTTTATGGACATTAAAAGCACATATTGAAGGATGCTTTCATAGAGAATGAGAAACAGAGGACAATAAAACAAAAAAATCATGACTTTAATGTTATCCTATGATTAGTTCATAGGGTAGGAGTAGGTATATTTGATATGTTGTGGACCTCACAATTATGTATTTTTCTGTCCTGGTTTTCAGGTAATTGATGTTGTGTCCATGACAAACAGAAATGAAAGAACTTTCATACAATTATCTCTCCACTTGAATTTTCTCAACTGGCATTCTCATGTATATAGTTATTGGGGATAGAGGTAATACTTTCAAAATGTTAGAACAAAAAGCAATGGATAAGAGAATGAGTAAAATAATCCTAGGGATAAATCAAGAAGATGCCGCAGATTATTCTTTGCAATTTTAATTCTATCATGGATGTAAACATGCATACATGTATTTATAGTCCATTGTAAAGAACAAGTGATGCCCTTTAACCTGGTATTGAAAATAAAAATGTTTAGATCAGTGAATACACACAAACCAGCTATGTCATGATTCAGTACAGGTTTTGAGAGGCATCAGAAAGTTATACTAATTTTTTTGCTTTTGCCCTCTGCCAGGAGGACAGCATGTTCCAAAGAGGGCCTTCCTCATCTTTATTCCCAGAATGAGCCAACAACACTCAGAGCAGAATCGCAGGGGATCCACAGTCAAAACACGTAATATTAGGGAGACACAACCATTATAGTTGTAATGCACTGAGATTCAAGGTTATTTCTTTTTTAAGAATGAAGCTAACAATGAAGCTAACTCTTGGATGTCAGCTGTATTTTATTTTATTTTATCATTGTTACTGCCCTTGGACTAGTATCCTGACCTGTAATGTGTACCCTTCTACCCAGGGAAAAAAAGGTACATTTATGGCAAATATCTTTCTGGTCATTCAACTTCCTTATACCTGAAAATCTTATCGTGAATGTCTATTTTGCTTTTGTGTGAGTTTTACTTATCAAAAACTGCTATTTGAGTAGAAATTCTTTGCACAGGAATAACCAGTGCAAATATAGCTTAAATGTAATTGTTTGTAGTTTTACTTTTGATGTATCACTTTAGTTCAAAAATGTTATCCTATTGTTAGTAATAACAGATCATATTATTCATTGTGGTTTTTATTCCTTAAAAAATTCCCTAAGTTTTACTATATTTTAAGTATCACTGTCCTTTTGAAATTTTATTTCACTTTTCACAGTGTTTTACTTTACTCTTACTACTAATGATCATCCTTCCCTAGCTTAATGTGTTAAAAGGTATACATCCTGACATGTATCTTTCCACTAACATAGTGTTGTAGAAGAAAACAGTGTTTTAGAAACATATAGAAGAGAAAAAATTCTAGAAAAATAGGCTTCTAACAAGGAGCAGAGGCAAATATATAAAGACAGTAAAAAACAGACATGTTGGCTTAACACCAATTGGCATCTGCAAGATATTTTTGGAAGGAAATAGCTAGCCTTCTACAGCTTTGACAAAGAAACATAGTATGTTTTGCAAAATATTCCAAAAGAAAACAACTGATCTTATGATTATTAATAGTTATCCCCCCTGAAAAGTCTGAAAAATTTCTAAATAAAATTGCCCAGATACAATAGTCTCTATAGAACGATGACATGAAAGAAGAGTAACTGGAAATATATAGTTTCAAGGATAGAGGGAACAGAATACATCCTGAATGAAATACAATTAAGGTACTTCTATTTTGGAGTTGCTTATAAACAATGCTATAATGAACATTTTGTTATGTAAAATTACAGACTTGCTATTATTTTGGTAGAATTAATTCTCAGAAGCGAGATTTCTGGAACAGTTAAGTACTCTCTAAATTTATATAGACACTCTAAATAGTGCTGTTCAAACTTAATGTGCATGTAAATCACCTGGAGATCTTGTTAACATGTTTCTGATTCATTAATCAGGAATGGAATCTGAGATTCTGCATTTCTAACAAGCTCCAAGGTGATGTTGATGCTGTTGGATCATGGACCACACTCAAGTAACGAGGCTCTAAACCACAGTAAAATTTATTACCAATTTAAATGTCTGTCTTTATCAGTGACCTGTGTGTTCCTTTAAGGAAGGTGGTGAATCTTTGCACTTTTATAGGTAACTCAGTACGTATGTGTCAAATTAACGGACAGGTGATTTATCTGTCCTATTAAAGTGCTACAAAGAACAAGAAAGTATATAATCATATTTACAAAATTCTAAAATTTAGCATTTATCTTTTGACTTAGTTGCCAAGAATGCTATTATTAAGATCAACTGACATAGCAATTTTAATTTCATCTTCTTTGTTATCTTTATTATTATTTTTATAAATGGGCTCAAATCACTTTAGTAGACAGCTGCCTTATAAACCATCAAAAGTGAATTAACAATATTATTTTAATTTCAAAGTTTTCATTTTATTTACCAGATAAACATGAGAGATAGGGATAGAGATGAGAGAGCGAAAGAGAGAAAGGAGAGACAGAGACAGAGAGATGAACTGATATAATTAATCTTAAGTAGTATGAGTAAATATTCGGTTTAATACCAGTATGGCAGTACCATTATTTTAATAATTCCCTGGGATATAAAGCTTCAGAAAATTGTTCTTTTCTTCCTTTCAGTTCTTTTTCTTCAACAGAATATGTATTCTAATGGAATGCATACATTCCATGTATCTTCAATTATTTATATTTAATTAAGAAATAAATTATATATACATATCTTGGCAGATTAACTTCTTTAAATTACATTACAGATAAACTAAAATAAAAGGATTTGTACCTCCTAAGAAGAGACAAAGTGAAAATGAGAAGGATAGCTGTTAATCTATTTTGAAAGAAGATGGTACATGACATAGAATTAAAAACTAACTGTGAATACTTTATACAGAATGTAATTCACATAGTAAAAAGTGAGAATTGAGTATTTCTGAAATTAAACAAGGATATTTGGAATCTTATACTTACAGGGATGCTAGAATATAGGGAAAAAAATAATTAATATTCTATCATACCCCAGCTTACCTCTGTTTTTTTTCTTTGAGAAATATATACACAAAAAATATGTATCATAAAACTAAATAAACTACCTTGCAGGCATAGTTAGTTATATACTATGCAGTTATATACTATGTAGTCACTGAGGTAATACTTGTTATTTTAAATAATTGCCCTAGTAAGTTAATTTTACTCTGGACCACAATCAGGCATTTTTTTCACTCTAACAATGAAGAAAATATTTTCTATATTTAACAAAATTAAACACCTGGCAAAATAGTTAAGTTGAGCAATATGGTAACTGCAGATACATGTTCAGAAGAAGCACTTTCAGAAAAGAATTTCAAAAACAAACTTGCATGTGAAAAAAACAATTGTAACTCTTTCTGCTAAAAATTTAATTATGGCCTTTAAAACTATGCATTCAAAACCAGTGGTAAAAATGGAAATGCTTTTATGTTGCTGAGAATAAAAAATATTCTTTAAAGTTGTAAATGAACAAATCTTAATACATTATCCAGTTGCTCCTAGAATTTTGGTCCAATAAAAAAAAAAATCTCTATCAGGAAAAGAGTACTTTGGAGGGAAGCTATTTTGCCTCCAAAGTCCTCACTGTGTCCACATTCCTGACTCCACCCACAGAGGTGTAGTGAGCTGACAGACAGGCTGGGTGTAGGGAAGGGACTGGCATGAGAAACCCAGCCTCTTGCTCTTCTTCCTCTTTAGGATGTGCTGTCCGGAGAGCAGAGCACCTGTTTCCATCAGCTTCTCACTGCCTTAAGCTTTAGAGAGCCAAGTCTCACCCAGGAGGTGTTCACATTCTCATGCGACTGTGAGTGGCTGAGGGCTTGGCCTATGGACTAATTAGACAAGTCTGTGTAATTCTGGAGGTGAAGATGAGGTCACACTTAAAGTTACTATAAATATTTTGTTATAACATTTTTATAAATTTTAAAATGAATTTTTGGTTTTCATCTTCCTTAGTCCTTTGTCCTTTACTATGGATCTAAAATCCTGATCTGGTACTTTTAGCAAACATCCTCCGTCTGCTCAATAAGCCCAACTATTTTAAGGTCTTTTTGTTTTCATTCACTTATTATTTTTTTGTATTTCTGTATTCACTGAAATAAAAGATACACTTTTATTTCAGTGTTTGTCATATATTGTATTATAATGAAATATATTACAAAAACAGTCATGAAATATATTCCATAGCTAGAAATCAATATATCCCAGGAGTGCAATCTATTTCAAGATTGATTCTTTAAATTGAGTAGCTTATTTTAGATTTTAAACAGTGACAGAGTTTAGATATCATTATCCCAAATAGAAGCAAGCTAAATTACTATATTGATAAATAGTCGGGAAGCTATAAGATGAAACAAATAGGGAAAATGATATATATTGAAGAAGGTTTTTTATAAATTATTTTTCCCTATAGGAAGATAATTCAATCACTGGCTTTATCTATCATAAAATATCCCATTAAAGGCTTCAAATATGCTATCCCAAGTTTTACGTCTAAGTCAATAATATGATGTACTAAATAAATAACTCTTGGGAAAAAAAGACATTTTTCATTAATTTCCTTTTCACTGCTTTAATGCTGGTAGAGAGTACTTTGCACTCAACTTGTTTTGAAAAATGTTTAAATTTAGTTGAAGATCTAGTTACTTAGGAGGCATCTACTTATAAAATAATTGGCTTTTTCAGATGCAAAGTAGTATGTACAGACTGGATAAACAGCAAGGTCCTACTGCATAGCACAGGGAACTATATTCAATATTCTGTGATAAACCGTAATGGAAAAGAGTATAAAAATGTATATGTATAACTGAATCACTTTACTGTAAAGCAGAAATTAACACAACATTGTAAATCAACTATATTTCAATTAAGAATAAAAAATAAGAAAATAATTTTTTTAAAACTGGCTTTTTGTTAAAAATATTTGCTTTTATACATGACATCCTCAGTGTGTTAATATTAGAGTTGTTCCTCAATCTGGGTCAATTAAGGAGAGAGAAAGAGAATTTGCTCAAGTTAAATACCACCAATCTCAATTTTTTAAGAAATAGAGTAATACAATTTCATGTTCAGTCAGGTAAAACATATGAAATTAAAATACACTTACAGCAACAAAAAGGACTTAGTGTAATTACAACAGCAATAATTTAAAAATTGCCTGAAATCAACCTAGTATATATTTTAATTGCAAACAGTTTATATCCTTAAGCTACTTAACTAATTTCATGCATTTTAGCTAAATTATTAACATCACCCAACAGAGAGATTCCTGAAGGAAAATATAAGTAACATTTAAAGACAAAAAGAGAATTCCAATAGAAAATACCAGGAACACTAAATCCAAAGAATGGTCAGAGATTAGAAGGCAAGTGAGAGTGGCAATTCTATTCTTTCCCCCTCGCCACCATTGAAGAAATTGCTTGAACTAGACTTTTAAATAATTGAAGTAAAGCAATTTTGAGAAAGCGTATTGTCATTATTAATCAACCCAAAGAAGTGATTTACCACAAAGGTTTTTATAACCCCCCTTTATAAAAACAAACAAAAAACATGCAAAACAAAAACTATTTTAAGACAACAGTGGGGCATTCATAATGCGAAAACAATGAAATAAATCAAAATGTCACCGTAATTTTGCTACTAAGGAACAAAAATGTCCTTGAGAATCAACTGTACTTTTGATATCTTCTGCCTTCCCCCTTGTCCCTTCCTTCCTTTCTTGTTTGAAGAATACATTTCATGTTCTGAAATTCTTCTGGGAACTCTGTATTGTTGATACAATGGTAACGAAACCTAGGATGTGTTTCAAGACCACTGAACTTTTTAAAAGGAGATGTTATAGAAATAATTTAATTTTCACTTTTACTTCAGATTTTATTACATTAATAATCATTGTCAATACTAAGCCAAATAGACACAGCTTTCAAAGAAGCAGTTTTCACAATTATGGGAATATTTTGTCATTGTTTTGCTATCCATACTGCTGTAGTAACAATAGCAATAACATTAATTCATGGCATGTTTATGCCAAGGACATTTTCCTACACTTACACTAATCTTCCCATGGCCTTGTCACACAGGTGTTAACTCTCCCCGTTTCAACTAAAAAAAAAACCCTAAAAAATCAGTGAAGTTACTTAACAGTTTTTAAAGTCTCACAATTGGTTAAAAAAAAAAAAAAAAAAAAAAGGAGCCAGGATTCAACACCAGGCTTGTCTGATCTCTTTATCTCATTATTTTAGTATTATTCATTTATGGAGGAAAGCAATGGTGAGAGAGTGCATATTCACAGCTAAGCTTTCCTGTCCTCCTGAACCCCCTACATCTTCTGCCTTTAATTCCTTAGGGTTACATGGCAGACTTGTTTCTTTGGCTTATCCAGGGATCTCTCCTTCTCCACCCTCTCCATGCCTGGCTCTCCTGCTCTCACTTTCATCCTGATTCTCTCCAATTCTGAATCTATTTGTTTAACTGACCTTTTTTGGATCCATGGATTTTCTTTCTCATTCAGTCTTCTTCCTGAATTAGATCTCAATTATCCTCTGTCCATTTCAGAGTTTTGATGTTATCTAGTGGACTGGGCAGCCTCAGCCTCCTAGCAAAGTGTAGTTTCACTTATTTTCATTTAACAAGTATGTAATGAGAAACTAATTGTGTGCCAAGCACTACTATAATGTCGATTGAAAAAAATTCACAACCTAAAAGTTGAGAATTAAGTTTTATTTGGTGGACAAAATGGAAGACTTCAGCCCGGAACACAGCATCTCAGAGAGCTCTGAGGGATGGCTCCAAAGAAGTAAGGGATGAGCCAGGATATATAGGAGTTTTGCAATAAAAGCGGGTAGTGGAACATCAAAAGATTGCTGTTAATTAAAGAAAACCGGACATCTCAAATTAATGAATTTAGTGCTTTTCTATTTATGGGAAGATGCCAGAGTCTGGGCTCACTGAAATCATTCCCCTGATATGCACCTTAACTATCTAGGGCCACTATCCTGCTTTTCTCCATCCTGAGTCCCCTCAGGGTGCACAGTCGGAGGCAGCTGCAGTGGCTGTTGGCCTGATGGCCGCAACATGCTTTGTTTACTGATATGGCAGGGGACATTTTCCATCCACAATAACTACGTGAGTAAATTGGTAACAAATATAGGCAAGATTCCTGTTTTTAAGAAAATAAAAAATTTTCACATAATAATAAATACTATGAAGAATGCAGAGTGAGATCATGAAGTAGTAGAGAATATTGGTTGTCTATGGGCACTGTTGCTGGTAGGATGATTAGAAAAGGTCTCTCTGAGAAAGTAACATTTGAGCAGAAAAATATGACGTTTCCTTGTGGCTGAAACATAGAGCATGATCAGGAGAGAGAACAGATGAGGTTTGAGATGAAAGCCAATGGCAGAGCATTCATGTGGTGCCTTAAGAAACCACAGAAAGACATCTGGATTTCATTTCAACTGGCTAACTGTAGGTTTTAATTAAAAAAGAAAATGATTTGACCCAACTCAAGTTTAAAAGATCTGTGTGAAGGACGGACCTTAGGAATATTCTAAGAGAAACATGGTGGTGACTTGGTGTAGGGACACTGCAGTGGAAGTCAGGAAAGAGCTGGATACGGGATATATTCTAGAGGAATAAACTGACGTGACTTGGTGACAGACTGGATTGGCAGGTAAACGGAAAAAAAGACACATCCTCTAAGACTGGGAAAATGAAGAGCATTTTCACACTACCTCACCATTGGTGTGAACTAGCCTGCCCGGCTTCAGTAAACTTAACTGAGAAACTGACAAGGGATCAGGGAATCACTGTTTTCATGGTGATTCCTATCCAATTATGTCCACTGCTCCTAATATAGGAAAGAGTAAGATCTATTTAAAATGGAATGTTTGGACATTATTTAAAGTCCTACACAAAATTAAATATACAGAATTCTGGGGTATTTATAAGTTTTAGAAAAATGTCATTTTCTTCCTATTACACACTATCTCCCCCCAAATCATTTAAGTGTATTCAAAATACTGAATTATACATCACCATGATAAAACACACACTTAATGGTATTACATCACATTGAGGAGGGTGACATTATTAATCTCTACTTTCATATCGTGCATCTTCATTGATATTTATTACTCCCTTCACATCATATATCAACTACAATCAGAAATGTTAAAATAGCTCTAAAAAATGTAATTTTAGAATTTCAACATTTACTTTGGGACCTTTCCTGCTCTCTGTAACCTGAAGTCCCAGCTGTGACTTGATTGCTTATTATTCAATTTTTAAACAAAATCTGGCTCATCACCTTGCATTATAGAGTGTAATAACTATGCCTATATTTAACAGAGGCTATTAGTTTGTAAATTGCTTTCAGGCAGAAACTAAGTGAAAATCCTCTGCCTCATCATTGTGATCACCATACAAGATATTTAGTAATAACTCAATAAATGTTTTGATTAAAAGTTAATGAATGAAATTTAGGATTATTCAAACTGCAGTGATTTGGATGAATCGACACTTTTCCTTGACTTATACAGTTTTATGCACAAGCACACACGGGCACAAATATTTTCAAAGAGTCGTACCTCCCAGAGTAGCAGATAGCAAGAAATGTGTCCCATATTTCTTGATAAGGTTTTCTGTGATTTGCTGAAGGGTAGGTCGACGTCCCAAAAGTCTTATGTTGCGGAAGAATTCAGGGGCAAGAGGCAGAGGGGAGCCAAGGAAATTTCTTCTCTCAACTGCAAGGTTATTTACTTTCCAGCGGCCAAACTCCCTGAAAAGCAAATTTATTTTTATTCGTAAATACATAATCTATCTGAATGTTTTCATTTGAAAAGTTCACTTGATAGTTTCGTTGGGGTCACTACATTACAATGATTCTTGTTTGTAATAATACTTCATGTGCTATGAGTAAGTAGGAGAAGCAATATTTAGAATTTATGTAGCTGGAGTGAATATCCTGAAACCAAGTCATGGAGAGGAAAAATAAACCACTTAAAGCAACAGACTCCACTGACTTTTTTTCCAAAGGAAAAATGTACTCATAAAAACGATTTCAGGGCTTCCCTGGTGGCGCAGTGGTTGAGAGTCCGCCTGCCGATGCAGGGCACACGGGTTCGTGCCCCGGTCCGGGAAGATCCCACATACCGCGGAGCGGCTGGGCCCGTGAGCCATGGCCGCTGAGCCTGCGCGTCCGGAGCCTGTGCTCCGCAACGGGAGAGGCCACAACGCTGAGAGGCCCACGTACCACAAACAAACAAACAAAAGATTTCATTATGTATAGAATATTAATGTAGAATTATTTTTTAAAAGGGACACTAAAGTAATATTTTACCATTTTCCAATGGAAATTGAAAAAAGAATAAATTTATTTTCAGCATTAATGATTATTTTCTATTCACTTTAGAGTGGGAACTTGTCAAACCTCAGGAATACTAAGGCACTGTAGAAGAATTTTTAAAAATATGATCCAAAGAAAAACTGTTTTTTTATAATAATTATTGTTTACAACATAATTTGAAGCCCCAATTCAACTTAATTAGTAATTACTCAAGATGCAAAATAACTTTTAAGGTGGATATGGTCAAATTAGAGAAGTAGCAAATATGATTATAAAAAATTTATGTATAAAAAATGTATACACATATTAAGTTAAAGTCAACCTAATAATAATTTAGAAAATAACTACGGTGAACTGGATTGCCTGATATCAACCATACAGATTTTTTTTCTGAGCAGTGGTCTGATAAAATCTCAAATACCTTCCACAGAGAAGATTTCCCTCTACTAGATTTAAACACTCCTACATGTGTAATTTAACTGTTACTACTTAGCAAATAAAATGTTGATTAAATATTGTATAAATAATTGCCATACTTATTTATATTTTTGCCTCCAAAAAATTCCTGGAATGCACCACAAAAAGGTGCATGATAGATACATCTGTGAACCAGACTCTGCATGGAGTTCACATTCTAGAGAAAGTTTTAAAAATAAATAAAATAAAGATGTTAAGTTAAATTTTACAAACATCCAGATTGTGACAAGGGCTGAGAGCTACCACAAACAGACTGCTGTGATGGGCCGTAGGGCTGTGGACAGGATGGCCCTATTTTATTTTAAGTGACCTGAGAGGGCAACTCTGAAGAGGTGGTATTTGATATTAGTCTCTAAAGGTAAAATAAAAGAGGCTAGATGTGGGGAAGCACCAAATAGATTTACACAGAATAAGGAAAAACAGTAAATACTTCCAGGACCAAGAACCATGCCCCTGATAGAGTCGCTTGCCATGAATAACTTGTTCCTGTGACACACATCTGGCAGCCACACAATCCATCCAGTCTTTTGGAAGTTAATTATAAGATAAGATTCACTAAAGAATCTAGGTACGGTCTTGGCCTGAAAATAAGTCAACTTAGTGTTTCCTTCATTGAGAAACTCTCGCTATTACCTCTGCAAATCAGCTGACCCAAACAGTTTTGAATAGTATCATTCTACCAATGGTTCTCAAATGTCAGCACCTATCAGAATCACCTGGAAACTCCACCCCAGAGTTTCTGATACATGAGGCCTCGGATGGGGTCAAGAGTTTGCATTTTCAACAAGCAATGCCAGTACTGCTATCTGGGGAACAAACTTTGAAGAAAACTACTGATTAGGTAATTTGGTGTGTTGTTTTTAAAATTTACTCAAAGTGCTCTCTTTTCAGTAAATCTTGGGCTTTTAGAGATACTATACTGGATTTATTACTTCATATTTCCTCAGAAGAGAGTAAGAATGTCATTGTTATTGTTCCAAACTTAATTGGTATCAGTAATTTTTTGTCTTTTCATCTTGTAAGAAATTTACTTGAATGTATTTGTGCATGTGTGTGTTCGATATATATGTAGAATATACATATGTAAATACATATTCAAAACTGTGAAGGAGAGCATTTAAAATAAAATAAGTTTTAGTATTTTGTGAATATAAGATATATAGTAATACAATGCTTCTAAGAAGTTGTTTATTAAACCATGATCTAAATAATAGCTGCTCATTAATTTCCACTTTTCCCTCAAGCATTTACTTTTTTATTTGCTGAAAAAACTTTATAATTTTATCAAGGGATAGTAACATAGCTTGAACCTAAAGTTGTGGTATATCTTTTTCAATGGTTTAAATTACCAAATTTATAAACTCATATGTATATTTTCATAACTTAAAATGTGAATTGATAAGTGAAGTAATTGGACTTAAGTAACCAAGAAGATTATCAATGGTGGTATTTTACAACCCATACAAACTCTCTCTAAACTGCTGAGTATTTCTTGCTAGATGGCTGTGGGTAACTACATAGTGGGAGAGTGCCATTCTAGCCTCCCTTATTTTTTTTAACAATTTGTAAATATATAATACCAACCTGCAATCAGTACCAACCCATGATCTATTCTGACTTGAAATATTTGCAACTTTAGTTTGTTCCTCTTAAATTTGACAAAGAATGGATGTAATATGAAAGAGCTAGAACAAATTTACATCATTTTCTGAAATCAGCTTATAACATTAATTTAACAAGAAAATTTATTAATGGTTTGCTACTTATTGTCATAACTACCAGATATCTTGGTAGTAATATAGATGAATAGAAGAAAACCTCTGACCTCAAGGGTTCCAAAATTATACTAAGTGAAGTATAATATGAATGAATAAATTGCAATTCAATGGCTTTACAATATTTTTATGTGCAAAAATACAAGTAGGCCAGTAGCTTATTGAGCACAACCCCTCTGCCCAATTCCTTGATATAAATGTTGCTAATCTAACTCACTTCGAATATGTTTTCTCTTCCCTTATATTCACACACTTCAGAAGGCTATAAAGAGCCTAAGACTATGGACAACCTTCCAGGGAGCTTTCTTCATCTATCAGGTGCTTTTTATTACTACAGTATGTTAACCTCAATTAAGTTTATGGTCTCAATTCACCTTTTGACATTTCATTGGGACAAAACACTTTGCCACCCCATCTGGTTAATTTACCCTCTCTGTCATGCAACACCAAAAGTGAAGGACAGACTCTTCGGAAGTATCACCAAACTAAGACTATAACTAAATCAACCAATCAACTAATTAACTGAATGAATGAATGAATGGATTTTAAAAAACAGGATTGTTAGTAACCATAGCAAATTGTTTTCTTAATTTCAGAGCTTCATCTAAAATTCTTCTCTTAGTTTTTTTTAATATTTTCATATAAAGAATGAAGTAAAATATTTTACTTTCTATTGTGTATATCCCAAAAGTATAATTTGAGTAGAAAAAAAATGTTGGTTTGAGAACGGAGATCTCTCATTTCCACTCACATTTGGTTTATATTGTAATGATATATGATCACAGTTATAATCTCCATATATTTTGGTGAAAGCCTAGTTAGTACAGAAATCATCCTGAGAAGTGATGATAAGAGCACTTTAAGTAAAGGAAATCATCTCTGGACAGTTAAGTACCACACTATGAGCTGTGGACATAGATATGAATACAAATATTGTGTCTCTTACCTGGGCACAGGTATGATTGCATTTACCCATGTGGCCACGCAGCTTCCTTTGACCAATAAAGTGTGAGCATGTAGGTTAGCCTGGACCCTCAGCCTGGGGCTTTGATCAGCAAATATGATTCGAGTTCCCATCCTTCAACCACTACCCCTGCAGCTTCTCAGGATGAACAAGAGCATGAACTAAAAAGAGATCTTGTCATGTAAATCTACCAAGATTACAGAGTTAGTAGTTGGTTTCCTTGCTTCCTAGCAAAGTCATCTAGTATACCATGGCTGATGTAGAGTATTTTGACTGTGGGGTAACTTGAGAAGGCAAAAAGGAACTAATGGTTGTACATAAATTAGAAACATGGGCACAGTTTTTTTTTTTCCTTTCTTAAGAATAGATCCACTTCAGTTGGAACTAGACCACACACTCATTAAATTTTGGAAAAAAAAAAGAAATGGAGTGCTGAATTGAAAACATGCTGTCTGGTATGATTATCATAATGAGAGCATTTTACCCAAAGGCATCTATGGAGTCTATCCAGATGCATTATGTTTATATTAAATAAGAACATTGTTGTATCTAACTAAATGCTGCCTTCTACCTGAAGCCTTCACAGAATGTAAATATCTTCTCATCATAACCTCTGGAAGTCTTTAAATGAAATCAGCACAATCATCATTGTTTAATTTAACTCAGCCCCTTTAGAATCACCACGATTTTGTGGAACACACAAATAGACTGTAAACAGTTCAGCTGGAACATTACTTTGAAAATGTTTTTTTTGGCTCTAAGGAGCCTCCATTAGTTGATTAGAGTTATATGTTTGCTGCTAAAAATTCTGACTTGCAAGCATCATTTTTTATGCGTGTCCACGTAATGTTTACTTTTCTACAACAATATATATTATAATTTTATCCCCACGCATCTCATAAAAAGGTTGGAAAACCAGAATGACATCAACAGATTCCATTTAAATAACAGTTACATCATTGCCACTGACCTTCCTTATTTGTATTTAAATTCTGTGTGAATGCATAAATGTACTCAGTATATTTGAAATATATTAACTACCATGATTTCTTTAAAATTACACATGTATACTTGGTTCCTGAAAAATACAGAATCTGCCACTGTTGATATTATATATTTTGGACTCACTACCAAAGGAAAGGCAACATAAAAATATTGATAAAATCAGACGACGCATTTGCTGAAAAGACTTATCTTTAACTGCTAACTTAACACTAAATGAAGTTGTTTGTGTAAAGCCCTAAAAGTTTTTATTACATTACTTTTCACAATACTACACTTGTTGGCTTGCAATTTTAATTCTGTCAATATTCATTAACACTTGCAGACACAACAGAATATTAAAACAAAATATACTACCCAAGTACTAATCTGTGAACAAATCCAGCCTAAGAATTATAAATTGAATTGCCAATCTTTAGTAGTAATAACTTTCTAATTACATCTGTAAAGTCATACTGTTCTTAAGAAATGCCATTAATAATCAATACTATCCCCCCATAATTCTATTATGTGTAACTGTTATATATAAAATTGGCTCTTTTAACGTTCTTTCTGTAGCACTTCCAGGTCTCACAAATGATGCTGTTTCCCATTTGGCCAGAACAAGGGAAATGTTCCTAATGACCTGAATAGCTGTAGCTCTGAAGGCAGTTTTTTAAAAGCAGCTAAATGCTGAGCAGTTGGCAGGGCAGAGAATCCACTCTCTTTCACCCTCCTGCCCCTTAATACACTAATATGTTTTTTTAATTTAACAGTAGCAGGGCTCTTAAAACTTGGGAGGTATTTTGGTGTGAAGCTAGGAATTTAGAAGAATGAATCTACTTTAAAAAAATGGAAGAAAGGCACAATCACAAACATGACATTTGTGAAATGTTTACATGCAGGATTTTGAGAAGCATCGTTAATGACTATTGTGTTTTGAATGAGCCGCCAAATTCAGAGGAGAATGGAGAAGACAAATTAGCATTATTGCAACAAAACATTGCCCAACCCAGTAAAGCAACAAGAATTCATTGTAGCTGTAGCCTCTTGACTATATTATTGAATATATAAGATTGGAGTGGGGTTACTGAGAATTTTTAATGAATGGTCTGGTTTATGGCTACTAATGTATATTTTTAATTCTTAAAATATGTTAAATTTTTAGGACTATGAAATAACTGAAAGTGATTTAATTTTATCTTACATAGGTTTAAATAATTTTCTGTAGTTTAATAAATAGGGGTTTAAATGAAATTTTAAGGGAAATTTTATTTATATATATATAAATAAAATAGAGATTTATTATCCATTTTTAAATTAAATCGCTCCTTTGAAGAGGTGTTAGCAAAAGTTTGATGTAAAAAATATACATACATGCTGTCAATGAATTACTTTCTAAATTGAGGAGAGAGGGAATTATTTAACAAGCAAAAGCTTTTCTTTCTAAATTTTGGAAGTATAGTTTTAACATCTATTACAACTCATCACAATTATTCCTCAATCACATTCATATAATTATACAGATTTGGTAATTATTGATCAGTGTAGATAAGCTAAGAGACAAATACAACTGAGCTAAAATAAAATGTCTACTCTGATTCCCTGTGAAAAAAAGCAATGAACAAATACTAATGTCTCTTTTTTGAAATTTATAATTAAAAAATTAATTATTTATTTGGGTTACTAAGTTGAAAAATTTACACTTCTTACATAAATTTAAATATTTTAGGGAGCTAGATAATGTTAGTTTTCCAAAGGAGACTGGATTTAAGAGTCAGATAGCTAAAGTTTCAAATCTCATCCTCCATCCAATTGTGAACTCCATCCAATTCAGTTCACAAAATTCAAAGCTGATGACATTTTGGCAAGTTCTTAACCTCACTGATGTAAAGTCATTCCATTTATAAGTGTACGTCCAATAATACTGACTCTGTAGAGTTTTAAAAGAAGTTAAATTTGTAGCAATTAAGTAAAATAGTGCAAGGAGCACAGTTTACTTCTGTGTGTGGTGTGTGTACCACATTTTGGTGTGTGTACACTTGTGAAGTCACAGATTTTTGTCCCAGGATGTCAATGTGAATAAAGATAGCTAGCTAGCTAGCTAGATAGATAGATAGATAGATCAAGGTAATAAGCTTTAGTGAAATTAATGAGTAAAATTAACAAAAGAATTTTTAAATAGAGCCACACTCAAAGAATCTGCAAACTGTTTTTCTTGGTCCAGGCACAGATTAATAAATTAAATGCTCATCAGTAAGAATAAATGCCAAAAGAATAGTTACCTGCTAATGAAAAATTAATCTGCATTTGATAATTTCTTTAAACATTTAAGCAATAATTTCATTGAGATTTCTTTATAATGGTACAACCTCTACCTTAAACATTGGGACAAATATTTATAAATCATGAATTATGACAATGTGGCTTACCAATTAAATAGCTGAGGTTTCAATAAATCAAAACTTCATATACTTCTTAATTTCAAATAACCTTCAAGTTGCCTCCAAAAAGGCAAGATCAAGGACTTTTTTTTAGAGTAACTAAATGTTTAGAGACAGTGAATACAAATTGTTAATCTTTTAATGAAAATTTTCCATAATAAAAATTATATTTAAGTAATAGTAACTCAATTTAATAGAATATTTTTCCTGTAATAAGTTTAAAATATCTTAAAGAAAACTTTTTAAATGTTATGATTTTTAAGGAAAATAAAAATGTGTTGTAGTAGGTCACAGGTTTTAAGATACATATAATTTATTTCAACTTTATGTCTTTCAAATCCACATGTCGTAGGGAGGCTGGATATGGTGTTTTATGACAAAATAAATTTTCAGAAAAATGTATAATTTTAATTTTACAAGGTATAAATTACTCATTCCCTAAATTATAACCTTCAGTTTGAGTCAGGCTTGAGTTGTCAAAATACCACTTTACACACAAAAGCTTTTGAAACGTAAACTGGTAATGTTACTTTTCTCTGGATATTATTGTCAGAATCTATGGATTACAAATTGAAACATATTATCTGACAGGCACTTAGTCCTCCTGTCTTCTATGCTTGGAATTCATATAAAATAAATTTGTTATATTTAAAATAGATAACCAAAAAGCACCTACTGTGTAGTACAGGGAACTCTGCTTAATATTCTGTAATACCTAAATGGGCAAAGAATTTGAAAAAGATAGATACATGTATATGTATAACTGAATCACTTTGCTAGACACCTGAAACTAACACAACAATGTTAATCAACTATACTCCAATATAAATAAAAATTTAAAAAAAGAAAAGATATTAGTTGAATATCACCCACTATATAACCCTTCAAAGACATCAATAACACATGGGGAAATTGCTGTCTTCTCTGCTCTGCCAACCCTGTCTCCAACTAATTCTGCTATGTATTCATAGCAGAGTATTCTTTTCCTTCCTAGTAGTTAATATATTTATCTGTGTGGTTATTCAATTAATGTCTGCCTCTTCCATTATATAATAAGTTCCACATAGACATGGATTACGTCTTCTTTTTATAACTATGTATTCTTAAGACTCAGATACATGATCCATAGTAGTCACTCAATAAATACATACTGAAACAACAAAGGAGTGAATGTTATCATGTGAGCTAAAATGAAATAACCACCTAAGAAAGAAAAGGCTGAAGTTTCTGACTTGTGAGCACACGCCCTGGCTAAAGTTCACAGAAAACCAAGCTCATTGGAAGAATTCATTTTCAGTTGGGCTCTTTGAGTGTACAAGTGACTAGGGGTGGTTAGGAGTTAACTATTTGCTTTAAATTGAGAATCACTAAGGACTAGGTAAAAACCTACTCCTACTAAAAGTCGAAACATATATTTGAATGTTGAAAAAAAAGCTACCATTGTCTGTGAGTACAGTGAAATCTACAGAGTTGGGGCTCACAGCCTCCATTAGCTAATGCACTTCGGGGAGAGGAGTCCTGCTATCAGTTATAAGAGGATCTTCAATCTTTCGTATCTGTGTCAGCCTAAAGGCAAGGGAAAGACACTGATTGTACAAACTCAAATTCCATACTGCTAGGGGATAGATAAATATATAATATATACTCTTGACAAGTTTTTTTCCTAAAAACATTAAAATATAAGTTTTAACAGGCAATAAGTTTAAAGTCTGACTGGCAAAAAGCAAAATTTTCATATTATTTGAAATTTTGATTGTCAAGTAACATTTACCTCAAGATGGAATTTGAAATGATAGTTAAATTAGACTTGTGTTTAAAGTGACTCATTGGTTTAAACTATTGCACTGTGAGGTATATATGCTCTTCTTATCTCCTTTTGGCACATGAGAGGGTTTTGGTGCAAATTATTTCTCTAAGGATGTATACCTAACAATAGCTTGAATCCAGGGAATTTGACACCAAAAGTAATGAACTTAACTTCTTTATAGATTAACAGCAACTTTGAAAGGTGGATTTTAATAGTAATGCATGATACTTGTGTGTGTAGGGATTGTAAAAGGGAGCATATGGTGAAAGAGAGGGAAAGAGATAGAAATATATATATATATATATATATATATAGAGAGAGAGAGAGAGAGAGAGAGAGAGAGAGAGAGAGAGAATGGTGGAAAGCAAGGAAGTTGGAGAAGTTTATCAATAAAATGGGGAGGAATGTGAGAAATATTAATATAAATTAATATAATAGAAACAAAATACTGACTATAGATTAATCCTTTATTGTCCTGACTAAACAGTCATCTAAGAAATACAGAATGTAAATATCTGTTTGGTAGAAAGGACCTAAAGAACGCTTGGGACTAATTCACATTTCTCAGAAGAGGGCAGTAGAATTGTAGGAACTGAATGATTAAAGAGGTTTACGATTAATTGCTTTCATAAGTGATATAGTACAGTCCAAACTCCAGCCTCAGAGTACAGAGAATAAAAGTCTCAGAGTGAGTCTCAGATGGTGAGAAAGAAAAGAGATTCTTCGATGGGATCACCCAGCTGTGATGAGGGAATTCAAGGATGAAATTGGGAAAATGATGGAAAAAATCTGTTACATCAAAAAATCACTAAGCTGAAGGTTGCCAATATGTCTCTAATGCGTAAGAAGGATTCCAGAGAAGGATGAAGTACTGTAAACCCACAGGGAAGCTCAGATTCCACGATAAAACGTTAACATACCGAACACAAAGGGAGGTACTCCATCACAAAGAGTGTTATTCCACAGTGGGGATATTATGTCTCATCCCTTTACTGGAACTACTTGTAATGAAAAATATGCATGTAGAAAAAAAAAATTCATAAATATAATCAACTGCTTCTTAACAAAATAAATGATGTCTCCTCCTCAAAGTTTGCTTAAAAGAAAACAGGTCACTGGACTACTGAGTAGTACAGAACACTTTGAGAAAAACCTATGCAAATACTGAAAATATCTGGAAAGAACGGTTAATCACAGCAGAAAGAACCAATCAGATGTGCAGCCTAATTAGTGCAAAGTAAATAAACAAGCTATATTCAGTTAAAGTGCTAACACACCTATAGATGAAGAACAACTGAGAAGGATTCAGGGGGAAAACTGTTAAAAGAGAAAAGACATTTTTTTAAAAAATGAAAGGGCATAATGAAGGATATACCAGTGATGACAGTGAAAGACAGTACTTTGGGAAATACAACAACCACTGAACTATAATCTTTGGATGATTATATTATCACTTCATTATTGACTCTGGAAAGGAAGTGAATAAACAGGTCTAAAATACTGATGAACCTAAAAACTTATCATGGAGAGTCACTCCATGTGACCAAAGAAAATAGAAAATAAAACGGTGAAACAATAATCAAGGGAGTATAAAGAAAATTTCCTAGAATCAGAGAAGAGTGTGGGTGGAGTAAAACTGAGGACACTACAGAGGAAAAATGAAAGCAAACAAAAGGAAAAATAAAAGATTTATATCATTTTGAAAGGAGAAAACAAAAGTGTTTCCATCTCAGCAATAGAGGATTAAGAGAAACAAATGAAAATGGACATATGAAAGTGGTTGTTTTTAATTGCTCAGTCACCATCATAAGTTTGTAGTTGTCAGCATGACAGACCTGTACGTGATTTTTTAGATTTGCACCTATGTATTTCCTTTTTTTTGAATGACTGATGATATTGTATTTTTAATTTTGGTGTCGATATGTTCTTTGCTAGCTTAGAAACGCAACTGATTCTTGAATGTTTATCTTGTATCCTACAAACTTATTAAACTCCTTCATTATTCTGGAAGTGTTTTGTAGAGTCTCTTGGAATTTCCTATGTAGACAATTATGTCATCTGCAGACAGTGACAGTTTTATATCTTCTTTTCTCATCTGTAGCATTTCACTTTCTTTTATTGCCATATTTTACTGGATAGAATTTCCAGCAATATATTGAGTAGAAGAGCTTAGAGTGGATGGATGTCCCTGCCTAGTTTAATTTTGTTAAATGCTTTATCTTCATCAAGTGATGTGATCATCTTTTTTTTTTATCCTGTTAATGTGGTGGATTATATTTATTAATTTTCAAATGGTAAGCTAGCCTTGCAACACTGGAATAAACCCCACTTGGTCATTTATGTATAATTATTTTTACATATTGCTGAATTCTATTTACTCAGATGTTATCAATAACTTTTATCAATATTCATGAAAGAGATTGGTCTATAGTTTTCTACTTTGGAGCTGTTTTTGTTCATTTTTTTTTTCTTTTTTGGTTTTGATATCAGGTAACACTTGGGTGATAAAAATAAATTGGTATGTGTTCCTCCCTCTCCTATTTTCTGAGACTGCAGAATTAATGTTAATTCTTATTAAATATTTAGTAGAGTTTTGCAGTGAAATTATCTGAGCCTAGAGATCTATTTATCTGGAGTTTTAAAACTAAAAATTCCATTTCTTTAATAGTCATAGGGCTAGTAAAATTAAATCTTTTATAGTAGGTGTTCTATGAAAGTTTGTATTTTTGAAGACTTGGTCCATCTTATCTAAGTTGTAAATTGTACATGTGTAGAGTCATTCATTGCATTCACTTATCATTTTGATATCCATAGGGTCTGTAGTGATAATCACTGTTAAATCCTGATATTGGTAGTTTGTGTCTTCTGTTTTTTTTCCTAGAGTTTTACCAATTTAATTGATTTTTCCAAAGAACCTGCAGTTTTACTAATTCAGTCTATTGTTTCTCTGTTTTTAATCATTGATTTGTGCTATTGTCTCTGTTTTTAAAAAATTTGTTTGGGTTTATTTGCTCTTCTTTTTTGAGGTCTTTTTATTGTTGGAAACACAATTTTTTTCCCTTTACTATTGTGAGCAGTTTGTGCTATAAATTTCTCTCTCAGTATCACTTAAACTGTATACTATAATTTTTGATACTTTGTATTTTTCTTTTCACTTAGTTCAAAGTATTTTTTGTTTATATTGAGGTTATTATTTAACACACAGTTTATTTAGTAGTATGTGATTTAGTTCCCAAGTGTTTGGAATTTTCATATTGTTTTGTCATTGATTTCTAGTATGATTAATTATGATCAAAAAAACACTGTACAATTATAATTCTTTCAAATTTGTTGAGGTTTATCTTATGATTGAGGAGATCTTCTATTTGTTATATGTTCCATAGGTACTAGAATATCTGTACTGGGCTGTTTTACAGTAAAGTGTTAAATAATGATTATATTCTATTGGTTAATAGTGGTGTTAAGTTTTTTCTATATTCTTGCTGATTTCTTGTCTAGTTGCTCTACCAATTGATTAGAGACACTGAAATCTCCAACTATAATTGTGGATTTTCTATTCCTTCATTTCTATTAGTTTTGTTTCTCATATCTTGTAGCCTGGTCTTTTGGTGGACACACATTTAAGATTAGTATGTCTTCATATTGATTGCTTTCTGATTACATTAGGCAGTTCTTTGTTTCTTATGATTTCCTTGCTTTGAATCTTACTTATCTGATGTTAATGGATACTACTGCTTTATTTTAATTAATGTTTGCATGATATTTTTCTATTCTTTTATCATTCTGAAGTGAGGTTTATCATAGACGATCTATATTTGGCTTGTGTTTTGTGGTCCATTCAGCCAATCTCTGTCTTTTAATTAGAATACTTATACCATTTGTAATTAATGCAATTATTGATATTTGGGGCTTAGTTATTTTATTTTTTATTTGTCTCTCTGCTTTTCATTTTTATGTTTTCTCTTTCCTATCTTTTTGTAGGTTACTTAAATAGTTTTTAGAACTTCATTTTGATGTGTCTATAGTTATTTTGAGTACACATTTTTGTGTACTGTTTATTATTGACTGCTTTGTGTATTAATTTTTTTGCCTTTGAGGGATGGGCAATTTAATAGGAGAGATAGATATATGAACAGACAAATCCAATAAATTATGTGGATGAGATAATACATCTATGTGAGTCATACAGAAGGATAGTTCAAAATATATTCAGAAAAGATTAATATATGAATCTGTTACAGGGATGGTATGCCTAAGAAATTAATCATCAATTCAACCAGCCTCACTAAAGACTCAGAGTTATAACAATAAGCAGCCAGATGAGAGGAAAGGCACATTGCCAGAGAGTCACAAATATTTTTAATGAACCATGAGGGATATAAATATATCTCTGAAAATGACACTGGAAAATATTTTCTTTTTCTTTTAAGTTGTGGCAAAATGAAATTTACCATCATAACCATTTTAAAGTACACAGTTTAGTAGTGTTAAGTGGTTGCAAGACTGAAACTCATTTACTCACTAAACAGTATACCCTGGGCACCACAATTCCACTTTCTGTTTCTATGAGTTTGAATACTCTAGATAGCTCGTATAAATGGAATCATACAGTATTTGTCTTTTTGTGACTGGCATTTTATTTAGAACAATTACCTTAAGATTCATTCATGTTACAGCCTGTGTCACAATTTCTTCCCTCTGTAAGGCTGATTAATATTTTGTTGTTTGTATACAGCATATTTTATTTATCCATTCATTCACTGATAGACACTTAGGTTGCTTCCATGGTTGGCTATTGTGAATAATGCTGCTATGAGCATAGTGTACAACTATCTCTTCAAGACCCTACCTACTTTCAATTCATTGGTATCCACAAAGGTAATTACTGCATCATATGGCAATTCTATATTTAAATTTTTGAGAAACTACCATTTTTTTTTTTTCCCACAGCAGCTACAGCAGTTTACAGTTCTCCCAACGGTGCACAAGGGTTTTTATTAATTTCTCCACATCGTCACTTAACACTTGCTATTCTGTGATTTTTTTAAATAGTAGCTACATTAATGGGAATGAGGTGATATCTTGTGGTTTTGATTTGCATTTAGCTAAAGATTGGTGACGTCGAGCATCTTTTTATATGCTTATTGGTCATCTCTGTATCTTCCTTGGAGAAATTTCTATTTAAGTCCCTTGCCTATTTTTAAATCATGTTGTTTGTGAGTTTTAGCATACTACATTTTATATACGTAACTAACAATGGTCTACTGGGATTAATCAACATTTTACCATTTCATTCAAGCATAGACAACCATACTTCTCTCTATTTCCTTTTCTCTTCCCCATTTATAATAAAATTGCCTTAAATGTTTGTTCAAATTTATTTTGAACCATGCAAGACAGTGTTATAATTTTTATTTCATAATTCAAAAATAATATAAAAAATGAGAAGGAAAATGTTTTGTGCTTACCCATTTTTACTCTTATTTTTTTCCCCTTCTTAATGTTTCAAGGTTCCTTCTTTTATCATTTTATTCCTATTTAGAGAACTCTCTTTTAGGTTACATTTTATGGCAATAAAATCTCTTCATTTTCCTTAATCTGAGAATGTCTGATTTTTCCTTTTATTCCTAGCAATTGAATAGATTTCAAGTAGATATTGAATTCTGGGTTGACAGTTCTTTTCTTCCAGCACTTGAAAAAAATGTTCTGCCACTTCTTCCAGCTTCCATTTTTCTAATGAGAAATCTGCACTTAAATTGAATTTCCCCTAGTATGGTGTTATTATTCTCTTGTTGCTTTGAAGACTTTTTCTTTCTCTTTTGGCCTTCAGAAGTTTGATATGATGTGGCTTAGTAGGTATTTCTCTACATTTCCCTATTCAGGATTTTTCAGTTTCTTGAATCAGAGGGATTATGTTTTTTGACAAACTTGAAAAGGTGTTCTTTGAGTTATTTTTCCTCCTTGCCATCTACCTTCTGGGATTTCAGTGACATAAATGTTAGATATTTTTTTATAGTCCCATGGATCTCTGAGGCTCTGTTCATTGTGTTTTGTTATTGTTTATTTACGTTGAATTTATTTGTTTTTGTTTGGGGGAAGCAATATATAACTATACATAGTTATTCAGATAAGACAATGTCTTTTGTTCTGTCTTTAAGTTCACAATTCTTTTTTCTCTTTCCCTATCATTTACTGCTACCCAATCCATTGAGATTTTGCTAAAGAATTTATCATATTTTAGGGCAGTTTTAGGTTCACAGCAAAATTGGGGAAAGGTACAGAGATTTTCTGTGTATTCCCTAGCTCCACACACGCATAGCCCCCCTCCATTATCAACATCACTCACCAGAGAGGTACATTTGTTACAACTGATTAACCTACATTGACACATTATAATCACCCAAAGTCCACAGTTCATATAAGGTTCACTTTGGGTGTACATTCTTTGTGTTTGGACAAATGTATAATGATATGTATTCACCACTATAGTATTTTCACTGTCTTGAAAATATTCAAGGATTTGCATATTCATCCCTGTTTGCAACAGCACCTGGCAACCATAGATCTTTTTACTGTCTCCAGAATGCCGTAGCTTTGAAAACATATAGGATGCAGCCTTTATAGATCGGCTTCTTTCCCTTAGTAATACGCATTTAAGTTTCCTCCATATCTTTTCATGGTTTGTAGCTCATTTATTTTTAGCACTGAAAATCATTCCATTGTCCGGATGTCCATACCTACCAAAGGGCATCTTAGTTGCTTCCAAGTTTTGGCAATTATGAATAAAGCTGCTATAAACATTTGGGTACAGGTTTTTCTGTGGATATAACTTTTGAAATCCTTTGGGTAAATACCTAGTACAATTGCTAGATCATATGGTAAGAGTAGATTTAGTTTTCTAAAGGAACTGCCAAACTGACTTTCAGAGTGCCTGAACCATTTTGCATTCCCACAAGCAATGTATGAGAGTTCCCATTGTTTTACATCCTTGCCATCATATAACGTTGCCATTGTTCTGGATTTTGGCTGTTCTAATAGATGTGTAGGGGTATCATTTTTGTTTTAATTTGCATTTCTCTGATGACACATGATGTGGAGCGTCTTTTCTTATGCTTATTTGCCATCTGTATATCTTCTTTGGTAAGATGGTTGTTAAGAACTTTGGCCCATTTATTAATTGCTTGCTTTATTTATTTATTTATTGGCTTTATTTATTTATTTACTATTAGGTTGCTTTCTTATTGTTGAATTTTGAGTTCTTTGCGTATTTCAGATCAGAGTCCTTTATCAGATGTGTCTTTTGCAAATTTTTTTTCCACTCTGGGTCTTGTCTCCTCATTCTCTTGACATTGTCTTTTGCATAGCAGAGGTTTTTAATTTTAATGAAGTTCACCTTATGAATTATTGCTTTCATGAATCATCCTTTTGGTGTTGTATCTAAAAGTCATTGCCAAACCCAGGAACAGCTAGGTTTTTTCTCCTATGTTATCTTCTAGAAGTTTTATACTTTTGCGTTTACATTTAAGTCTGAGATCCATTTGAAATTAGCTTTTGTGAAGAGTGTTAAGTCTCTGTCTAGATTTTTCTTTTATTTTGCAGGTGGATATCTAGTTATTCCAGCATCATTTGTTGGAAAGACTATCTTCACCTCATTTTATTGCCTTTGCTTCTTTGTCAAAGATTAGTTGAACATATTTATGTGGGTCTTTTTCTAGGTTATCTATTCTGTTCCACTGATCTATTTATCTATTCTTTTGCCAATACTCCATTCTCTTGAAACTACTTCTTTATAGTAGATCTTGAAGTTGTTAGTGTTAGTCCTCCAATTTTTTTCCTCATTATTGTGTTAGTTATTCTGGGATTTTGCCTCTCCCTTTAGAGTCAGTTTGACAATATCCATAAAATAACTTCTTGGGAATTTAACTGAGAAGTCATTGACTCTACAGACCAAATTGAAAAGAACTGACATCTTGAGAATATTGTATCTTTCTCTCCATTAATGGAATATCTCTCCATTTATTTAGTTCTTCTTTGGTTTCATTCATCAGAGTTTTGTAGTTTTACTCATATAGATCTTGCACATATTTTATTATATTTATACATAAGTATTTATTTTTTGTATTGTGTCTTTAAATACAAATTCCGCTTTTTCACTGACAGTATATAGGAAAGCAATGGACTGTGTATTAACCTTATATCCTGAAACCTCACTGTAATCACATGAGTTTAGGGAGTTTTCTTGTTGATTCTTTCAGATTTTTTTTTTTGACATAGATTTTCATGTTTTCTGAGAACAAAGACAGTTTTACCATTTCCTTCCTAATTTATTTCTTTTTCTTGTCTTATTGCATTAACTACGACTTCATACACAATCTTGAAAAGGAGTGATGATAAGGGACATCCTTGTCTTAGGTAAAAAACTTCTAGCTTCTCACCATTAAATGTGATGTTAACTGTAGGCTTTGTGTAGATATTCTTTATCAAGTTGAGGAGTTCCCCACTATTCCTAATTTACTGAGAGTTTTTATTATGCCTTTCTGCATCTATTGAAATGATCATAAGATTTTTCTTTTCTAGACTGTTATGTGATGGATTACATTAATTAATTTTCAAATGTTGAACCAAGCTTGCACGCCTGGGTTAATTCCCACTTGATCATGGTGTGTAATTCTTTTTTATACTTTGTTGGGTTAAATCTGTTAATATTTTGTTGAGGATTTTTGCATCTATGTTCATGAGAGATATTGTTCTACAATTAACTTTACTTGTAATATCTTTGCCTGGTTTTGGTATTAGAGTAATGCTGGCTTCTTAGAATGAATTAGGAAGTATTCCTTCAGCTTCTATTCTCTGAATGAGATTGTGGAGAATTGATACAATTTCTTTCTCAAATGTTTCGTATAATTCACCAATGAACACATCTGGACTTTGTGCTTTCTATTTTCGAAGGTTATTAAGGATTGTTTCAATGTATTTAATAGATATAGGCCTACTCAAACTGTATTTTCTTGTGTGATTTTATGCCTGCTGGATCTGTCCATTTCTGATAGAAGGATGTTAAAGTCTTCCACTGAGTTTCTTAAATCAATTTTTGTATTTTTCCATTCTGAAATTTTCATCTGGTTCTTTTTAAATAATGTTATTCTTTTATATAAACTTTTTCAAGAGTAATTGGGCCATGTGTTAAGAGACAACATCACAAGGCAAAAGGCCAAATGTCATGGACAGTTCTGAGGCCCCAGCCCATAGGTCTCCAAGATCCAGGATGGCCTCAGACTGTAGTTTTCCACACTGTCACCAGAGGGCACCCAAACTAGCCCATCAGGGAGTGATGACCTGGCAAGGAGGAAAAGGGAGTGGGTTTAATGAATTTAACTTAGAGCTTCAAAGATTTCCACTCTATCACTCTTCAAGATGTACCCTCCCTGGGGAGAAATGAAGATGATCATATTCCCTCACCATTGTGTCTTGAATAAACACTGCTGCTGCTGCTTAAAAAACAGAAAAATACTTGAAATAAGTTGAGACTTTCTATTGCTTTACTGAGGGTTTCTATTCTTTTTTCTACTGTTTAAGCTTGTTCATAATTGTTCAATGACACAATTTTATTATGGGTGTTTTCAAGTAGTTCTCAAATAGTTCTAATGCATCTGACATCTCAATGCTTTCATCTATTCCTGGTTTTTGGTATGACAATCAATTTTTAATGAAAACCTAGATATTTTATATATTGTGTTATAAGACACTGGGTCTTATTTAAATCATCTCTTATAGCTGGCATCCCCTGATACCTTATATAGTGGAAAGGGGGAGCACTGCTGCATTGTTGCCAGGTGCAAGTAGACATCCAGTTTCCCTACTCAGCCTCTTTGGCACCCAATAGAAGAAATGGTTCCTGGGGTAGGTGGGGGGTGAGAGTTCCAGCTCTGAACTAGACTTTTGCTAAGTCTACCCTTGCTGTTAGAAGTAGTAGTATTAGTCATAAAGCTACTAATACTATTAGTACTACTAGTAGTGCTACTGCTCCCCACCTGGTCCCTACTGACACCACGGTTGGGGCGGTGGCTTGCTTCATTTCTGCTTAGTGTGGTAAAAGTCTTATCTATTTGGCCTCCTCTGACACCACACCAGTGGAGAGAGGAAGGCAAATCTGGTTAGTGGCTTGGTGGGGGTTAACATGTGTGCTCCACATGTAGCTTCCACTGACACTGTGAGGGAGGGGTCTTGTTACCACCAGCAGGGATGAAAAATTCAGGCTTCCACTCACCTGGACTTCCCTGGCACAACCCTCGATCCGGGGGTTGGCTCCCTTGTTACAGCACGGCAAGGGTAGAAGTCTAGGACCCATTTGGTCTTTGCTGGCATGGGAGCAGTAAAGACAGAGTGGTTTTCTGTAAGTGTTTGGCTGGGGTAGAGACATTACCATCTAATTTCTATCTGTTTTTGCTAGCCAGCTCCTTTCCTGGTTGTTTGGCTAGAGAGCAGGCTTTTACTGATTTTTTTTTTTTTTTTTTTGGTCTACATTCAATGGCGTTTCTGGCTTACTGGTGTTTTCACACCAAGTATGGGATATATGAGGCAAAAAGCAAATCTAGAAACTCATCAACTGTCAGTCCTTGGATTTCAACATCCCTAGCCAGTCTGCCTGCATCCCTATAACTTTTAAAGGTTCCTCAGTTTTGTTTTCTATCTAATATCCAGGTTATTCTAGCTGGGCTTAGTGGGAGAAATCAAGAAAACTACACCTACATTTTTCCTTGAAGCAGGACTGCTATAACAATGCTAATATTTTTAAATTACTTTACATTTATTTTATAATGGGTATTAAAATGTAACTGCATTATTAAATACAAAACACTGCAAAGAGGCTAATAATCCTGTTAAATGCTAAGGAGGAGTTACTAAACTTTCAACACAGGTGTCTGTGAAAAATGGTGAGTGAAAAATCCTTTCTACCAAGTTTACACACTTTTCTGAAGATTCGTGGAAAGAAAACAAAGAGAAAAGTGTATAGTATATTTTAAAATCTTTTAGAGTTTTGGGAATATATAAAAATATAAAAGTGGTAAATTAGGAAACAAACTCAGATGGAAAAACCATCCATTTATAATTACATAGACAATTTAATTTAGTAAAAGTATAATTGGAGTAATCTGAGGGAGAGTTATGTGTTCATTTAATCATAGGGCTTTTGTAATAATCTATAGAAAAGTCACATGACTGTATAAAAAATGCTATTTGTTAAGATTAAAATGTGAGCAATGGGACCTAATCGAACTTACAAGCTTTTGCACAGCAAAGGAAATCATAAACAAAACAAAAAGACAACATACAGACTAAAAGAAAATATTTGCAAATGATGCAACTGACAAGGGCTTAATTTCCAAAATATACAAACAGCTCATACAACTCAATAACAAAAAACCAAACAACTCGATCAAAAAATGGGCAGAAGACCTAAATAGACACTTATCCAGAGAAGACATACAAATGGCCAATAGGCACATGAAAAGATGTTCAACATCGCTAATTATTAGATAAACGCAAATCGAAACTACAATAAGGCATCACCTCACACTAGTCAGAATGGCCATTATTAAAAAGTCTAGAAATAATAAATGTTGGAGAGGGTGTGGAGAAAAGGGAACCCTCCTACACTGTTGGTGGGAATGTAAATTGTTGCAGCCACTATGGAAAACAGTACGGAGGTTCCTCAAAAAACTAAAATCAGAGCTACCATATGATCCAGCAATCCCACTCCTGGGCCTATATCTGGAGAAAAACATGGTTCAAAAGGATACGTGCACTGCAATGTTCACTGCAGCACTATTTACAATAGCCAAGACATGGAAGCAATCTAAATGTCCATTGACAGATGAATGGATAAAGAAGATGTGGTACATATATACAATGGAATATTGCTCAGCCATTAAGAAGAATGAAATAATTCCATTTGCAGCAACAGGGATGGACCTAGAGATTATCATACTAAGTGAAGTAAGTTAGAAATAAAAAGAAAAATACCATACAACATCACTTATATGTGGACTCTAAAATATGACACAAATGAACTTATTTACAAAACAGAAACAGACTCACAGACATAGAAAACAAAGTTATGGTTACCAAAGGGGAAAGGGGGGTGGGGAGGGGATAAATTAGAAGTTTGGGATCAGCAGATACAAGCTACTATATATAAAATAGATAAAGAACAAGCACCTACTGTATAGCACAGGGAACTGTAGTAAATGCTTTGTAATAAACCATAATGGAAAAGTATATGAAAAAGAATATGTGTATATATCTGAATCACTTTGCTGTACACCAGAAATTAACACTGTAAATCAACTATACTTCAATAAAAAATAAATAATAAGTAAAATGGGAGCACAAAACCAAGCATTTTCCAATAAAATGTATAATTTAATTATGTATAATATTGATATAAAACCACATTTCTCTATGCATGTATAGGAATGGTTTGTATATTTATATTTCCCTAGATTCCTACGTTGAAAGTGTTTTGGGTGCCAAATTTGATAGGTTCAAGTTTTGTTTTTTTTATAATCGAAAGTTGTAACAATTATCAAACACACTCTGTAAGAAAAAAAAAAACCTCACACAATAAAAATAATAAATAACAAAAACAATTTAATACTAGTTACAATAGCAAGAACAACAAAAAAATTGTCTAATATGTGACTTAGTAATAACATGTAACATATGCCTTAGTTACTAACTTCTCACACTTTAATTATTCCCATGCATCCCAGAGACAGAATTCCTCTTGTTGGTTACTCAGGCCATAAATGTGAAAAACAGGCAAGAATCTCAGGACTACAGAGTTCCTCTAAATAAGAATATTTTTAATAGTTAAATGCTGTACATACTCAAATATAATGCAAATATGATTTTAGAATGCAGAAAACACTCAGTTTCTATCTGCTGAATGTTATTTTAAGTGCTTATTAGAAAGCAAAATTAATGCTGACCATAAAATAGTTTTTAAATGTGTAGACTTTTAATAGTGTTTTTTCTTCAGTGGACAAACTTCAGAGAAATATACATTTAATTTTAACATCTAAAATAACTGTCTTATTACATCAAAGTGAGGTGGGGGGATTCCAAGGCATTTTTTATTTTTTGTACTGGTCGAGGACTTAATGATAACTCTACTATTAGATAACATATTTTAATTTATGAAGTTTAAGCATTAGCAGCAGATGGAAATTAAGTTTTTGTTAACTTTAACAGGAAGATCATGCCAAGAGGATCCCCAGAGAATAATTAAAATTGAGTTTTGTAGAAAAATTAATATTTTGAGGTCCATTGCAACCTAAGTTAAATTGTGTGATGACTCTTCTGATGATAATTTAATGAAAATATTTCTTAGGAAGGAAAGAATTCAGGTGGCTAAGGTGACTGTGAGGTTGAAGATGACCATGGTTTTGGTAAAGCTGATATATTCTAATCAGAGACAGCAACTAGGTAACACAAAAATAATAGTAAATAAAGGCTGAAAAGGGAGGTGGTAAGAAAATACAAGTTAAATATTCAGATATCAGGCTAAATTGTTATACAATTATTAAGCTGACAATGAAAAGAAATGAATTTTTAATGCCCAAAACCAGACACTTATTTCATTTATAAAGTTTAGAATAAAATTGCGATTAAGTATTTGAACAAGTGACCTTCCTCCTTCTGGGCTGAGCTTGAATAACTATTTTATAAATTAGGTATTACGACTCTTCTGAAAGAACTAGGTCAATTAAAAGTTAGTAAAGCCAGAAGTCCAGATGGCATTGAATTCACCCAACTAAAATGAACTCTCCTGGATTTGGCTGATTCTCATTATTCAATTATTCATGTGATATATGTGAAAATCTGGCAAATCGGAAAATTGCCAGTGATCTGCTCCATCAGTGGGAGATGACTCAGTTCTCCTAATTACAGACTTAGACACAATAAGTGTCTTCAGACACAATAAGTGTCTTCTCTTCCCCCACAGGTATTTTTTAAAGCAACTGACTCTATAATATTAAAAAAAATTAACAATCAAAAGAAAATCACAGGTAATTAATTTTTTCCCACAAGTTAGTAACACAAGTAACCATCCACATAAAAGGTAACAAGTAGTCATCTAATGGATAAGTAAACTCTGTATTGAGTAAATTGATGAAGAAAAAAATTTAAGAAATGGAAACCACACAGAGGAAAAATTCTATATTCATACATTTTTGCACTACATTGTTTTATGACCTTGAGTAAATCCCGTTATCACTCAGATTCTTAATTTTCTATGCTATAAAACCAAGCACATGCACTTAAAAAATCCTTGTCCTTTTTTCATATTTCTGATTTCCTGTTTTAAATTTATATAATTCTGTAGAACAAAATTTAAACGATTAAACTTCTCAAGATTAAGCACATCTGTAGATAGCTAGCATGTGTTTCGTATTATTTTAAAAGGATTTATATACTGAAAATTATTTTATATTGTACCATCATATCATATGTATATACTTTAACAACAAAATGTTGCTTGTTCACTTGTGCTTTTTGTTTTTTTGTCAATATTCAACTAATACTCTGTGAAAACAATGATAATTACAATCAAAAATATAGATAACTTTATGTTTTCTCACTGAAGACTCACAATAACCCTATAAGGCATATGTATTTATTTTCAGTTTTCACTATTTACAGATGATGAAAATAAGGCATAGTTAAGTTACAGTACTTGAACTACCTGAAACAGTGTTTAAGTCAGTACTGCCCAATAGAAATACTTTGTGACCCACAAATGCTATTGATCATCTGGGCAGGAAGGTGACATAATCAAAAGGCAAGTGAAGAGAAGGGTGTTGTGACCCTCAGGCTAGAAAAGGGTATCTGAATTTTTTGTTGTTAGTAGTGTTTTTACATTATCATTATGTCTTATTTCTTTTTTAATTTTTTAAATTTTTATATAATTTTAAAGGTTACTTTCCATTTACAGTTACTGCAAAATATTGGCTATATTCCCTGTGTTGTATAATGCATTCTTAAGCCTATCTTACACCCAGTAAGTTTATGCCTCTCATTCCCCCACCCCTTTATTGCCCCTCCCTACCCCCCTGGTAACCACGAGTTTGTTCTCTGTATCTCTGAGTCTGCTTCTTTTTTTGTTATATTCATCAGTTTGTTATATGTTTTAGATTCCACATATAAGTGATATCATACAGTTTTTATCTTTCTATGTCTGACTTATTTCACTTAGCATAATGCCCTCCAAGTGAAAGGGATATCTAAATTTAAATAAGCCATTTTGGAGGCCACTGAAACATTCTGGTTGTGAGAAAAGTGAGACCAAGAATCATAATGACAGGAATGCAAAGAAAAGGAAGAGTTTGAAAGGAAACAGAAAGATATGTTTTTATTATCTATTTGCAATATGACCTAGCGAAAAACATAAATTACCTCTTCAAGACGATAGAATTCTTTTCAGATTAAAGCCAACGCTGAATGGAGAAACATGCACTATTTTAGTGAAAATGGCTATGACCTGGATGTAGTTGATCAATTTGCAAGATAACAAATATCTCATCTCTGTAGTCCAACTGGGTAAATCAGTTGTTTATTTTCTGTGCTAGAGATCACTTAGCACAGATAATCAAGATTCCTTGTACAATAGCTACAGTAGACACAAGAATGAGGTAAAGAGACCAGGTCAGGAAAAATGGTTTACATAAATGTTGTATCTCAAAGGTAGATTGGATAATTTCTATGTGTAAAATTCATAAAATATTATTAGGCTATCTAAATAAAAAGTACTCAGATAACATTACCTTGATCTTTACATTGCTCAAATTTTATAGCCTTGCTTAACAGTAAAAATTACAATTGGCTGTACTAATTTCCCAAACAATGAAAATTGTATGGTACTGAGGAGCAGAGTGCAAAACACTCTGTGTCTTGTTCAATGCATTTGTCACTTTACAGACTTGGAAACCAAGTTCTAAGTAGGCTTGGTTAAATGGCATTGCTAAGGTCAAGGAGTAATAGTTAAGAACATGAATTAAAAATTAAAACATAATTGGTACTAAAACATTTTTAGTTTTTTTATAAATTGAATGCACTGTGATGAACTGAACCTCATATTAAACACATCTTTAAATTGTTCCTAAAAATGAGAATAATATTATTAGTCAAATTTCAGAGAAGTCTGGGCTGTCCCAAAGTGAGTATGTTATGCTCCCGTCTCCCTCTGTATATATAAATAGCATTATACAAAGATTCACTTAATATGTTAGTGGATAAAGAGAAATATCATATATTAATTTAAACTAGTTATTATCATAGTATGATGGTATTTACTCCTGAAATTCAAAGTCTAATTTCTCTCTTTGTAATTAAAATATTTTCCAGGGTAGATTTTAGTCATCAATAATGCTAAGCAAGGCTCAATTCTACCAAAAAAAACCCCAAAAAACAAAAAGGTTTCCATATTTAGAAACAGTTTCCTTCTTTCCTTTGCCTTACATATGTGCTTTGAAATAGTAACACAAAGACAATTAAAAAAAATAATGAACAAAGTTTCCATTTACAGCAAAATGGTAGACTGTCTCTACCATGAAAGTAATTAAATACGCTAGACTAAGTCTTTTAAAATTGTTGAACTGAGAATAAAATTAGAATTCTTCAGAAGCAAAAATCTGAAAAAGCAAAAACATAGAAATAAGAAACAGTTCAAAACTGAACAATGCTATAAGTCAACAGCTATTGGACACAGCTAAAGTAGTTCTAAGCATGATATTTATAATCTCAAATGTTTACATTAGAAAGCCCCAAAATACTGCAAAGTAGTTAGATGTACACCTGTTAACAGAAATAAAAAATCACAGCAAGAAGAAAGGAGAAAAAAACAGAGAACAAAGTAACAGAAAAATACAACATGGAGAATCAATAAAAGACAAAAGTTGTATCTCTGACATAGGCAATGACAGATAGATATATAGATAGATAGATGATAGATAGATAGATAGTCCAATAGATAAATTGGACTACATGAAAATTAAAACTTTTTCTTCAAAGGATACAATCAACAAAGTGAAAAGGCAACCTACAGAATGGGAGATAATATTTTTAAATCATGTAACTTGTAAGGGGTTAATATCCAGCATACGTAAAGAGCTCCTTTAGCTCAACAAAAAGAACCAACGACCCAGTTATAAAATGGGCAAGGGACTTGAATACACATTTCTCCTAAGAAGATATACACATGGCCAAGGAGCATATGAAAAGATGCTTGACATCACTAATCACTAGGGAAATGAAAATCAAAACCACAATGAGGTAGCACCTCATACCTATTAAGATGGCTACTATGAAAGAGAGAAGACAGGAAGGAGGGAGGGAAGGAAGGAAGGAAGGACGGAAGGAAATAAGTAATCGTGTTGGCAAGGATGTGAAAAAATAGAACTTTTGACCTTTGTGCACTGTTGGTGGGAATGTGCAGCCAGCAGCCACTGTGGAAAACAATAAAGTGGTACCTTTAAAAATTAAAAATAGAATTACCATGTGATGCACCTATTTTACTTCTGGATATACACCACCCCCAAAGTTGAAAGCTGGATCTCAAAGAAATAGTTGTATACTCATGTTCACAGCAGCAATAGCTAAAAGGTAGAAGCAACCCAAATGCCCATGGACAGATGAGTGGATAATGTGGTATAAACATGCAGTGGAGTATTATACAGCCTTAATACATTCTACAGCATGGGTGAACCATGACATTCTGCTATATCAAATAAGCCAGTCATAAAAGACAAATACTGTATGATTCTACTTATTTGAGCTAGGTAGAATAGTCATAGAAAGTAGAAAGGTGTTTGCCAGGGCTGGGGAAGGGGCAATGGAGAGTTATTATTTAATGGCTAGAGTTTCAGTTTTCACAAGGTGAAAAGATTTCTAGAGCTGGATGGTGGTGATGGTTGCACAATAATATGAACATATTTAATACCACTGAACTGCATACTTAAAAATGGTCAAGATGGTAAATTTTATGTCATGTGTATTTGGCAACTATTTAGAAAAAAATAAATTTCTTTTTAAAAAGTATGATCCAGACACATATTTTCAGAGATGTGGAATATAATATAGTTACAAAAAAAATAATTTGAGGAGAAAGGTTCAAATGAATGGTATGACTGGCATTAAATTCATTGTTTAAGATTTTTATTTTACAAATTTTATCCTGTGTTTTACTCTATATTGTACCATAGGATTCTATATAGGAGATAGGAAATTTTTTCAATGGGATCTTGTTGCCAAAGAATTATTTGAAAGGAAATCACTTTTATTTTCCAGTCCCTTAGCAATTTCTAGATTGCTTCTATAAAGGGAGCTATCCCATGTTCCTTAAAAATAATTATACCTATTATAGGATATTTTACTCTAAGTTATAATTTGCTAATCTGAAAATATTATTGTTACTTAATCCTTATGAAAATAAACTTTAAATCTCAAAATTAGTCTTCAGAATAAAAATGAAATATACTCCTGAAATTAATCTCATGCATTTTATTTTAATCTTCTAGTGTAGTAGTTTAGAAATTTTGCCCAGTTTTACAGAACTCTCTTCAGGGACTGCAGCTATAAGACATGGAGTGGGCAATGGAGCCAATCTCTACTTGTCTGTATATTCTCTCCTCTTCGTTACTTTTAGTTTTTAGAATATTGGTGCTCACTTTTTTTGTTTTCTTAAGAAAACTGTTGCTCTAAGTGACTACTATTTAAAATAATACAAAGTAAAAAGCCCACAATAGGAAGGGTTAATAAGGAAGAAGATGGGGCTTCCCTGGTGGCGCAGTGGTTGAGAGTCCGCCTGCCGATGCAGGGGACATGGGTTCGTGTCCCGGTCCGGGAGGATCCCACATGCCGCGGAGCGGCTGGGCCCGTGAGCCATGGCCGCTGAGCCTGTGCGTCCGGAGCCTGTGCTCCGCAACGGGAGAGGCCACGACAGTGAGAGGCCCGCGTACCGCAAAAAGTAAAAATAAAATAAATAAAATAATAAGGAAGAATATGGTATATTGAACCCGAAGAATTTACAGTTGATTGTATGGGAATTTTTTACTGTCTCCTGACTTTTGGTTTACCAAGAAAAGCTTTGACAGTTCACACTCACGTTTATAAAAGCACACAGGCTTTCTGAGGCCATTAATTTGTCATTCAGATGGTGATTCAAGTGCTAGTACACTAAGATGAAATGAAAATACATTTTTGTAGTGTTTTCAATACTAATATCTTTTTATGTATGCTTACAATAATTTCAGTACCATTCTGACATGTTTTATCAACCAAAAAAATTTTGGAAGAAATACGATAGGATATGTAAAATGCCTAGCACAATGTCTGGCATTTAATTATTTACTAAAGGAGCACCGCTAAAGGCTAAGACCATCATCATTATGGCCATTTAAAATCTATATCATGAGTTTCTCATATTGAATCCTCATAACGTTTTCCCTCTGTTACTGTTTCCTCAGGCTTCTTCCCCTCCCCCAGTTTCTCTACCTCATTAACTATATAATCACAGAACAGCCCTCTTTGCAAATACCTGAAGCCTCTACCTTCTAACCCAAGGCTTCTTACTGCTCATCCTCAACCATCATCAACATTACTTATCCTATACTTTTCCCTCTCCAGGTCATTCAAAAAAAACAAGGTGAGAATAAATTAAATTAATTGATTAGCCCATGATTCATTACAAAATGGCTATTTAATTTTCAACGCAAAGGGCATAATTCAAGTCAATAAACATTAAATGAATACCTGCCAATGTAAGTAATTCCTTAACCATGGGCTGGATTCCATACTTTAAGGAAGGAACTAAGGACTCTCCATTTCCCTCACATCTTCATAGCCACTTGGTAAATCAGTTCTTCATGCCAGAGCCTGGTCTAAAACCCTTGTATCTTTCATTTCCAAACCCAAGCATTTTCCCTTATCCTGTATTTTCTCCTTGATTCTAGGAGTCAGGAGTCTAGTAAGAATGCCAGGGAACTAAAACAGTAAGCCCCAAGTCTCACATGTTAGTATTTAGTATCATCCATTTTTGTGGTTTGAAAAGGTAGGCCATTTATTTTAATCTTGATTATCAAGGAAGGCATCATAAAAGACACAGAATTTAAACCTTGCCTTGAAAACTGACAAGAATGTTCATATATGAGAAATGTGAGTAAAGCATTCAAGGTTAAAGGAAAGACTATATCCACAGGCACAGATAATAAAAAGTGCACTGAATGTTGATGGAACAGAGATTAATCCCAGGTTACTGAAAGGTAGACTGTAAGGAGGTAAATAATAAAATTTGGGGAAAAAACACAGACACAAACATGGTGGTTGGCAACAGAGTATAATGATTAAGAGTTTGAGCTTTGAAACCAAAAAGAATAGGAATAAAATAGAAGTAATAATGATGCTTGTTTTGAGGATTCAAAGAGGAATGTTAATGAGTTAATCACAGAATCTGGAAAACAGTATTAACCAAATGTCATTATTAATTTTACTGTTATCTTGAGTATATATAGAATAAAGATTGCTTTATTCTGTGAGAAAGCTTAAATCATCATAGTTTTATTTTTTAAAAAAGGATCAAAAAAGCTTTCCTTGTATAAAAAGAAGTTTATTTGATCTTTTAGGTAAAATAAAAATACAAAAAAACTGGTGACACTGAATAGATGAGAGAGAGAGAAATTGGAACTAAAGAGAGTAGAGGGATAAAACAAATGTAAAGTCTATTGCCACAGATCAAAAAGAGTTTATAAAGACTGAAACATCAAAACTTATAAGGATGGTGCCAGTAGAATGAACACTCACATGTCTGGAAGCATGTTGATCACATTTTCTGAATATAAATTCAAAGCATATGTATGGTCTTTTAATTGCACAGAATATTTAAAATCAACACTGTCCAGAAAACTCCAGTCACGATAACTATTTCTAAGGTCACCTTGTAGATGAAAACATTTAATAATAGAAGCTTTTTTATGTTTCAGTAACTAACCACATTTGAAATATTGTCAAGACTTAATAGAAAATGATGGTCATTTATAAATTGTGTTTTTGAAAAGCTGAACATAATAACAGTCCAAAGAGTTCCTACATAGTTGAAAATGAGCTATAAATTAGAGACATTATAAAAGGGAATATACATGCATTTCAAAGAACTAAATAAATCTTGGAGTGGTATCAAAGCACGGAGGCAAGTCAAAATAGAGAATTTCTAACAATACATTTATATGCTCCCCAGAGGCATTTGAAAAAAAAAATACGCATCTCAGTGATCTTCTAAATTTATCTACCCTACCCTAGAGTGTTGAAATATATAGAGCAGCTTTTCCTAAGTTCAAAATACCTTAGTCGTAGATCTGGTTATATCTAAGTTGTCTCTGTGTCTCTAAATAGGAAATGAAATAGACCTTAAGGAGTATTTTTAATATTCTTAGGTTTTCTTCTGAAAAGATTCTTCCCAAAGTTACTGAGAGATTACAAATGTGAGAGGTACAAAGGTTTTGAAAGCAGAGTAAGATAAAATTTCTTAAATTAAAGCTCTAAAATACTGACCCCAAATCTTAAATTAAATCTCATTTTGTATCATCAGAAAATAACAGATAGCTAAGGATATGGGTGATATTTGGAGAAAATGTCCCATCATATGTGAAGGGCTATTTCTTTCGTGGTCTCTAACATTTAATTGGAAATCTTTGCCAACTTGTGGATATAATAACCTATTCTGGGAATATGTGGCTTATTGCTTAAGCAAAATTGTCATTCAATTTGAGTTTAAAACATTCATTTCAAATTCACCAATGTATTCTTGCAATAACTAATATTGTGATCAATTACAAACTTTACATTGCATAATGATTTTTAATTTACAAATAACTTTTAACATATATATTGTCATGTTAAGATGGGGACCACAGATTACAAAAGATTTGCAATAAATTGAAAATAGAAAAGAATTAAAAGTATAATTGGCTGTACCTATTTGAGTGTAATTAAATATAATGGGAAAAATTGGTTGTCTAGTTAATGAAGTACAGGGGATTAGTACTTCCAGGGTTTTTTGAGACTATCTCAAGAGAAGCTGGTACTATGCTTAGTATATCAGTCCAACAAAATTTGGTAGTGTCTTATTCTGATGCATTTGTATCAAGCCAATAAGTAAAATGAAGGTAGAAGAAATAGGTAGCATATATGAAGCAGGAGCATGAAAAAAAGCAGAAGTCAGGGTGGGGAGAGGTGAGGAGGGAAAAATGAAAGGGACAAAAGTGGTAAAATAATATGTACCAAAACAATAATGGGAACGGAACACATTTTGTTAAGTAGGGAAGGCTATCTAAACAGAGAGAACTACAAAGGAGAACTCTACAAACTATGTGATATATATTGGAACAGTAAATACATATAATGTAAAGTATATCTACCCATTTTTACTTGTGCAACATTTTCATTCATATAATAACATCATTAAAAATATGCTCCAGGGCTCCCCTGGTGCCACAGTGGTTGAGAGTCCGCCTGCCGATGCAGGGGACACGGGTTTGTGCCCCGGTGCGGGAAGAACCCACATGCCGCGGAGCGGCTGGGCCCGTGAGCCATGCCCACTGAGCCTGGGCGTCTGGAGCCTGTGCTCCGCAACGGGAGAGGCCACAACAATAAGAGGCCCGCATACCGCACAAAAAAATATATATATATGCTCCAGGCATTTTGATAAGTGCTTTCTAAGTTGTATCTTATTTAATCCTCATAACAACCCTTGAGGTAGCTACTTGGACTCTCCCTACACAACAAATTAGAAAACTGAGGTTTAAGGACGTAAGTAAATTGTACAGATACACACTAAGAAAAGTGGAATTCTAGTTCAGATTCATCTGACCTTGACGGCTTCTTATTGTTTGAGTTTTATGCCTCTATTATGCAGATACTTTGTGAACTAAATATTAAAACACTTTTCAAGTCATATTATCAAATTCAGAAAAACAGTGGCTAAGTACTTGAATGTCTGGGCTGAACTTTCTTCTCTCAAATGCAATTTTATAAAATAAAATATAGCTGGAAGAGATTTTAAGAGCCACCCAGTCCACTTATGGGCCTTGTTTTTTTTTTTTGCTAAGTAATCTGATTTATTTTCAACCTATAATAGGTGACTTGTATATATAGAGACTGGGCTAGACATTTTTATATTTAAAAAGAATATTTTAAAACTTTGATCTCCATCCGGGATCAAACTGCATCAAAAATATACTTTTTAATGGAGAATAAAATACCTGAGAAATGCACACACAAATAATATGCTGTGGAAATGGAAAGGTATAATTGATGGTAACCAAGGAAATTAAATCTTAAGTAGGTTACACTTGAAGGTATTAAAGGATTATTAATATTTCAATAAATGAAAAATGAGAAAAGATTTATTCTGGGAAGGAGGGAACAGTATAGACACTGGAAATATCATTTCACCAGTTTTTCTC